>NC_133336.1:75372741-75972741 GCF_042186555.1 Aquarana catesbeiana
GATTTTTGTCATTTTGGACCAATTTTGGGCTAAAAGGGCCGGGGGTGCGATTTTGGTTATTTTGGACCGATTTCTGGTTAAAAGGGCCGGGGGTGCGATTTTGGTCATTTTAGACCGATTTGGGGCTAAAAGGGCCGGGGGTGCGATTTTGGTCATTTTGGACCGATTTCTGGCGAAAAGGGCCGGGGGTGCGATTTTGGTCATTTTGGACCGATTTCTGGCTAAAAGGGCTGGGGGTGCGATTTTTGTCATTTTGGACCGATTTTGGGCTAAAAGGGCCGGGGGTGCGATTTTGGTTATTTTGGACCGATTTCTGGTTAAAAGGTCCGGGGGTGCAATTTTGGTCATTTTAGACCGATTTTGGGCTAAAAGGGCCGGGGGTGCGATTTTGGTTATTTTGGACCGATTTCTGTTTAAAAGGGCTGGGGGTGCGATTTTGGTCATTTTAGACCGATTTTGGGGTAAAAGGGCCGGGGGTGCGATTTTTGTTATTTTGGACTGATTTCTGGTTAAAAGGGCCGGGGTTGGGATTTTGGTCATTTTGGACCGATTTTGAGCTAAAAGGGCCGGGGTGCGATTTTGGTCATTTTGGACCGATTTTGAGCTAAAAGGGCCGGGGGTGCGATTTTGGTAATTTTGGACCGATTTCTGTCTAAAAGGGCCGGAGGTGCGATTTTGGTCATTTTGGACCGATTTTGAGCTAAAAGGGCCGGGGGTGTGATTTTGGTCATTTTGGACCGATTTCTGGCTAAAAGGGCCGGGGGTGCGATTTTGGTCATTTTGGACCGATTTTGAGCTAAAAGGGCCGGGGGTTCGATTTTGGTCGTTTTGGAACGATTTCGTTGTAAAAGGGCCGGGGGTGCGATTTTGGTTATTTTGGACCGATTTCTGGTTAAAAGGGCCGGGGGTGCGATTTTGGTCATTTTGGAACGATTTCGGGGTAAAAGAGCCGTGGGTGCGATTTGTCATTTTGGACCAATTTCCAGCTAAAAGGGCCGGGGGTGCTATTTTGGTCATTTTTGATTGATTTCTGGCTAAAAGGGCCGGGGGTGCGATTTTGGTAATTTTGGACCGATTTCTGGCTAAAAGGGCCGGGGGTGCGATTTTGGTCATTTTTGACCGATTTCTGGCTAAAAGGGCCGGGGGTGCGATTTTGGTCATTTTGGACCGATTTCTGGCTAAAAGGGCCGGGGGTGCGATTTTGGTAATTTTGGACCGATTTCTGGCGAAAAGGGCCAGGGGTGCGATTTTGGTCATTTTGGATCCATTTTGAGCTAAAAGGGCCGGGGGTGCGATTTTGGTCATTTTGGACCGATTTCTGGCTAAATGGGCCGGGGGTGCCATTTTTGTCATTTTGGAACGATTTCTGCCTAAAAGGGCCGGGGGTGCGATTTTGGTCATTTTAGACCGATTTTGGGCTAAAAGGGCCGGGGGTGCGATTTTGGTCATTTTGGACCGATTTTGGGCTAAAAGGGCCGGGGGTGCGATTTTGGTTATTTTGGACCGATTTCTGGTTAAAAGGGCCGGGGGTGCGATTTTGGTCATTTTTGACCGATTTCTGGCTAAAAGGGCTGAGGGTGCGATTTTTGTCATTTTGGACCGATTTTGGGCTAAAAGGGCCGGGGGTGCGATTTTGGTTATTTTGGACCGATTTCTGGTTAAAAGGGCCGGGGGTGCGATTTTGGTCATTTTGGACCGATTTCTGGTTAAAAGGGCTGGGTGTGGGCCGGGGGTGCGATTTTGGTCATTTTAGACCGATTTTGGGCTAAAAGGGCCGGGGGTGCGATTTTGGTTATTTTGGACCGATTTCTGGTTAAAAGGGCTGGGGGTGCGATTTTGGTCATTTTAGACCGACTTTGGGCTAAAAGGGCCGGGGGTGCGATTTTGGTTATTTTGGACCGATTTCTGGTTAAAAGGGCCGGGGTTGCGATTTTGGTCATTTTGGACCGATTTTGAGCTAAAAGGGCCGGGGGTCCGATTTTGGTCATTTTGGACCGATTTCTGCCTAAAAGGGCCGGTGGTGCGATTTTGGTAATTTTGGACCGATTTCTGGCGAAAAGGGCCAGGGGTGCGATTTTGGTCATTTTGGATCGATTTTGAGCTAAAAGGGCCGGGGGTGCGATTTTGGTCATTTTGGACCGATTTCTGGCTAAATGGGCCGGGGGTGCCATTTTTGTCATTTTGGAACGATTTCTGCCTAAAAGGGCCGGGGGTGCGATTTTGGTCATTTTAGACCGATTTTGGGCTAAAAGGGCCGGGGGTGCGATTTTGGTCATTTTGGACCGATTTTGGGCTAAAAGGGCCGGGGGTGCGATTTTGGTTATTTTGGACCGATTTCTGGTTAAAAGGGCCGGGGGTGCGATTTTGGTCATTTTTGACCGATTTCTGGCTAAAAGGGCTGAGGGTGCGATTTTTGTCATTTTGGACCGATTTTGGGCTAAAAGGGCCGGGGGTGCGATTTTGGTTATTTTGGACCGATTTCTGGTTAAAAGGGCCGGGGGTGCGATTTTGGTCATTTTGGACCGATTTCTGGTTAAAAGGGCTGGGGGTGGGCCGGGGGTGCGATTTTGGTCATTTTAGACCGATTTTGGGCTAAAAGGGCCGGGGGTGCGATTTTGGTTATTTTGGACCGATTTCTGGTTAAAAGGGCTGGGGGTGCGATTTTGGTCATTTTAGACCGACTTTGGGCTAAAAGGGCCGGGGGTGCGATTTTGGTTATTTTGGACCGATTTCTGGTTAAAAGGGCCGGGGTTGCGATTTTGGTCATTTTGGACCGATTTTGAGCTAAAAGGGCCGGGGGTCCGATTTTGGTCATTTTGGACCGATTTCTGCCTAAAAGGGCCGGTGGTGCGATTTTGGTAATTTTGGACCGATTTCTGGCGAAAAGGGCCAAGGGTGCGATTTTGGTCATTTTGGATCGATTTTGAGCTAAAAGGGCCGGGGGTGCGATTTTGGTCATTTTGGACCGATTTCTGGCTAAATGGGCCGGGGGTGCCATTTTTGTCATTTTGGAACGATTTCTGCCTAAAAGGGCCGGGGGTGCGATTTTGGTCATTTTAGACCGATTTTGGGCTAAAAGGGCCGGGGGTGCGATTTTGGTCATTTTGGACCGATTTTGGGCTAAAAGGGCCGGGGGTGCGATTTTGGTTATTTTGGACCGATTTCTGGTTAAAAGGGCCGGGGGTGCGATTTTGGTCATTTTTGACCGATTTCTGGCTAAAAGGGCTGAGGGTGCGATTTTTGTCATTTTGGACCGATTTTGGGCTAAAAGGGCCGGGGGTGCGATTTTGGTTATTTTGGACCGATTTCTGGTTAAAAGGGCCGGGGGTGCGATTTTGGTCATTTTGGACCGATTTCTGGTTAAAAGGGCTGGGGGTGGGCCGGGGGTGCGATTTTGGTCATTTTAGACCGATTTTGGGCTAAAAGGGCCGGGGGTGCGATTTTGGTTATTTTGGACCGATTTCTGGTTAAAAGGGCTGGGGGTGCGGTTTTGGTCATTTTAGACCGACTTTGGGCTAAAAGGGCCGGGGGTGCGATTTTGGTTATTTTGGACCGATTTCTGGTTAAAAGGGCCGGGGTTGCGATTTTGGTCATTTTAGACCGATTTCTGGCTAAAAGGGCTGGGGGTGCGATTTTTGTCATTTTGGACCGATTTCTGGCTAAAAGGGCTGGGGGTGCGATTTTGGTAATTTTGGACCGATTTCTGGCTAAATGGGCCGGGGGTGCGATTTTGGTCATTTTGGACCGATTTCTGGCTAAAAGGGCCAGGGTGCGATTTTGGTCATTTTGGACCGATTTCTGGTTAAAAGGTCCGGGGGTGCGATTTTTGTCATTTTGGACCGATTTCTGGCTAAATGGGCCGGGGGTGCGATTTTTGTCATTTTGGACCGATTTTGGGCTAAAAGGGCCGGGGGTGCGATTTTGGTCATTTTAGACCGATTTTGGGCTAAAAGGGCCGGGGGTGCGATTTTGGTAATTTTGGACCGATTTCTGGCTAAAAGGGCCGGGGGTGCGATTTTGGTCATTTTGGACCGATTTTGAGCTAAAAGGGCCGGGGGTGCGATTTTGGTCATTTTGGACAGATTTCCATCTAAAAGGGCAGGGGGTTCGATTTTGGTCGTTTTGGAACGATTTCGTTGTAAAAGGGCCGGGGGTGCGATTTTGGTTATTTTGGACCGATTTCTGGTTAAAAGGGCCGGGGGTGCGATTTTGGTCATTTTGGAACGATTTCGGGGTAAAAGAGCCGTGGGTGCGATTTGTCATTTTGGACCAATTTCCAGCTAAAAGGGCCGGGGGTGCTATTTTGGTCATTTTTGATCGATTTCTGGCTAAAAGGGCCGGGGGTGCGATTTTGGTAATTTTGGACCGATTTCTGGCTAAAAGGGCCGGGGGTGCGATTTTGGTCATTTTTGACCGATTTCTGGCTAAAAGGGCCGGGGGTGCGATTTTGGTCATTTTGGACCGATTTCTGGCTAAAAGGGCCGGGGGTGCGATTTTGGTAATTTTGGACCGATTTCTGGCGAAAAGGGCCAGGGGTGCGATTTTGGTCATTTTGGATCGATTTTGAGCTAAAAGGGCCGGGGGTGCGATTTTGGTCATTTTGGACCGATTTCTGGCTAAATGGGCCGGGGGTGCCATTTTTGTCATTTTGGAACGATTTCTGCCTAAAAGGGCCGGGGGTGCGATTTTGGTCATTTTAGACCGATTTTGGGCTAAAAGGGCCGGGGGTGCGATTTTGGTCATTTTGGACCGATTTTGGGCTAAAAGGGCCGGGGGTGCGATTTTGGTTATTTTGGACCGATTTCTGGTTAAAAGGGCCGGGGGTGCGATTTTGGTCATTTTGGACCGATATTGGGCTAAAAGGGCCGGGGGTGCGATTTTGGTTATTTTGGACCGATTTCTGGTTAAAAGGGCCGGGGGTGTGATTTTGGTCATTTTAGACCGATTTTGGGCTAAAAGGGCCGGGGGTGCGATTTTGGTCATTTTGGACCGATTTCTGGTTAAAAGGGCTGGGGGTGGGCCGGGGGTGCGATTTTGGTCATTTTAGACCGATTTTGGGCTAAAAGGGCCGGGGGTGCGATTTTGGTTATTTTGGACCGATTTCTGGTTAAAAGGGCTGGGGGTGCGATTTTGGTCATTTTAGACCGATTTTGGGCTAAAAGGGCCGGGGGTGCGATTTTGGTTATTTTGGACCGATTTCTGGTTAAAAGGGCCGGGGTTGCGATTTTGGTCATTTTGGACCGATTTTGAGCTAAAAGGGCCGGGGGTCCGATTTTGGTCATTTTGGACCGATTTCTGCCTAAAAGGGCCGGTGGTGCGATTTTGGTCATTTTTGACCGATTTCTGGCTAAAAGGGCCGGGGGTGCGATTTGTCATTTTGGACCGATTTCTGGCTAAATGGGCCGGGGGTGTGATTTTGGTCATTTTTGACCGATTTCTGGCTAAAAGGGCTGGGGGTGCGATTTTGGTCATTTTGGACCGATTTCCATCTAAAAGGGCGGGGGGTTCGATTTTGGTCGTTTTGGAACGATTTCTGGCTAAAAGGGCCGGGGGTGCGATTTTGGTCATTTTGGACTGATTTTGAGCTAAAAGGGCCGGGGGTGCGATTTTGGTCATTTTGGACCGATTTCTGGCTAAAAGGGCCTGGGGTGCGATTTTGGTCATTTTGGACCGATTTCCATCTAAAAGGGCAAGGGGTTCGATTTGGTCGTTTTGGAACGATTTCGGGGTAAAAGGGCCGGGGGTGCGATTTTGGTTATTTTGGACCGATTTCTGGTTAAAAGGGCCGGGGTTGCGATTTTGGTCATTTTGGAACGATTTCGGGGTAAAAGAGCCGTGGGTGCGATTTGTCATTTTGGACCAATTTCCAGCTAAAAGGTCCGGGGGTGCGATTTTGGTCATTTTTGATCGATTTCTGGCTAAATGGGCCGGGGGTGCGATTTTTGTCATTTTGGACCGATTTCTGGCTAAAAGGGCCGGGGGTGCGATTTTGGTAATTTTGGACCGATTTCGGGGTAAAAAGGTCGGGGGTGCGATTTTGGTCATTTTGAACCGATTTCTGGTTAAAAGGGCCGGGGGTGCGATTTTGGTCATTTTAGACCGATTTCGGGCTAAAAGGGCCGGGGGTGCGATTTTGGTCATTTTAGACCGATTTCGGGCTAAAGGGGCCGGGGCTGCGATTTTTGTCATTTTGGACCGATTTCTGGCTAAATGGGCCGGGGGTGCGATTTTGGTAATTTTGGACTGATTTCGGGGTAAAAGGGCCGGGGATGCGATTTTGGTCATTTTAGACCGATTTTGGGCTAAAAGGGCCGGGGGTGCGCTTTTGGTCATTTTGGACCGATTTTGGGCTAAAAGGGCCGGGGGTGCGATTTTGGTTATTTTGGACCGATTTCTGGTTAAAAGGGCCAGGGGTGCGATTTTGGTTATTTTGGACCGATTTCTGGCTAAAAGGGCCGGGGATGCGATTTTGGTCATTTTAGACCGATTTCTGGCTAAAAGGGCTGGGGGTGCGATTTTTGTCATTTTGGACCGATTTTGGGCTAAAAGGGCCGGGGGTGCGATTTTGGTTATTTTGGACCGATTTCTGGTTAAAAGGGCCGGGGGTGCGATTTGGTTATTTTGGACCGATTTCCATCTAAAAGGCCGGGGGTGCGATTTTGGTCATTTTTGACCGATTTCTGGCTAAAAGGGCCGGGGGTGCGATTTTGGTAATTTTGGACCGATTTCTGGCTAAATGGTCCGGGGGTGCGATTTTTGTCATTTTGGACCGATTTTGGGCTAAAAGGGCCGGGGGTGCGATTTTGGTCATTTTGGACCGATTTTGGGCTAAAAGGGCCGGGGTTGCGATTTTGGTCATTTTAGACCGATTTTGGGCTAAAAGGGACGGGGGTGCGATTTTGGTCATTTTGGACCGATTTCTGGCTAAAAGGGCTGGGAGTGCGATTTTGGTAATTTTGGACCGATTTCTGACTAAATGGGCCGGGGGTGCGATTTTGGTCATTTTGGACCGATTTCTGGCTAAAAGGGCCGGGGTGCGATTTTGGTCATTTTGGACCGATTTCTGGTTAAAAGGGCCGGGGGTGCGATTTTTGTCATTTTGGACCGATTTCTGGCTAAATGGGCCGGGGGTGCGATTTTTGTCATTTTGGACCGATTTTGGGCTAAAAGGGCCGGGGGTGCGATTTTGGTCATTTTAGACCGATTTTGGGCTAAAAGGGCCGGGGGTGCGATTTTGGTAATTTTGGACCGATTTCTGGCTAAAAGGGCCGGGGGTGCGATTTTGGTCATTTTGGACCGATTTTGAGCTAAAAGGGCCGGGGGTGCGATTTTGGTTATTTTGGACCGATTTCGGGGTAAAAGAGCCGTGGGTGCGATTTGTCATTTTGGACCAATTTCCGGCTAAAAGGGCCGGGGGTGCGATTTTGGTCATTTTTGACCGATTTTGGGCTAAAAGGGCCAGGGGTGCGATTTTTGTCATTTTGGACCGATTTCTGGTTAAAAGGGCCGGGGGTGTGATTTTGGTCATTTTGGACCGATTTCTGCCTAAAAGGGCGGGGGTGCAATTTTGGTTATTTTGGACCGATTTCTGGTTAAAAGGGCCCGGGGGGTGCGATTTTGGACATTTTAGACCGATTTCCGTCTAAAAAAAGCCGGGCTGCGATTTTGGTCATTTTGGACCAATTTCGGGCTGAAAGAGGCCGTGGGTGCGATTTTGGACCGATTTCCGGTAAAAGGGCCGGGGGTGCGATTTTGGTCATTTTGGACCGATTTCCAGCTAAAAGGGCTGGGGGTGTGTTTTTGGTCATTTTTGATCGATTTCTGGCTAAATGGGCCAGGGGTGCGATTTTTGTCATTTTTGATCGATTTCTGGCTAAAAGGGCCGGGGATGCGATTTTGGTAATTTTGGACCGATTTCTGGCTAAATGGGCCGGGGGTGCGATTTTGGTAATTTTGGACTGATTTTGGGGTAAAAGAGTCGGGGGTGCGATTTTGGTAATTTTGGACCGATTTCTGGCTAAATGGGCCGGTGGTGCGATTTTGGTAATTTTGGACTGATTTCGGGGTAAAAGGGCCGGGGATGCGATTTTGGTCATTTTAGACCGATTTTGGGCTAAAAGGGCCGGGGGTGCGATTTTGGTCATTTTGGGCCGATTTTGGGCTAAAAGGGCCGGGGGTGCGATTTTGGTTATTTTGGACCGATTTCTGGTTAAAAGGGCCGGGGGTGCGATTTTGGTCATTTTAGACTGATTTTGGGATAAAAGGGCCGGGGGTGCGATTTTGGTTATTTTGGACCGATTTCTGGTTAAAAGGGCCGGGGGTGCGATTTTGGTAATTTTGGACCGATTTCCAGCTAAAAGGGCTGGGGGTGCGATTTTGGTCGTTTTGGAACGATTTCGGGGTAAACGAGCCGTGGGTGCGCTTTGTCATTTTGGACCAATTTCTGGCTAAAAGGGCCGGGGGTGCGATTTTGGTCATTTTTGTCCGATTTCTGGCTAAAAGGGCCGGGGGTGCGATTTTGGTAATTTTGTACCGATTTCTAGCTAAAAGGGCCGGGGGTGCGATTTTGGTCATTTTTGACCGATTTCTGGCTAAAAGGGCCGGGGGTGCGATTTTGGTCATTTTGGACCGATTTCTGGCTAAATGGGCCGGGGGTGCGATTTTGGTCATTTTGGACCGATTTCTGGCTAAAAGGGACGGGGGTGCGATTTTGGTCATTTTGGACCGATTTCTGGTTAAAAGGGCTGGGGTTGCGATTTTGGTCATTTTGGACCGATTTCCATCTAAAAGGGCGGGGGGTTCGATTTTGGTCGTTTCGGAACGATTTTGGTGTAAAAGGGCCGGGGTTGCGATTTTGGTCATTTTGGACCAATTTCCGGCTAAAAGGGCCGGGGGTGCGATTTTGGTCATTTTTGACCGATTTCTGGCTAAAAGGGCTGAGGGTGCGATTTTTGTCATTTTGGACCGATATTGGGCTAAAAGGGCCGGGGGTGCGATTTTGGTTATTTTGGACCGATTTCTGGTTAAAAGGGCCGGGGGTGCGATTTTGGTCATTTTAGACCGATTTTGGGCTAAAAGGGCCGGGGGTGCGATTTTGGTCATTTTGGACCGATTTCTGGCTAAATGGGCCGGGGGTGCGATTTTTGTCATTTTGGACCGATTTCTGGCTAAAAGGACTGGGGGTGCGATTTTTGTCATTTTGGACTGATTTTGGGCTAAAAGGGACGGGGGTGCGATTTTGGTTATTTTGGACCGATTTCTGGTTAAAAGGACCGGGGGTGCGATTTTGGTCATTTTAGACCGATTTTGGGCTAAAAGGGCCGGGGGTGCGATTTTGGTTATTTTGGACCGATTTCTGGTTAAAAGGGCCGGGGTTGCGATTTTGGTAATTTTGGACCGATTTTGAGCTAAAAGGGCCGGGGTGCGATTTTGGTCATTTTGGACCGATTTTGAGCTAAAAGGGCCGGGGGTGCGATTTTGGTCATTTTTGACCGATTTCTGGCTAAAAGGGCCGGGGGTGCGATTTGTCATTTTGGACCGATTTCTGCCTAAAAGGGCTGGGGGTGCGATTTTTGTCATTTTGGACCGATTTCTGGTTAAAAGGGCTGGGGGTGCGATTTTGGTCATTTTGGACCGATTTCCATCTAAAAGGGCGGGGGGTTCGATTTTGGTCGTTTTGGAACGATTTCTGGCTAAAAGGGCCGGGGGTGCGATTTTGGTCATTTTGGACCGATTTCTGGCTAAAAGGGCCTGGGGTGCGATTTTGGTAATTTTGGACCGATTTCTGGCTAAAAGGGCCGGGGGTGCGATTTTGGTCATTTTGGACCGATTTTGAGCTAAAAGGGCCGGGGGTGCGATTTTGGTCATTTTGGACCGATTTCTGGCTAAAAGACCCGGGGGTGCGATTTTGGTCATTTTGGACCGATTTCTGGCTAAAAGGCCCGGGGGTTCGATTTTGGTCGTTTTGGAACGATTTCGGGGTAAAAGGGCCGGAGGTGCGATTTTGGTTATTTTGGACCGATTTCTGGCTAAATGGGCCGGGGGTGCGATTTTGGTAATTTTGGACTGATTTCGGGGTAAAAGGGCCGGGGATGCGATTTTGGTCATTTTAGACCAATTTTGGGCTAAAAGGGCCGGGGGTGCGATTTTGGTCATTTTGGACCGATTTTGGGCTAAAAGGGCCGGGGGTGCGATTTTGGTTATTTTGGACCGATTTCTGGTTAAAAGGGCCGGGGGTGCGATTTTGGTTATTTTGGACCGATTTCCATCTAAAAGGCCGGGGGTGCGATTTTGGTCATTTTTGACCGATTTCTGGCTAAATGGGCCGGGGGTGCGATTTTGATCATTTTGGACCGATTTCTGGCTAAAAGGGCCGGGGGTGCGATTTTGGTCATTTTGGACCGATTTCTGCCTAAAAGGGCCGTGGGTGCGATTTTTGTCATTTTGGACCGATTTTGGGCTAAAAGGGCCGGGGGTGCGATTTTGGTCATTTTAGACCGATTTTGGGCTAAAAGGGCCGGGGGTGCGATTTTGGTCATTTTGGACCGATTTCTGGCTAAAAGGGCCGGGGGTGCGATTTTGGTCATTTTGGACCGATTTCTGCCTAAAAGGGCCGGGGGTGCGATTTTTGTCATTTTGGACCGATTTTGGGCTAAAAGGGCCGGGGGTGCGATTTTGGTCATTTTAGACCGATTTTGGGCTAAAAGGGCCGGGGGTGCGATTTTGGTCATTTTTGACCGATTTCTGGCTAAAAGGGCTGGGGGTGCGATTTTTGTCATTTTGGACCGATTTTGGGCTAAAAGGGCCGGGGGTGCGATTTTTGTCATTTTGGACCGATTTCTGGCTAAAAGGGCTGGGGGTGCGATTTTTGTCATTTTGGACCGATTTTGGGCTAAAAGGGCCGGGGTGCGATTTTGGTTATTTTGGACCGATTTCTGGTTAAAAGGGGCGGGGGTGCGATTTTGGTTATTTTGGACCGATTTCTGCCTAAAAGTGCCGGGGGTGCGATTTTGGACATTTTAGACCGATTTCCGTCTAAAAAAAGCCGGGTTGCGATTTTGGTCATTTTGGACCGATTTCCGGCTAAAAGGGCCGGGGGTGCGATTTTGGTCATTTTTGATCGATTTCTGGCTAAAAGGGCCGGGGGTGCGATTTTGGTCATTTTTGATCGATTTCTGGCTAAAAGGGCCGGGGGTGCGATTTTGGTAATTTTGGACCGATTTCTGGCTAAATGGGCCGGGGGTGCGATTTTGGTAATTTTGGACTGATTTCGAGGTAAAAGAGTCGGGGGTGCGATTTTGGTCATTTTGGACCGATTTCTGGTTAAAAGGGCCGGGGGTGCGATTTTGGTTATTTTGGACCGATTTCTGGTTAAAAGGGCCGGGGGTGCGATTTTGGTCATTTTGGACCGATTTCTGTTTAAAAGGGATGAGGGTGCGATTTTGGACATTTTAGTCCGATTTTCGTCTAAAAAAAGCCTGGTTGCGATTTTGGTCATTTTAGACCGATTTTGGGCTAAAAGGGCCGGGGGTGCGATTTTGGTCATTTTGGACCGATTTTGGGCTAAAAGGGCCGGGGGTGCGATTTTGGTCATTTTGGACCGATTTCTGTTTAAAAGGGCTGAGGGTGCGATTTTGGTCATTTTGGACCAATTTCGGGCCGAAAGAGGCCGTGGGTGCGATTTTGGACCGATTTCCAGCTAAAAGGGCCGGGGGTGCGATTTTGGTCATTTTGGACCGATTTCTGGTTAAAAGGGCCAGGGGTGCGATTTTGGTCATTTTATACCGATTTTGGGCTAAAAGGGCCGGGGGTGCGATTTTGGTTATTTTGGACCGATTTTGGGCTAAAAGGGCCGGGGGTGCGATTTTGGTTATTTTGGACCGATTTTGGGCTAAAAGTGTCGGGGGTGCGATTTTGGTCATTTTGGACAGATTTCTGGTTAAAAGGGCCGGGGGTGCGATTTTAGTCATTTTAGACCGATTTTGGGCTAAAAGGGCCAGGGGTGCGATTTTGGTAATTTTGGACCGATTTCTGGCTAAATGGGCTGGGGGTGCGATTTTTGTCATTTTGGACCGATTTCTGGCTAAAAGGGCTGGGGGTGCGATTTTTGTCATTTTGGACCGATTTTGGGCTAAAAGGGCCGGGGGTGCGATTTTGGTCATTTTAGACCGATTTTGGGCTAAAAGGGCCGGGGGTGCGATTTTGGTCATTTTGGACCGATTTTGGGCTAAAAGAGGCCGTGGGTGCGATTTTGGACCGATTTCCGGCTAAAAGGGCCGGGGGTGCGATTTTGGTCATTTTGGACCGATTTCTGGTTAAAAGTGCCGGGGGTGCAATTTTGGTAATTTTGGACCGATTTCCAGCTAAAAGTGCCGGGGGTTCGATTTTGGTAATTTTGGACCGATTTCCAGCTAAAAGGGCGGGGGGTTCGATTTTGGTAATTTTGGACAGATTTTGGGCTAAAAGGGCCGGGGGTGCGATTTTGGTAATTTTGGACCGATTTCGGGGTAAAAGAGCCGTGGATGCGATTTGTCATTTTGGACCAATTTCCGGCTAAAAGGGCCGGGGGTGCGATTTTGGTCATTTTTGATCGATTTCTGGCTAAATGGGCCGGGGGTGCGATTTTGGTCATTTTGGACCAATTTTGGGCTAAAAGGGCTGGGGGTGCGATTTTGGTAATTTTGGACCAATTTCTGGCTAAAAGGGCCGGGGGTGCGATTTTGGTTATTTTGAACCGATTTCTGGTTAAAAGGACTGGGGGTGCGATTTTGGTCATTTTGGACCAATTTCTGTCTAAAAGGGCCGGGGGTGCGATTTTGGTCATTTTGGACCGATTTCCGGCTAAAAGGGACGGGGGTGCGATTTTGGTAATTTTGGACCGATTTCTGGCTAAATGGGCCGGGGGTGCGATTTTAGTAATTTTGGACTGATTTCTGGTTAAAAGGGCCGGGGGTGCGATTTTGGTTATTTTGGACCGATTTCTGCCTAAAAGGGCAGGGGGTGCGATTTTGGTCATTTTGGACCGATTTCTGGTTAAAAGTGCCGGGGGTGCGATTTTGGTCATTTTGGACCGATTTCCATCTAAAAGGGCGGGGAGTTCGATTTTGGTCGTTTTGGAACGATTTCGGTGTAAAAGGGCCGGGGTTGCGATTTTGGTCATTTTTGATCGATTTCTGGCTAAAAAGGCCGGGGGTGCGATTTTGGTCATTTTTGATCGATTTCTGGCTAAAAGGGCCGGGGGTGCGATTTTGGTAATTTTGGACCGATTTCTGGTTAAAAGGGCCGGGGGTGCGATTTTGGTTATTTTGGACCGATTTCTGGTTAAAAGGGCCGGGGGGTGCGATTTTGGACATTTTAGACCTATTTCCGTCTAAAAAAAGCCGGGTTGCGATTTTGGTCATTTTGGACCAATTTCGGGCTGAAAGAGGCCGTGGGTGCGATTTTGGACAGATTTCCGGCTAAAAGGGCCGGGGGTGCGATTTTGGTCATTTTGGACCGATTTCTGGTTAAAAGTGCCGGGGGTGCGATTTGTCATTTTGGACCAATTTCCGGCTAAAAGGGCAGGGGGTGCGATTTTGGTAATTTTGGACCGAATTCCAGCTAAAAGGGCCGGGGGTGCCATTTTGGTCATTTTTGACCGATTTCTGGCTAAAAGGGCCGGGGGCGCGATTTTGGTAATTTTGGACCGATTTCTGGCTAAAAGGGCCGGGGGTGCGATTTTGGTCATTTTGGACTGATTTTGAGCTAAAAGGGCCGGGGGTGCGATTTTGGTAATTTTGGACCGATTTCTGGCTAAATGGGCCGGGGTGCGATTTTTGTCATTTTGGACCGATTTCTGGCTAAAAGGGCCGGGGGTGCGATTTTGGTCATTTTAGACCGATTTTGGGCTAAAAGGGCCAGGGGTGCGATTTTGGTCATTTTAGACCGATTTTGGGCTAAAAGGGCCAGGGGTGCGATTTTGGTAATTTTGGACCGATTTCTGGCTAAATGGGCCGGGGTGCGATTTTTGTCATTTTGGACCGATTTCTGGCTAAAAGGGCCGGGGGTGCGATTTTGGTCATTTTAGACCGATTTTGGGCTAAAAGGGCCAGGGGTGCGATTTTGGTCATTTTAGACCGATTTTGGGCTAAAAGGGCCAGGGGTGCGATTTTGGTCATTTTGGACCGATTTCTGCCTAAAAGGGCCGGGGTGCGATTTTGGTCATTTTTGACCGATTTCTGGCTAAAAGGGCTGGGGGTGCGATTTTAGTCATTTTGGACCGATTTCTGGCTAAAAGGGCTGGGGGTGCGATTTTTCTCATTTTGGACCGATTTTGGGCTAAAAGGGCCGGTGGTGCGATTTTGGTCATTTTAGACCGATTTTGGGCTAAAAGGGCCGGGGGTGCGATTTTGGTAATTTTGGACCGATTTCTGGCTAAATGGGCCGGGGTGCGATTTTTGTCATTTTGGACCGATTTCTGGCTAAAAGGGCCGGGGGTGCGATTTTGGTCATTTTAGACCGATTTTGGGCTAAAAGGGCCAGGGGTGCGATTTTGGTCATTTTAGACCGATTTTGGGCTAAAAGGGCCAGGGGTGCGATTTTGGTCATTTTGGACCGATTTCTGCCTAAAAGGGCCGGGGTGCGATTTTGGTCATTTTTGACCGATTTCTGGCTAAAAGGGCTGGGGGTGCGATTTTTGTCATTTTGGACCGATTTTGGGCTAAAAGGGCCGGGGGTGCGATTTTGGTTATTTTGGACCGATTTCTGGTTAAAAGGGCCGGGGGTGCGATTTTGGTCATTTTAGACCGATTTTGGGCTAAAAGGGCCGGGGGTGCGATTTTGGTAATTTTGGACCGATTTCTGGCTAAATGGGCTGGGGGTGCGATTTTTGTCATTTTGGACCGATTTCTGGCTAAAAGGGCCGGGGGTGCGATTTTTGTCATTTTTGACCGATTTTGGGCTAAAAGGGCCGGGGGTGCGATTTTGGTTATTTTGGACCGATTTCTGGTTAAAAGGGCCGGGGGTGCGATTTTGGTCATTTTAGACTGATTTTGGGCTAAAAGGGCCGGGGGTGCGATTTTGGTCATTTTGGACCGATTTTGGGCTAAAAGGGCCGGGGGTGCGATTTTAGTCATTTTGGACCGATTTCCGTCTAAAAAAAGCCGGGTTGCGATTTTGGTCATTTTGGACCAATTTCGGGCTGAAAGAGGCCGTGGGTGCGATTTTGGACCGATTTCCGGCTAAAAGGGCCGGGGGTGCGATTTTGGTCATTTTGGACCGATTTCCAGCTAAAAGGGCGGGGGGTTCGATTTTGGTAATTTTGGACCGATTTCCAGCTAAAAGGGCGGGGGGTTCGATTTTGGTAATTTTGGACAGATTTTGGGCTAAAAGGGCCGGGGGTGCGATTTTGGTTATTTTGGACCGATTTCTGGTTTAAAGGGCTGGGGGTGCGATTTTGGTCGTTTTGGAACGATTTCGGTGTAAAAGGGCCGGGGTTGCGATTTTGGTAATTTTGGACCGATTTCGGGGTAAAAGAGCCGTGGGTGCGATTTGTCATTTTGGACCAATTTCCGGCTAAAAGGGCCGGGGGTGCGATTTTGGTCATTTTTGATCGATTTCTGGCTAAATGGGCCGGGGGTGCGATTTTGGTCATTTTGGACCGATTTTGGGCTAAAAGGGCTGGGGGTGCCATTTTGGACATTTTAGTCCGATTTCCGTCTAAAAAAAGCCGGGTTGCGATTTTGGTCATTTTGGACCAATTTCGGGCTGAAAGAGGCCGTGGGTGCGATTTTGGACCGATTTCCGGCTAAAAGGGCCGGGGGTGCGATTTTGGTCATTTTGGACCGATTTCTGTCTAAAAGGGCCGGGGGTGCGATTTTGGTAATTTTGGACCGAATTCCAGCTAAAAGGGCCGGGGGTGCGATTTTGGTAATTTTGGACCAATTTCTGGCTAAAAGGGCCGGGGGTGCGATTTTGGTTATTTTGAACCGATTTCTGGTTAAAAGGACTGGGGGTGCGATTTTGGTCATTTTGGACCAATTTCTGTCTAAAAGGGCCGGGGGTGCGATTTTGGTAATTTTGGACCGATTTCTGTCTAAAAGGGCCGGGGGTGCGATTTTGGTAATTTTGGACCGATTTCCAGCTAAAAGGTCCGGGGGTGCGATTTTGGTCATTTTGGACCAATTTCTGGCTAAAAGGGCTGGGGGTGCGATTTTGGACATTTTAGTCCGATTTCCGTCTAAAAAAAGCCTGGTTGCGATTTTGGTCATTTTGGACCAATTTCGGGCTGAAAGAGGCCGTGGGTGCGATTTTGGACCGATTTTCGGCTAAAAGGGCCGGGGGTGCGATTTTGGTCATTTTGGACCGTTTTCTGGTTAAAAGTGCCGGGGGGTGCGATTTTGGTAATTTTGGACCGATTTCCAGCTAAAAGGGCTGGGGGTGCGATTTTGGTCATTTTGGACCGATTTCTGGCTAAATGGGCCGGGGGTGTGATTTTGGTCATTTTGAACCGATTTCTGGCTAAATGGGCCGGGGGTGCGATTTTGGTCATTTTGGACCGATTTTGAGCTAAAAGGGCCGGGGGTGCGATTTTGGTCATTTTGGACCGATTTTGGGCTAAAAGGGCCGGGGGTGCGATTTTTGTCATTTTGGACCGATTTCTGGCTAAATGGGCCGGGGGTGCGATTTTTCTCATTTTGGACCGATTTCTGGCTAAAAGGGCTAGGGGTGCGATTTTTGTCATTTTGGACCGATTTTGGGCTAAAAGGGCCGGGGGTGCGATTTTGGTCATTTTGGACCGATTTTGGGCTAAAAGGGCCGGGGGTGCGATTTTGGTCATTTTAGACCGATTTTGGGCTAAAAGGGCCGGGGGTGCGATTTTGGTCATTTTGAACCGATTTCTGGCTAAATGGGCCGGGGGTGCGATTTTGGTCATTTTGGACCGATTTTGAGCTAAAAGGGCCGGGGGTGCGATTTTGGTAATACTGGACCGATTTCTGCCTAAAAGGGCCGGGGGTGCGATTTAGGTCATTTTGGACCGATTTTGAGCTAAAAGGGCCGGGGGTGCGATTTTGGTCATTTTAGACCGATTTTGGGCTAAAAGGGCCGGGGGTGCGATTTTTGTCATTTTGGACCGATTTCTGGCTAAATGGGCCGGGGGTGCGATTTTTGTCATTTTGGACCGATTTCTGGCTAAAAGGGCTGGGGGTGCGATTTTGGTCATTTTGGACCGATTTTGGGCTAAAAGGGCCGGGGGTGCGATTTTGGTTATTTTGGAACGATTTCTGGTTAAAAGGGCCGGGGGTGCGATTTTGGTCATTTTAGACTGATTTTGGGATAAAAGGGCCGGGGGTGCGATTTTGGTTATTTTGGACCGATTTCTGGTTAAAAGGGCCGGGGGTGCGATTTTGGTAATTTTGGACCGATTTCCAGCTAAAAGGGCTGGGGGTGCGATTTTGGTCATTTTGGACCGATTTCCATCTAAAAGGGCAGGGGGTTCGATTTTGGTCGTTTTGGAACGATTTCGGGGTAAACGAGCCGTGGGTGCGATTTGTCATTTTGGACCAATTTCTGGCTAAAAGGGCCGGGGGTGCGATTTTGGTCATTTTTGACCGATTTCTGGCTAAAAGGGCCGGGGGTGCGATTTTGGTAATTTTGTACCGATTTCTAGCTAAAAGGGCCGGGGGTGCGATTTTGGTCATTTTTGACCGATTTCTGGCTAAAAGGGCCGGGGGTGCGATTTTGGTCATTTTGGACCGATTTCTGGCTAAATGGGCCGGGGGTGCGATTTTGGTCATTTTGGACCGATTTCTGGCTAAAAGGGCCGGGGGTGCGATTTTGGTCATTTTGGACCGATTTCTGGTTAAAAGGGCTGGGGTTGCGATTTTGGTCATTTTGGACCGATTTCCATCTAAAAGGGCGGGGGGTTCGATTTTGGTCGTTTCGGAACGATTTTGGTGTAAAAGGGCCGGGGTTGCGATTTTTGTCATTTTGGACCGATTTCTGGCTAAAAGGGCTGGGGGTGCGATTTTTGTCATTTTGGACCGATTTTGGGCTAAAAGGGACGGGGGTGCGATTTTGGTTATTTTGGACCGATTTCTGGTTAAAAGGACCGGGGGTGCGATTTTGGTCATTTTAGACCGATTTTGGGCTAAAAGGGCCGGGGGTGCGATTTTGGTTATTTTGGACCGATTTCTGGTTAAAAGGGCCGGGGTTGCGATTTTGGTCATTTTGGACCGATTTTGAGCTAAAAGGGCCGGGGTGCGATTTTGGTCATTTTGGACCGATTTTGAGCTAAAAGGGCCGGGGGTGCGATTTTGGTCATTTTTGACCGATTTCTGGCTAAAAGGGCCGGGGGTGCGATTTGTCATTTTGGACCGATTTCTGCCTAAAAGGGCTGGGGGTGCGATTTTTGTCATTTTGGACAGATTTCTGGTTAAAAGGGCTGGGGGTGCGATTTTGGTCATTTTGGACCGATTTCCATCTAAAAGGGCGGGGGGTTCGATTTTGGTCGTTTTGGAACGATTTCTGGCTAAAAGGGCCGGGGGTGCGATTTTGGTCATTTTGGACCGATTTCTGGCTAAAAGGGCCTGGGGTGCGATTTTGGTAATTTTGGACCGATTTCTGGCTAAAAGGGCCGGGGGTGCGATTTTGGTCATTTTGGACCGATTTTGAGCTAAAAGGGCCGGGGGTGCGATTTTGGTCATTTTGGACCGATTTCTGGCTAAAAGGCCCGGGGGTGCGATTTTGGTCATTTTGGACCGATTTCTGGCTAAAAGGCCCGGGGGTGCGATTTTGGTCATTTTGGACCGATTTCCATCTAAAAGGGCAGGGGGTTCGATTTTGGTCGTTTTGGAACGATTTCGGGGTAAAAGGGCCGGAGGTGCGATTTTGGTTATTTTGGACCGATTTCTGGTTAAAAGGGCCGGGGTTGCAATTTTGGTCATTTTGGAACGATTTCGGTGTAAAAGGACCGGGGTTGCGATTTTGGTCATTTTGGACCGATTTCGGGGTAAAAGAGCCGTGGGTGCGATTTATCATTTTGGACCAATTTCCGGCTAAAAGGGCCGGGGGTGCGATTTTGGTCATTTTGGACCGATTTCTGTCTAAAAGGGCCGGGGGTGCGATTTTGGTAATTTTGGACCGATTTCTGGCTAAAAGGGTCGGGGGTGCGATTTTGGTCATTTTGGACCGATTTCTGGCTAAAAGGGCCGGGGGTGCGATTTTTGTCATTTTGGACCGATTTCTGGCTAAATGGGCCGGGGGTGCGATTTTTGTCATTTTGGACCGATTTCTGGCTAAAAGGGCTGGGGGTGCGATTTTGGTCATTTTGGACCGATTTTGGGCTAAAAGGGCCGGGGGTGCGATTTTGGTTATTTTGGACCGATTTCTGGTTAAAAGGGCCGGGGGTGCGATTTTGGTCATTTTAGACTGATTTTGGGATAAAAGGGCCGGGGGTGCGATTTTGGTTATTTTGGACCGATTTCTGGTTAAAAGGGCCGGGGGTGCGATTTTGGTAATTTTGGACCGATTTCCAGCTAAAAGGGCTGGGGGTGCGATTTTGGTCATTTTGGACCAATTTCCATCTAAAAGGGCAGGGGGTTCGATTTTGGTCGTTTTGGAACGATTTCGGGGTAAACGAGCCGTGGGTGCGATTTGTCATTTTGGACCAATTTCTGGCTAAAAGGGCCGGGGGTGCGATTTTGGTCATTTTTGACCGATTTCTGGCTAAAAGGGCCGGGGGTGCGATTTTGGTAATTTTGTACCGATTTCTAGCTAAAAGGGCCGGGGGTGCGATTTTGGTCATTTTTGACCGATTTCTGGCTAAAAGGGCCGGGGGTGCGATTTTGGTCATTTTGGACCGATTTCTGGCTAAATGGGCCGGGGGTGCGATTTTGGTCATTTTGGACCGATTTCTGGCTAAAAGGGCCGGGGGTGCGATTTTGGTCATTTTGGACCGATTTCTGGTTAAAAGGGCTGGGGTTGCGATTTTGGTCATTTTGGACCGATTTCCATCTAAAAGGGCGGGGGGTTCGATTTTGGTCGTTTCGGAACGATTTTGGTGTAAAAGGGCCGGGGTTGCGATTTTTGTCATTTTGGACCGATTTCTGGCTAAAAGGGCTGGGGGTGCGATTTTTGTCATTTTGGACCGATTTTGGGCTAAAAGGGACGGGGGTGCGATTTTGGTTATTTTGGACCGATTTCTGGTTAAAAGGACCGGGGGTGCGATTTTGGTCATTTTAGACCGATTTTGGGCTAAAAGGGCCGGGGGTGCGATTTTGGTTATTTTGGACCGATTTCTGGTTAAAAGGGCCGGGGTTGCGATTTTGGTCATTTTGGACCGATTTTGAGCTAAAAGGGCCGGGGTGCGATTTTGGTCATTTTGGACCGATTTTGAGCTAAAAGGGCCGGGGGTGCGATTTTGGTCATTTTTGACCGATTTCTGGCTAAAAGGGCCGGGGGTGCGATTTGTCATTTTGGACCGATTTCTGCCTAAAAGGGCTGGGGGTGCGATTTTTGTCATTTTGGACCGATTTCCATCTAAAAGGGCGGGGGGTTCGATTTTGGTCGTTTTGGAACGATTTCTGGCTAAAAGGGCCGGGGGTGCGATTTTGGTCATTTTGGACCGATTTCTGGCTAAAAGGGCCTGGGGTGCGATTTTGGTAATTTTGGACCGATTTCTGGCTAAAAGGGCCGGGGGTGCGATTTTGGTCATTTTGGACCGATTTTGAGCTAAAAGGGCCGGGGGTGCGATTTTGGTCATTTTGGACCGATTTCTGGCTAAAAGGCCCGGGGGTGCGATTTTGGTCATTTTGGACCGATTTCTGGCTAAAAGGCCCGGGGGTGCGATTTTGGTCATTTTGGACCGATTTCCATCTAAAAGGGCAGGGGGTTCGATTTTGGTCGTTTTGGAACGATTTCGGGGTAAAAGGGCCGGAGGTGCGATTTTGGTTATTTTGGACCGATTTCTGGTTAAAAGGGCCGGGGTTGCAATTTTGGTCATTTTGGAACGATTTCGGTGTAAAAGGACCGGGGTTGCGATTTTGGTCATTTTGGACCGATTTCGGGGTAAAAGAGCCGTGGGTGCGATTTATCATTTTGGACCAATTTCCGGCTAAAAGGGCCGGGGGTGCGATTTTGGTCATTTTGGACCGATTTCTGTCTAAAAGGGCCGGGGGTGCGATTTTGGTAATTTTGGACCGATTTCTGGCTAAAAGGGTCGGGGGTGCGATTTTGGTCATTTTGGACCGATTTCTGGCTAAAAGGGCCGGGGGTGCGATTTTCGTCATTTTGGACCGATTTCTGCCTAAAAGGGCCGGGGGTGCGATTTTGGTCATTTTGGACCGATTTTGGGCTAAAAGGGCCGGGGGTGCGATTTTGGTTATTTTGGACCGATTTCTGGTTAAAAGGGCTGGGGGTGCGATTTTTGTCATTTTGGACTGATTTCGGGGTAAAAGAGTCGGGGGTGCGATTTTGGTCATTTTGGACCGATTTCTGGTTAAAAAGGCCGGGGGTGCGATTTTGGTTATTTTGGACCGATTTCTGGTTAAAAGGGCCGGGGGTGCGATTTTGGTCATTTTGGACCGATTTTGGGCTAAAAAGGCCGTGGGTGCGATTTTGGTTATTTTGGACCGATTTCTGGTTAAAAGGGCCGGGGGTGCGATTTTGGTCATTTTAGACCGATTTCTGTTTAAAAGGGCTGGGGGTGCGATTTTGGACATTTTAGACCGATTTCCGTCTAAAAAAAGCCGGGTTGCGATTTTGGTCATTTTGGACCAATTTCGGGCTGAAAGAGGCCGTGGGTGCGATTTTGGACCGATTTCCGGCTAAAAGGGCCGGGGGTGGGATTTTGGTCATTTTGGACCGATTTCTGGTTAAAAGTGCCGGGGGTGCGATTTTAGTTATTTTGGACCGATTTCCAGCTAAAAGTGCTAGGGGTGCGATTTTGGTAATTTTGGACCGATTTCTGGCTAAAAGGGCCGGGGGTGCGATTTTGGTCATTTTGGACCGATTTCTGGCTAAAAGGGCCGGGGGTGCGATTTTGGTAATTTTGGACCGATTTCTGTTTAAAAGGGCCGGGGGTGCGATTTTGGTCATTTTGGACCGATTTCTGGCTAAAAGGGCCGGGGGTGCGATTTTGGTCATTTTGGACCGATTTCTGGCTAAAAGGGCCGGGGGTGCGATTTTGGTCATTTTGGACCGATTTCTGTTTAAAAGGGCCGGGGGTGCGATTTTGGTCATTTTGGACCGATTTCTGGCTAAAAGGGCAGGGGGTGCGATTTTGGTCATTTTGGACCGATTTCTGTCTAAAAGGGCCGGGGGTGCGATTTTGGTCATTTAGGACCGATTTCCATCTAAAAGGGTGGGGGGTTCGATTTTGGTCGTTTTGGAACGATTTCGGGGTAAAAGAGCCGTGGGTGCGATTTATCATTTTGGACCAATTTCCGGCTAAAAGGGCCGGGGGTGCGATTTTGGTCATTTTGGACCGATTTCTGTCTAAAAGGGCCGGGGGTGCGATTTTGGTAATTTTGGACCGATTTCTGGCTAAAAGGGTCGGGGGTGCGATTTTGGTCATTTTGGACCGATTTCTGGCTAAAAGGGCCGGGGGTGCGATTTTCGTCATTTTGGACCGATTTCTGCCTAAAAGGGCCGGGGGTGCGATTTTGGTCATTTTTGACCGATTTCTGGCTAAAAGGGCTGGGGGTGCGATTTTTGTCATTTTGGACCGATTTTGGGCTAAAAGGGCCGGGGGTGCGATTTTGGTTATTTTGGACCGATTTCTGGTTAAAAGGGCTGGGGGTGCGATTTTGGTCATTTTGGACCGATTTCCATCTAAAAGGGTGGGGGGTTCGATTTTGGTCATTTTGGAACGATTTCGGTGTAAAAGGGCCGGGGTTGCGATTTTGGTCATTTTGGACCGATTTCGGGGTAAAATAGCCGTGGGTGCGATTTGTCATTTTGGACCAATTTCCGGCTAAAAGGGCCGGGGGTGCGATTTTGGTCATTTTGGACCGATTTCTGGCTAAAAGGGCCGGGGGTGCGATTTTGGTAATTTTGGACCGATTTCTGGCTAAAAGGGTCGGGGGTGCGATTTTGGTCATTTTGGACCGATTTCTGGCTAAAAGGGCCGGGGGTGCGATTTTGGTAATTTTGGACCGATTTCTGGCTAAAAGGGTCGGGGGTGCGATTTTGGTCATTTTGGACCGATTTCTGGCTAAAAGGGCCGGGGGTGCGATTTTGGTAATTTTGGACCGATTTCTGTCTAAAAGGGCCGGGGGTGCGATTTTGGTCATTTTTGACCGATTTTGGGCTAAAAGGTCCGGGGGTGCGATTTTGGTCATTTTAGACCGATTTTGGGCTAAAAGGGCCGGGGGTGCGATTTTCATAATTTTGGACCGATTTCTGCCTAAAAGGGCCGGGGGTGCGATTTTGGTCATTTTAGACCAATTTTGGGCTAAAAGGGCCGGGGGTGCGATTTTGGTCATTTTGGACCGATTTCTGCCTAAAAGGGCCGGGGGTGCGATTTTGGTCATTTTTGACCGATTTCTGGCTAAAAGGGCTGGGGGTGCGATTTTGGTTATTTTGGACCGATTTCTGGTTAAAAGGGCTGGGGGTGCGTTTTTGGTCATTTTGGACCTTTTTCTGGCTAAATGGGCCGGGGGTGCGATTTTTGTCATTTTGGACCGATTTCTGGCTAAAAGGGCTGGGAGTGCGATTTTTGTCATTTTGGACCGATTTTGGGGTAAAAGGGCCGGGGGTGCGATTTTGGTTATTTTGGACCGATTTTGGGCTAAAAGGGCCGGGGGTGCGATTTTGGTTATTTTGGACCGATTTCTGGTTAAAAGGGCTGGGGGTGCGATTTTGTTCATTTTAGACCGATTTTGGGCTAAAAGGGCCGGGGGTGCGATTCTGGTTATTTTGGACCGATTTCTGGCTAAAAGGGCTGGGGGTGCGATTTTTGTCATTTTGGACCGATTTCTGGCTAAAAGGGCCGGGGGTGCGATTTTGGTAATTTTGGACCGATTTCTGGCTAAAAGGGCCGGGGGTGCGATTTTGGTCATTTTGGACCGATTTTGAGCTAAAAGGGCCGGGGGTGCGATTTTGGTCATTTTGGACCGATTTCTGCCTAAAAGGGCCGGGGGTGCGATTTTGGTTATTTTGGACCGATTTCTGGTTAAAAGGGCCGGGGGTGCGATTTTGGTCATTTTACACCGATTTTGGGCTAAAAGGGCCGGGGGTGCGATTTTGGTCATTTTGGACCGATTTCTGGCTAAATGGGCCGGGGGTGCGATTTTTGTCATTTTGGACCGATTTTGGGCTAAAAGGGCCGGGGGTGCGATTTTGGTTATTTTGGACTGATTTCTGCCTAAAAGGGCTGGGGGTGCGATTTTTGTCATTTTGGACCGATTTTGGGCTAAAAGGGCCGGGGGTGCGATTTTGGTTATTTTGGACCGATTTTGGGCTAAAAGGGCCGGGGGCTGCGATTTTTGACCGATTTTGGGCTAAAAGGGCCGGGGGTGCGATTTTGGTCATTTTGGACCGATTTCTGCCTAAAAGGGCCGGGGGTGCGATTTTGGTCATTTTAGACCGATTTCGGGCTAAAAGGGCCAGGGGTGCGATTTTGGACATTTTAGACCGATTTCCATCTAAAAAAAGCCGGGTTGCGATTTTTGTCATTTTGGACCAATTTCGGGCTGAAAGAGGCCGTGGGTGCGATTTTGGACCGATTTCCGGCTAAAAGGGCCGGGGGTGCGATTTTTGTCATTTTGGACCGATTTCTGGCTAAAAGGGCCGGGGGTGCGATTTTGGTAATTTTGGACCGATTTCTGGCTAAAAGGGCCGGGGGTGCGATTTTTTTCATTTTGGACCGATTTCTGGCTAAAAGGGCGGGGGGTACGATTTTGGTAATTTTGGACTGATTTCTGGCTAAATGGGCCGGGGGTGCGATTTTGGTCATTTTAGACCGATTTTGGGCTAAAAGGGCCGGGGGTGCGATTTTGGTTATTTTGGACCGAATTCTGGTTAAAAGGGCTGGGGGTGCGATTTTGGTCATTTTGGACCGATTTCTTTTTAAAAGGGCGGGGTGTGCGATTTTGGTCATTTTGGACCAATTTCGGGCTGAAAGAGGCCGTGGGTACGATTTTGGACCGATTTCCGGCTAAAAGGGCCGGGGATGCGATTTTGGTCATTTTAGACCGATTTCTGGTTAAAAGTGCCGGGGGTGCGATTTTGGTAATTTTGGACCGATTTCTGGCTAAATGGGCCGGGGGTGCGATTTTGGTCATTTTGGACCGATTTCTGGCTAAAAGGGCAGGGGGTTCGATTTTGGTCATTTTGGACCGATTTTGAGCTAAAAGGGCCTGGGGTGCGATTTTGGTCATTTTGGACCAATTTCCGGCTAAAAGGGCCGGGGGTGCAATTTTTGTCATTTTGGACCGATTTCTGCCTAAAAGGGCCGGGGGTGCGATTTTGGTCATTTTGGACCGATTTCTGCCTAAAAGGGCCGGGGGTGCGATTTTGGTAATTTTGGACTGATTTCGGGGTAAAAGGTCCGGGGTGCGATTCTGGTCATTTTGGACCGATTTCTGCCTAAAAGGGCCGGGGGTGCGATTTTGGTCATTTTGGACCGATTTCTGGCTAAAAGGGCCAGGGGTGCGATTTTGGTCATTTTGGACCGATTTCGGGGTAAAAGAGCCGTGGGTGCGATTTGTCATTTTGGACCAATTTCAGGCTAAAAGGGCCGGGTTTGGGATTTTGGTCATTTTGGACCGATTTCTGTCTAAAAGGGCCGGGGGTGCGATTTTGGTAATTTTGGACCGATTTCTGGCTAAAAGGGCCGGGGGTGCGATTTTGGTAATTTTGGACTGATTTTGGGCTAAAAGGGCCGGGGGTGCGATTTTGGTCATTTTGGACTGATTTTGGGCTAAAAGGGCGGGGGTGCGATTTTGGTCATTTTGGACCGATTTCTGTTTAAAAGGGCTGGGGGTGCGATTTTGGACATTTTAGACCGATTTCCGTCTAAAAAAAGCCGGGTTGCGATTTTGGTCATTTTGGACCAATTTCGGGCTGAAAGAGGCCGTGGGTGCGATTTTGGTCATTTTGGACCGATTTCTGCCTAAAAGGGCCGGGGGTGCGATTTTGGTCATTTTGGACCGATTTCTGCCTAAAAGGGCCGGGGGTGCGATTTTGGTCATTTTGGACCGATTTGCATATAAAAGGGCCAGGGGTGCGATTTTGGTCATTTTGGACCGATTTCCAGCTAAAAGGACCGGGGGTGCAATTTTGGTCATTTTGGACCAATTTCCGGCTAAAAGGGCCGGGGGTGCGATTTTGGTCATTTTGGACCGATTTCTGCCTAAAAGGGCCGGGGGTGCGATTTTGGTAATTTTGGACCGATTTCTGCCTAAAAGGGCCGGGGGTGCGATTTTGGTAATTTTGGACCGATTTCTGGCTAAAAGGGCCGGGGGTGCGATTTTGGTAATTTTGGACTGATTTTGGGCTAAAAGGGCCGGGGGTGCGATTTTGGTCATTTTGGACTGATTTTGGGCTAAAAGGGCGGGGGTGCGATTTTGGTCATTTTGGACCGATTTCTGTTTAAAAGGGCTGGGGGTGCGATTTTGGACATTTTAGACCGATTTCCGTATAAAAAAAGCCGGGTTGCGATTTTGGTCATTTTGGACCAATTTCGGGCTGAAAGAGGCCGTGGGTGCGATTTTGGTCATTTTTGACCAATTTCTGGCTTAAAGGGCTGGGGGTGCAATTTTTGTCATTTTGGATTGATTTTGGGCTAAAAGGGCCGGTGGTGCGATTTTGGTCATTTTAGACCGATTTATGGCTAAAAGGGCCGGGGGTGCGATTTTGGTCATTTTGGACCGATTTCTGGCTAAATGGGCCGGGGGTGCGATTTTTGTCATTTTGGACCGATTTCTGGCTAAAAGGGCTGGGGGTGCGATTTTTGTCATTTTGGACCGATTTTGGGCTAAAAGGGCCGGGGGTGCGATTTTGGTCATTTCGGACCGAATTCTGGCTAAAAGGGCCAGGGGTGCGATTTTGGTCATTTTGGACCGATTTCCTGTCTGAAAGGGTCGGGGGTGCGATTTTGGTACTTTTGGACCGATTTCTGGCTAAAAGGGCCAGGGGTGCGATTTTGGTCATTTCGGACCGATTTCTGGCTAAAAGAGCCATGGGTGAGATTTTGGTCATTTTGGACCGATTTCCATCTTAAAGGGCCAGGGGTGCGATTTTGGTCATTTCGGACTGATTTCTGGCTAAAAGAGCCATGGGTGCGATTTTGGTCATTTTGGACCGATTTCCATCTTAAATGGCCAGGGGTGCGGTTTTGGTAATTTTGGACCGATTTCCTGTCTGAAAGGGTCGGGGGTGCGATTTTGGTCATTTTGGACCGATTTCCGGCTAAAAAGACCGGGGGTGCGATTTTAGTCATTTTGGACCGATTTCTGGCTAAAAGGGCCGGGGGTGCGAATTTTGGTCATTTTGGACCGATTTCTGGCTAAAAGGGCCGGGGGTGCGAATTTTGTCATTTCGGACCGATTTCTGGCTAAAAGAGCCATGGGTGCGATTTTGGTCATTTTGGACCGAATTTTGGCTAAAGGGGCCGGGGGTGCGATTTTGGTCATTTTGGACCTATTTTGGGCTAAAAGAGCCGTGGGTTCGAGTTTAGTCATATTTGACTGATTTCCGGTTAAAAGGATTGGGGGGTGCGATTTTGGTCATTTTGGACCGATTTCCGTCTTAGAGGGCCGGGGGTGCGATTTTGGTAATTTTGGACCGATTACTGGCTAAAAGGGCCGGGGTTGCGATTTTTGGTAATTTTGGAACGATTTCCGTCTTAGAGGGCCGGGGGTGCGATTTTGGTCATTTCGGACAGATTTCTGGCTAAAAGAGCCGTGGGTGCGATTTTGGTCATTTTGGACCGATTTCCATCTTAAAGGGCCAGGGGTGCGTTTTTTGTTATTTTTCACCGATTTTGGGCTAAAAGAGCCGTGGGTGCGATTTTGGTCATTTTGGACCGATTTCTGTCTAAAAGGGCCGGGAGTGCGATTTTAGTCATTTTGGACCGATTTCTGGCTAATAGGGCCGGGGGTGTGATTTTGGTAATTTTGGACCGATTACTGGCTAAAAGGGCTGGGGGTGCGATTTTTGTCATTTTGGACCGATTTCCGGTTAAAAAGGCCAGGGGTGCGATTTTGGTCATTTCGGACCGATTTCTGGCTAAAAGAGGCATGGGTGCGATTTTTGGTCATTTTGGACCTAATTCCGGATAAAGGGGCCAGGGATTCGATTTTAGTAATTTTGGACCGATTTCCATCTTAAAGGGCCAGGGGTGCGATTTTGGTCATTTTGGACAGATTTCTGGCTAAAAGGGCCGGGGGTGCGATTTTGGTCATTTTGGACCGATTTTGGGCTAAAAGGGCCGGGGGTGCGATTTTGGTTATTTTGGACCGATTTTTGGTTAAAAGGGCCGGGGGTGCGATTTTGGTCATTTTAGACCGATTTTGGGCTAAAAGGGCCGGGGGTGCGATTTTGGTCATTTTTGACCGATTTCTGGCTAAAAGGGCCAGGGGTGCGATTTTTGTCATTTTGGACCGATTTTGGGCTAAAAGGGCCGGGAGTGCGATTTTTGTCATTTTGGACCGATTTTGGGCTAAAAGGGCCGGGGGTGTGATTTTGGTCATTTTGGACCGATTTCTGCCTAAAAGGGCCGGGGGTGCGATTTTGGTCATTTTAGACCGATTTCGGGCTAAAAGGGCCAGGGGTGCGATTTTGGACATTTTAGACCGATTTCCATCTAAAAAAAGCCGGGTTGCGATTTTGGACATTTTGGACCAATTTCGGGCTGAAAGAGGCTGTGGGTGCGATTTTGGACCGATTTCCGGCTAAAAGGGCCGGGGGTGCGATTTTGGTCATTTTGGACCGATTTTGGGCTAAAAGGGCCGGGGGTGCGATTTTGGTCATTTTGGACCGATTTCCATCTAAAAGGCGGGGGGTTCGATTTCGGTCGTTTTGGACCGATTTTGGGCTAAAAGGGCCGGGGGTGCGATTTTGGTTATTTTGGACCGATTTCTGATTAAAAGGGCTGGGGGTGCGATTTTGGTCATTTTAGACCGATTTTGGGCTAAAAGGGCCGGGGGTGCGATTTTTGTCATTTTGGACCGATTTTGGGCTAAAAGGGCCGGGGGTGCGATTTTGGTCATTTTGGACCGATTTCTGCCTAAAAGGGCCGGGGGTGCGATTTTGGTCATTTTAGACCGATTTCGGGCTAAAAGGGCCAGGGGTGCGATTTTGGACATTTTAGACCGATTTCCATCTAAAAAAAGCCGGGTTGCGATTTTGGACATTTTGGACCAATTTCGGGCTGAAAGAGGCCGTGGGTGCGATTTTGGACCGATTTCCGGCTAAAAGGGCCGGGGGTGCGATTTTGGTCATTTTGGACCGATTTTGGGCTAAAAGGGTCGGGGGTGCGATTTTGGTCATTTTGGACCGATTTCCATCTAAAAGGCGGGGGGTTCGATTTCGGTCGTTTTGGAATGATTTCGGTGTAAAAGGGCCGGGGTTGCGATTTTGGTCATTTTGGACCGATTTCGGGGTAAAAGAGCCGTGGGTGCGATTTGTCATTTTGGACCAATTTCCGGCTAAAAGGGCCGGGGGTGCGATTTTGGTCATTTTTGACCAATTTCTGGCTAAATGGGCCGGGGGTGCGATTTTGGTCATTTTGGACCGATTTCTGGCTAAAAGGGCCGGGGGTGTAATTTTGGTCATTTTGGACTGATTTCGGGGTAAAAGGGCCGGGGGTGCGATTTTGGTCATTTTGGACCGATTTTGGGCTAAAAGGGCCGGGGGTGCGATTTTTGTCATTTTGGACAGATTTCTGGCTAAAAGGGCCGGGGGTGCGATTTTTGTAATTTTGGACCGATTTCTGGCTAAATGGGCCGGGGGTGCGATTTTTGTCATTTTGGACAGATTACTGGCTAAAAGGGCCGGGGGTGCGATTTTGGTCATTTTGGACCGATTTTGGGCTAAAAGGGCCGGGGGTGCGATTTTGGTTATTTTGGATCGATTTCTGGTTAAAAGGGCCGGGGGTGCGATTTTGGTCATTTTAGGCCGATTTTGGGCTAAACGGGCCGGGGGTGCGATTTTGGTCATTTTTGACCGATTTCTGGCTAAAAGGGCCGGGGGTGCGATTTTGGTAATTTTGGACCGATTTCTGCCTAAAAGGGCCGGGGGTGCGATTTTTGTCATTTTAGACCGATTTCTGGTTAAAAGGGCCGGGGGTGCGATTTTGGTCATTTTAGACCGATTTCGGGCTAAAAGGGCCAGGGGTGCGATTTTGGACATTTTAGACCGATTTCCATCTAAAAAAAGCCGGGTTGCGATTTTGGTCATTTTGGACCAATTTCGGGCTGAAAGAGGCCGTGGGTGCGATTTTGGACCGATTTCTGGCTAAAAGGGCCGGGGGTGCGATTTTGGTCATTTTGGACCGATTTTGGGCTAAAAGGGCCGGGGGTGCGATTTTGGTCATTTTGGACCGATTTTGGGCTAAAAGGGCCGGGGTTGCGATTTTGGTCATTTTGGACCGATTTCGGGGTAAAAGAGCTGTGGGTGCGATTTGTCATTTTGGACCAATTTCCGGCTAAAAGGGCCGGGGGTGCGATTTTGGTCATTTTGGACCGATTTCTGTCTAAAAGGGCCGGGGGTGCAATTTTGGTAATTTTGGACCGATTTCTGGCTAAAAGGACCGGGGGTGCGTTTTTGGTCATTTTGGACCGATTTCTGGTTAAAAGTGCCGGGGGTGCGATTTTGGTAACTTTGGACCGATTTCCAGCTAAAAGGGCGGGGGGTTCGATTTTGGTAATTTTGGACTGATTTCGGGGTAAAAGGGCCGGGGGTGCGATTTTGGTCATTTTGGACCGATTTTGGGCTAAAAGGGCCGGGGGTGCGATTTTGGTCATTTTGGACCGATTTCCATCTAAAAGGGCGGGGGGTTCGATTTTGGTCGTTTTGGAACGATTTCGGTGTAAAAGAGCCGTGGGTGCGATTTGTCATTTTGGACCAATTTCCGGCTAAAAGGGCCGGGGGTGCGATTTTCGTCATTTTGGAGCGATTTCTGTCTAAAAGGGCCGGGTGTGCGATTTTGGTCATTTTGGACCGAATTCTGCCTAAAAGGGCCAGGGGTGCGATTTTGGTCATTTTGGACCGATTTCCAGCTAAAAGGACCGGGGGTGCAATTTTGGTCATTTTGGACCAATTTCCGGCTAAAAGGGCCGGGGGTGCGATTTTGGTAATTTTGGACCGATTTCTGCCTAAAAGGGCCGGGGGTGCGATTTTGGTAATTTTGGACCGATTTCTGCCTAAAAGGGCCGGGGGTGCGATTTTGGTAATTTTGGACTGATTTCGGGGCAAAAGGTCCGGGGGTGCGATTTTGGTCATTTTGGACCGAATTCTGCCTAAAAGGGCCGGGGGTGCGATTTTGGTCATTTTGGACCGATTTCTGCTTAAAAGGGCCGGGGGTGCGATTTTGGTAATTTTGGACCGATTTCTGCCTAAAAGGGCCGGGGGTGCGATTTTGGTCATTTTGGACTGATTTCTGCCTAAAAGGGCCGGGGGTGCGATTTTGGTAATTTTGGACTGATTTCGGGGTAAAAGGTCCGGGGGTGCGATTTTGGTCATTTTGGACCGATTTCTGCCTAAAAGTGCCGGGGGTGCGATTTTGGTCATTTTGGACCGATTTCTGCCTAATAGGGCCGGGGGTGCGATTTTGGTCATTTTGGACCGATTTCTGGCTAAAAGGGCCAGGGGTGCGATTTTGGTCATTTTGGACCGATTTCTGGCTAATTGGGCTTGGGGTGCGATTTTTGTAATTTTGGACCGATTTCTGGCTAAAAGGGCCGGGGGTGCGATTTTGGTCATTTTGGACCGATTTCTGTTTAAAAGGGCTGGGGGTGCGATTTTGGACATTTTAGACCGATTTCCGTCTAAAAAAAGCCGGGTTTCGATTTTGGTCATTTTGGACCAATTTCGGGCTGAAAGAGGCCGTGGGTGCGATTTGTCATTTTGGACCAATTTCTGGCTAAAAGGGCCGGGGGTGCGATTTTGGTCATTTTGGACCGATTTCTGTCTAAAAGGGCCGGGGGTGCAATTTTGGTAATTTTGGACCGATTTCCATCTGAAAGGCCCGGGCGTGCGATTTTGGTTATTTTGGACCGATTTCTGCCTAAAAGGGCCGGGGGTGCGATTTTGGTAATTTTGGACCGATTTCTGGCTAAAAGGGCCGGGGGTGCGATTTTGGTCATTTTGGACTGATTTCTGCCTAAAAGTTCGGGGGGTGCGATTTTGGTCATTTTGGACCGATTTCTGGCTAAAAGGGCTGGGGGTGCGATTTTTGTCATTTTGGACCGATTTCTGGCTAAAAGGGCTGGGGGTGCGATTTTGGTAATTTTGGACCGATTTCTTGTTAAATGGGCCGGGGGTGCGATTTTTGTCATTTTGGACCGATTTCTGGCTAAAAGGGCCGGGAGTGCGATTTTGGTCATTTTGGACCGATTTCTGTTTAAAAGGGCCAGGGGTGCGATTTTGGTAATTTTGGACTGATTTTGGGGTAAAAGGGCCGGGGGTGCGATTTTGGTCATTTTGGACCGATTTCTGCCTAAAAGGGCCGGGGGTGCGATTTTGGTCATTTTGGACTGATTTCTGGCTAAAAGGGCTGGGGGTGCGATTTTTGTCATTTTGGACCGGTTTTGGGCTAAAAGGGCCGGGGGTGCGATTTTGGTCATTTTGGACCGATTTCTGGCTAAAAGGGCCGGGGTTGGGATTTTGGTCATTTTGGACCGATTTCTGTCTAAAAGGGCCAGGGTGCGATTTTGGTAATTTTGGACCGATTTCTGGCTAAATGGGCCGGGGGTGCGATTTTTGTCATTTTGGACCGATTTCTGGCTAAAAGGGCCGGGGGTGCGATTTTGGTAATTTTGGACTGATTTTGGGGTAAAAGGGCCGGGGGTGCGATTTTGGTCATTTTGGACCGATTTTGGGCTAAAAGGGCCGGGGGTGCGATTTTGGTCATTTTGGACCGATTTCTGCCTAAAAGGGCCGGGGGTGCGATTTTGGTCATTTTGGACCGATTTCTGCCTAAAAGGGCCGGGGGTGCGATTTTGGTCATTTTTGACCGATTTCTGGCTAAAAGGGCTGGGGGTGCGATTTTTGTCATTTTGGACCGATTTTGGGCTAAAAGGGCCGGGGGTGCGATTTTGGTCATTTTGGACCGATTTTGGGCTAAAAGGGCCGGGGGTGCGATTTTGGTCATTTTGGACCGATTTCTGCCTAAAAGGGCCGGGGGTGCGATTTTGGTCATTTTGGACCGATTTTGGGCTAAAAGGGGGTGCGATTTTGGTCATTTTGGACCGATTTCTGCCTAAAAGGGCCGGGGGTGCGATTTTGGTCATTTTGGACCGATTTTGGGCTAAAAGTGCCGGGGGTGCGATTTTGGTCATTTTGGACCGATTTCTGTTTAAAAGGGCTGGGGGTGCGATTTTGGACATTTTAGACCGATTTCCGTCTAAAAAAAGCCGGGTTGCGATTTTGGTCATTTTGGACCAATTTCGGGCTGAAAGAGGCCGTGGGTGCGATTTAGGACCGATTTCCGGCTAATATGGCTGGGGGTGTGTTTTTGGTCATTTTGGACCAATTTCCATCTAAAAGGGCGGGGGGTTCGATTTTGGTCGTTTTGGAACGATTTCGGGGTAAAAGAGCCGTGGGTGCGATTTGTCATTTTGGACCAATTTCCGGCTAAAAGGCCGGGGGTGCGATTTTGGTCATTTTGGACCGATTTCCAGCTAAAAGGGCCAGGGGTGCGATTTTGGTAATTTTGGACTGATTTTGGGCTAAAAGGGCCGGGGATGCGATTTTGGTAATTTTGGACTGATTTCGGGGTAAAAGGTCCGGGGGTGCGATTTTGGTCATTTTGGACCGATTTCTGCGTAAAAGGGCCGGGGGTGCGATTTTGGTCATTTTGGACCGATTTCCAGCTAAAAGGGATGGGGGTGCGATTTTGGTCATTTTGGACCGATTTCGGTGTAAAAGGGCCGGGTTTGCGATTTTGGTCATTTTTGACCGATTTCTGGCTAAAATGGCCGTGGTTGGGATTTTGGTCATTTTGGACCGATTTCCGTCTAAAAGGGCCAGGGGTGCAATTTTGATAATTTTGGACTGATTTCAGGGTAAAAGGGCCGGGGGTGCGATTTTGGTAATTTTGGACTGATTTCGGGGTAAAAGGGCCGGGGGTGCGATTTTGGTAATTTTGGACTGATTTCGGGGTAAAAGGGCCGGGGGTGCGATTTTGGTCATTTTAGACCGATTTCGGGCTAAAAGGGCCAGGGGTGCGATTTTGGACATTTTAGACCGATTTCCATCTAAAAAAAGCCGGGTTGCGATTTTGGACATTTTGGACCAATTTCGGGCTGAAAGAGGACGTGGGTGCGATTTTGGACCGATTTCCGGCTAAAAGGGCCGGGGGTGCGATTTTGGTCATTTTGGACCGATTTTGGGCTAAAAGGGCCGGGGGTGCGATTTTGGTCATTTTGGACCGATTTCCATCTAAAAGGCGGGGGGTTCGATTTCGGTCGTTTTGGACCGATTTTGGGCTAAAAGGGCCGGGGGTGCGATTTTGGTTATTTTGGACCGATTTCTGATTAAAAGGGCTGGGGGTGCGATTTTGGTCATTTTAGACCGATTTTGGGCTAAAAGGGCCGGGGGTGCGATTTTGGTCATTTTTGACCGATTTCTGGCTAAAAGGGCCAGGGGTGCGATTTTTGTCATTTTGGACCGATTTTGGGCTAAAAGGGCCGGGGGTGCGATTTTTGTCATTTTGGACCGATTTTGGGCTAAAAGGGCCGGGGGTGCGATTTTGGTCATTTTGGACCGATTTCTGCCTAAAAGGGCCGGGGGTGCGATTTTGGTCATTTTAGACCGATTTCGGGCTAAAAGGGCCAGGGGTGCGATTTTGGACATTTTAGACCGATTTCCATCTAAAAAAAGCCGGGTTGCGATTTTGGACATTTTGGACCAATTTCGGGCTGAAAGAGGACGTGGGTGCGATTTTGGACCGATTTCCGGCTAAAAGGGCCGGGGGTGCGATTTTGGTCATTTTGGACCGATTTTGGGCTAAAAGGGCCGGGGGTGCGATTTTGGTCATTTTGGACCGATTTCCATCTAAAAGGCGGGGGGTTCGATTTCGGTCGTTTTGGAATGATTTCGGTGTAAAAGGGCCGGGGTTGCGATTTTGGTCATTTTGGACCGATTTCGGGGTAAAAGAGCCGTGGGTGCGATTTGTCATTTTGGACCAATTTCCGGCTAAAAGGGCCGGGGTTGCGATTTTGGTCATTTTGGACCGATTTCGGGGTAAAAGAGCCGTGGGTGCGATTTGTCATTTTTGACCAATTTCTGGCTAAATGGGCCGGGGGTGCGATTTTGGTCATTTTGGACCGATTTTGGGCTAAAAGGGCCGGGGGTGCGATTTTGGTCATTTTGGACCGATTTCCATCTAAAAGGCGGGGGGTTCGATTTCGGTCGTTTTGGACCGATTTTGGGCTAAAAGGGCCGGGGGTGCGATTTTGGTTATTTTGGACCGATTTCTGATTAAAAGGGCTGGGGGTGCGATTTTGGTCATTTTAGACCGATTTTGGGCTAAAAGGGCCGGGGGTGCGATTTTGGTCATTTTTGACCGATTTCTGGCTAAAAGGGCCAGGGGTGCGATTTTTGTCATTTTGGACCGATTTTGGGCTAAAAGGGCCGGGGGTGCGATTTTTGTCATTTTGGACCGATTTTGGGCTAAAAGGGCCGGGGGTGCGATTTTGGTCATTTTGGACCGATTTCTGCCTAAAAGGGCCGGGGGTGCGATTTTGGTCATTTTAGACCGATTTCGGGCTAAAAGGGCCAGGGGTGCGATTTTGGACATTTTAGACCGATTTCCATCTAAAAAAAGCCGGGTTGCGATTTTGGACATTTTGGACCAATTTCGGGCTGAAAGAGGACGTGGGTGCGATTTTGGACCGATTTCCGGCTAAAAGGGCCGGGGGTGCGATTTTGGTCATTTTGGACCGATTTTGGGCTAAAAGGGCCGGGGGTGCGATTTTGGTCATTTTGGACCGATTTCCATCTAAAAGGCGGGGGGTTCGATTTCGGTCGTTTTGGAATGATTTCGGTGTAAAAGGGCCGGGGTTGCGATTTTGGTCATTTTGGACCGATTTCGGGGTAAAAGAGCCGTGGGTGCGATTTGTCATTTTGGACCAATTTCCGGCTAAAAGGGCCGGGGTTGCGATTTTGGTCATTTTGGACCGATTTCGGGGTAAAAGAGCCGTGGGTGCGATTTGTCATTTTTGACCAATTTCTGGCTAAATGGGCCGGGGGTGCGATTTTGGTCATTTTGGACCGATTTCTGGCTAAAAGGGCCGGGGGTGTAATTTTGGTCATTTTGGACTGATTTCGGGGTAAAAGGGCCGGGGGTGCGATTTTGGTCATTTTGGACCGATTTTGGGCTAAAAGGGCCGGGGGTGCGATTTTTGTCATTTTGGACAGATTTCTGGCTAAAAGGGCCGGGGGTGCGATTTTGGTAATTTTGGACCGATTTCTGGCTAAATGGGCCGGGGGTGCGATTTTTGTCATTTTGGACAGATTACTGGCTAAAAGGGCCGGGGGTGCGATTTTGGTCATTTTGGACCGATTTTGGGCTAAAAGGGCCGGGGGTGCGATTTTGGTTATTTTGGACCGATTTCTGGTTAAAAGGGCCGGGGGTGCGATTTTGGTCATTTTAGGCCGATTTTGGGCTAAACGGGCCGGGGGTGCGATTTTGGTCATTTTTGACCGATTTCTGGCTAAAAGGGCCGGGGGTGCGATTTTGGTCATTTTGGACCGATTTCTGCCTAAAAGGGCCGGGGGTGCGATTTTTGTCATTTTAGACCGATTTCTGGTTAAAAGGGCCGGGGGTGCGATTTTGGTCATTTTAGACCGATTTCGGGCTAAAAGGGCCAGGGGTGCGATTTTGGACATTTTAGACCGATTTCCATCTAAAAAAAGCCGGGTTGCGATTTTGGTCATTTTGGACCAATTTCGGGCTGAAAGAGGCCGTGGGTGCGATTTTGGACCGATTTCCGGCTAAAAGGGCCGGGGGTGCGATTTTGGTCATTTTGGACCGATTTTGGGCTAAAAGGGCCGGGGGTGCGATTTTGGTCATTTTGGACCGATTTTGGGCTAAAAGGGCCGGGGTTGCGATTTTGGTCATTTTGGACCGATTTTGGGCTAAAAGGGCCGGGGGTGCGATTTGTCATTTTGGACCAATTTCCGGCTAAAAGGGCCGGGGGTGCGATTTTGGTCATTTTGGACCGATTTCTGTCTAAAAGGGCCGGGGGTGCAATTTTGGTAATTTTGGACCGATTTCTGGCTAAAAGGACCGGGGGTGCGTTTTTGGTCATTTTGGACCGATTTCTGGTTAAAAGTGCCGGGGGTGCGATTTTGGTAATTTTGGACCGATTTCCAGCTAAAAGGGCGGGGGGTTCGATTTTGGTAATTTTGGACTGATTTCGGGGTAAAAGGGCCGGGGGTGCGATTTTGGTCATTTTGGACCGATTTTGGGCTAAAAGGGCCGGGGGTGCGATTTTGGTCATTTTGGACCGATTTCCATCTAAAAGGGCGGGGGGTTCGATTTTGGTCGTTTTGGAACGATTTCGGGGTAAAAGAGCCGTGGGTGCGATTTGTCATTTTGGACCAATTTCCGGCTAAAAGGGCCGGGGATGCGATTTTCGTCATTTTGGACCGATTTCTGTCTAAAAGGGCCGGGTGTGCGATTTTGGTCATTTTGGACCGAATTCTGCCTAAAAGGGCCAGGGGTGCGATTTTGGTCATTTTGGACTGATTTCGGGGTAAAAGGGCCGGGGGTGCGATTTTGGTAATTTTGGACTGATTTCGGGGTAAAAGGGCCGGGGGTGTGATTTTGGTAATTTTGGACCGATTTCTGGCTAAAAGGGCTGGGGGTGCGATTTTTGTCATTTTGGACCGATTTCTGGCTAAAAGGGCCGGGGGTGCGATTTTGGTCATTTTGGACCGATTTCTGGCTAAAAGGGCCGGGGGTGCGATTTTGGTCATTTTGGACCGATTTTGAGCTAAAAGGGCCGGGGGTGCGATTTTGGTCATTTTGGACCGATTTTGAGCTAAAAGGGCCGAGGGTGCGATTTTGGTCATTTTGGACCGATTTCTGCCTAAAAGGGCCGGGGGTGCGATTTTGGTTATTTTGGACCGATTTCTGGTTAAAAGGGCCGGGGGTGCGATTTTGGTCATTTTAGACCAATTTTGGGCTAAAAGGTCCGGGGGTGCGATTTTGGTCATTTTGGACCGATTTCTGGCTAAATGGGCCGGGGGTGCGATTTTTGTCATTTTGGACCGATTTTGGGCTAAAAGGGCCGGGGGTGCGATTTTGGTTATTTTGGACTGATTTCTGCCTAAAAGGGCTGGGGGTGCGATTTTTGTCATTTTGGACCGATTTTGGGCTAAAAGGGCCGGGGGTGCGATTTTTGTCATTTTGGACCGATTTTGGGCTAAAAGGGCCGGGGGTGCGATTTTGGTCATTTTGGACCGATTTCTGGCTAAAATGGCCGTGGTTGGGATTTTGGTCATTTTGGACCGATTTCCGTCTAAAAGGGCCAGGGGTGCGATTTTGATAATTTTGGACTGATTTCAGGGTAAAAGGGCCGGGGGTGCGATTTTGGTAATTTTGGACTGATTTCGGGGTAAAAGGGCCGGGGGTGCGATTTTGGTAATTTTGGACTGATTTCGGGGTAAAAGGGCCGGGGGTGTGATTTTGGTAATTTTGGACCGATTTCTGGCTAAAAGGGCTGGGGGTGCGATTTTTGTCATTTTGGACCGATTTCTGGCTAAAAGGGCCGGGGGTGCGATTTTGGTCATTTTGGACCGATTTCTGGCTAAAAGGGCCGTGGGTGCGATTTTGGTCATTTTGGACCGATTTTGAGCTAAAAGGGCCGGGGGTGCGATTTTGGTCATTTTGGACCGATTTTGAGCTAAAAGGGCCGGGGGTGCGATTTTGGTCATTTTGGACCGATTTCTGCCTAAAAGGGCTGGGGGTGCGATTTTGGTTATTTTGGACCGATTTCTGGTTAAAAGGGCCGGGGGTGCGATTTTGGTCATTTTAGACCAATTTTGGGCTAAAAGGTCCGGGGGTGCGATTTTGGTCATTTTGGACCGATTTCTGGCTAAATGGGCCGGGGGTGCGATTTTTGTCATTTTGGACCGATTTTGGGCTAAAAGGGCCGGGGGTGCGATTTTTGTCATTTTGGACCGATTTTGGGCTAAAAGGGCCGGGGGTGCGATTTTGGTCATTTTAGACCGATTTCGGGCTAAAAGGGCCAGGGGTGCGATTTGGACATTTTAGACCGATTTCCATCTAAAAAAAGCCGGGTTGCGATTTTGGTCATTTTGGACCAATTTCGGGCTGAAAGAGGCCGTGGGTGCGATTTTGGACCGATTTCCGGCTAAAAGGGCCGGGGGTGCGATTTTTATTATTTTGGACCGATTTCTGGCTAAAAGGACCGGGGGTGCGATTTTGGTCATTTTGGACCGATTTTGAGCTAAAAGGGCCGGGTGTGCGATTTTGGTCATTTTGGACCGATTTCTGCCTAAAAGGGCCGGGGGTGCGATTTTGGTTATTTTGGACCGATTTCTGGTTAAAAGGGCTGGGGGTGCGATTTTGGTCATTTTGGACCGATTTCTGGCTAAATGGGCCGGGGGTGCGATTTTTGTCATTTTGGACCGATTTCTGGCTAAATAGGCCGGGGGTGCGATTTTTGTCATTTTGAACCGATTTCTGGCTAAAAGGGCTGGGGGTGCGATTTTTGTCATTTTGGACCGATTTTGGGCTAAAAGGGCCGGGGGTGCGATTTTGGTTATTTTGGACCGATTTCTGGTTAAAAGGGCCGGGGGTGCGATTTTGGTCATTTTAGACCGATTTTGGGCTAAAAGGGCCAGGGGTGCGATTTTGGTAATTTTGGACCGATTTCTGGCTAAATGGGCCGGGGGTGCGATTTTTGTCATTTTGGACCGATTTCTGGCTAAAAGGGCCGGGGGTGCGATTTTGGTCATTTTGGACCGATTTCTGGCTAAAAGGGCCGGGGGTGCGATTTTGGTCATTTTGGACCGATTTTGAGCTAAAAGGGCCGGGGGTGCGATTTTGGTTATTTTGGACCGATTTCTGGTTAAAAGGGCCGGGGGTGCGATTTTGGTCATTTTGGACCGATTTTGAGCTAAAAGGGCCGGGGGTGCGATTTTGGTCATTTTGGACCGATTTCTGCCTAAAAGGGCCGGGGGTGCGATTTTGGTTATTTTGGACCGATTTCTGGTTAAAAGGGCCGGGGGTGCGATTTTGGTCATTTTAGACCGATTTTGGGCTAAAAGGGCCGGGGGTGCGATTTTGGTAATTTTGGACCGATTTCTGGCTAAATGGGCCGGGGGTGCGATTTTTGTCATTTTGGACCGATTTTGGGCTAAAAGGGCCGGGGGTGCGATTTTGGTTATTTTGGACTGATTTCTGCCTAAAAGGGCTGGGGGGGCGATTTTTGTCATTTTGGACCGATTTTGGGCTAAAAGGGCCGGGGGTGCGATTTTTGTCATTTTGGACCGATTTTGGGCTAAAAGGGCCGGGGGTGCGATTTTGGTCATTTTAGACCGATTTCGGGCTAAAAGGGCCAGGGGTGCGATTTTGGACATTTTAGACCGATTTCCATCTAAAAAAAGCCGGGTTGCGATTTTGGTCATTTTGGACCAATTTCGGGCTGAAAGAGGCCGTGGGTGCGATTTTGGACCGATTTCCGGCTAAAAGGGCCGGGGTGCGATTTTTGTCATTTTGGACCGATTTCTGGCTAAAAGGGCCGGGGGTGCGATTTTGGTCATTTTGGACCGATTTTGAGCTAAAAGGGCCGGGGGTGCGATTTTGGTCATTTTGGACCGATTTCTGCCTAAAAGGGCCGGGGGTGCGATTTTGGTTATTTTGGACCGATTTCTGGTTAAAAGGGCCGGGGGTGCGATTTTGGTCATTTTAGACCGATTTTGGGCTAAAAGGGCCGGGGGTGCGATTTTGGTCATTTTGGACCGATTTCTGGCTAAAAGGGCTGGGGGTGCGATTTTTGTCATTTTGGACCGATTTCTGGCTAAAAGGGCTGGGGGTGCGATTTTTGTCATTTTGGACCGATTTTGGGCTAAAAGGGCTGGGGGTGCGATTTTTGTCATTTTGAACCGATTTCTGGCTAAAAGGGCTGGGGGTGCGATTTTTGTCATTTTGGACCGATTTTTGGCTAAAAGGGCCGGGGGTGCGATTTTGGTTATTTTGGACCGGTTTCTGGTTAAAAGGGCCGGGGGTGCGATTTTGGTCATTTTAGACCGATTTTGGGCTAAAAGGGCCGGGGGTGCGATTTTGGTCATTTTGGACCGATTTCTGGCTAAATGGGCCGGGGGTGCGATTTTTGTCATTTTGGACCGATTTCCGGCTAAAAGGGCCGGGGGTGCGATTTTTGTCATTTTGGACCGATTTCTGGCTAAAAGGGCCGGGGGTGCGATTTTGGTCATTTTGGACCGATTTCTGGCTAAAAGGGCCGGGGGTGCGATTTTGGTCATTTTGGACCGATTTTGAGCTAAAAGGGCCGGGGGTGCGATTTTGGTCATTTTGGACCGATTTCTGCCTAAAAGGGCCGGGGGTGCGATTTTGGTTCTTTTGGACCGATTTCTGGCTAAATAGGCCGGGGGTGCGATTTTTGTCATTTTGAACCGATTTCTGGCTAAAAGGGCTGGGGGTGCGATTTTTGTCATTTTGGACCGATTTCTGGCTAAAAGGGCCGGGGGTGCGATTTTGGTTATTTTGGACCGATTTCTGGTTAAAAGGGCTGGGGGTGCGATTTTGGTCATTTTGGACCGATTTCTTTTTAAAAGGGCGGGGGGTGCGATTTTGGACATTTTAGACCGATTTCCGTCCAAAAAAAGCCGGGTTGCGATTTTGGTCATTTTGGACCAATTTCGGGCTGAAAGAGGCCGTGGGTGCGATTTTGGACCGATTTCCGGCTAAAAGGGCCGGGGGTGCGATTTTGGTCATTTTAGAACGATTTCTGGTTAAAAGTGCCGGGGGTGCGATTTTGGTAATTTTGGACCGATTTCCAGCTAAAAGGGCTGGGGGTGCGTTTTTGGTCATTTTGGTCCGATTTCGGGTTAAAAGTGCCGGGGGTGCGATTTTGGTCATTTTTGACCGATTTCTGGCTAAAAGGGCAGGGGGTGCCATTTTGGTAATTTTGGACCGATTTCTGGCTAAATGGGCCGGGGGTGCGATTTTGGTCATTTTGGACCGATTTCTGGCTAAAAGGGCCGGGGGTGCGATTTTGGTCATTTTAGACCGATTTTGAGCTAAAAGGGCCGGGGGTGCGATTTTGGTCATTTTGGACCGATTTCTGCCTAAAAGGGCCGGGGGTGCGATTTTGGTCATTTTTGACCAATTTCTGGCTTAAAGGGCTGGGGGTGCGATTTTTGTCATTTTGGATTGATTTTGGGCTAAAAGGGCCGGTGGTGCGATTTTGGTCATTTTAGACCGATTTTGGGCTAAAAGGGCCGGGGGTGCGATTTTGTTCATTTTGGACCGATTTCTGGCTAAATGGGCCGGGGGTGCGATTTTTGTCATTTTGGACCGATTTCTGGCTAAAAGGGCTGGGGGTGCGATTTTTGTCATTTTGGACCGATTTTGGGCTAAAAGGGCCGGGGGTGCGATTTTGGTTATTTTGGACCGATTTCTGGTTAAAAGGGCTGGGGGTGCGATTTTGGTAATTTTGGACAAATTTCTGTCTAAAAGGGCCGGGGGTGCGATTTTGGTCATTTTGGACCGATTTCCATCTAAAAGGGCAGGGGGTTCGATTTTGGTCGTTTTGGAACGATTTCGTTGTAAAAGGGCCGGGGTTGCGATTTTGGTCATTTTGGACCGATTTCTCGCTAAAAGGGACGGGGGTGCGATTTTGGTCATTTTGGACCTATTTTGAGCTAAAAGGGCCGGTGGTGCAATTTTGGTCATTTTGGACCGATTTCTGGCTAAAAGTGCCGGGGGTGCGATTTGGGTCATTTTGGACCGATTTTGAGCTAAAAGGACCGGGGGTGCGATTTTGGTCATTTTGGACCGATTTCTGCCTAAAAGGGCCGGGGGTGCGATTTTGGTCATTTTGGACCGATTTTGAGCTAAAAGGGCCGGGGGTGCAATTTTGGTCATTTTGGACCGATTTCTGCCTAAAAGGGCCGGGGGTGCGATTTTGGTCATGTTTGACCGATTTCTGGCTAAAAGGGCTGGGGGTGCGATTTTTGTCATTTTGGACCGATTTTGGGCTAAAAGGGCCGGGGGTGCGATTTTGGTTATTTTGGACCGATTTCTGGTTAAAAGGGCCGGGGGTGCGATTTTGGACATTTTAGACCGATTTCCGTCTAAAAAAAGCCGGGTTGCGATTTTGGTCATTTTAGACCGATTTTGGGCTAAAAGGGCCGGGGGTGCGATTTTGGTAATTTTGGACCGATTTCCAGCTAAAAGGGCTGGGGGTGCGTTTTTGGTCATTTTGGACCGATTTCTGCCTAAAAGGGCCGGGTGTGCGATTTTGGTCATTTTAGACCGATTTCTGGCTAAAAGGGCCGGGGGTGCGATTTTGGTCAATTTGGACCGATTTAAGGATAAAAGGGCCGGGGGTGCGATTTTGGTCATTTTGGACTGATTTCAGGGTAAAACGGCCGGGGGTGCGATTTTGGTCATTTTGGACCGATTTTGGGCTAAAAGGGCCGGGGGTGCGATTTTGGTCATTTTGGACCGATTTCTGCCTAAAAGGGCCGAGGGTGCGATTTTGTTCATTTTGGACCGATTTCTGCCTAAAAGGGCCGGGGGTGCGATTTTGGTCATTTTGGACCGATTTCTGCCTAAAAGGGCTGGGGGTGCGATTTTTGTCATTTTGGACCGATTTTGGGCTAAAAGGGTCGGGGGTGCAATTTTTGTCATTTTGGACCGATGCCTGCCTAAAAGGGCCGGGGGTGCAATTTTGGTCATTTTGGACTGATTTCGGGGTAAAAGGTCCAGGGGTGCGATTTTGGTCATTTTGGACCGATTTCTGCCTAAAAGGGCCGGGAGTGCGATTTTGGTCATTTTTGACCGATTTCTGGCTAAAATGGCCGTGGTTGGGATTTTGGTCATTTTGGACCGATTTCTGGCTAAATGGGCCGGAGGTGCGATTTTTTTCATTTTGGACCGATTTCTGGCTAAAAGGGCGGGGGGTGCGATTTTGGTAATTTTGGACTGATTTCTGGCTAAATGGGTCGGGGGTGCGATTTTGGTCATTTTGGACCGATTTCTGGCTAAAAGGGCCGGGGGTGCGATTTTGGTCATTTTGGACCGATTTCTGCCTAAAAGGGCCGGGGGTGCGATTTTGGTCATTTTGGACCGATTTTGAGCTAAAAGGGCCGGGGGTGCAATTTTGGTCATTTTGGACCGATTTCTGCCTAAAAGGGCCGGGGGTGCGATTTTGGTCATTTTTGACCGATTTCTGGCTAAAAGGGCTGGGGGTGCGATTTTTGTCATTTTGGACCGATTTTGGGCTAAAAGGGCCGGGGGTGCGATTTTGGTTATTTTGGACCGATTTCTGGTTAAAAGGGCCGGGGGTGCGATTTTGGACATTTTAGACCGATTTCCGTCTAAAAAAAGCCGGGTTGCGATTTTGGTCATTTTAGACCGATTTTGGGCTAAAAGGGCCGGGGGTGCGATTTTGGTAATTTTGGACCGATTTCCAGCTAAAAGGGCTGGGGGTGCGTTTTTGGTCATTTTGGACCGATTTCTGCCTAAAAGGGCCGGGTGTGCGATTTTGGTCATTTTAGACCGATTTCTGGCTAAAAGGGCCGGGGGTGCGATTTTGGTCAATTTGGACCGATTTAAGGATAAAAGGGCCGGGGGTGCGATTTTGGTCATTTTGGACTGATTTCAGGGTAAAACGGCCGGGGGTGCGATTTTGGTCATTTTGGACCGATTTTGGGCTAAAAGGGCCGGGGGTGCGATTTTGGTCATTTTGGACCGATTTCTGCCTAAAAGGGCCGAGGGTGCGATTTTGTTCATTTTGGACCGATTTCTGCCTAAAAGGGCCGGGGGTGCGATTTTGGTCATTTTGGACCGATTTCTGCCTAAAAGGGCTGGGGGTGCAATTTTTGTCATTTTGGACCGATGCCTGCCTAAAAGGGCCGGGGGTGCAATTTTGGTCATTTTGGACTGATTTCGGGGTAAAAGGTCCAGGGGTGCGATTTTGGTCATTTTGGACCGATTTCTGCCTAAAAGGGCCGGGAGTGCGATTTTGGTCATTTTTGACCGATTTCTGGCTAAAATGGCCGTGGTTGGGATTTTGGTCATTTTGGACCGATTTCTGGCTAAATGGGCCGGAGGTGCGATTTTTTTCATTTTGGACCGATTTCTGGCTAAAAGGGCGGGGGGTGCGATTTTGGTAATTTTGGACTGATTTCTGGCTAAATGGGTCGGGGGTGCGATTTTGGTCATTTTGGACCGATTTCTGGCTAAAAGGGCCGGGGGTGCGATTTTGGTCAATTTGGACCGATTTAAGGATAAAAGGGCTGGGGGTGCGATTTTGGTCATTTTGGAACGATTTCTGCCTAAAAGGGCCGGGGGTGCGATTTTGGTCATTTTTGACCGATTTCTGGCTAAAAGGGCCGGGGTGCGATTTTGGTCATTTTGGACCGATTTCTGCCTAAAAGGGCCGGGGGTGCGATTTTGGTCAATTTGGACCTATTTAAGGATAAAAGGGCTGGGGGTGCGATTTTGGTCATTTTGGAACGATTTCTGCCTAAAAGGGCCGGGGGTGCGATTTTGGTCAATTTGGACCTATTTAAGGATAAAAGGGCTGGGGGTGCGATTTTGGTCATTTTGGAACGATTTCTGCCTAAAAGGGCCGGGGGTGCGATTTTGGTCATTTTTGACCGATTTCTGGCTAAAAGGGCCGGGGTGCGATTTTGGTCATTTTGGACCGATTTCTGGCTATAAGGGCCGGGGTGCGATTTTGGTCATTTTGGACTGATTTCTGCCTAAAAGGGCCGGGGGTGCGATTTTGGTCATTTTGGACCAATTTCTGGCTAAAATGGCCTTGGTTGGGATTTTGGTCATTTTGGACCGATTTCTGGCTAAATTTGCCGGGGGTGCGATTTTTGTCATTTTGGACCGATTTCTGGCTAAAAGAGCCGGGGGTGCGATTTTGGTCATTTTGGACTGATTTCTGGCTAAAAGGGCCCGGGGGTGCGATTTTGGTCAATTTGGACCGATTTAAGGATAAAAGGGCCGGGGGTGCGATTTTGGTCATTTTGGACCGATTTCTGCCTAAAAGGTCCGGGGGTGCGATTTTGGTCATTTTGGACCGATTTCTGGCTAAAAGGGCCGGGGGTGCGATTTTGGTCATTTTGGACCGATTTCTGACTAAAAAGGCCGGGTGTGCGATTTTGGTCATTTTGGACCGATTTCTGGCTAAAAGGGTCGGGGGTGGGATTTTGGTCAATTTGGACCGATTTAAGGATAAAAGGGCCGGGGTGCGATTTTGGTCATTTTGGACCGATTTCTGCCTAAAAGGGCCGGGGGTGCGATTTTTGTCATTTTGGACCGATTTTGGGCTAAAAGGGCCGGGAGTGCGATTTTGGTTATTTTGGACCGATTTCTGCCTAAAAGGGCCGGGGGTGCGATTTTGGTCATTTTGGACCGATTTCTGGCTAAAAGGGCTGGGGGTGAGATTTTGGTTATTTTGGACCGATTTCTGGTTAAAAGGGCCGGGGGGGTGCGATTTTGGACATTTTAGACCGATTTCCGTCTAAAAAAAGCCGGGTTGCGATTTTGGTCATTTTGGACTAATTTCAGGCTGAAAGAGGTCGTGGGTGCGATTTTGGACTGATTTCCGGCTAAAAGGGCCGGGGGTGCGATTTTGGTCATTTTGGACCGATTTCTGCCTAAAAGGGCCGGGGGTGCGATTTTGGTCATTTTGGACCGATTTCTGGCTAAAAGGGCCGGGGGTGCGATTTTGGTCAATTTGGACCGATTTAAGGATAAAAGGGCCGGGGTGCGATTTTGGTCATTTTGGACCGATTTCTGCCTAAAAGGGCGGGGGGTGCGATTTTTGTCATTTTGGACAGATTTTGGGCTAAAAGGTCCGGGAGTGCGATTTTGGTTATTTTGGACCGATTTCTGCCTAAAAGGGCCGGGGGTGCGATTTTGGTCATTTTGGACCGATTTCTGGCTAAAATGGCCGTGGTTGGGATTTTGGTCATTTTGGACCAATTTCTGGCTAAATGGGCCGGGGGTGCGATTTTTGTCATTTTGGACCAATTTCTGGCTAAAAGGGCTGGGGGTGCGATTTTGGTAATTTTGGACTGATTTCTGGCTAAATGGGCCGGGGGTGCGATTTTGGTCATTTTGGACTGATTTCTGCCTAAAAGGGCTGGGGGTGCGATTTTGGTCATTTTGGACCGATTTCTGGCTAAAAGGGCCGGGGGTGCGATTTTGGTCATTTTGGACCGATTTCCATCTAAAATGGCGGGGGGTTCGATTTTGGTCGTTTTGGAACGATTTCGGTGTAAAAGTGGGGGGGTGCGATTTTTGTAATTTTGGACCGATTTCTGTCTAAAAGGGCCGGGGGTGCGATTTTGGTCATTTTGGACCGATTTCTGCCTAAAAGGGTTGGGGGTGCGATTTTTGTCATTTTGGGCCGATTTTGGGCTAAAAGGGTCGGGGGTGCGATTTTGGTCATTTTGGACCGATTTCTGCCTAAAAGGGCCGGGGGTGCGATTTTGGTCATTTTGGACCGATTTTGGGCTAAAAAGGCCGGGGGTGCGATTTTGGTTATTTTGGACCGATTTCTGTTTAAAAGGGCTGGGGGTGCGATTTTGGACATTTTGGACCGATTTCTGGCTAAAAGGGCTGGGGGTGCGATTTTTGTCATTTTGGACCGATTTTGGGCTAATAGGGCCGGGGGTGCGATTTTGGTCATTTTGGACCCGATTTCTGTCTAAAAGGGCCGGGGGTGCGATTTTGGTAATTTTGGACCGATTTCCATCTAAAAGGGCGGGGGGTTCCATTTTGGTCGTTTTGGAACGATTTCGGTGTAAAATGGCCGGGGTTGCGATTTTGGTCATTTTGGACCGATTTCGGGGTAAAAGAGCCGTAGGTGCGATTTGTCATTTTGGACCAATTTCCGGCTAAAAGGGTCGGGGGTGCGATATTGGTCATTTTTGACCGATTTCTGGCTAAAAGGGCCGGGGGTGCGATTTTGGTCATTTTGGACCGATTTCTGGCTAAAAGGGCCGGGGGTGCGATTTTGGTCATTTTGGACCGATTTCTGGCTAAAAGGGCCGGGGGTGCGATTTTGGTCATTTTGGACCAATTTTGAGCTAAAAGGGCCGGGGGTGCGATTTTGGTTATTTTGGACCGATTTCTGGTTAAAAGGGCCGGGGGTGCGATTTTGGTCATTTTAGACCGATTTTGGGCTAAAAGGACCGGGGGTGCGATTTTGGTCATTTTGGACCGATTTCTGGCTAAATGGGCCGGGGGTGCGATTTTGGTTATTTTGGACCAATTTCTGGTTAAAAGGGCCAGGGGTGCGATTTTGGTCATTTTAGACCGATTTTGGGCTAAAAGGGCCGGGGGTGCGATTTTGGTTATTTTGGACCGATTTCTGGTTAAAAGGGCCGGGGGTGCGATTTTGGTCATTTTGGACCGATTTCCATCTAAAAGGGCGGGGGGTTCGATTTTGGTCGTTTTGGAACGATTTCGGTGTAAAAGGGCCGGGGTTGCGATTTTGGTAATTTTGGACTGATTTCGGGGTAAAAGAGTCGGGGGTGCGATTTTGGTCATTTTGGACTGATTTCTGTCTAAAAGGACCGGGGGTGCGATTTTGGTCATTTTTGACCGATTTCTGGCTAAAAGGGCAGGGGGTGCGATTTTGGTCATTTTGGACCGATTTCTGGCTAAAAGGGCCGGGGGTGCGATTTTGGTCATTTTGGACCGATTTTGAGCTAAAAGGGCCGGGGGTGCGATTTTGGTCATTTTGGACCGATTTTGAGCTAAAAGGGCCGGGGGTCCGATTTTGGTCATTTTGGACCGATTTCTGGCTAAATGGGCCGGGGGTGCGATTTTTGTCATTTTGGACCGATTTCTGGCTAAAAGGGCCGGGGGTGCGATTTTTGTCATTTTGGACCGATTTCTGGCTAAAAGGGCTGGGGGTGCGATTTTGGTCATTTTAGACCGATTTTGGGCTAAAAGGGCCGGGGGTGCGATTTTGGTCATTTTGGACCGATTTCTGGCTAAATGGGCCGTGGGTGCGATTTTTGTCATTTTGGACCGATTTCCATCTAAAAGGGCAGGGGGTTCGATTTTGGTCGTTTTGGAACGATTTCGGGGTAAAAGGGCTGGGGGTGTGATTTTTGTCATTTTGGACCGATTTTGGGCTAAAAGGGCCGGGGGTGCGATTTTGGTTATTTTGGACCGATTTCTGGTTAAAAGGGCCGGGGTTGCGATTTTGGTCATTTTGGACCGATTTTGGGCTAAAAGGGCCGGGGGTGCGATTTTGGTCATTTTGGACCGATTTTGGGCTAAAAGGGCCGGGGGTGCGATTTTTGTCATTTTGGACCGATTTCTGGCTAAAAGGGCTGGGGGTGCGATTTTGGTCATTTTAGACCGATTTTGGGCTAAAAGGGCCGGGGGTGCGATTTTGGTCATTTTGGACCGATTTCTGGCTAAATGGGCCGTGGGTGCGATTTTTGTCATTTTGGACCGATTTCCATCTAAAAGGGCAGGGGGTTCGATTTTGGTCGTTTTGGAACGATTTCGGGGTAAAAGGGCTGGGGGTGTGATTTTTGTCATTTTGGACCGATTTTGGGCTAAAAGGGCCGGGGGTGCGATTTTGGTTATTTTGGACCGATTTCTGGTTAAAAGGGCCGGGGTTGCGATTTTGGTCATTTTGGACCGATTTTGGGCTAAAAGGGCCGGGGGTGCGATTTTGGTCATTTTGGACCGATTTCCAGCTAAAAGGGCCGGGGGTGCGATTTTGGTCATTTTAGACCGATTTCTGGCTAAAAGGGCCGGGGGTGCGATTTTGGTCATTTTGGACCGATTTCTGCCTAAAAGGGCCGGGGGTGCGATTTTGGTCATTTTGGACCGATTTCTGGCTAAATGGGCCGGAGGTGCGATTTTTTTCATTTTGGACCGATTTCTGGCTAAAAGGGCGGGGGGTGCGATTTTGGTAATTTTGGACTGATTTCTGGCTAAATGGGCCGGGGGTGCGATTTTGGTCATTTTGGACCGATTTCTGGCTAAAAGGGCCGGGGGTGCGATTTTGGTCAATTTGGACCGATTTAAGGATAAAAGGGCTGGGGGTGCGATTTTGGTCATTTTGGACCGATTTCTGCCTAAAAGGGCCGGGGGTGCGATTTTGGTCAATTTGGACCTATAAAAGGGCTGGGGGTGCGATTTTGGTAATTTTGGAACGATTTCTGCCTAAAAGGGCCGGGGGTGCGATTTTGGTCATTTTTGACCGATTTCTGGCTAAAAGGGCCGGGGTGCGATTTTGGTCATTTTGGACCGATTTCTGGCTAAAAGGGCCGGGGTGCGATTTCGGTCATTTTGCACTGATTTCTGCCTAAAAGGGTCGGGGGTGCGATTTTGGTCATTTTGGACCAATTTCTGGCTAAAATGGCCTTGGTTGGGATTTTGGTCATTTTGGACCGATTTCTGGCTAAATTTGCCGGGGGTGCGATTTTTGTCATTTTGGACCGATTTCTGGCTAAAAGAGCCGGGGGTGCGATTTTGGTCATTTTGGACTGATTTCTGGCTAAAAGGGCCCGGGGGTGCGATTTTGGTCAATTTGGACCGATTTAAGGATAAAAGGGCCGGGGGTGCGATTTTGGTCATTTTGGACCGATTTCTGCCTAAAAGGTCCGGGGGTGCGATTTTGGTCATTTTGGACCGATTTCTGGCTAAAAGGGCCGGGGGTGCGATTTTGGTCATTTTGGACCGATTTCTGCCTAAAAAGGCCGGGTGTGCGATTTTGGTCATTTTGGACCGATTTCTGGCTAAAAGGGTCGGGGGTGGGATTTTGGTCAATTTGGACCGATTTAAGGATAAAAGGGCCGGGGTGCGATTTTGGTCATTTTGGACCGATTTCTGCCTAAAAGGGCCGGGGGTGCGAATTTTGTCATTTTGGACCGATTTTGGGCTAAAAGGGCCGGGAGTGCGATTTTGGTTATTTTGGACCGATTTCTGCCTAAAAGGGCCGGGGGTGCGATTTTGGTCATTTTGGACCGATTTCTGCCTAAAAGGGCCGGGGGTGCGATTTTGGTCATTTTGGACCGATTTCTGGCTAAAAGGGCTGGGGGTGCGATTTTGGTTATTTTGGACCGATTTCTGGTTAAAAGGGCCGGGGGGGTGCGATTTTGGACATTTTAGACCGATTTCCGTCTAAAAAAAGCCGGGTTGCGATTTTGGTCATTTTGGACCAATTTCAGGCTGAAAGAGGCCGTGGGTGCGATTTTGGACTGATTTCCGGCTAAAAGGGCCGGGGGTGCGATTTTGGTCATTTTGGACCGATTTCTGCCTAAAAGGGCCGGGGGTGCGATTTTGGTCATTTTGGACCGATTTCTGGCTAAAAGGGCCGGGGGTGCAATTTTGGTCATTTTGGACCGATTTCTGCCTAAAAGGGCCGGGGGTGCGATTTTGGTCAATTTGGACCGATTTAAGGATAAAAGGGCCGGGGTGCGATTTTGGTCATTTTGGACCGATTTCTGCCTAAAAGGGCCGGGGGTGCGATTTTGGTCATTTTGGACTGATTTTGGGCTAAATGGGCCGTGGGTGCGATTTTTGTCATTTTGGACCGATTTCCATCTAAAAGGGCAGGGGGTTCGATTTTGGTCGTTTTGGACCGATTTTGGGCTAAAAGGGCCGGGGTTGCGATTTTGGTCATTTTGGACCGATTTCGGGGTAAAAGCCGTGGGTGCGATTTGTCATTTTGGACCAATTTCCGGCTAAAAGGGCCGGGGGTGCGATTTTGGTCATTTTTGATCGATTTCTGGTTAAAAGGGCCGGGGGTGCGATTTTGGTCATTTTAGACCGATTTTGGGCTAAAAGGGCCATGGGTGCGATTTTGGTCATTTTGGACCGATTTCCAGCTAAAAGGGCCGGGGGTGCGATTTTGGTCATTTTAGACCGATTTCTGGCTAAAAGGGCCGGGGGTGCGATTTTGGTCATTTTGGACCGATTTCTGCCTAAAAGGGCCGGGGGTGCGATTTTGGTTATTTTGGACCGATTTCTGGTTAAAAGGGCCGGGGGTGCGATTTTGGTCATTTTAGACCGATTTTGGGCTAAAATGGCCGGGGGTGCGATTTTGGTCATTTTGGACCGATTTCTGGCTAAATGGGCCGGGGGTGCGATTTTTGTCATTTTGGACCGATTTCTGACTAAAAGGGCTGGGGGTGCGATTTTTGTCATTTTGGACCGATTTCTGCCTAAAAGGGCCGGGGGTGCAATTTTGGTCATTTTGGACCGATCTCTGGCTAAAAGGGCCAGGGGTGCGATTTTTGTCATTTTGGACCGATTTCTGGCTAAAAGGGCCAGGGGTGCGATTTTTGTCATTTTGGACCGATTTTGGGCTAAAAGGGCCGGGGGTGCGATTTTGGTTATTTTGGACCGATTTTGAGCTAAAAGGGCCGGGGGTGCGATTTTGGTTATTTTGGACCGATTTCTGGTTAAAAGGGCCGGGGGTGCGATTTTGGTCATTTTAGACCGATTTTGGGCTAAAAGGGCCGGGGGTGCGATTTTGGTCATTTTGGACCGATTTCTGGCTAAATGGGCCGGGGGTGCGATTTTGGTTATTTTGGACCAATTTCTGGTTAAAAGGGCCGGGGGTGCGATTTTGGTCATTTTAGACCGATTTTGGGCTAAAAGGGCCGGGGGTGCGATTTTGGTTATTTTGGACCGATTTCTGGTTAAAAGGGCTGGGGGTGCGATTTTGGTCATTTTGGACCGATTTCCATCTAAAAGGGCGGGGGGTTCGATTTTGGTCGTTTTGGAACGATTTCGGTGTAAAAGGGTCGGGGTTGCGATTTTGGTAATTTTGGACTGATTTCGGGGTAAAAGAGTCGGGGGTGCGATTTTGGTCATTTTGGACTGATTTCTGGCTAAAAGGGCAGGGGGTGCGATTTTGGTCATTTTGGACCGATTTCTGGCTAAAAGGGCCGGGGGTGCGATTTTGGTCATTTTGGACCGATTTTGAGCTAAAAGGGCCGGGGGTGCGATTTTGGTCATTTTAGACCGATTTTGGGCTAAAAGGGCCGGGGGTGCGATTTTGGTCATTTTGGACCGATTTCTGGCTAAATGGCCCGGGGGTGCAATTTTTGTCATTTTGGACCGATTTCTGGCTAAAAGGGCTGGGGTGCGATTTTTGTCATTTTGGACCGATTTTGGGCTAAAAGGGCCGGGGGTGCGATTTTGGTTATTTTGGACCGATTTCTGGTTAAAAGGGCCGGGGGTGCGATTTTGGTCATTTTAGACCGATTTTGGGCTAAAAGGGCCGGGGGTGCGATTTTGGTCATTTTGGACCGATTTCTGGCTAAATGGGCCGTGGGTGCGATTTTTGTCATTTTGGACCGATTTCCATCTAAAAGGGCAGGGGGTTCGATTTTGGTCGTTTAGGAACGATTTCGGGGTAAAAGGGCCGGGGGTGCGATTTTGGTCATTTTGGACCGATTTCTGCCTAAAAGGGCCGGGGGTGTGATTTTGGTCATTTTTGACCGATTTCTGGCTAAAAGGGCTGGGGGTGCGATTTTTGTCATTTTGGACCGATTTTGGGCTAAAAGGGCCGGGGGTGCGATTTTGGTTATTTTGGACCGATTTCTGGTTAAAAGGGCCGGGGTTGCGATTTTGGTCATTTTGGACCGATTTCGGGGTAAAAGCCGTGGGTGCGATTTGTCATTTTGGACCAATTTCCGGCTAAAAGGGCCGGGGGTGCGATTTTGGTAATTTTTGATCGATTTCTGGTTAAAAGGGCCGGGGGTGCGATTTTAGTCATTTTAGACCGATTTTGGGCTAAAAGGGCCGGGGGTGCGATTTTGTCCATTTTTGACCGATTTCTGGCTAAAAGGGCCGGGGGTGCGATTTTGGTAATTTTGGACCAATTTCTGGCTAAATGGGCCGGGGGTGCGATTTTGGTCATTTTGGACCGATTTCTGGCTAAAAGGACCGGGGGTGCGATTTTGGTAATTTTGGACCGATTTCTGGCTAAAAGGGCCGGGGGAGCGATTTTGGTTATTTTGGACCGATTTCTGGTTAAAAGGGCCGGGGGTGCGATTTTGGTCATTTTAGACCGATTTTGGGCTAAAAGGGCCGGGGGTGCGATTTTGGTCATTTTGAACCGATTTCTGGCTAAATGGGCCGGGGGTGCGATTTTTGTCATTTTGGACCGATTTCTGGCTAAAAGGGCTGGGGGTGCGATTTTTGTCATTTTGGACCGATTTTGGGCTAAAAGGGCCGGGGGTGCGATTTTGGTCATTTTGGACCGATTTCTGGCTAAATAGGCCGGGGGTGCGATTTTTGTCATTTTGAACCGATTTCTGGCTAAAAGGGCCGGGGGTGCGATTTTTGTCATTTTGATCCGATTTCTGGCTAAATGGGCCGGGGGTGCGATTTTTGTCATTTTGAACCGATTTCTGGCTAAAAGGGCTGGGGGTGCGATTTTTGTCATTTTGGACCGATTTTTGGCTAAAAGGTCAGGGGGTGCGATTTTGGTTATTTTGGACCGATTTCTGGTTAAAAGGGCCGGGGGTGTGATTTTAGTCATTTTAGACCGATTTTGTGCTAAAAGGGCCGGGGGTGCGATTTTGGTCATTTTTGACCGATTTCTGGCTAAAAGGGCTGGGGGTGCGATTTTTTCATTTTGGACCGATTTTGGGCTAAAAGGGCCGGGGGTGCGATTTTGGTTATTTTGGACCGATTTCTGGTTAAAAGGGCTGGGGGTGCGATTTTGGTCATTTTGGACCGATTTCTTTTTAAAAGGGCGGGGGGTGCGATTTTGGACATTTTAGACCGATTTCCGTCTAAAAAAAGCCGGGTTGCGATTTTGGTCATTTTGGACCAATTTCGGGCTGAAAGAGGCCGTGGGTGCGATTTTGGACCGATTTCTGGCTAAAAGGGCCGGGGTGCGATTTTGGTCATTTTAGACCGATTTCTGGTTAAAAGTGCCGGGGGTGCGATTTTGGTAATTTTGGAACGATTTCCAGCTAAAAGGGCTGGGGGTGCGTTTTTGGTCATTTTGGACCGATTTCGGGTTAAAAGTGCCGGGGGTGCGATTTTGGTCATTTTTGACTGATTTCTGGCTAAAAGGGCAGAGGGTGTCATTTTGGTAATTTTGGACCGATTTCTGGCTAAATGGGCCGGGGGTGCGATTTTGGTCATTTTGGACCGATTTCTGGCTAAAAGGGCCGGGGGTGCGATTTTGGTCATTTTGGACCGATTTTGAGCTAAAAGGGCCGGGGGTGCGATTTTGGTCATTTTGGACCGATTTCTGCCTAAAAGGGCCGGGGGTGCGATTTTGGTCATTTTAGACCGATTTTGTGCTAAAAGGGCCGGGGGTGCGATTTTGGTCATTTTTGACCGATTTCTGGCTAAAAGGGCTGGGGGTGCGATTTTTTCATTTTGGACCGATTTTGGGCTAAAAGGGCCGGGGGTGCGATTTTGGTTATTTTGGACCGATTTATGGTTAAAAGGGCCGGGGGTGCGATTTTGGTCATTTTAGACCGATTTTGGGCTAAAAGGGCCGGGGGTGCGATTTTGGTCATTTTAGACCGATTTTGGGCTAAAAGGGCCGGGGGTGCGATTTTGGTAATTTTGGACCGATTTCTGGCTAAATGGGCCGGGGGTGCGATTTTTGTCATTTTGGACCAATTTTGGGCTAAAAGGGCCGGGGGTGCGATTTTGGTTATTTTGGACCGATTTCTGGTTAAAAGGGCCGGGGGTGCGATTTTGGTCATTTTAGACCGATTTTGGGCTAAAAGGGCCGGGGGTGCGATTTTGGTTATTTTGGACCGATTTCTGCCTAAAAGGGCCGGGGGTGCGATTTTGGTCATTTTGGACCGATTTCTGCCTAAAAGGGCCGGGGGTGCGATTTTGGTCAATTTGGACCGATTTAAGGATAAAAGGGCTGGGGGTGCGATTTTGGTCATTTTGGACCGATTTCTGCCTAAAAGGGCCGGGGGTGCGATTTTGGTCATTTTGGACCGATTTCTGGCTAAAAGGGCCGGGGGTGCGATTTTGGTCATTTTGGACCGATTTCTGGCTAAAAGGGCTGGGGGTGCGATTTTGGTCATTTTGGACCGATGCCTGCCTAAAATGGCCGTGGGTGCGATTTTGGACCGATTTCTGGCTAAAAGGTGCGATTTTGGTTATTTTGGACCAATTTCTGGTTAAAAGGGCCGGGGGTGCGATTTTGGTCATTTTGGACCGATTTCTTTTTAAAAGGGCTGGGTGTGCGATTTTGGTCATTTTGGACCGATTTCTGGCTAAAAGGGCCGGGGGTGCGATTTTGGTCAATTTGGACCGATTTAAGGATAAAAGGGCCGGGGTGCGATTTTGGTCATTTTGGACCGATTTCTGCCTAAAAGGGCCGGGGGTACGATTTTTGTCATTTTGGACCGATTTTGGGCTAAAAGGGCCGGGAGTGCGATTTTGGTTATTTTGGACCGATTTCTGCCTAAAAGGGCCGGGGGTGCGATTTTGGTCATTTTGGACCGATTTCTGCCTAAAAGGGCCGGGGGTGCGATTTTGGTCAATTTGGACCGATTTAAGGATAAAAGGGCTGGGGGTGCGATTTTGGTCATTTTGGACCGATTTCTGCCTAAAAGGGCCGGGGGTGCGATTTTGGTCATTTTGGACCGATTTCTGGCTAAAAGGGCCGGGGGTGCGATTTTGGTCATTTTGGACCGATTTCTGGCTAAAAGGGCTGGGGGTGCGATTTTGGTCATTTTGGACCGATGCCTGCCTAAAATGGCCGGGGGTGCGATTTTGGTCATTTTGGACTGATTTTGGGCTAAAAGGGCCGGGGGTGCGATTTTGGTCATTTTGGACCGATGCCTGCCTAAAAGGGCCGGGGGTGCGATTTTGGTAATTTTGGACTGATTTCGGGGTAAAAGGTCCGGGGGTGCGATTTTGGTAATTTTTGACCGATTTCTGCCTAAAAGGGCCGGGGGTGCGATTTTGGTCAATTTGGACCGATTTAAGGATAAAAGGGCTGGGGGTGCGATTTTGGTCATTTTGGACCAATTTCTGCCGAAAAGGGCCGGGGGTGCGATTTTGGTCATTTTGGACCGATTTCTGGCTAAAAGGGCTGGGGGTGCGATTTTGGTTATTTTGGACCGATTTCTGGTTAAAAGGGCCGGGGGGGTGCGATTTTGGACATTTTAGACCGATTTCCGTCTAAAAAAAGCCGGGTTGCGATTTTGGTCATTTTGGACCAATTTCAGGCTGAAAGAGGCCGTGGGTGCGATTTTGGACTGATTTCCGGCTAAAAGGGCCGGGGGTGCGATTTTGGTCATTTTGGACCGATTCCTGCCTAAAAGGGCCGGGGGTGCGATTTTGGTCATTTTGGACCGATTTCTGGCTAAAAGGGCCGGGGGTGCGATTTTGGTCATTTTGGACCGATTTCTGCCTAAAAGGGCCGGGGGTGCGATTTTTGTCATTTTGGACCGATTTTGGGCTAAAAGGGCCGGGAGTGCGATTTTGGTTATTTTGGACCGATTTCTGCCTAAAAGGGCCGGGGGTGCGATTTTGGTCATTTTGGACCGATTTCTGGCTAAAATGGCCGTGGTTGGGATTTTGGTCATTTTGGACCGATTTCTGGCTAAATGGGCCGGGGGTACGATTTTTGTCATTTTGGACCGATTTCTGGCTAAAAGGGCCGGGGGTGCGATTTTGGTAATTTTGTACTGATTTCTGGCTAAATGGGCCGGGGGTGCGATTTTGGTCATTTTGGACTGATTTCTGCCTAAAAGGGCCGGGGGTGCGATTTTGGTCATTTTGGACTTATTTCTGGCTAAAAGGGCCCGGGGGTGCGATTTTGGTCAATTTGGACCGATTTAAGGATAAAAGGGCTGGGGGTGCGATTTTGGTCATTTTGGACCGATTTCTGGCTAAAAGGGCCGGGGGTGCGATTTTGGTCATTTTGGACCGATGCCTGCCTAAAAGGGCCGGGGGTGCGATTTTGGTCATTTTGGTCCGATTTCCAGCTAAAAGGGCCAGGGGTGCGATTTTGGTAATTTTGGATTGATTTTGGGCTAAAAGGGCCGGGGGTGCGATTTTGGTCACTTTGGACCGATGCCTGCCTAAAAGGGCCGGGGGTGCGATTTTGGTAATTTTGGACTGATTTCGGGGTAAAAGGTCCGGGGGTGCGATTTTGGTAATTTTGGACCGATTTCTGCCTAAAAGGGCCGGGGGTGCGATTTTGGTCATTTTGGACCGATTTCTGGCTAAAAGGGCCGGGGGTGCGATTTTGGTCAATTTGGACCGATTTAAGGATAAAACGGCTGGGGGTGCGATTTTGGTCATTTTGGACCGATTTCTGCCTAAAAGGGCCGGGGGTGCGATTTTGGTCATTTTGGACCGATTTCTGGCTAAAAGGGCCGGGTGTGCGATTTTGGTCAATTTGGACCGATTTCTGCCTAAAAGGGCCGGGGGTGCGATTTTGGTCATTTTTGACCGATTTCTGGCTAAAAGGGCCGGGGTGCGATTTTGGTCATTTTGGACCGATTTCTGCCTAAAAGGGCGGGGGGGTGCGATTTTTGTCATTTTGGACCGATTTCTGGCTAAAAGGGCGGGGGGTGCGATTTTGGTAATTTTGGACTGATTTCTGGCTAAATGGGCCGGGGGTGCGATTTTGGTCATTTTGGACCGATTTCTGGCTAAACGGGCCGGGGGTGCGATTTTGGTCATTTTGGACCGATTTCTGCCTAAAAGGGCCGGGGGTGCGATTTTGGTTATTTTGGACCGATTTCTGGTTAAAAGGGCCGGGGGTGCGATTTTGGTCATTTTAGACCGATTTTGGGCTAAAAGGGCCGGGGGTGCGATTTTGGTCATTTTGGACCGATTTCTGGCTAAATGGGCCGGGGGTGCGATTTTGGTCATTTTGGACCGATTTTGAGCTAAAAGGGCCGGGGGTGCGATTTTGGTCATTTTGGACCGATTTCTGGCTAAAAGGGCCGGGGGTGCGATTTTGGTCATTTTGGACCGATTTTGAGCTAAAAGGGCCGGGGGTGCGATTTTGGTCATTTTTGACCGATTTCTGGCTAAAAGGGCTGGGGGTGCGATTTTTGTCATTTTGGACCGATTTTGGGCTAAAAGGGCCGGGGGTGCGATTTTGGTTATTTTGGACCGATTTCTGGTTAAAAGGACCGGGGGTGCGATTTTGGTCATTTTAGACCGATTTTGGGCTAAAAGGGCCAGGGGTGCGATTTTGGTAATTTTGGACCGATTTCTGTTTAAAAGGGCCGGGGGTGCGATTTTGGTCATTTTAGACCGATTTTGGGCTAAAAGGGCCGGGGGTGCGATTTTGGTTATTTTAGACCGATTTCTGGTTAAAAGGGCTGGGGGTGCGATTTTGGTCATTTTGGACCGATTTCTTTTTAAAAGGGCGGGGGGTGCGATTTTGGACATTTTAGACCGATTTCCGTCTAAAAAAAGCCGGGTTGCGATTTTGGTCATTTTGGACCAATTTCGGGCTGAAAGAGGCCGTGGGTGCGATTTTGGACCGATTTCCGGCTAAAAGGGCCGGGGGTGCGATTTTGGTAATTTTAGACCGATTTCTGGTTAAAAGTGCCGGGGGTGCGATTTTGGTAATTTTGGACCGATTTCCAGCTAAAAGGGCTGGGGGTGCGTTTTTGGTCATTTTTGACCGATTTCTGGCTAAAAGGGCAGGGGGTGCCATTTTGGTAATTTTGGACCGATTTCTGGCTAAATGGGCCGGGGGTGCGATTTTGGTCATTTTGGACCGATTTCTGGCTAAAAGGGCCGGGGGTGCGATTTTGGTCATTTTGGACCGATTTTGAGCTAAAAGTGCCGGGGTGCGATTTTGGTCATTTTGGACCGATTTCTGCCTAAAAGGGCCGGGGGTGCGATTTTGGTCATTTTTGACCAATTTCTGGCTAAAAGGGCTGGGGGTGCGATTTTTGTCATTTTGGACCGATTTTGGGCTAAAAGGGCCGGGGGTGCGATTTTGGTTATTTTGGACCGATTTCTGGTTAAAAGGGCCGGGGGTGCGATTTTGGTCTTTTTAGACCGATTTTGGGCTAAAAGGGCCAGGGGTGCGATTTTGGTTATTTTGGACCGATTTCTGGTTAAAAGGGCTGGGGGTGCGATTTTGGTCATTTTGGACCGATTTCAATCTAAAAGGGCGGGGGGTTCGATTTTGGTCGTTTTGGAACGATTTCGGTGTAAAAGGGCCGGGGTTGCGATTTTGGTAATTTTGGACTGATTTCGGGGTAAAAGAGTCGGGGGTGCGATTTTGGTCATTTTGGACTGATTTCTGGCTAAAAGGGCAGGGGGTGCGATTTTGGTCATTTTGGACCGATTTCTGGCTAAAAGGGCCGGGGGTGCGATTTTGGTCATTTTGGACCGATTTCTGACTAAAAGGGCCGGGGGTGCGATTTTGGTCATTTTGGACCGATTTTGAGCTAAAAGGGCCGGGGGGTGCGATTTTGGTTATTTTGGACCGATTTCTGGTTAAAAGGGCCGGGGGTGCGATTTTGGTCATTTTAGACCGATTTCTGTTTAAAAGGGCTGGGGGTGCGATTTTGGACATTTTAGACCAATTTCCGTCTAAAAAAAGCCGGGTTGCGATTTTGGTCATTTTGGACCAATTTCGGGCTGAAAGAGGCCGTGGGTGCGATTTTGGACTGATTTCCGGCTAAAAGGGCCTGTGGTGCGATTTTGGTCATTTTGGACCGATTTCTGCCTAAAAGGGCCGGGGGTGCGATTTTGGTCCAATTTCTGGCTAAAAGGGCTTAGGGTGCGATTTTGTTTATTTTGGACCGATTTCTGGTTAAAAGGACTGGGGGGTGCGATTTAGGTAATTTTGGACCGATTTCCAGCTAAAAGGGCTGGGGGTGCGATTTTGGTCATTTTTGACCGATTTCTGGCTAAAAGGGCTGAGGGTGCGATTTTGGTCATTTTTGACCGATTTCTGGCTAAAAGGGCCGGGGGTGCGATTTTGGTCATTTTGGACCAATTTCTGGCTAAATGGGCCGGGGGTGCGATTTTGGTCATTTTGGACCGATTTCTGGCTAAAAGGGCCGGGGGTGCGATTTTGGTCATTTTGGACCGATTTCTGCCTAAAAGGGCCGGGGGTGCGATTTTGGTCATTTTTGACCGATTTCTGGCTAAAAGGGCAGGGGGTGCGATTTTTGTCATTTTTGACCGATTTCTGGCTAAAAGGGCCGAGGGTGCGATTTTGGTCATTTTTGACCGATTTCTGGCTAAAAGGGCCGGGGGTGCGATTTTGGTAATTTTGGACCAATTTCTGGTTAAATGGGCCGGGGGTGCGATTTTGGTCATTTTGGACCGATTTCTGGCTAAAAGGGCCGGGGGTGCGATTTTGGTCATTTTGGACCGATTTCTGCCTAAAAGGGCCGGGGGTGCGATTTTGGTCATTTTTGACCGATTTCTGGCTAAAAGGGCTGGGGGTGCGATTTTTGTCATTTTGGACCGATTTTGGGCTAAAAGGGCCGGGGGTGCGATTTTGGTTATTTTGGACCGATTTCTGGTTAAAAGGGCCGGGGGTGCGATTTTGCTCATTTTAGACCGATTTTGGGCTAAAAGGGCCGGGGGTGCGATTTTGGTCATTTTGGACCGATTTCTGGCTAAATGGGCCGGGGGTGCGATTTTGGTTATTTTGGACCAATTTCTGGTTAAAAGGGCCGGGGGTGCGATTTTTGTCATTTTAGACCGATTTTGGGCTAAAAGGGCCAGGGGTGCGATTTTGGTTATTTTGGACCGATTTCTGGTTAAAAGGGCTGGGGGTGCGATTTTGGTCATTTTGGACCGATTTCAATCTAAAAGGGCGGGGGGTTCGATTTTGGTCGTTTTGGAACGATTTCGGTGTAAAAGGGCCGGGGTTGCGATTTTGGTAATTTTGGACTGATTTCGGGGTAAAAGAGTCGGGGGTGCGATTTTGGTCATTTTGGACTGATTTCTGGCTAAAAGGGCAGGGGGTGCGATTTTGGTCATTTTGGACCGATTTCTGGCTAAAAGGGCCGGGGGTGCGATTTTGGTCATTTTGGACCGATTTCTGACTAAAAGGGCTGGGGGTGCGATTTTGGTCATTTTGGACCGATTTTGAGCTAAAAGGGCCGGGGGGTGCGATTTTGGTTATTTTGGACCAATTTCTGGTTAAAAGGGCCGGGGGTGCGATTTTGGTCATTTTAGACCGATTTTGGGCTAAAAGGGCCGGGGGTGCGATTTTGGTCATTTTGGACCGATTTCTGGCTAAATGGGCCGGGGGTGCGATTTTTGTCATTTTGGACCGATTTCTGGCTAAAAGGGCTGGGGTGCGATTTTTGTCATTTTGGACCGATTTTGGGCTAAAAGGGCCGGGGGTGCGATTTTGGTTATTTTGGACCGATTTCTGGTTAAAAGGGCCGGGGGTGCGATTTTGGTCATTTTAGACCGATTTTGGGCTAAAAGGGCCGGGGGTGCGATTTTGGTCATTTTGGACCGATTTCTGGCTAAATGGGCCGGGGGGTGCGATTTTTGTCATTTTGGACCGATTTCCATCTAAAAGGGCTGGGGGTGCGATTTTTGTCATTTTGGACCGATTTTGGGCTAAAAGGGCCGGGGGTGCGATTTTGGTAATTTTGGACCGATTTCTGGCTAAAAGGGCTGGGGGTGCGATTTTGGTCATTTTGGACCGATTTCTGTCTAAAAGGGCCGGGGGTGCGATTTTGGTCATTTTGGACCGATTTCCATCTAAAAGGGCGGGGGGTTCGATTTTGGTCATTTTGGACCGATTTCTGGCTAAATGGGCCGGGGGTGCGATTTTGGTAATTTTGGACTGATTTCGGGGTAAAAGAGTCGGGGGTGCGATTTTGGTCATTTTTGACCGATTTCTGGCTAAAAGGGCCGGGGGTGCGATTTTGGTCATTTTGGACCGATTTTGAGCTAAAAGGGCCGGGGGTGCGATTTTGGTCATTTTTGACCGATTTCTGGCTAAAAGGGCTGGGGGTGCGATTTTTGTCATTTTGGACCCATTTTGGGCTAAAAGGGCCGGGGGTGCGATTTTGGTTATTTTGGACCGATTTCTGGTTAAAAGGGCTGGGGGTGCGATTTTGGTCATTTTAGACCGATTTTGGGCTAAAAGGGCCGGGGGTGCGATTTTGGTCATTTTGGACCGATTTCTGGCTAAATGGGCCGGGGGTGCGATTTTGGTCATTTTGGACCGATTTTGAGCTAAAAGGGCCGGGGGTGCGATTTTGGTCATTTTTGACCGATTTCTGGCTAAAAGGGCTGGGGGTGCCATTTTTGTCATTTTGGACCCATTTTGGGCTAAAAGGGCTGGGGGTGCGATTTTGGTCATTTTGGACCGATTTCTGTCTAAAAGGGCCGGGGGTGCGATTTTGGTCATTTTGGACCGATTTCCATCTAAAAGGGCTGGGGGTGCGATTTTGGTCATTTTAGACCGATTTTGGGCTAAAAGGGCCGGGGGTGCGATTTTGGTCATTTTGGACCGATTTCTGGCTAAATGGGCCGGGGGTGCGATTTTGGTCATTTTGGACCGATTTTGAGCTAAAAGGGCCGGGGGTGCGATTTTGGTCATTTTTGACCGATTTCTGGCTAAAAGGGCTGGGGGTGCGATTTTTGTCATTTTGGACCCATTTTGGGCTAAAAGGGCCGGGAGTGCGATTTTTGTCATTTTGGACCGATTTTTGGTTAAAAGGGCCGGGGGTGCGATTTTGGTCATTTTAGACCGATTTTGGGCTAAAAGGGCCGGGGGTGCGATTTTGGTCATTTTTGACCGATTTCTGGCTAAAAGGGCCAGGGGTGCGATTTTTGTCATTTTGGACCGATTTTGGGCTAAAAGGGCCGGGAGTGCGATTTTTGTCATTTTGGACCGATTTTGGGCTAAAAGGGCCGGGGGTGTGATTTTGGTCATTTTGGACCGATTTCTGCCTAAAAGGGCCGGGGGTGCGATTTTGGTCATTTTAGACCGATTTCGGGCTAAAAGGGCCAGGGGTGCGATTTTGGACATTTTAGACCGATTTCCATCTAAAAAAAGCCGGGTTGCGATTTTGGACATTTTGGACCAATTTCGGGCTGAAAGAGGCCGTGGGTGCGATTTTGGACCGATTTCCGGCTAAAAGGGCCGGGGGTGCGATTTTGGTCATTTTGGACCGATTTTGGGCTAAAAGGGCCGGGGGTGCGATTTTGGTCATTTTGGACCGATTTCCATCTAAAAGGCGGGGGGTTCGATTTCGGTCGTTTTGGACCGATTTTGGGCTAAAAGGGCCGGGGGTGCGATTTTGGTTATTTTGGACCGATTTCTGATTAAAAGGGCTGGGGGTGCGATTTTGGTCATTTTAGACCGATTTTGGGCTAAAAGGGCCGGGGGTGCGATTTTGGTCATTTTTGACCGATTTCTGGCTAAAAGGGCCAGGGGTGCGATTTTTGTCATTTTGGACCGATTTTGGGCTAAAAGGGCCGGGGGTGCGATTTTTGTCATTTTGGACCGATTTTGGGCTAAAAGGGCCGGGGGTGCGATTTTGGTCATTTTGGACCGATTTCTGCCTAAAAGGGCCGGGGGTGCGATTTTGGTCATTTTAGACCGATTTCGGGCTAAAAGGGCCAGGGGTGCGATTTTGGACATTTTAGACCGATTTCCATCTAAAAAAAGCCGGGTTGCGATTTTGGACATTTTGGACCAATTTCGGGCTGAAAGAGGCCGTGGGTGCGATTTTGGACCGATTTCCGGCTAAAAGGGCCGGGGGTGCGATTTTGGTCATTTTGGACCGATTTTGGGCTAAAAGGGCTGGGGGTGCGATTTTGGTCATTTTGGACCGATTTCCATCTAAAAGGCGGGGGGTTCGATTTCGGTCGTTTTGGAATGATTTCGGTGTAAAAGGGCCGGGGTTGCGATTTTGGTCATTTTGGACCGATTTCGGGGTAAAAGAGCCGTGGGTGCGATTTGTCATTTTGGACCAATTTCCGGCTAAAAGGGCCGGGGGTGCGATTTTGGTCATTTTTGACCAATTTCTGGCTAAATGGGCCGGGGGTGCGATTTTGGTCATTTTGGACCGATTTCTGGCTAAAAGGGCCGGGGGTGTAATTTTGGTCATTTTGGACTGATTTCGGGGTAAAAGGGCCGGGGGTGCGATTTTGGTCATTTTGGACCGATTTTGGGCTAAAAGGGCCGGGGGTGCGATTTTTGTCATTTTGGACAGATTTCTGGCTAAAAGGGCCGGGGGTGCGATTTTTGTAATTTTGGACCGATTTCTGGCTAAATGGGCCGGGGGTGCGATTTTTGTCATTTTGGACAGATTACTGGCTAAAAGGGCCGGGGGTGCGATTTTGGTCATTTTGGACCGATTTTGGGCTAAAAGGGCCGGGGGTGCGATTTTGGTTATTTTGGATCGATTTCTGGTTAAAAGGGCCGGGGGTGCGATTTTGGTCATTTTAGGCCGATTTTGGGCTAAACGGGCCGGGGGTGCGATTTTGGTCATTTTTGACCGATTTCTGGCTAAAAGGGCCGGGGGTGCGATTTTGGTCATTTTGGACCGATTTCTGCCTAAAAGGGCCGGGGGTGCGATTTTTGTCATTTTAGACCGATTTCTGGTTAAAAGGGCCGGGGGTGCGATTTTGGTCATTTTAGACCGATTTCGGGCTAAAAGGGCCAGGGGTGCGATTTTGGACATTTTAGACCGATTTCCATCTAAAAAAAGCCGGGTTGCGATTTTGGTCATTTTGGACCAATTTCGGGCTGAAAGAGGCCGTGGGTGCGATTTTGGACCGATTTCCGGCTAAAAGGGCCGGGGGTGCGATTTTGGTCATTTTGGACCGATTTTGGGCTAAAAGGGCCGGGGGTGCGATTTTGGTCATTTTGGACCGATTTTGGGCTAAAAGGGCCGGGGTTGCGATTTTGGTCATTTTGGACCGATTTCGGGGTAAAAGAGCTGTGGGTGCGATTTGTCATTTTGGACCAATTTCCGGCTAAAAGGGCCGGGGGTGCGATTTTGGTCATTTTGGACCGATTTCTGTCTAAAAGGGCCGGGGGTGCAATTTTGGTAATTTTGGACCGATTTCTGGCTAAAAGGACCGGGGGTGCGTTTTTGGTCATTTTGGACCGATTTCTGGTTAAAAGTGCCGGGGGTGCGATTTTGGTAACTTTGGACCGATTTCCAGCTAAAAGGGCGGGGGGTTCGATTTTGGTAATTTTGGACTGATTTCGGGGTAAAAGGGCCGGGGGTGCGATTTTGGTCATTTTGGACCGATTTTGGGCTAAAAGGGCCGGGGGTGCGATTTTGGTCATTTTGGACCGATTTCCATCTAAAAGGGCGGGGGGTTCGATTTTGGTCGTTTTGGAACGATTTCGGTGTAAAAGAGCCGTGGGTGCGATTTGTCATTTTGGACCAATTTCCGGCTAAAAGGGCCGGGGGTGCGATTTTCGTCATTTTGGACCGATTTCTGTCTAAAAGGGCCGGGTGTGCGATTTTGGTCATTTTGGACCGAATTCTGCCTAAAAGGGCCAGGGGTGCGATTTTGGTCATTTTGGACCGATTTCCAGCTAAAAGGACCGGGGGTGCAATTTTGGTCATTTTGGACCAATTTCCGGCTAAAAGGGCCGGGGGTGCGATTTTGGTAATTTTGGACCGATTTCTGCCTAAAAGGGCCGGGGGTGCGATTTTGGTAATTTTGGACCGATTTCTGCCTAAAAGGGCCGGGGGTGCGATTTTGGTAATTTTGGACTGATTTCGGGGCAAAAGGTCCGGGGGTGCGATTTTGGTCATTTTGGACCGAATTCTGCCTAAAAGGGCCGGGGGTGCGATTTTGGTCATTTTGGACCGATTTCTGCTTAAAAGGGCCGGGGGTGCGATTTTGGTAATTTTGGACCGATTTCTGCCTAAAAGGGCCGGGGGTGCGATTTTGGTCATTTTGGACTGATTTCTGCCTAAAAGGGCCGGGGGTGCAATTTTGGTAATTTTGGACTGATTTCGGGGTAAAAGGTCCGGGGGTGCGATTTTGGTCATTTTGGACCGATTTCTGCCTAAAAGTGCCGGGGGTGCGATTTTGGTCATTTTGGACCGATTTCTGCCTAATAGGGCCGGGGGTGCGATTTTGGTCATTTTGGACCGATTTCTGGCTAAAAGGGCCAGGGGTGCGATTTTGGTCATTTTGGACCGATTTCTGGCTAATTGGGCTGGGGGTGCGATTTTTGTAATTTTGGACCGATTTCTGGCTAAAAGGGCCGGGGGTGCGATTTTGGTCATTTTGGACCGATTTCTGTTTAAAAGGGCTGGGGGTGCGATTTTGGACATTTTAGACCGATTTCCGTCTAAAAAAAGCCGGGTTTCGATTTTGGTCATTTTGGACCAATTTCGGGCTGAAAGAGGCCGTGGGTGCGATTTGTCATTTTGGACCAATTTCCGGCTAAAAGGGCCGGGGGTGCGATTTTGGTCATTTTGGACCGATTTCTGTCTAAAAGGGCCGGGGGTGCAATTTTGGTAATTTTGGACCGATTTCCATCTGAAAGGCCCGGGCGTGCGATTTTGGTTATTTTGGACCGATTTCTGCCTAAAAGGGCCGGGGGTGCGATTTTGGTAATTTTTGACCGATTTCTGGCTAAAAGGGCCGGGGGTGCGATTTTGGTCATTTTGGACTGATTTCTGCCTAAAAGTTCGGGGGGTGCGATTTTGGTCATTTTGGACCGATTTCTGGCTAAAAGGGCTGGGGGTGCGATTTTTGTCATTTTGGACCGATTTCTGGCTAAAAGGGCTGGGGGTGCGATTTTGGTAATTTTGGACCGATTTCTTGTTAAATGGGCCGGGGGTGCGATTTTTGTCATTTTGGACCGATTTCTGGCTAAAAGGGCCGGGAGTGCGATTTTGGTCATTTTGGACCGATTTCTGTTTAAAAGGGCCAGGGGTGCGATTTTGGTAATTTTGGACTGATTTTGGGGTAAAAGGGCCGGGGGTGCGATTTTGGTCATTTTGGACCGATTTCTGCCTAAAAGGGCCGGGGGTGCGATTTTGGTCATTTTGGACTGATTTCTGGCTAAAAGGGCTGGGGGTGCGATTTTTGTCATTTTGGAACGGTTTTGGGCTAAAAGGGCCGGGGGTGCGATTTTGGTCATTTTGGACCGATTTCTGGCTAAAAGGGCCGGGGTTGGGATTTTGGTCATTTTGGACCGATTTCTGTCTAAAAGGGCCAGGGTGCGATTTTGGTAATTTTGGACCGATTTCTGGCTAAATGGGCCGGGGGTGCGATTTTTGTCATTTTGGACCGATTTCTGGCTAAAAGGGCCGGGGGTGCGATTTTGGTAATTTTGGACTGATTTTGGGGTAAAAGGGCCGGGGGTGCGATTTTGGTCATTTTGGACCGATTTTGGGCTAAAAGGGCCGGGGGTGCGATTTTGGTCATTTTGGACCGATTTCTGCCTAAAAGGGCCGGGGGTGCGATTTTGGTCATTTTTGACCGATTTCTGGCTAAAAGGGCTGGGGGTGCGATTTTTGTCATTTTGGACCGATTTTGGGCTAAAAGGGCCGGGGGTGCGATTTTGGTCATTTTGGACCGATTTTGGGCTAAAAGGGCCGGGGGTGCGATTTTGGTCATTTTGGACCGATTTCTGCCTAAAAGGGCCGGGGGTGCGATTTTGGTCATTTTGGACCGATTTTGGGCTAAAAGGGGGTGCGATTTTGGTCATTTTGGACCGATTTCTGCCTAAAAGGGCCGGGGGTGCGATTTTGGTCATTTTGGACCGATTTTGGGCTAAAAGTGCCGGGGGTGCGATTTTGGTCATTTTGGACCGATTTCTGTTTAAAAGGGCTGGGGGTGCGATTTTGGACATTTTAGACCGATTTCCGTCTAAAAAAAGCCGGGTTGCGATTTTGGTCATTTTGGACCAATTTCGGGCTGAAAGAGGCCGTGGGTGCGATTTAGGACCGATTTCCGGCTAATATGGCTGGGGGTGTGTTTTTGGTCATTTTGGACCAATTTCCATCTAAAAGGGCGGGGGGTTCGATTTTGGTCGTTTTGGAACGATTTCGGGGTAAAAGAGCCGTGGGTGCGATTTGTCATTTTGGACCAATTTCCGGCTAAAAGGCCGGGGGTGCGATTTTGGTCATTTTGGACCGATTTCCAGCTAAAAGGGCCAGGGGTGCGATTTTGGTAATTTTGGACTGATTTTGGGCTAAAAGGGCCGGGGATGCGATTTTGGTAATTTTGGACTGATTTCGGGGTAAAAGGTCCGGGGGTGCGATTTTGGTCATTTTGGACCGATTTCTGCGTAAAAGGGCCGGGGGTGCGATTTTGGTCATTTTGGACCGATTTCCAGCTAAAAGGGATGGGGGTGCGATTTTGGTCATTTTGGACCGATTTCGGTGTAAAAGGGCCGGGTTTGCGATTTTGGTCATTTTTGACCGATTTCTGGCTAAAATGGCCGTGGTTGGGATTTTGGTCATTTTGGACCGATTTCCGTCTAAAAGGGCCAGGGGTGCGATTTTGATAATTTTGGACTGATTTCAGGGTAAAAGGGCCGGGGGTGCGATTTTGGTAATTTTGGACTGATTTCGGGGTAAAAGGGCCGGGGGTGCGATTTTGGTAATTTTGGACTGATTTCGGGGTAAAAGGGCCGGGGGTGCGATTTTGGTCATTTTAGACCGATTTCGGGCTAAAAGGGCCAGGGGTGCGATTTTGGACATTTTAGACCGATTTCCATCTAAAAAAAGCCGGGTTGCGATTTTGGACATTTTGGACCAATTTCGGGCTGAAAGAGGACGTGGGTGCGATTTTGGACCGATTTCCGGCTAAAAGGGCCGGGGGTGCGATTTTGGTCATTTTGGACCGATTTTGGGCTAAAAGGGCCGGGGGTGCGATTTTGGTCATTTTGGACCGATTTCCATCTAAAAGGCGGGGGGTTCGATTTCGGTCGTTTTGGACCGATTTTGGGCTAAAAGGGCCGGGGGTGCGATTTTGGTTATTTTGGACCGATTTCTGATTAAAAGGGCTGGGGGTGCGATTTTGGTCATTTTAGACCGATTTTGGGCTAAAAGGGCCGGGGGTGCGATTTTGGTCATTTTTGACCGATTTCTGGCTAAAAGGGCTAGGGGTGCGATTTTTGTCATTTTGGACCGATTTTGGGCTAAAAGGGCCGGGGGTGCGATTTTTGTCATTTTGGACCGATTTTGGGCTAAAAGGGCCGGGGGTGCGATTTTGGTCATTTTGGACCGATTTCTGCCTAAAAGGGCCGGGGGTGCGATTTTGGTCATTTTAGACCGATTTCGGGCTAAAAGGGCCAGGGGTGCGATTTTGGACATTTTAGACCGATTTCCATCTAAAAAAAGCCGGGTTGCGATTTTGGACATTTTGGACCAATTTCGGGCTGAAAGAGGACGTGGGTGCGATTTTGGACCGATTTCCGGCTAAAAGGGCCGGGGGTGCGATTTTGGTCATTTTGGACCGATTTTGGGCTAAAAGGGCCGGGGGTGCGATTTTGGTCATTTTGGACCGATTTCCATCTAAAAGGCGGGGGGTTCGATTTCGGTCGTTTTGGAATGATTTCGGTGTAAAAGGGCCGGGGTTGCGATTTTGGTCATTTTGGACCGATTTCGGGGTAAAAGAGCCGTGGGTGCGATTTGTCATTTTGGACCAATTTCCGGCTAAAAGGGCCGGGGTTGCGATTTTGGTCATTTTGGACCGATTTCGGGGTAAAAGAGCCGTGGGTGCGATTTGTCATTTTTGACCAATTTCTGGCTAAATGGGCCGGGGGTGCGATTTTGGTCATTTTGGACCGATTTCTGGCTAAAAGGGCCGGGGGTGTAATTTTGGTCATTTTGGACTGATTTCGGGGTAAAAGGGCCGGGGGTGCGATTTTGGTCATTTTGGACCGATTTTGGGCTAAAAGGGCCGGGGGTGCGATTTTTGTCATTTTGGACAGATTTCTGGCTAAAAGGGCCGGGGGTGCGATTTTGGTAATTTTGGACCGATTTCTGGCTAAATGGGCCGGGGGTGCGATTTTTGTCATTTTGGACAGATTACTGGCTAAAAGGGCCGGGGGTGCGATTTTGGTCATTTTGGACCGATTTTGGGCTAAAAGGGCCGGGGGTGCGATTTTGGTTATTTTGGACCGATTTCTGGTTAAAAGGGCCGGGGGTGCGATTTTGGTCATTTTAGGCCGATTTTGGGCTAAACGGGCCGGGGGTGCGATTTTGGTCATTTTTGACCGATTTCTGGCTAAAAGGGCCGGGGGTGCGATTTTGGTCATTTTGGACCGATTTCTGCCTAAAAGGGCCGGGGGTGCGATTTTTGTCATTTTAGACCGATTTCTGGTTAAAAGGGCCGGGGGTGCGATTTTGGTCATTTTAGACCGATTTCGGGCTAAAAGGGCCAGGGGTGCGATTTTGGACATTTTAGACCGATTTCCATCTAAAAAAAGCCGGGTTGCGATTTTGGTCATTTTGGACCAATTTCGGGCTGAAAGAGGCCGTGGGTGCGATTTTGGACCGATTTCCGGCTAAAAGGGCCGGGGGTGCGATTTTGGTCATTTTGGACCGATTTTGGGCTAAAAGGGCCGGGGGTGCGATTTTAGTCATTTTGGACCGATTTTGGGCAAAAAAGGGCCGGGGTTGCGATTTTGGTCATTTTGGACCGATTTTGGGCTAAAAGGGCCGGGGGTGCGATTTGTCATTTTGGACCAATTTCCGGCTAAAAGGGCCGGGGGTGCGATTTGTCATTTTGGACCAATTTCCGGCTAAAAGGGCCGGGGGTGCGATTTTGGTAATTTTGGACCGATTTCTGGCTAAAAGGACCGGGGGTGCGTTTTTGGTCATTTTGGACCGATTTCTGGTTAAAAGTGCCGGGGGTGCGATTTTGGTAATTTTGGACCGATTTCCAGCTAAAAGGGCGGGGGGTTCGATTTTGGTAATTTTGGACTGATTTCGGGGTAAAAGGGCCGGGGGTGCGATTTTGGTCATTTTGGACCGATTTTGGGCTAAAAGGGCCGGTGGTGCGATTTTGGTCATTTTGGACCGATTTCCATCTAAAAGGGCGGGGGGTTCGATTTTGGTCGTTTTGGAACGATTTCGGGGTAAAAGAGCCGTGGGTGCGATTTGTCATTTTGGACCAATTTCCGGCTAAAAGGGCCGGGGGTGCGATTTTCGTCATTTTGGACCGATTTCTGTCTAAAAGGGCCGGGTGTGCGATTTTGGTCATTTTGGACCGAATTCTGCCTAAAAGGGCCAGGGGTGCGATTTTGGTCATTTTGGACCGATTTCCAGCTAAAAGGGCCGGGGGTGCGATTTTGGTAATTTTGGACCGATTTCTGCCTAAAAGGGCCGGGGGTGCGATTTTGGTAATTTTGGACCGATTTCTGCCTAAAAGGGCCGGGGGTGCGATTTTGGTAATTTTGGACTGATTTCGGGGCAAAAGGTCCGGGGGTGCGATTTTGGTCATTTTGGACCGAATTCTGCCTAAAAGGGCCGGGGGTGCGATTTTGGTCATTTTGGACCGATTTCTGCTTAAAAGGGCCGGGGGTGCGATTTTGGTAATTTTGGACCGATTTCTGCCTAAAAGGGCCGGGGGTGCGATTTTGGTCATTTTGGACTGATTTCTGCCTAAAAGGGCCGGGGGTGCGATTTTGGTAATTTTGGACTGATTTCGGGGTAAAAGGTCCGGGGGTGCGATTTTGGTCATTTTGGACTGATTTCTGCCTAAAAGTGCCGGGGGTGCGATTTTGGTCATTTTGGACCGATTTCTGCCTAATAGGGCCGGGGGTGCGATTTTGGTCATTTTGGACCGATTTTGGGCTAAAAGGGCCGGTGGTGCGATTTTGATCATTTTGGACCGATTTCCATCTAAAAGGGCGGGGGGTTCGATTTTGGTCGTTTTGGAACGATTTCGGGGTAAAAGAGCCGTGGGTGCGATTTGTCATTTTGGACCAATTTCCGGCTAAAAGGGCCGGGGGTGCGATTTTCGTCATTTTGGACCGATTTCTGTCTAAAAGGGCCGGGTGTGCGATTTTGGTCATTTTGGACCGAATTCTGCCTAAAAGGGCCAGGGGTGCGATTTTGGTCATTTTGGACCGATTTCCAGCTAAAAGGGCCGGGGGTGCGATTTTGGTAATTTTGGACCGATTTCTGCCTAAAAGGGCCGGGGGTGCGATTTTGGTAATTTTGGACCGATTTCTGCCTAAAAGGGCCGGGGGTGCGATTTTGGTAATTTTGGACTGATTTCGGGGCAAAAGGTCCGGGGGTGCGATTTTGGTCATTTTGGACCGAATTCTGCCTAAAAGGGCCGGGGGTGCGATTTTGGTCATTTTGGACCGATTTCTGCTTAAAAGGGCCGGGGGTGCGATTTTGGTAATTTTGGACCGATTTCTGCCTAAAAGGGCCGGGGGTGCGATTTTGGTCATTTTGGACTGATTTCTGCCTAAAAGGGCCGGGGGTGCGATTTTGGTAATTTTGGACTGATTTCGGGGTAAAAGGTCCGGGGGTGCGATTTTGGTCATTTTGGACCGATTTCTGCCTAAAAGTGCCGGGGGTGCGATTTTGGTCATTTTGGACCGATTTCTGCCTAATAGGGCCGGGGGTGCGATTTTGGTCATTTTGGACCGATTTCTGGCTAAAAGGGCCAGGGGTGCGATTTTGGTCATTTTGGACCGATTTCTGGCTAATTGGGCTGGGGGTGCGATTTTTGTAATTTTGGACCGATTTCTGGCTAAAAGGGCCGGGGGTGCGATTTTGGTCATTTTGGACCGATTTCTGTTTAAAAGGGCTGGGGGTGCGATTTTGGACATTTTAGACCGATTTCCGTCTAAAAAAAGCCGGGTTTCGATTTTGGTCATTTTGGACCAATTTCGGGCTGAAAGAGGCCGTGGGTGCGATTTGTCATTTTGGACCAATTTCCGGCTAAAAGGGCCGGGGGTGCGATTTTGGTCATTTTGGACCGATTTCTGTCTAAAAGGGCCGGGGGTGCAATTTTGGTAATTTTGGACCGATTTCCATCTGAAAGGCCCGGGCGTGCGATTTTGGTTATTTTGGACCGATTTCTGCCTAAAAGGGCCGGGGGTGCGATTTTGGTCATTTTGGACCGATTTCTGGCTAAAAGGGCCGGGGGTGCGATTTTGGTCATTTTGGACCGATTTCTGCCTAAAAGGTCGGGGGGTGCGATTTTGGTCATTTTGGACCGATTTCTGGCTAAAAGGGCTGGGGGTGCGATTTTTGTCATTTTGGACCGATTTTGGGCTAAAAGGGCCGGGGGTGCGATTTTGGTAATTTTGGACCGATTTCTTGTTAAATGGGCCAGGGGTGCGATTTTTGTCATTTTGGACCGATTTCTGGCTAAAAGGGCCGGGAGTGCGATTTTGGTCATTTTGGACCGATTTCTGTTTAAAAGGGCCAGGGGTGCGATTTTGGTAATTTTGGACTGATTTTGGCGTAAAAGGGCCGGGGGTGCGATTTTGGTCATTTTGGACCGATTTCTGCCTAAAAGGGCCGGGGGTGCGATTTTGGTCATTTTGGACTGATTTCTGGCTAAAAGGGCTGGGGGTTCGATTTTTGTCATTTTGGACCGGTTTTGGGCTAAAAGGGCCGGGGGTGCGATTTTGGTCATTTTGGACCGATTTCTGGCTAAAAGGGCCGGGGTTGGGATTTTGGTCATTTTGGACCGATTTCTGTCTAAAAGGGCCAGGGGTGCGATTTTGGTAATTTTGGACCGATTTCTGGCTAAATGGGCCGGGGGTGCGATTTTTGTCATTTTGGACCGATTTCTGGCTAAAAGGGCCGGGGGTGCGATTTTGGTAATTTTGGACTGATTTTGGGGTAAAAGGGCCGGGGGTGCGATTTTGGTCATTTTGGACCGATTTTGGGCTAAAAGGGCAGGGGGTGCGATTTTGGTCATTTTGGACCGATTTCTGCCTAAAAGGTCCGGGGGTGCGATTTTGGTCATTTTGGACCGATTTCTGCCTAAAAGGGCCGGGGGTGCGATTTTGGTCATTTTTGACCGATTTCTGGCTAAAAGGGCTGGGGGTGCGATTTTTGTCATTTTGGACCGATTTTGGGATAAAAGGGCCGGGGGTGCGATTTTGGTCATTTTGGACCGATTTCTGCCTAAAAGGGCCGGGGGTGCGATTTTGGTCATTTTGGACCGATTTTGGGCTAAAAGGGGGTGCGATTTTGGTCATTTTGGACCGATTTCTGCCTAAAAGGGCCGGGGGTGCGATTTTGGTCATTTTGGACCGATTTTGGGCTAAAAGTGCCGGGGGTGCGATTTTGGTCATTTTGGACCGATTTCTGTTTAAAAGGGCTGGGGGTGCGATTTTGGACATTTTAGACCGATTTCCGTCTAAAAAATGCCGGGTTGCGATTTTGGTCATTTTGGACCAATTTCGGGCTGAAAGAGGCCGTGGGTGCGATTTAGGACCGATTTCCAGCTAATATGGCTGGGGGTGTGTTTTTGGTCATTTTGGACCAATTTCCATCTAAAAGGGCGGGGGGTTCGATTTTGGTCGTTTTGGAACGATTTCGGGGTAAAAGAGCCGTGGGTGCGATTTGTCATTTTGGACCAATTTCCGGCTAAAAGGCCGGGGGTGCGATTTTGGTCATTTTGGACCGATTTCCAGCTAAAAGGGCCAGGGGTGCGATTTTGGTAATTTTGGACTGATTTTGGGCTAAAAGGGCCGGGGATGCGATTTTGGTAATTTTGGACTGATTTCGGGGTAAAAGGTCCGGGGGTGCGATTTTGGTCATTTTGGACCGATTTCTGCGTAAAAGGGCCGGGGGTGCGATTTTGGTCATTTTGGACCGATTTCCAGCTAAAAGGGATGGGGGTGCGATTTTGGTCATTTTGGACCGATTTCGGTGTAAAAGGGCCGGGTTTGCGATTTTGGTCATTTTTGACCGATTTCTGGCTAAAATGGCCGTGGTTGGGATTTTGGTCATTTTGGACCGATTTCTGGCTAAATGGGCCGGGGGTGCGATTTTTGTCATTTTGGACCGATTTCTGGCTAAAAGGGCTGGGGGTGCGATTTTTGTCATTTTGGACCGATTTTGGGCTAAAAGGGCCGGGGGTGCGATTTTGGTTATTTTGGACCGATTTCTGGTTAAAAGGGCTGGGGGTGCGATTTTGGTAATTTTGGACAAATTTCTGTCTAAAAGGGCCGGGGGTGCGATTTTGGTCATTTTGGACCGATTTCCATCTAAAAGGGCGGGGGGTTCGATTTTGGTCGTTTTGGAACGATTTTGTTGTAAAAGGGCCGGGGTTGCGATTTTGGTCATTTTGGACCGATTTCTGGCTAAAAGGGACGGGGGTGCGATTTTGGTCATTTTGGACCTATTTTGAGCTAAAAGGGCCGGGGGTGCAATTTTGGTCATTTTGGACCGATTTCTGGCTAAAAGTGCCGGGGGTGCGATTTGGGTCATTTTGGACCGATTTTGAGCTAAAAGGACCGGGGGTGCGATTTTGGTCATTTTGGACCGATTTCTGCCTAAAAGGGCCGGGGGTGCGATTTTGGTCATTTTGGACCGATTTTGAGCTAAAAGGGCCGGGGGTGCAATTTTGGTCATTTTGGACCGATTTCTGCCTAAAAGGGCCGAGGGTGCGATTTTGTTCATTTTGGACCGATTTCTGCCTAAAAGGGCCGGGGGTGCGATTTTGGTCATTTTGGACCGATTTCTGCCTAAAAGGGCTGGGGGTGCGATTTTTGTCATTTTGGACCGATTTTGGGCTAAAAGGGTCGGGGGTGCAATTTTTGTCATTTTGGACCGATGCCTGCCTAAAAGGGCCGGGGGTGCAATTTTGGTCATTTTGGACTGATTTCGGGGTAAAAGGTCCAGGGGTGCGATTTTGGTCATTTTGGACCGATTTCTGCCTAAAAGGGCCGGGAGTGCGATTTTGGTCATTTTTGACCGATTTCTGGCTAAAATGGCCGTGGTTGGGATTTTGGTCATTTTGGACCGATTTCTGGCTAAATGGGCCGGAGGTGCGATTTTTTTCATTTTGGACCGATTTCTGGCTAAAAGGGCGGGGGGTGCGATTTTGGTAATTTTGGACTGATTTCTGGCTAAATGGGTCGGGGGTGCGATTTTGGTCATTTTGGACCGATTTCTGGCTAAAAGGGCCGGGGGTGCGATTTTGGTCATTTTGGACCGATTTCTGCCTAAAAGGGCCGGGGGTGCGATTTTGGTCATTTTGGACCGATTTTGAGCTAAAAGGGCCGGGGGTGCAATTTTGGTCATTTTGGACCGATTTCTGCCTAAAAGGGCCGGGGGTGCGATTTTGGTCATTTTTGACCGATTTCTGGCTAAAAGGGCTGGGGGTGCGATTTTTGTCATTTTGGACCGATTTTGGGCTAAAAGGGCCGGGGGTGCGATTTTGGTTATTTTGGACCGATTTCTGGTTAAAAGGGCCGGGGGTGCGATTTTGGACATTTTAGACCGATTTCCGTCTAAAAAAAGCCGGGTTGCGATTTTGGTCATTTTAGACCGATTTTGGGCTAAAAGGGCCGGGGGTGCGATTTTGGTAATTTTGGACCGATTTCCAGCTAAAAGGGCTGGGGGTGCGTTTTTGGTCATTTTGGACCGATTTCTGCCTAAAAGGGCCGGGTGTGCGATTTTGGTCATTTTAGACCGATTTCTGGCTAAAAGGGCCGGGGGTGCGATTTTGGTCAATTTGGACCGATTTAAGGATAAAAGGGCCGGGGGTGCGATTTTGGTCATTTTGGACTGATTTCAGGGTAAAACGGCCGGGGGTGCGATTTTGGTCATTTTGGACCGATTTTGGGCTAAAAGGGCCGGGGGTGCGATTTTGGTCATTTTGGACCGATTTCTGCCTAAAAGGGCCGAGGGTGCGATTTTGTTCATTTTGGACCGATTTCTGCCTAAAAGGGCCGGGGGTGCGATTTTGGTCATTTTGGACCGATTTCTGCCTAAAAGGGCTGGGGGTGCAATTTTTGTCATTTTGGACCGATGCCTGCCTAAAAGGGCCGGGGGTGCAATTTTGGTCATTTTGGACTGATTTCGGGGTAAAAGGTCCAGGGGTGCGATTTTGGTCATTTTGGACCGATTTCTGCCTAAAAGGGCCGGGAGTGCGATTTTGGTCATTTTTGACCGATTTCTGGCTAAAATGGCCGTGGTTGGGATTTTGGTCATTTTGGACCGATTTCTGGCTAAATGGGCCGGAGGTGCGATTTTTTTCATTTTGGACCGATTTCTGGCTAAAAGGGCGGGGGGTGCGATTTTGGTAATTTTGGACTGATTTCTGGCTAAATGGGTCGGGGGTGCGATTTTGGTCATTTTGGACCGATTTCTGGCTAAAAGGGCCGGGGGTGCGATTTTGGTCAATTTGGACCGATTTAAGGATAAAAGGGCTGGGGGTGCGATTTTGGTCATTTTGGAACGATTTCTGCCTAAAAGGGCCGGGGGTGCGATTTTGGTCATTTTTGACCGATTTCTGGCTAAAAGGGCCGGGGTGCGATTTTGGTCATTTTGGACCGATTTCTGCCTAAAAGGGCCGGGGGTGCGATTTTGGTCAATTTGGACCTATTTAAGGATAAAAGGGCTGGGGGTGCGATTTTGGTCATTTTGGAACGATTTCTGCCTAAAAGGGCCGGGGGTGCGATTTTGGTCAATTTGGACCTATTTAAGGATAAAAGGGCTGGGGGTGCGATTTTGGTCATTTTGGAACGATTTCTGCCTAAAAGGGCCGGGGGTGCGATTTTGGTCATTTTTGACCGATTTCTGGCTAAAAGGGCCGGGGTGCGATTTTGGTCATTTTGGACCGATTTCTGGCTAAAAGGGCCGGGGTGCGATTTTGGTCATTTTGGACTGATTTCTGCCTAAAAGGGCCGGGGGTGCGATTTTGGTCATTTTGGACCAATTTCTGGCTAAAATGGCCTTGGTTGGGATTTTGGTCATTTTGGACCGATTTCTGGCTAAAAGAGCCGGGGGTGCGATTTTGGTCATTTTGGACTGATTTCTGGCTAAAAGGGCCCGGGGGTGCGATTTTGGTCAATTTGGACCGATTTAAGGATAAAAGGGCCGGGGGTGCGATTTTGGTCATTTTGGACCGATTTCTGCCTAAAAGGTCCGGGGGTGCGATTTTGGTCATTTTGGACCGATTTCTGGCTAAAAGGGCCGGGGGTGCGATTTTGGTCATTTTGGACCGATTTCTGACTAAAAAGGCCGGGTGTGCGATTTTGGTCATTTTGGACCGATTTCTGGCTAAAAGGGTCGGGGGTGGGATTTTGGTCAATTTGGACCGATTTAAGGATAAAAGGGCCGGGGTGCGATTTTGGTCATTTTGGACCGATTTCTGCCTAAAAGGGCCGGGGGTGCGATTTTTGTCATTTTGGACCGATTTTGGGCTAAAAGGGCCGGGAGTGCGATTTTGGTTATTTTGGACCGATTTCTGCCTAAAAGGGCCGGGGGTGCGATTTTGGTCATTTTGGACCGATTTCTGGCTAAAAGGGCTGGGGGTGCGATTTTGGTTATTTTGGACCGATTTCTGGTTAAAAGGGCCGGGGGGGTGCGATTTTGGACATTTTAGACCGATTTCCGTCTAAAAAAAGCCGGGTTGCGATTTTGGTCATTTTGGACTAATTTCAGGCTGAAAGAGGTCGTGGGTGCGATTTTGGACTGATTTCCGGCTAAAAGGGCCGGGGGTGCGATTTTGGTCATTTTGGACCGATTTCTGCCTAAAAGGGCCGAGGGTGCGATTTTGGTCATTTTGGACCGATTTCTGCCTAAAAGGGCGGGGGGTGCGATTTTTGTCATTTTGGACAGATTTTGGGCTAAAAGGTCCGGGAGTGCGATTTTGGTTATTTTGGACCGATTTCTGCCTAAAAGGGCCGGGGGTGCGATTTTGGTCATTTTGGACCGATTTCTGGCTAAAATGGCCGTGGTTGGGATTTTGGTCATTTTGGACCAATTTCTGGCTAAATGGGCCGGGGGTGCGATTTTTGTCATTTTGGACCGATTTCTGGCTAAAAGGGCTGGGGGTGCGATTTTGGTAATTTTGGACTGATTTCTGGCTAAATGGGCCGGGGGTGCGATTTTGGTCATTTTGGACCGATTTCTGGCTAAAAGGGCCGGGGGTGCGATTTTGGTCATTTTGGACCGATTTCCATCTAAAATGGCGGGGGGTTCGATTTTGGTCGTTTTGGAACGATTTCGGTGTAAAAGTGGGGGGGTGCGATTTTGGTAATTTTGGACCGATTTCTGTCTAAAAGGGCCGGGGGTGCGATTTTGGTCATTTTGGACCGATTTCTGCCTAAAAGGGTTGGGGGTGCGATTTTTGTCATTTTGGGCCGATTTTGGGCTAAAAGGGTCGGGGGTGCGATTTTGGTCATTTTGGACCGATTTCTGCCTAAAAGGGCCGGGGGTGCGATTTTGGTCATTTTGGACCGATTTTGGGCTAAAAAGGCCGGGGGTGCGATTTTGGTTATTTTGGACCGATTTCTGTTTAAAAGGGCTGGGGGTGCGATTTTGGACATTTTGGACCGATTTCTGGCTAAAAGGGCTGGGGGTGCGATTTTTGTCATTTTGGACCGATTTTGGGCTAAAAGGGCGGGGGTGCGATTTTGGTCATTTTAGACCGATTTTGGGCTAATAGGGCCGGGGGTGCGATTTTGGTCATTTTGGACCCGATTTCTGTCTAAAAGGGCCGGGGGTGCGATTTTGGTAATTTTGGACCGATTTCCATCTAAAAGGGCGGGGGGTTCCATTTTGGTCGTTTTGGAACGATTTCGGTGTAAAATGGCCGGGGTTGCGATTTTGGTCATTTTGGACCGATTTCGGGGTAAAAGAGCCGTAGGTGCGATTTGTCATTTTGGACCAATTTCCGGCTAAAAGGGTCGGGGGTGCGATATTGGTCATTTTTGACCGATTTCTGGCTAAAAGGGCCGGGGGTGCGATTTTGGTCATTTTGGACCGATTTCTGGCTAAAAGGGCCGGGGGTGCGATTTTGGTCATTTTGGACCGATTTCTGGCTAAAAGGGCCGGGGGTGCGATTTTGGTCATTTTGGACCAATTTTGAGCTAAAAGGGCCGGGGGTGCGATTTTGGTTATTTTGGACCGATTTCTGGTTAAAAGGGCCGGGGGTGCGATTTTGGTCATTTTAGACCGATTTTGGGCTAAAAGGACCGGGGGTGCGATTTTGGTCATTTTGGACCGATTTCTGGCTAAATGGGCCGGGGGTGCGATTTTGGTTATTTTGGACCAATTTCTGGTTAAAAGGGCCAGGGGTGCGATTTTGGTCATTTTAGACCGATTTTGGGCTAAAAGGGCCGGGGGTGCGATTTTGGTTATTTTGGACCGATTTCTGGTTAAAAGGGCCGGGGGTGCGATTTTGGTCATTTTGGACCGATTTCCATCTAAAAGGGCGGGGGGTTCGATTTTGGTCGTTTTGGAACGATTTCGGTGTAAAAGGGCCGGGGTTGCGATTTTGGTAATTTTGGACTGATTTCGGGGTAAAAGAGTCGGGGGTGCGATTTTGGTCATTTTGGACTGATTTCTGTCTAAAAGGACCGGGGGTGCGATTTTGGTCATTTTTGACCGATTTCTGGCTAAAAGGGCAGGGGGTGCGATTTTGGTCATTTTGGACCGATTTCTGGCTAAAAGGGCCGGGGGTGCGATTTTGGTCATTTTGGACCGATTTTGAGCTAAAAGGGCCGGGGGTGCGATTTTGGTCATTTTGGACCGATTTTGAGCTAAAAGGGCCGGGGGTCCGATTTTGGTCATTTTGGACCGATTTCTGGCTAAATGGGCCGGGGGTGCGATTTTTGTCATTTTGGACCGATTTCTGGCTAAAAGGGCTGGGATGCGATTTTTGTCATTTTGGACCGATTTTGGGCTAAAAGGGCCGGGGGTGCGATTTTTGTCATTTTGGACCGATTTCTGGCTAAAAGGGCTGGGGGTGCGATTTTGGTCATTTTAGACCGATTTCTGGCTAAATGGGCCGTGGGTGCGATTTTTGTCATTTTGGACCGATTTCCATCTAAAAGGGCAGGGGGTTCGATTTTGGTCGTTTTGGAACGATTTCGGGGTAAAAGGGCTGGGGGTGTGATTTTTGTCATTTTGGACCGATTTTGGGCTAAAAGGGCCGGGGGTGCGATTTTGGTTATTTTGGACCGATTTCTGGTTAAAAGGGCCGGGGTTGCGATTTTGGTCATTTTGGACCGATTTTGGGCTAAAAGGGCCGGGGGTGCGATTTTGGTCATTTTGGACCGATTTCCAGCTAAAAGGGCCGGGGGTGCGATTTTGGTCATTTTAGACCGATTTCAGGCTAAAAGGGCCGGGGGTGCGATTTTGGTCATTTTGGACCGATTTCTGCCTAAAAGGGCCGGGGGTGCGATTTTGGTCATTTTGGACCGATTTCTGGCTAAATGGGCCGGAGGTGCGATTTTTTTCATTTTGGACCGATTTCTGGCTAAAAGGGCGGGGGGTGCGATTTGGTAATTTTGGACTGATTTCTGGCTAAATGGGCCGGGGGTGCGATTTTGGTCATTTTGGACCGATTTCTGGCTAAAAGGGCCGGGGGTGCGATTTTGGTCAATTTGGACCGATTTAAGGATAAAAGGGCTGGGGGTGCGATTTTGGTCATTTTGGACCGATTTCTGCCTAAAAGGGCCGGGGGTGCGATTTTGGTCAATTTGGACCTATAAAAGGGCTGGGGGTGCGATTTTGGTAATTTTGGAACGATTTCTGCCTAAAAGGGCCGGGGGTGCGATTTTGGTCATTTTTGACCGATTTCTGGCTAAAAGGGCCGGGGTGCGATTTTGGTCATTTTGGACTGATTTCTGGCTAAAAGGGCCCGGGGGTGCGATTTTGGTCAATTTGGACCGATTTAAGGATAAAAGGGCCGGGGGTGCGATTTTGGTCATTTTGGACCGATTTCTGCCTAAAAGGTCCGGGGGTGCGATTTTGGTCATTTTGGACCGATTTCTGGCTAAAAGGGCCGGGGGTGCGATTTTGGTCATTTTGGACCGATTTCTGCCTAAAAAGGCCGGGTGTGCGATTTTGGTCATTTTGGACCGATTTCTGGCTAAAAGGGTCGGGGGTGGGATTTTGGTCAATTTGGACCGATTTAAGGATAAAAGGGCCGGGGTGCGATTTTGGTCATTTTGGACCGATTTCTGCCTAAAAGGGCCGGGGGTGCGAATTTTGTCATTTTGGACCGATTTTGGGCTAAAAGGGCCGGGAGTGCGATTTTGGTTATTTTGGACCGATTTCTGCCTAAAAGGGCCGGGGGTGCGATTTTGGTCATTTTGGACCGATTTCTGCCTAAAAGGGCCGGGGGTGCGATTTTGGTCATTTTGGACCGATTTCTGGCTAAAAGGGCTGGGGGTGCGATTTTGGTTATTTTGGACCGATTTCTGGTTAAAAGGGCCGGGGGGGTGCGATTTTGGACATTTTAGACCGATTTCCGTCTAAAAAAAGCCGGGTTGCGATTTTGGTCATTTTGGACCAATTTCAGGCTGAAAGAGGCCGTGGGTGCGATTTTGGACTGATTTCCGGCTAAAAGGGCCGGGGGTGCGATTTTGGTCATTTTGGACCGATTTCTGCCTAAAAGGGCCGGGGGTGCGATTTTGGTCATTTTGGACCGATTTCTGGCTAAAAGGGCCGGGGGTGCAATTTTGGTCATTTTGGACCGATTTCTGCCTAAAAGGGCCGGGGGTGCGATTTTGGTAATTTTGGACTGATTTTGGGCTAAATGGGCCGTGGGTGCGATTTTTGTCATTTTGGACCAATTTCCATCTAAAAGGGCAGGGGGTGCGATTTTGGTCAATTTGGACCGATTTAAGGATAAAAGGGCCGGGGTGCGATTTTGGTCATTTTGGACCGATTTCTGCCTAAAAGGGCCGGGGGTGCGATTTTGGTAATTTTGGACTGATTTTGGGCTAAATGGGCCGTGGGTGCGATTTTTGTCATTTTGGACCAATTTCCATCTAAAAGGGCAGGGGGTTCGATTTTGGTCGTTTTGGACCGATTTTGGGCTAAAAGGGCCGGGGTTGCGATTTTGGTCATTTTGGACCGATTTCGGGGTAAAAGCCGTGGGTGCGATTTGTCATTTTGGACCAATTTCCGGCTAAAAGGGCCGGGGGTGCGATTTTGGTCATTTTTGATCGATTTCTGGTTAAAAGGGCCGGGGGTGCGATTTTAGTCATTTTAGACCGATTTTGGGCTAAAAGGGCCGGGGGTGCGATTTTGGTCATTTTGGACCGATTTCCAGCTAAAAGGGCCGGGGGTGCGATTTTGGTCATTTTAGACCGATTTCTGGCTAAAAGGGCCGGGGGTGCGATTTTGGTCATTTTGGACCGATTTCTGCCTAAAAGGGCCGGGGGTGCGATTTTGGTTATTTTGGACCGATTTCTGGTTAAAAGGGCCGGGGGTGCGATTTTGGTCATTTTAGACCGATTTTGGGCTAAAATGGCCGGGGGTGCGATTTTGGTCATTTTGGACCGATTTCTGGCTAAATGGGCCGGGGGTGCGATTTTTGTCATTTTGGACCGATTTCTGACTAAAAGGGCTGGGGGTGCGATTTTTGTCATTTTGGACCGATTTCTGCCTAAAAGGGCCGGGGGTGCAATTTTGGTCATTTTGGACCGATTTCTGGCTAAAAGGGCCAGGGGTGCGATTTTTGTCATTTTGGACCGATTTCTGGCTAAAAGGGCCAGGGGTGCGATTTTTGTCATTTTGGACCGATTTTGGGCTAAAAGGGCCGGGGGTGCGATTTTGGTTATTTTGGACCGATTTTGAGCTAAAAGGGCCGGGGGTGCGATTTTGGTTATTTTGGACCGATTTCTGGTTAAAAGGGCCGGGGGTGCGATTTTGGTCATTTTAGACCGATTTTGGGCTAAAAGGGCCGGGGGTGCGATTTTGGTCATTTTGGACCGATTTCTGGTTAAAAGGGCTGGGGGTGCGATTTTGGTCATTTTGGACCGATTTCCATCTAAAAGGGCGGGGGGTTCGATTTTGGTCGTTTTGGAACGATTTCGGTGTAAAAGGGTCGGGGTTGCGATTTTGGTAATTTTGGACTGATTTCGGGGTAAAAGAGTCGGGGGTGCGATTTTGGTCATTTTGGACTGATTTCTGTCTAAAAGGACCGGGGGTGCGATTTTGGTCATTTTTGACCGATTTCTGGCTAAAAGGGCAGGGGGTGCGATTTTGGTCATTTTGGACCGATTTCTGGCTAAAAGGGCCGGGGGTGCGATTTTGGTCATTTTGGACCGATTTTGAGCTAAAAGGGCCGGGGGTGCGATTTTGGTCATTTTAGACCGATTTTGGGCTAAAAGGGCCGGGGGTGCGATTTTGGTCATTTTGGACCGATTTCTGGCTAAATGGCCCGGGGGTGCAATTTTTGTCATTTTGGACCGATTTGGGGCTAAAAGGGCCGGGGGTGCGATTTTGGTTATTTTGGACCGATTTCTGGTTAAAAGGGCCGGGGGTGCGATTTTGGTCATTTTAGACCGATTTTGGGCTAAAAGGGCCGGGGGTGCGATTTTGGTCATTTTGGACCGATTTCTGGCTAAATGGGCCGTGGGTGCGATTTTTGTCATTTTGGACCGATTTCCATCTAAAAGGGCAGGGGGTTCGATTTTGGTCGTTTTGGAACGATTTCGGGGTAAAAGGGCCGGGGGTGCGATTTTGGTCATTTTGGACCGATTTCTGCCTAAAAGGGCCGGGGGTGTGATTTTGGTCATTTTTGACCGATTTCTGGCTAAAAGGGCTGGGGGTGCGATTTTTGTCATTTTGGACCGATTTTGGGCTAAAAGGGCCGGGGGTGCGATTTTGGTTATTTTGGACCGATTTCTGGTTAAAAGGGCCGGGGTTGCGATTTTGGTCATTTTGGACCGATTTCGGGGTAAAAGCCGTGGGTGCGATTTGTCATTTTGGACCAATTTCCGGCTAAAAGGGCCGGGGGTGCGATTTTGGTAATTTTTGATCGATTTCTGGTTAAAAGGGCCGGGGGTGCGATTTTAGTCATTTTAGACCGATTTTGGGCTAAAAGGGCCGGGGGTGCGATTTTGGTCATTTTTGACCGATTTCTGGCTAAAAGGGCCGGGGGTGCGATTTTGGTAATTTTGGACCAATTTCTGGCTAAATGGGCCGGGGGTGCGATTTTGGTCATTTTGGACCGATTTCTGGCTAAAAGGGCCGGGGGTGCGATTTTGGTCATTTTGGACCGATTTCTGCCTAAAAGGGCCGGCGGTGCGTTTTTGGTCATTTTGGACCGATTTTGGGCTAAAAGGGCCAGGGGTGCGATTTTGGTTATTTTGGACCGATTTCTGGTTAAAAGGGCCGGGGGTGCGATTTTGGTCATTTTAGACCGATTTTGGGTTAAAAGGGCCGGGGGTGCGATTTTGGTCATTTTGGACCGATTTCTGGCTAAATGGGCCGGGGGTGCGATTTTTGTCATTTTGGACCGATTTCTGGCTAAAAGGGCTGGGGGTGCGATTTTGGTCATTTTAGACCGATTTTGGGCTAAAAGGGCCGGGGGTGCGATTTTGGTTATTTTGGACCGATTTCTGGTTAAAAGGGCTGGGGGTGCGATTTTGGTCATTTTGGACCGATTTCCATCTAAAAGGGCGGGGGGTTCGATTTGGGTCGTTTTGGAACGATTTCGGTGTAAAAGGGCCGGGGTTACGATTTTGGTAATTTTGGACTGATTTCGGGGTAAAAGAGTCGGGGGTGCGATTTTGGTCATTTTGGACTGATTTCTGTCTAAAAGGACCGGGGGTGCGATTTTGGTCATTTTTGACCGATTTCTGGCTAAAAGGGCAGGGGGTGCGATTTTGGTCATTTTGGACCGATTTCTGGCTAAAAGGGCCGGGGGTGCGATTTTGGTCATTTTGGACCGATTTTGAGCTAAAAGGGCCGGGGGTGCGAATTTGGTTATTTTGGACCGATTTCTGGTTAAAAGGGCCGGGGGTGCGATTTTGGTCATTTTAGACCGATTTCCGTCTAAAAAAAGCCGGGTTGCGATTTTGGTCATTTTGGACCAATTTCGGGCTGAAAGAGGCCGTGGGTGCGATTTTGGACCGATTTCCAGCTAAAAGGGCCAGGGGTGCGATTTTGGTAATTTTAGACCGATTTCTGGCTAAAAGGGCCGGGGGTGCGATTTTGGTCATTTTGGACCGATTTCTGCCTAAAAGGGCCGGGGGTGCGATTTTGGTTATTTTGGACCGATTTCTGGTTAAAAGGGCCGGGGGTGCGATTTTGGTCATTTTAGACCGATTTTGGGCTAAAAGGGCCGGGGGTGCGATTTTGGTCATTTTGGACCGATTTCTGGCTAAATGGGCCGGGGGTGCGATTTTTGTCATTTTGGACCGATTTCTGGCTAAAAGGGCTGGGGGTGCGATTTTTGTCATTTTGGACCGATTTTGGGCTAAAAGGGCCGGGGGTGCGATTTTTGTCATTTTGGACCGATTTCTGCCTAAAAGGGCCGGGGGTGCAATTTTGGTCATTTTTGACCGATTTCTGGCTAAAAGGGCCGGGGGTGCGATTTTTGTCATTTTGGACCGATTTTGGGCTAAAAGGGCCGGGGGTGCGATTTTGGTTATTTTGGACCGATTTCTGGTTAAAAGGGCCGGGGGTGCGATTTTGGTCATTTTAGACCGATTTTGGGCTAAAAGGGCCGGGGGTGCGATTTTGGTCATTTTTGACCGATTTCTGGCTAAAAGGGCCAGGGGTGCGATTTTTGTCTTTTTGGACCGATTTTGGGCTAAAAGGGCGGGTGGTGCGTTTTTGGTTATTTTGGACCGATTTCTGGTTAAAAGGGCCGGGGGTGCGATTTTGGTCATTTTGGACTGATTTCCATCTAAAAGGGCGGGGGGTTCGATTTTGGTCGTTTTGGAACGATTTCGGTGTAAAAGGGCCGGGGTTGCGATTTTGGTCATTTTGGACCGATTTCGGGGTAAAAGAGCCGTGGGTGCGATTTGTCATTTTGCACCAATTTCCGGCTAAAAGGGCCGGGGGTGCGATTTTCGTCATTTTGGACCGATTTTGAGCTAAAAGGGCCAGGGGTGCGATTTTGGTCATTTTTGACCGATTTCTGGCTAAAAGGGCTGGGGGTGCGATTTTTGTCATTTTGGACCGATTTTGGGCTAAAGGGGCCGGGGGTGCGATTTTGGTTATTTTGGACCGATTTCTGGTTAAAAGGGCCGGGGGTGCGATTTTGGTCATTTTAGACCGATTTCTGGCTGAATGGGCCGGGGGTGCGATTTTTGTCATTTTGGACCGATTTTGGGCTAAAAGGGCCGGGGGTGCGATTTTGGTTATTTTGGACCGATTTCTGGTTAAAAGGGCCGGGGGTGCGATTTTGGTCATTTTAGACCGATTTTGGGCTAAAAGGGCCGGGGCTGCGATTTTGGTTATTTTGGACCGATTTCTGGCTAAATGGGCCGGGGGTGCGATTTCGGTCATTTTAGACCGATTTCTGGCTAAATGGGCCGGGGGTGCGATTTTTGTCATTTTGGACCGATTTTGGGCTAAAAGGGCCGTGGCCGGGGCTGCGATTTTGGTTATTTTGGACCAATTTCTGCCTAAAAGGGCCGGGGGTGCGATTTTGGACATTTTAGACCGATTTCCGTCTAAAAAAAGCCGGGTTGCGATTTTGGTCATTTTGGACCGATTTCCGGCTAAAAGGGCCGGGGGTGCGATTTTGGTCATTTTGGACCGATTTCTGGTTAAAAGTGCCGGGGGTGCGCTTTTGGTAATTTTGGACCGATTTCCAGCTAAAAGTGCCGGGGGTGCGATTTTGGTAATTTTGGACCGATTTCCAGCTAAAAGGGCGGGGATTCGATTTTGGTCGTTTTGGAACAATTTCGGTGTAAAAGGGCCGGGGTTGCGATTTTGGTCATTTTGGACCAATTTCTGGCTAAAAGGGCCGGGGGTGCGATTTTGGTAATTTTGGACCGATTTCTGGCTAAATGGGCCGGGGGTGCGATTTTGGTAATTTTGGACTGATTTCGGGGTAAAAGAGTCGGGGGTGCGATTTTGGTCATTTTGGACCGATTTCTGGTTAAAAGGGCCGGGGGTGCGATTTTGGTCATTTTAGACCGATTTTGGGCTAAAAGTGCCGGGGGTGCGATTTTGGTCATTTTTGACCGATTTTGAGCTAAAAGGGCCGGGGGTGCGATTTTGGTCATTTTTGACCGATTTCTGGCTAAAAGGGCTGGTGGTGCGATTTTTGTCATTTTGGACCGATTTTAAGCTAAAAGGGCCGGGGGTGCGATTTTGGTTATTTTGGTCCGATTTCTGGTTAAAAGGGCTGGGGTTGCGATTTGTCATTTTGGACCAACTTCCGGCTAAAAGGGCCGGGTGTGCGATTTTGGTCATTTTTGACCGATTTCTGGCTAAAAGGGCCAGGGGTGCGATTTTTGTCATTTTGGACCGATTTTGGGCTAAAAGGGCCGGGGGTGCGATTTTGGTCATTTTGGACCGATTTCTGCCTAAAAGGGCCGGGGGTGCGATTTTTGTCATTTTAGACCGATTTCTGGTTAAAAGGGCCGGGGGTGCGATTTTGGTCATTTTAGACCGATTTCGGGCTAAAAGGGCCAGGGGTGCGATTTTGGACATTTTAGACCGATTTCCATCTAAAAAAAGCCGGGTTGCGATTTTGGTCATTTTGGACCAATTTCGGGCTGAAAGAGGCCGTGGGTGCGATTTTGGACCGATTTCCGGCTAAAAGGGCCGGGGGTGCGATTTTGGTCATTTTGGACCGATTTTGGGCTAAAAGGGCCGGGGGTGCGATTTTGGTCATTTTGGACCGATTTTGGGCTAAAAGGGCCGGGGTTGCGATTTTGGTCATTTTGGACCGATTTCGGGGTAAAAGAGCCGTGGGTGCGATTTGTCATTTTGGACCAATTTCCGGCTAAAAGGGCCGGGGGTGCGATTTTGGTCATTTTGGACCGATTTCTGTCTAAAAGGGCCGGGGGTGCAATTTAGGTAATTTTGGACCGATTTCTGGCTAAAAGGGCCGGGGGTGCGTTTTTGGTCATTTTGGACCGATTTCTGGTTAAAAGTGCCGGGGGTGCGATTTTGGTAATTTTGGACCGATTTCCAGCTAAAAGGGCGGGGGGTTCGATTTTGGTAATTTTGGACTGATTTCGGGGTAAAAGAGCCGTGGGTGCGATTTGTCATTTTGGACCAATTTCCGGCTAAAAGGGCCGGGGGTGCGATTTTCGCCATTTTGGACTGATTTCTGTCTAAAAGGGCCGGGTGTGCGATTTTGGTCATTTTGGACCGAATTCTGCCTAAAAGGGCCAGGGGTGCGATTTTGGTAATTTTGGACCGATTTCTGCCTAAAAGGGCCGGGGGTGCGATTTTGGTCATTTTGGACTGATTTCTGCCTAAAAGGGCCGGGGGTGCGATTTTGGTCATTTTGGACTGATTTCGGGGTAAAAGGTCCGGGGGTGCGATTTTGGTCATTTTGGACCGATTTCTGCCTAAAAGGGCCAGGGGTGCGATTTTGGTCATTTTGGACCGATTTCTGGCTAATTGGGCTGGGGGTGCGATTTTGGTCATTTTGGACCGATTTCTGTTTAAAAGGGCTGGGGGTGCGATTTTGGACATTTTAGACCGATTTCCGTCTAAAAAAAGCCGGGTTGCGATTTTGGTCATTCTGGACCAATTTCGGGCTGAAAGAGGCCGTGGGTGCGATTTGTCATTTTGGACCAATTTCCGGCTAAAAGGGCCGGGGGTGCGATTTTGGTCATTTTGGACCGATTTCTGTCTAAAAGGCCCGGGCGTGCAATTTTGGTTATTTTGGACCGATTTCTGCCTAAAAGGGCCGGGGGTGCGATTTTGGTCATTTTGGACCGATTTCTGGCTAAAAGGGCCGGGGGTGCGATTTTGGTCATTTTGGACCGATTTCTGCCTAAAAGGTCGGGGGGTGCGATTTTGGTCATTTTGGACCGATTTCTGGCTAAAAGGGCCGGGGGTGCGATTTTGGTCATTTTGGACCGATTTTGGGCTAAAAGGGCCGGGAGTGCGATTTTGGTCATTTTGGACCGATTTCTGTTTAAAAGGGCTGGGGGTGCGATTTTGGACATTTTAGACCGATTTCCGTCTAAAAAAAGCCGGGTTGCGATTTTGGTCATTTTAGACCGATTTTGGGCTAAAAGGGCCGGGGGTGCGTTTTTGGTCATTTTGGACCGATTTCTGCCTAAAAGGGCCGGGTGTGCGATTTTGGTCATTTTGGACCGATTTCTGGCTAAAAAGGCCGGGGGTGCGATTTTGGTCAATTTGGACCGATTTAAGGATAAAAGGGCCGGGGGTGCGATTTTGGTCATTTTGGACTGATTTCGGGGTAAAACGGCCGGGGGTGCGATTTTGGTCATTTTGGACCGATTTTGGGCTAAAAGGGCCGGGGGTGCGATTTTGGTCATTTTGGACCGATTTCTGCCTAAAAGGGCCGAGGGTGCGATTTTGTTCATTTTGGACCGATTTCTGCCTAAAAGGGCCGGGGGTGCGAGTTTGGTCATTTTGGACCGATTTCTGCCTAAAAGGGCTGGGGTTGCGATTTTTGTCATTTTGGACCGATTTTGGGCTAAAAGGGTCGGGGGTGCGATTTTGGTCATTTTGGACCGATTTCTGCCTAAAAGGGCCGGGAGTGCGATTTTTGGCATTTTTGACCGATTTATGGCTAAAATGGCCGTGGTTGGGATTTTGGTCATTTTGGACCGATTTCTGGCTAAATGGGCCGGGGGTGCGATTTTTTTCATTTTGGACCGATTTCTGGCTAAAAGGGCGGGGGGTGCGATTTTGGTAATTTTGGACTGATTTCTGGCTAAATGGGCCGGGGGTGCGATTTTGGTCATTTTTGACTGATTTCTGGCTAAAAGGGCTGGGGGTGCAATTTTTGTCATTTTGGACCGATTTTGGGCTAAAAGGGCCGAGGGTGCGATTTTGGTTATTTTGGACCGATTTCTGGTTAAAAGGGCCGGGGGTGCGATTTTGGTCATTTTGGACCGATTTCTTTTTAAAAGGGCTGGGGGTGCGATTTTGGACATTTTAGACCGATTTCCGTCTAAAAAAAGCCGGGTTGCGATTTTGGTCATTTTAGACCGATTTTGGGCTAAAAGGGCCGGGGGTGCGTTTTTGGTCATTTTGGACCGATTTCTGCCTAAAAGGGCCGGGTGTGCGATTTTGGTCATTTTGGACCGATTTCTGGCTAAAAGGGCCGGGGGTGCGATTTTGGTCAATTTGGACCGATTTAAGGATAAAAGGGCCGGGGGTGCGATTTTGGTCATTTTGGACTGATTTCGGGGTAAAACGGCCGGGGGTGCGATTTTGGTCATTTTTGACCGATATCTGGCTAAAAGGGCCGGGGTGCGATTTTGGTCATTTTGGACCGATTTCTGCCTAAAAGGGCGGGGGATGCGATTTTTGTCATTTTGGACCGATTTTGGGCTAAAAGGGCCGGTAGTGCGATTTTGGTTATTTTGGACCGATTTCTGCCTAAAAGGGCCGGGGGTGCGATTTTGGTCATTTTGGACCAATTTCTGGCTAAAATGGCCTTGGTTTGGATTTTGGTAATTTTGGACCGATTTCTGGCTAAATGGGCCGGGGGTGCGATTTTTGTCATTTTGGACCGATTTCTGGCTAAATTTGCCGGGGGTGCGATTTTTGTCATTTTGGACCGATTTCTGGCTAAAAGGGCCGGGGGTGCGATTTTGGTCATTTTGGACTGATTTAAGGATAAAAGGGCCGGGGGTGCGATTTTGGTCATTTTGGACTGATTTAAGGATAAAAGGGCCCGGGGGTGCGATTTTGGTCAATTTGGACCGATTTAAGGATAAAAGGGCCGGGGGTGCGATTTTGGTCATTTTGGACCGATTTCTGCCTAAAAGGTCCGGGGGTGCGATTTTGGTCATTTTGGACCGATTTCTGGCTAAAAGGGCCGGGGGTGCGATTTTGGTCATTTTGGACCGATTTCTGCCTAAAAAGGCCGGGTGTGCGATTTTGGTCATTTTGGACCGATTTCTGGCTAAAAGGGCCGGGGGTGCGATTTTGGTCAATTTGGACCGATTTAAGGATAAAAGGGCCGGGGTGCGATTTTGGTCATTTTGGACCGATTTCTGCCTAAAAGGGCCGGGGGTGCGATTTTGGTCATTTTGGACCGATTTCTGCCTAAAAGGGCCGGGGGTGCGATTTTGGTCATTTTGGACTTATTTCTGGCTAAAAGGGCCCGGGGGTGCGATTTTGGTCAATTTGGACCGATTTAAGGATAAAAGGGCTGGGGGTGCGATTTTGGTCATTTTGGACCGATTTCTGCCTAAAAGGGCCTGGGGGTGCGATTTTGGTCATTTTGGACCGATTTCTGGCTAAAAGGGCCGGGGGTGCGATTTTGGTCATTTTGGACCGATTTCTGGCTAAAAGGGCTGGGGGTGCGATTTTGGTCATTTTGGACCGATGCCTGCCTAAAAGGGCCGGGGGTGCGATTTTGGTCATTTTGGTCCGATTTCCAGCTAAAAGGGCCAGGGGTGCGATTTTGGTAATTTTGGACTGATTTGGGGCTAAAAGGGCCGGGGGTGCGATTTTGGTCATTTTTTACCGATGCCTGCCTAAAAGGGCCAGGGGTGCGATTTTGGTAATTTTGGACTGATTTCGGGGTAAAAGGTCCGGGGGTGCGATTTTGGTAATTTTGGACCGATTTCTGCCTAAAAGGGCCGGGGGTGCGATTTTGGTCATTTTGGACCGATTTCGGGCTAAAAGGGCCGGGGGTGCGATTTTGGTCCTTTTGGACCGATTTTGGGCTAAAAGGGCCGGGGGTGCGATTTTGGTCATTTTGGACCGATTTCTGGCTAAAAGGGCCGGGGTTGGGATTTTGGTCATTTTGGACCGATTTCTGGCTAAAAGGGCTGGGGGTGCGATTTTGGTCATTTTGGACTGATTTCTGGCTAAAAGGGCTGGGGGTGCGATTTTTGTCATTTTGGACCGATTTTGGGCTAAAAGGGCCGGGGGTGCGATTTTGGTCATTTTGGACCGATTTCTGGCTAAAAGGGCCGGGGTTAGGATTTTGGTCATTTTGGACCGATTTCTGTCTAAAAGGGCCAGGGGTGCGATTTTGGTAATTTTGGACCGATTTCTGGCTAAATGGGCCGGGGGTGCGATTTTTGTCATTTTGGACCGATTTCTGGCTAAAAGGGCCGGGGGTGCGATTTTGGTAATTTTGGACTGATTTTGGGGTAAAAGGGCCGGGGGTGCGATTTTGGTCATTTTGGACCGATTTTGGGCTAAAAGGGCCGGGGGTGCGATTTTGGTCATTTTGGACCGATTTTGGGCTAAAAGGGCCGGGGTTGCGATTTTGGTCATTTTGGACCGATTTCGGGGTAAAAGAGCCGTGGGTGCGATTTGTCATTTTGGACTAATTTCCAGCTAAAAGTACCGGGGGTGCGATTTTGGTCATTTTGGACCGATTTCTGTCTAAAAGGGCCGGGGGTGCAATTTTGGTAATTTTGGAACGATTTCTGGCTAAAAGGGCCGGGGGTGCGATTTTGGTCATTTTGGACCGATTTCCAGCTAAAAGGGCCAGGGGTGCGATTTTGGTAATTTTGGACTGATTTTGGGCTAAAAGGGCCGGGTGTGCGATTTTGGTAATTTTGGACTGATTTCGGGGTAAAAGGTCCGGGGGTGCGATTTTGGTCATTTTGGACCGATTTCTGCCTAAAAGGGCCGGGGGTGCGATTTTGGTCATTTTGGACCGATTTCCAGCTAAAAGGGCTGGGGGTGCGATTTTGGTCATTTTGGACCGATTTCGGTGTAAAAGGGCCGGGGTTGCGATTTTGGTCATTTTTGACCGATTTCTGGCTAAAATGGCCGTGGTTGGGATTTTGGTCATTTTGGACCGATTTCCGTCTAAAAGGGCCAGGGGTGCGATTTTGGTAATTTTGGACTGATTTCGGGGTAAAAGGGCCGGGGGTGCGATTTTGGTAATTTTGGACTGATTTCGGGGTAAAAGGGCCGGGGGTGCGATTTTGGTAATTTTGGACTGATTTCGTGGTAAAAGGGCCGGGGGTGTGATTTTGGTAATTTTGGACCGATTTCTGGCTAAAAGGGCTGGGGGTGCGATTTTTGTCATTTTGGACCGATTTCTGGCTAAAAGGGCCGGGGGTGCGATTTTGGTAATTTTGGACCGATTTCTGGCTAAAAGGGCCGGGGGTGCGATTTTGGTCATTTTGGACCGATTTTGAGCTAAAAGGGCCGGGGGTGCGATTTTGGTCATTTTGGACCGATTTCTGCCTAAAAGGGCCGGGGGTGCGATTTTTGTCATTTTGGACCGATTTTGGGCTAAAAGGGCCGGGGGTGCGATTTTGGTCATTTAGGACCGATTTTGGGCTAAAAGGTCCGGGGGTGCGATTTTTGTCATTTTGGACCGATTTTGGGCTAAAAGGGCCGGGGGTGCGATTTTGGTCATTTTGGACCGATTTCTGCCTAAAAGGGCCGGGGGTGCGATTTTGGTCATTTTAGACCGATTTCGGGCTAAAAGGGCCAGGGGTGCGATTTTGGAAATTTTAGACCGATTTCCATCTAAAAAAAGCCGGGTTGCGATTTTGGTCATTTTGGACCAATTTCGGGCTGAAAGAGGCCGTGGGTGCGATTTTGGACCGATTTCCGGCTAAAAGGGCCGGGGGTGCGATTTTTGTCATTTTGGACCGATTTCTGGCTAAAAGGACCGGGGGTGCGATTTTGGTAATTTTGGACCGATTTCTGGCTAAAAGGGCCGGGGGTGCGATTTTGGTTATTTTGGACCGATTTCTGGTTAAAAGGGCCGGGGGTGCGATTTTAGTCATTTTAGACCGATTTTGGGCTAAAAGGGCCGGGGGTGCGATTTTGGTTATTTTGGACCGATTTCTGGTTAAAAGGGCTGGGGGTGCGATTTTGGTCATTTTGGACCGATTTCTTTTTAAAAGGGCGGGGGGTGCGATTTTGGACATTTTAGACCGATTTCCGTCTATAAAAAGCCGGGTTGCGATTTTGGTCATTTTGGACCAATTTCGGGCTGAAAGAGGCCGTGGGTGCGATTTTGGACCGATTTCCGGCTAAAAGGTGCGATTTTGGTTATTTTGGACCGATTTCTGGTTAAAAGGGCCGGGGGTGCGATTTTGGTCATTTTGGACCAATTTCTTTTTAAAAGGGCTGGGTGTGCGATTTTGGTCATTTTGGACCGATTTCTGGCTAAAAGGGCCGGGGGTGCGATTTTGGTCAATTTGGACCGATTTAAGGATAAAAGGGCCGGGGTGCGATTTTGGTCATTTTGGACCGATTTCTGCCTAAAAGGGCCGGGGGTACGATTTTTGTCATTTTGGACCGATTTTGGGCTAAAAGGGCCGGGAGTGCGATTTTGGTTATTTTGGACCGATTTCTGCCTAAAAGGGCCGGGGGTGCGATTTTGGTCATTTTGGACCGATTTCTGCCTAAAAGGGCCGGGGGTGCGATTTTGGTCATTTTGGACTGATTTTGGGCTAAAAGGGCCGGGGGTGCGATTTTGGTCATTTTGGACCGATGCCTGCCTAAAAGGGCCGGGGGTGCGATTTTGGTAATTTTGGACTGATTTTGGGGTAAAAGGTCCGGGGGTGCGATTTTGGTAATTTTGGACCGATTTCTGCCTAAAAGGGCCGGGGGTGCGATTTTGGTCATTTTGGACCGATTTCTGGCTAAAAGGGCCGGGGGTGCGATTTTGGTCAATTTGGACCGATTTAAGGATAAAACGGCTGGGGGTGCGATTTTGGTCATTTTGGACCGATTTCTGGCTAAAAGGGCCGTGGGTGCGATTTTGGTCAATTTGGACCGATTTAAGGATAAAAGGGCTGGGGGTGCGATTTTGGTCATTTTGGACCAATTTCTGCCGAAAAGGGCCGGGGGTGCGATTTTGGTCATTTTGGACCGATTTCTGGCTAAAAGGGCTGGGGGTGCGATTTTGGTTATTTTGGACCGATTTCTGGTTAAAAGGGCCGGGGGGGTGCGATTTTGGACATTTTAGACCGATTTCCGTCTAAAAAAAGCCGGGTTGCGATTTTGGTCATTTTGGACCAATTTCAGGCTGAAAGAGGCCGTGGGTGCGATTTTGGACTGATTTCCGGCTAAAAGGGCCGGGGGTGCGATTTTGGTCATTTTGGACCGATTTCTGCCTAAAAGGGCCGGGGGTGCGATTTTGGTCATTTTGGACCGATTTCTGGCTAAAAGGGCCGGGGGTGCAATTTTGGTCATTTTGGACCGATTTCTGCCTAAAAGGGCCGGGGGTGCGATTTTTGTCATTTTGGACCGATTTTGGGCTAAAAGGGCCGGGAGTGCGATTTTGGTTAATTTGGACCGATTTCTGCCTAAAAGGGCCGGGGGTGCGATTTTGGTCATTTTGGACCGATTTCTGGCTAAAATGGCCGTGGTTGGGATTTTGGTCATTTTGGACCGATTTCTGGCTAAATGGGCCTGGGGTGCGATTTTTGTCATTTTGGACCGATTTCTGGCTAAAAGGGCCGGGGGTGCGATTTTGGTAATTTTGTACTGATTTCTGGCTAAATGGGCCGGGGGTGCGATTTTGGTCATTTTGGACTGATTTCTGCCTAAAAGGGCCGGGGGTGCGATTTTGGTCATTTTGGACTTATTTCTGGCTAAAAGGGCCCGGGGGTGCGATTTTGGTCAATTTGGACCGATTTAAGGATAAAAGGGCTGGGGGTGCGATTTTGGTCATTTTGGACCGATTTCTGGCTAAAAGGGCCGGGGGTGCGATTTTGGTCATTTTGGACCGATGCCTGCCTAAAAGGGCCGGGGGTGCGATTTTGGTCATTTTGGTCCGATTTCCAGCTAAAAGGGCCAGGGGTGCGATTTTGGTAATTTTGGACTGATTTTGGGCTAAAAGGGCCGGGGGTGCGATTTTGGTCATTTTGGACCGATGCCTGCCTAAAAGGGCCGGGGGTGCGATTTTGGTAATTTTGGACTGATTTCGGGGTAAAAGGTCCGGGGGTGCGATTTTGGTAATTTTGGACCGATTTCTGCCTAAAAGGGCCGGGGGTGCGATTTTGGTCATTTTGGACCGATTTCTGGCTAAAAGGGCCGGGGGTGCGATTTTGGTCAATTTGGACCGATTTAAGGATAAAACGGCTGGGGGTGCGATTTTGGTCATTTTGGACCGATTTCTGCCTAAAAGGGCCGGGGGTGCGATTTTGGTCATTTTGGACCGATTTCTGGCTAAAAGGGCCGTGGGTGCGATTTTGGTCAATTTGGACCGATTTAAGGATAAAAGGGCTGGGGGTGCGATTTTGGTCATTTTGGACCGATTTCTGCCTAAAAGGGCGGGGGGTGCGATTTTTGTCATTTTGGACCGATTTTGGGCTAAAAGGGCCGGGGGTGCGATTTTGGTCATTTTTGACCGATTTCTGGCTAAAATGGCTGTGGTTGGGATTTTGGTCATTTTGGACCGATTTCTGGCTAAATGGGCCGGGGGTGCGATTTTTTTCATTTTGGACCGATTTCTGGCTAAAAGGGCGGGAAGTGCGATTTTGGTAATTTTGGACTGATTTCTGGCTAAATGGGCCGGGGGTGCGATTTTGGTCATTTTGGACCGATTTCTGGCTAAACGGGCCGGGGGTGCGATTTTGGTCATTTTGGACCGATTTCTGCCTAAAAGGGCCGGGGGTGCGATTTTGGTCATTTTGGACCGATTTCTGGCTAAAAGGGCCGGGGGTGCGATTTTGGTCAATTTGGACCGATTTCTGCCTAAAAGGGCTGGGGGTGCGATTTTGGTCATTTTTGACCGATTTCTGGCTAAAAGGGCCGGGGTGCGATTTTGGTCATTTTGGACCGATTTCTGCCTAAAAGGGCGGGGGGTGCGATTTTTGTCATTTTGGACCGATTTTGGGCTAAAAGGGCCGGGAGTGCGATTTTGGTTATTTTGGACCGATTTCTGCCTAAAAGGGCCGGGGGTGCGATTTTGGTCATTTTGGACCGATTTCTGGCTAAAATGGCCGTGGTTGGGATTTTGGTCATTTTGGACCGATTTCTGGCTAAATGGGCCGGGGGTGCGATTTTTGTCATTTTGGACCGATTTCTGGCTAAAAGGGCCGGGGGTGCGATTTTGGTAATTTTGGACTGATTTCTGGCTAAATGGGCCGGGGGTGCGATTTTGGTCATTTTGGACTGATTTCTGCCTAAAAGGGCCGGGGGTGCGATTTTGGTCATTTTGGACCGATTTCTGGCTAAAAGGGCCGGGGGTGCGATTTTGGTCATTTTGGACCGATTTCTGCCTAAAAGGGCCGGGGTTGCGATTTTGGTCATTTTGGACTTATTTCTGGCTAAAAGGGCCCGGGGGTGCGATTTTGGTCAATTTGGACCGATTTAAGGATAAAAGGGCTGGGGGTGCGATTTTGGTAATTTTGGACCGATTTCTGCCTAAAAGGGCCGGGGGTGCGATTTTGGTCATTTTGGACCGATGCCTGCCTAAAAGGGCCGGGGGTGCGATTTTGGTCATTTTGGTCCGATTTCCAGCTAAAAGGGCCAGGGGTGTGATTTTGGTAATTTTGGACTGATTTTGGGCTAAAAGGGCCGGGGGTGCGATTTTGGTCATTTTGGACCGATGCCTGCCTAAAAGGGCCGGGGGTGCGATTTTGGTAATTTTGGACTGATTTCGGGGTAAAAGGTCCGGGGGTGCGATTTTGGTAATTTTGGACCGATTTCTGCCTAAAAGGGCCGGGGGTGCGATTTTGGTCATTTTGGACCGATTTCTGGCTAAAAGGGCCGTGGATGCGATTTTGGTCAATTTGGACCGATTTAAGGATAAAAGGGCTGGGGGTGCGATTTTGGTCATTTTGGACCGATTTCTGCCTAAAAGGGCCGGGGGTGCGATTTTGGTCAATTTGGACCGATTTTAGGATAAAAGGGCTGGGGGTGCGATTTTGGTCATTTTGGACCGATTTCTGCCTAAAAGGGCCGGGGGTGCGATTTTGGTCATTTTGGACCGATTTCTGGCTAAAAGCGTCGGGGGTGCGATTTTGGTCATTTTGGACCGATTTCTGGCTAAAAGGGCCGGGGGTGCAATTTTGGTAATTTTGGACCGATTCCTGCCTAAAAGGGCCTGGTGTGCGATTTTAGTCATTTTGGACCGATTTCTGCCTAAAAGGGCCGGGGGTGCGATTTTGGTCATTTTGGACCGATTTCTGCCTAAAAGGGCCGGGGGTGCAATTTTGGTCATTTTGGACCGATTCCTGCCTAAAAGGGCCGGGTGTGCGATTTTGGTCATTTTGGACCGATTTCTGCCTAAAAGGGCCGGGGGAGCAATTTTGGTCATTTTGGACCGATTTCTGCCTAAAAGGGCCGGGGGTGCGATTTTGGTCATTTTGGACCGATTTCTGGCTAAAAGGGCCGGGGGTGCGATTTTGGTCAATTTGGACCGATTTAAGGATAAAAGGGCTGGGGGTTCGATTTTGGTCATTTTGGACCGATTTCTGCCTAAAAGGGCCGGGGGTGCGATTTTGGTCAATTTGGACCGATTTAAGGATAAAAGGGCTGGGGGTGCGATTTTGGTCATTTTGGACCGATTTCTGCCTAAAAGGGCCGGGGGTGCGATTTTGGTCATTTTTGACCGATTTCTGGCTAAAAGGGCTGGGGTGCGATTTTGGTTATTTTGGACCGATTTCTGCCTAAAAGGGCCGGGGGTGCGATTTTGGTCATTTTGGACCAATTTCTGGCTAAAATGGCCTTGGTTGGGATTTTGGTCATTTTGGACCGATTTCTGGCTAAATTTGCCGGGGGTGCGATTTTTGTCATTTTGGACCGATTTCTGGCTAAAAGGGCCGGGGGTGCGATTTTGGTCATTTTGGACTGATTTCTGGCTAAAAAGGGCCCGGGGGTGCGATTTTGGTCAATTTGGACCGATTTAAGGATAAAAGGGCCGGGGGTGCGATTTTGGTCATTTTGGACCGATTTCTGCCTAAAAGGTCCGGGGGTGCGATTTTGGTCATTTTGGACCGATTTCTGGATAAAAGGGCCGGGGGTGCGATTTTGGTCATTTTGGACCGATTTCTGCCTAAAAAGGCCGGGTGTGCGATTTTGGTCATTTTGGACCGATTTCTGGCTAAAAGGGCCGGGGGTGCGATTTTGGTCAATTTGGACCGATTTAAGGATAAAAGGGCCGGGGGTGCGATTTTGGTCATTTTGGACTGATTTCGGGTAAAACGGCCGGGGGTGCGATTTTGGTCATTTTGGACCGATTTCTGGCTAAATGGGCCGGGGGTGTGATTTTTTTCATTTTGGACCGATTTCTGGCTAAAAGGGCGGGGGGTGCTATTTTGGTAATTTTGGACTGATTTCTGGCTAAATGGGCCGGGGGTGCGATTTTGGTCATTTTGGACCGATTTCTGGCTAAAAGGGCCGGGGGTGCGATTTTGGTCAATTTGGACCGATTTAAGGATAAAAGGGCTGGGGGTGCGATTTTGGTCATTTTGGACCGATTTCTGCCTAAAAGGGCCGGGGGTGCGATTTTGGTCATTTTGGACCGATTTCTGGCTAAAAGGGCGGGGGGTGCGATTTTGGTCATTTTGGACCGATTTAAGGATAAAAGGGCTGGGGGTGCGATTTTGGTCATTTTGGACCGATTTCTGCCTAAAAGGGCCGGGGGTGCGATTTTGGTCATTTTTGACCGATTTCTGGCTAAAAGGGCCGGGGTGCGATTTTGGTCATTTTGGGCCGATTTCTGCCTAAAAGGGCGGGAGGTGCGATTTTTGTCATTTTGGACCGATTTTGGGCTAAAAGGGCCGGGAGTGCGATTTTGGTTATTTTGGACCGATTTCTGCCTAAAAGGGCCGGGGGTGCGATTTTGGTCATTTTGGACCAATTTCTGGCTAAAATGGCCTTGGTTGGGATTTTGGTCATTTTGGACCGATTTCTGGCTAAATGGGCCGGGGGTGCGATTTTTGTCATTTTGGACTGATTTCTGGCTAAATTTGCCGGGGGTGCGATTTTTGTCATTTTGGACCGATTTCTGGCTAAAAGGGCCGGGGGTGTGATTTTTGTCATTTTGGACTGATTTCTGGCTAAAAGGGCCCAGGGGTGCGATTTTGGTCAATTTGGACCGATTTAAGGATAAAAGGGCCGGGGGTGCGATTTTGGTAATTTTGGACCGATTTCTGCCTAAAAGGTCCGGGGGTGCGATTTTGGTCATTTTGGACCGATTTCTGCCTAAAAGGGCCGGGGGTGCGATTTTGGTCATTTTGGACCGATTTCTGGCTAAAAGGGCGGGGGGTGCGATTTTGGTCATTTTGGACCGATTTAAGGATAAAAGGGCTGGGGGTGCGATTTTGGTCATTTTGGACCGATTTCTGCCTAAAAGGGCCGGGGGTGCGATTTTGGTCATTTTTGACCGATTTCTGGCTAAAAGGGCCGGGGTGCGATTTTGGTCATTTTGGACCGATTTCTGCCTAAAAGGGCGGGAGGTGCGATTTTTGTCATTTTGGACCGATTTTGGGCTAAAAGGGCCGGGAGTGCGATTTTGGTTATTTTGGACCGATTTCTGCCTAAAAGGGCCGGGGGTGCGATTTTGGTCATTTTGGACCAATTTCTGGCTAAAATGGCCTTGGTTGGGATTTTGGTCATTTTGGACCGATTTCTGGCTAAATGGGCCGGGGGTGCGATTTTTGTCATTTTGGACTGATTTCTGGCTAAATTTGCCGGGGGTGCGATTTTTGTCATTTTGGACCGATTTCTGGCTAAAAGGGCCGGGGGTGCGATTTTTGTCATTTTGGACTGATTTCTGGCTAAAAGGGCCCAGGGGTGCGATTTTGGTCAATTTGGACCGATTTAAGGATAAAAGGGCCGGGGGTGCGATTTTGGTAATTTTGGACCGATTTCTGCCTAAAAGGTCCGGGGGTGCGATTTTGGTCATTTTGGACCGATTTCTGGCTAAAAGGGCCGGGGGTGCGATTTTGGTCATTTTGGACCGATTTCTGCCTAAAAAGGCCGGGTGTGCGATTTTGGTCATTTTGGACCGATTTCTGGCTAAAAGGGCCGGGGGTGCGATTTTGGTCAATTTGGACCGATTTAAGGATAAAATGGCCGGGGTGTGATTTTGGTCATTTTGGACCGATTTCTGCCTAAAAGGGCCGGGGGTGCGATTTTTGTCATTTTGGACCGATTTTGGGCAAAAAAGGGCCGGGAGTGCGATTTTGGTTATTTTGGACCGATTTCTGCCTAAAAGGGCCGGGGGTGCGATTTTGATCATTTTGGACCGATTTCTAGCTAAAAGGGCCGGGGGTGCGATTTTGGTCATTTGGGACCGATTTCTGCCTAAAAGGGCCGGGGGTGCGATTTTTGTCATTTTGGACTGATTTCTGGCTAAAAGGGCCCAGGGGTGCGATTTTGGTCAATTTGGACCGATTTAAGGATAAAAGGGCCGGGGGTGCGATTTTGGTAATTTTGGACCAATTTCCGGCTAAAAGGGCCGGGTGTGCGATTTTGGTCATTTTGGACCGATTTCTGCCTAAAAGGGCCGGGGGTGCGATTTTGGTCATTTTGGACCGATTTATGCCTAAAAGGGCCGGGGGTGCGATTTTGGTCATTTTGGACCGATTTATGCCTAAAAGGGCCGGGGGTGCGATTTTGGACATTTTACACCGATTTCCGTCTAAAAAAAGCCAGGTTGCGATTTTGGTCATTTTGGACCAATTTCCGGCTAAAAGGGCCGGGGGTGCGATTTTGGTCATTTTGGACCGATTTCCAGCTAAAAGGGCTGGGGGTGCGATTTTGGTCATTTTGGACCGATTTCCATCTAAAAGGGCGGGGGGTTCGATTTTGGTCGTTTTGGAACGATTTCTGTCTAAAAGGGCCGGGGGTGCGATTTTTGTCATTTTGGACCGATTTCTGGCTAAAAGGTCCGGGGGTGCGATTTTGGTAATTTTGGACCGATTTCTGGCTAAATGGGCCGGGGGTGCGATTTTTGTCATTTTGGACCGATTTCTGGCTAAAAGGGCCGGGGGTGCGATTTTGGTAATTTTGGACCGATTTCTGCCTAAAAGGGCCGGGGGTGCGATTTTGGTCATTTTGAACCGATTTCTGCCTAAAAGGGCCGGGGGTGCGATTTTGGTCATTTTGGACCGATTTCTGCCTAAAAGGGCTGGGGGTGCGATTTTTGTCATTTTGGACCGATTTTGGGCTAAAAGGGTCGGGGGTGCGATTTTGGTCATTTTGGACCGATTTCTGCCTAAAAGGGCCGGGGGTGCGATTTTGGTCATTTTGGACCGATTTTGGGCTAAAAGGGCCGGGGGTGCGATTTTGGTTATTTTGGACTGATTTCTGTTTAAAAGGGCTGGGGGTGCGATTTTGGACATTTTGGACCGATTTCTGGCTAAAAGGGCTGGGGGTGCGATTTTTGTCATTTTGGACCGATTTTGGGCTAAAAGGGCCGGGGGTGCGATTTTGGTCATTTTAGACTGATTTTGGGCTAAAAGGGCCGGGGGTGCGATTTTGGTCATTTTGGACCTGATTTCTGTCTAAAAGGGCCGGGGGTGCGATTTTGGTAATTTTGGACCGATTTCCATCTAAAAGGGCGGGGGGTTCGATTTTGGTCGTTTTGGAACGATTTCGGTGTAAAAGGGCCGGGGTTGCGATTTTGGTCATTTTGGACCGATTTCGGGGTAAAAGAGCCGTAGGTGCGATTTGTCATTTTGGACCAATTTCCGGCTAAAAGGGCCGGGGGTGCGATTTTGGTCATTTTTGACCGATTTCTGGCTAAAAGGGCCGGGGGTGCGATTTTGGTAATTTTGGACCGATTTCTGGCTAAATGGGCCGGGGGTGCGATTTTTGTCATTGTGGACCGATTTCTGGCTAAAAGGGCCGGGGGTGCGATTTTGGTAATTTTGGACCGATTTCTGGCTAAATGGGCCGGGGGTGCGATTTTGGTAATTTTGGACTGATTTCGTTGTAAAAGAGTCGGGGGTGCGATTTTGGTCATTTTGGACTGATTTCTGTCTAAAAGGAACGGGGGTGCGATTTTGGTCATTTTTGACCGATTTCTGGCTAAAAGGGCTGGGGTGCGATTTTTGTCATTTTGGACCAATTTTGAGCTAAAAGGGCCGGGGGTGCGACTTTGGTTATTTTGGACCGATTTTGGGCTAAAAGGGCCGGGGGTGCGATTTTGGTCATTTTGGACCGATTTCTGGCTAAATGGGCCGGGGGTGCGATTTTTGTCATTTTGGACCGATTTCTGGCTAAAAGGGCTGGGGTGCGATTTTTGTCATTTTGGACCGATTTTGGGCTAAAAGGGCCGGAGGTGCGATTTTGGTTATTTTGGACCGATTTCTGGTTAAAAGGGCCGGGGGTGCGATTTTGGTCATTTTAGACCGATTTTGGGCTAAAAGGGCCGGGGGTGCGATTTTTGTCATTTTGGACCGATTTCCATCTAAAAGGGCAGGGGGTTCGATTTTTGTCGTTTTGGAACGATTTCGGGGTAAAAGAGCCGTGGGTGCGATTTGTCATTTTGGACCAATTTCCGGCTAAAAGGGCCGGGGGTGCGATTTTGGTCATTTTTGACCGATTTATAGCTAAAAGGGCCGGGGGTGCGATTTTGGTCATTTTGGACCGATTTCTGCCTAAAAGGTCCGGGGTGTGATTTTGATTATTTTGGACCGATTTCTGGATAAAAGGGCCGGGGTTGCGATTTTGGTCATTTTGGACCGATTTCGGGGTAAAAGAGCCGTGGGTGCGATTTGTCATTTTGGACCAATTTCCGGCTTAAAGGGCCGGGGGTGCGATTTTGGTCATTTTTGATCGATTTCTGGTTAAAAGGGCCGGGGGTGCGATTTTGGTCATTTTAGACCGATTTTGGGCTAAAAGGGCCGGGGGTGCGATTTTGGTCATTTTGGAACGATTTTGGGCTAAAAGGGCCGGGGGTGCGATTTTGGTTATTTTGGACCGATTTCTGGTTAAAAGGGCCGGGGGTGCGATTTTGGTCATTTTAGACCGATTTCTGTTTAAAAGGGCTGGGGGTGCGATTTTGGACATTTTAGACCGATTTCCGTCTAAAAAAAGCCGGGTTGCGATTTTGGTCATTTTGGACCAATTTCGGGCTAAAAGAGGCCGTGGGTGCGATTTTGGTCATTTTAGACCGATTTTGGGCTAAAAGGGCCGGGGGTGCGATTTTGGTCATTTTGCACCGATTTCTGGCTAAATGGGCCGGGGGTGCGATTTTTGTCATTTTGGACCGATTTTGGGCTAAAAGGGCCGGGGGTGCGATTTTGGTCATTTTGGACCGATTTCTGGCTAAAAGGGCCGGGGGTGCGATTTTGGTCATTTTGGACCGATTTCGGGCTAAAAGGGCCGGGGGTGCGATTTTGGTCATTTTGGACCGATTTCTGGCTAAAAGGGCCGGGGGTGCGATTTTGGTCATTTTGGACCGATTTCTGGCTAAAAGGGCCGGGGGTGCGATTTTGGTCATTTTGGACCGATTTCTGGCTAAAAGGGCCGGGGGTGCGATTTTGGCCATTTTGGACCAATTTTGAGCTAAAAGGGCCGGGGGTGCGACTTTGGTTATTTTGGACCGATTTTGTGCTAAAAGGGCCGGGGGTGCGATTTTGGTCATTTTGGACCGATTTCTGGCTAAATGGGCCGGGGGTGCGATTTTTGTCATTTTGGACCGATTTCTGGCTAAAAGGGCTGGGGTGCGATTTTTGTCATTTTGGACCGATTTTGGGCTAAAAGGGCCGGGGGTGCGATTTTGGTTATTTTGGACCGATTTCTGGTTAAAAGGGCCGGGGGTGCGATTTTGGTCATTTTAGACCGATTTTGGGCTAAAAGGGCCGGGGGTGCGATTTTTGTCATTTTGGACCGATTTCCATCTAAAAGGGCAGGGGGTTCGATTTTTGTCGTTTTGGAACGATTTCGGGGTAAAAGAGCCGTGGGTGCGATTTGTCATTTTGGACCAATTTCCGGCTAAAAGGGCCGGGGGTGCGATTTTGGTCATTTTTGACCGATTTAGAGCTAAAAGGGCCGGGGGTGCGATTTTGGTCATTTTGGACCGATTTCTGCCTAAAAGGTCCGGGGGTGTGATTTTGGTTATTTTGGACCGATTTCTGGATAAAAGGGCCGGGGTTGCGATTTTGGTCATTTTGGACCGATTTCGGGGTAAAAGAGCCGTGGGTGCGATTTGTCATTTTGGACCAATTTCCGGCTTAAAGGGCCGGGGGTGCGATTTTGGTCATTTTGGACCGATTTCTGCCTAAAAGGTCCGGGGGTGTGATTTTGGTAATTTTTGACCGATTTCTGGCTAAAAGGGCTGGGGGTGCGATTTTGGTTATTTTGGACCGATTTCTGGTTAAAAGGGCCGGGGTTGCGATTTTGGTCATTTTGGACCGATTTCAGGGTAAAAGAGCCGTGGGTGCGATTTGTCATTTTGGACCAATTTCCGGCTTAAAGGGCCGGGGGTGCGATTTTGGTCATTTTTGATCGATTTCTGGTTAAAAGGGCCGGGGGTGCGATTTTGGTCATTTTAGACCGATTTTGGGCTAAAAGGGCCGGGGGTGCGATTTTGGTCATTTTGGAACGATTTTGGGCTAAAAGGGCCGGGGGTGCGATTTTGGTTATTTTGGACCGATTTCTGGTTAAAAGGGCCGGGGGTGCGATTTTGGTCATTTTAGACCGATTTCTGTTTAAAAGGGCTGGGGGTGCGATTTTGGACATTTTAGACCGATTTCCGTCTAAAAAAAGCCGGGTTGCGATTTTGGTCATTTTGGACCAATTTCGGGCTAAAAGAGGCCGTGGGTGCGATTTTGGTCATTTTAGACCGATTTTGGGCTAAAAGGGCCGGGGGTGCGATTTTGGTCATTTTGGACCGATTTCTGGCTAAATGGGCCGGGGGTGCGATTTTTGTCATTTTGGACCGATTTTGGGCTAAAAGGGCCGGGGGTGCGATTTTGGTCATTTTGGACCGATTTCTGGCTAAAAGGGCCGGGGGTGCGATTTTGGTCATTTTGGACCGATTTCTGGCTAAATGGGCCGGGGGTGCGATTTTTGTCATTTTGGACCGATTTTGGGCTAAAAGGGCCGGGGGTGCGATTTTGGTCATTTTGGACCGATTTCTGGCTAAAAGGGCCGGGGGTGCGATTTTGGTCATTTTGGACCGATTTCTGGCTAAAAGGGCCGGGGGTGCGATTTTGGCCATTTTGGACCAATTTTGAGCTAAAAGGGCCGGGGGTGCGACTTTGGTTATTTTGGACCGATTTTGGGCTAAAAGGGCCGGGGGTGCGATTTTGGTCATTTTGGACCGATTTCTGGCTAAATGGGCCGGGGGTGCGATTTTTGTCATTTTGGACCGATTTCTGGCTAAAAGGGCTGGGGTGCGATTTTTGTCATTTTGGACCGATTTTGGGCTAAAAGGGCCGGGGGTGCGATTTTGGTTATTTTGGACCGATTTCTGGTTAAAAGGGCCGGGGGTGCGATTTTGGTCATTTTAGACCGATTTTGGGCTAAAAGGGCCGGGGGTGTGATTTTTGTCATTTTGGACCGATTTCCATCTAAAAGGGCAGGGGGTTCGATTTTTGTCGTTTTGGAACGATTTCGGGGTAAAAGAGCCGTGGGTGCGATTTGTCATTTTGGACCAATTTCCGGCTAAAAGGGCCGGGGGTGCGATTTTGGTCATTTTTGACCGATTTAGAGCTAAAAGGGCCGGGGGTGCGATTTTGGTCATTTTGGACCGATTTCTGCCTAAAAGGTCCGGGGGTGTGATTTTGGTTATTTTGGACCGATTTCTGGATAAAAGGGCCGGGGTTGCGATTTTGGTCATTTTGGACCGATTTCGGGGTAAAAGAGCCGTGGGTGCGATTTGTCATTTTGGACCAATTTCCGGCTTAAAGGGCCGGGGGTGCGATTTTGGTCATTTTTGACCGATTTCTGCCTAAAAGGTCCGGGGGTGTGATTTTGGTAATTTTTGACCGATTTCTGGCTAAAAGGGCTGGGGGTGCGATTTTGGTTATTTTGGACCGATTTCTGGTTAAAAGGGCCGGGGTTGCGATTTTGGTCATTTTGGACCGATTTCGGGGTAAAAGAGCCGTGGGTGCGATTTGTCATTTGGGACCAATTTCCGGCTTAAAGGGCCGGGGGTGCGATTTTGGTCATTTTTGATCGATTTCTGGTTAAAAGGGCCGGGGGTGCGATTTTGGTCATTTTAGACCGATTTTGGGCTAAAAGGGCCGGGGGTGCGATTTTTGTCATTTTGGACCGATTTCCATCTAAAAGGGCAGGGTGTTCGATTTTGGTCGTTTTGGAACGATTTCGGGGTAAAAGAGCCGTGGGTGCGATTTGTCATTTTGGACCAATTTCCGGCTAAAAGGGCCGGGGGTGCGATTTTGGTCATTTTTGACCGATTTAGAGCTAAAAGGGCCGGGGGTGCGATTTTGGTAATTTTTGACCGATTTCTGGCTAAAAGGGCTGGGGGTGCGATTTTGGTTATTTTGGACCGATTTCTGGTTAAAAGGGCCGGGGTTGCGATTTTGGTCATTTTGGACCGATTTCAGGGTAAAAGAGCCGTGGGTGCGATTTGTCATTTTGGACCAATTTCCGGCTTAAAGGGCCGGGGGTGCGATTTTGGTCATTTTTGATCGATTTCTGGTTAAAAGGGCCGGGGGTGCGATTTTGGTCATTTTAGACCGATTTTGGGCTAAAAGGGCCGGGGGTGCGATTTTGGTCATTTTGGAACGATTTTGGGCTAAAAGGGCCGGGGGTGCGATTTTGGTCATTTTGGACCGATTTCTTTTTAAAAGGGCGGGGGGTGCGATTTTGGACATTTTAGACCGATTTCCGTCTAAAAAAAAGCCGAGTTGCGATTTTGGTCATTTTGGACCAATTTCGGGCTGAAAGAGGCCGTGGGTGCGATTTTGGACCGATTTCCGGCTAAAAGGGCCGGGGGTGCGATTTTGGTCATTTTAGACCGATTTCTGGTTAAAAGTGCCGGGGGTGCGATTTTGGTAATTTTGGACCGATTTCCAGCTAAAAGGGCTGGGGGTGCGTTTTTGGTCATTTTGGACCGATTTCTGGTTAAAAGTGCCGGGGGTGCGATTTTGGTCATTTTTTGACCGATTTCTGGCTAAATGGGCCGGGGGTGCGATTTTGGTCATTTTGGACCGATTTCTGGCTAAAAGGGCGGGGGTGCGATTTTGGTAATTTTGGACCGATTTTGAGCTAAAAGGGCCGGGGGTGTGATTTTGGTCATTTTGGACCGATTTCTGTTTAAAAGGGCCGGGGGTGTGATTTTGGTCATTTTGGACCGATTTCTGTTTAAAAGGGCCGGGGGTGCGATTTTGGTCATTTTAGACCGATTTTGGGCTAAAAGGGCCGGGGGTGCGATTTTGGTTATTTTGGACCGATTTCTGGCTAAAAGGGCTGGGGGTGCGATTTTTGTCATTTTGGACCGATTTCTGGCTAAAAGGGCCGGGGGTGCGATTTTGGTAATTTTAGACCGATTTCTGGCTAAAAGGGCCGGGGGTGCGATTTTGGTCATTTTGGACCGATTTTGCGCTAAAAGGGCCGGGGGTGCGATTTTGGTCATTTTGGACCGATTTTGCGCTAAAAGGGCCGGGGGTGCGATTTTGGTCATTTTGGACCGATTTCTGCCTAAAAGGGCCGGGGGTGCGATTTTGGTTATTTTGGACCGATTTCTGGTTAAAAGGGCCGGGGGTGCGATTTTGGTCATTTTAGACCGATTTTGGGCTGAAAGGGCCGGGGGTGCGATTTTGGTCATTTTGGACCGATTTCTGCCTAAAAGGGCCGGGGGTGCGATTTTGGTCATTTTAGACCGATTTCGGGCTAAAAGGGCCAGGGGTGCGATTTTGGACATTTTAGACCGATTTCCATCTAAAAAAAGCCGGGTTGCGATTTTGGTCATTTTGGACCAATTTCGGGCTGAAAGGGCTGGGGGTGCGATTTTTGTCATTTTGGACCGATTTTGGGCTAAAAGGGCCGGGGGTGCGATTTTGGTTATTTTGGACCGATTTCTGATTAAAAGGGCCGGGGGTGCGATTTTGGTCATTTTAGACCGATTTTGGGCTAAAAGGGCCGGGGGTGCGATTTTGGTCATTTTTGACCAATTTCTGGCTAAAAGGGCTGGGGGTGCGATTTTTGTCATTTTGGACCGATTTCTGGCTAAAAGGGCCAGGGGTGCGATTTTGGTTATTTTGGACCGATTTCTGGTTAAAAGGGCCGGGGGTGCGATTTTGGTCATTTTAGACCGATTTTGGGCTAAAAGGGCAGGGGGTGCGATTTTGGTTATTTTGGACCGATTTCTGGTTAAAAGGGCTGGGGGTGCGATTTTGGTTATTTAGGACCGATTTCTGGTTAAAAGGGCTGGGGGTGCGATTTTGGACATTTTAGACCGATTTCCGTCTAAAAAAAGCCGAGTTGCGATTTTGGTCATTTTGGACCAATTTCGGGCTGAAAGAGGCCGTGGGTGCGATTTTGGACCGATTTCCGGCTAAAAGGGCCGGGGGTGCGATTTTGGTCATTTTAGACCGATTTCTGGTTAAAAGTGCCGGGGGTGCGATTTTGGTAATTTTGGACCGATTTCCAGCTAAAAGGGCTGGGGGTGCGTTTTTGGTCATTTTGGACCGATTTCTGGTTAAAAGTGCCGGGGGTGCGATTTTGGTCATTTTTGACCGATTTTGAGCTAAAAGGGCTGAGGGTGCGATTTTGGTCATTTTGGACCGATTTCTGCCTAAAAGGGCCGGGGGTGCGATTTTGGTCATTTTTGACCAATTTCTGGCTTAAAGGGCTGGGGGTGCGATTTTTGTCATTTTGGATTGATTTTGGGCTAAAAGGGCCGGTGGTGCGATTTTGGTCATTTTAGACCGATTTTGAGCTAAAAGGGCCGGGGGTGCGATTTTGGTCATTTTGGACCGATTTCTGGCTAAATGGGCCGGGGGTGCGATTTTTGTCATTTTGGACCAATTTCAGGCTGAAAGAGGCCGTGGGTGCGATTTTGGACTGATTTCCGGCTAAAAGGGCCGGGGGTGCGATTTTGGTCATTTTGGACCAATTTCTGGCTAAAAGGGCTTAGGGTGCGATTTTGGTTATTTTGGACCGATTTCTGGTTAAAAGGACTATGGGGTGCGATTTAGGTAATTTTGGACCGATTTCCAGCTAAAAGGGCTGGGGGTGCGATTTTGGTCATTTTTGACCGATTTCTGGCTAAAAGGGCCGAGGGTGCGATTTTGGTCATTTTTGACCGATTTCTGGCTAAAAGGGCCGGGGGTGCGATTTTGGTAATTTTGGACCAATTTCTGGCTAAATGGGCCGGGGGTGCGATTTTGGTCATTTTGGACTGATTTCTGGCTAAAAGGGCCGGGGGTGCGATTTTGGTCATTTTTGACCGATTTCTGGCTAAAAGGGCTGGGGGTGCGATTTTGGTAATTTTGGACCAATTTCTGGCTAAATGGGCCGGGGGTGCGATTTTGGTCATTTTGGACCAATTTCGGGCTGAAAGGGCTGGGGGTGCGATTTTTGTCATTTTGGACCGATTTTGGGCTAAAAGGGCCGGGGGTGCGATTTTGGTTATTTTGGACCGATTTCTGATTAAAAGGGCCGGGGGTGCGATTTTGGTCATTTTAGACCGATTTTGGGCTAAAAGGGCCGGGGGTGCGATTTTGGTCATTTTGGACCGATTTCTGGCTAAATGGGCCGGGGTGCGATTTTTGTCATTTTGAACCGATTTCTGGCTAAAAGGGCTGGGGGTGCGATTTTGGTCATTTTGGACCGATTTTGGGCTAAAAGGGCCGGGGGTGCGATTTTGGTTATTTTGGACCGATTTCTGATTAAAAGGGCCGGGGGTGCGATTTTGGTCATTTTAGACCGATTTTGGGCTAAAAGGGCCGGGGGTGCGATTTTGGTCATTTTGGACCGATTTCTGGCTAAATGGGCCGGGGGTGCGATTTTTGTCATTTTGAACCGATTTCTGGCTAAAAGGGCTGGGGGTGCGATTTTTGTCATTTTGGACCGATTTTGGGCTAAAAGGGCCGGGGGTGCGATTTTGGTTATTTTGGACCGATTTCTGGTTAAAAGGGCCGGGGGTGCGATTTTGGTCATTTTAGACCGATTTTGGGCTAAAAGGGCCGGGGGTGCGATTTTGGTCATTTTGGACCGATTTCTGGCTAAATGGGCCGGGGGTGCGATTTTTGTCATTTTGAACCGATTTCTGGCTAAAAGGGCTGGGGGTGCGATTTTGGTCATTTTGGACCGATTTTGAGCTAAAAGGGCCGGGGGTGCGATTTTGGTCATTTTGGACCGATTTCTGGCTAAAAGGGCCGGGGGTGCGATTTTGGTAATTTTGGACCGATTTCCAGCTAAAAGGGCTGGGGGTGCGTTTTTGGTCATTTTGGACCGATTTCTGGTTAAAAGTGCCGGGGGTGCGATTTTGGTCATTTTTGACCGATTTCTTGCTAAAAGGGCAGGGGGTGCCATTTTGATAATTTTGGACCGATTTCTGGCTTAAAGGGCTGGGGGTGCGATTTTTGTCATTTTGGATTGATTTTGGGCTAAAAGGGCCGGTGGTGCGATTTTGGTCATTTTAGACCGATTTTGAGCTAAAAGGGCCGGGGGTGCGATTTTGGTCATTTTGGACCGATTTCTGGCTAAATGGGCCGGGGGTGCGATTTTTGTCATTTTGGACCAATTTCGGGCTGAAAGAGGCCGTGGGTGCGATTTTGGACTGATTTCCGGCTAAAAGGGCCGGGGGTGCGATTTTGGTCATTTTGGACCAATTTCTGGCTAAAAGGGCTTAGGGTGCGATTTTGGTTATTTTGGACCGATTTCTGGTTAAAAGGACTATGGGGTGCGATTTAGGTAATTTTGGACCGATTTCCAGCTAAAAGGGCTGGGGGTGCGATTTTGGTCATTTTTGACCGATTTCTGGCTAAAAGGGCCGAGGGTGCGATTTTGGTCATTTTTGACCGATTTCTGGCTAAAAGGGCCGGGGGTGCGATTTTGGTAATTTTGGACCAATTTCTGGCTAAATGGGCCGGGGGTGCGATTTTGGTCATTTTGGACTGATTTCTGGCTAAAAGGGCCGGGGGTGCGATTTTGGTCATTTTTGACCGATTTCTGGCTAAAAGGGCTGGGGGTGCGATTTTGGTAATTTTGGACCAATTTCTGGCTAAATGGGCCGGGGGTGCGATTTTGGTCATTTTGGACCGATTTCTGCCTAAAAGGGCCGGGGGTGCGATTTTGGTCATTTTTGACCGATTTCTGGCTAAAAGGGCTGGGGGTGCGATTTTGGTCATTTTTGACCGATTTCTGGCTAAAAGGGCTGGGGGTGCGATTTTGATCATTTTGGACCGATTTCTGGCTAAAAGGGCCGGGGGTGCGATTTTGGTTATTTTGGACCAATTTCTGGTTAAAAGGGCCGGGGGTGCGATTTTGGTCATTTTAGACCGATTTTGGGCTAAAAGGGCCAGGGGTGCGATTTTGGTTATTTTGGACCGATTTCTGGTTAAAAGGGCTGAGGGTGCGATTTTGGTCATTTTGGACCGATTTCAATCTAAAAGGGCGGGGGGTTCGATTTTGGTCGTTTTGGAACGATTTCGGTGTAAAAGGGCCGGGGTTGCGATTTTGGTAATTTTGGACTGATTTTGGGGTAAAAGAGTCGGGGGTGCGATTTTGGTCATTTTGGACTGATTTCTGGCTAAAAGGGCAGGGGGTGCGATTTTGGTCATTTTGGACCGATTTCTGGCTAAAAGGGCCGGGGGTGCGATTTTGGTCATTTTGGACCGATTTCTGACTAAAAGGGCCGGGGGTGCGATTTTGGTCATTTTGGACCGATTTTGAGCTAAAAGGTCCGGGGGTGCGATTTTGGTTATTTTGGACCGATTTCTGGTTAAAAGGGCCGGGGGTGCGATTTTGGTCATTTTAGACCGATTTTGGGCTAAAAGGGCCGGGGGTGCGATTTTGGTCATTTTGGACCGATTTCTGGCTAAATGGGCCGGGGGTGCGATTTTGGTCATTTTGGACCGATTTCTGGCTAAAAGGGCTGGGGTGCGATTTTTGTCATTTTGGACCGATTTTGGGCTAAAAGGGCCGGGGGTGCGATTTTGGTTATTTTGGACCGATTTCTGGTTAAAAGGGCCGGGGGTGCGATTTTGGTCATTGTGGACCGATTTCTGGCTAAATGGGCCGGGGGTGCGATTTTTGTCATTTTGGACCGATTTCCATCTAAAAGGGCTGGGGGTGCGATTTTTGTCATTTTGGACCGATTTTGGGCTAAAAGGGCCGGGGGTGCGATTTTGGTAATTTTGGACCGATTTCTGGCTAAAAGGGCTGGGGGTGTGATTTTGGTAATTTTGGACCGATTTCTGTCTAAAAGGGCCGGGGGTGCGATTTTGGTCATTTTGGACCGATTTCCATCTAAAAGGGCGGGGGGGTTCGATTTTGGTCGTTTTGGAACGATTTCGGTGTAAAAGGGCCGGGGTTGCGATTTGTCATTTTGGACCAATTTCTGGCTAAAAGAGCCGTGGGTGCGATTTTGGTCATTTTTGACCGATTTCTGGCTAAAAGGGCTGGGGGTGCGATTTTTGTCATTTTGGACCGATTTTGGGCTAAAAGGGCCGGGGGTGCGATTTTGGTTATTTTGGACCGATTTCTGGTTAAAAGGGCCGGGGGTGCGATTTTGGTCATTTTAGACCGATTTTTTGCTAAAAGGGCCGGGGGTGCGATTTTGGTCATTTTAGACCGATTTTGGGCTAAAAGGGCCAGGGGTGCGATTTTGGTAATTTTGGACCGATTTCTGGCTAAATGGGCCGGGGGTGCGATTTTGGTTATTTTGGACCGATTTCTGGTTAAAAGGGCTGGGGGTGCGATTTTGGTCATTTTAGACCGATTTTGGGCTAAAAGGGCCGGGGGTGCGATTTTGGTAATTTTGGAACGATTTCTGGCTAAATGGGCCGGGGGTGCGATTTTGGTCATTTTAGACCGATTTTGGGCTAAAAGGGCCACGGGTGCGATTTTGGTAATTTTGGACCGATTTCTGGCTAAATGGGCCGGGGGTGCGATTTTGGTCATTTTAGACCGATTTTGGGCTAAAAGGGCCAGGGGTGCGATTTTGGTAATTTTGGACCGATTTCTGGCTAAATGGGCCGGGGGTGCGATTTTGGTCATTTTAGACCGATTTTGGGCTAAAAGGGCTGGGGGTGCGATTTTGGTCATTTTGGACCGATTTCTTATTAAAAGGGCTGGGGGTGCGATTTTAGACATTTTAGACCGATTTCCGTCTAAAAAAAGCCGGGTTGCGATTTTGGTCATTTTGGACCAATTTCGGGCTGAAAGAGGCCGTGGGTGCGATTTTGGACCGATTTCCAGCTAAAAGGGCCAGGGGTGCGATTTTGGTCATTTTAGACCGATTTCTGTTTAAAAGTGCCGGGGGTGCGATTTTGGTTATTTTGGACCGATTTCTGGTTAAAAGGGCCGGGGGTGCGATTTTGGTCATTTTAGACTGATTTTGGGCTAAAAGGGCCGGGGGTGCGATTTTGGTCATTTTGGACCGATTTCTGGCTAAATGGGCCGGGGGTGCGATTTTTGTCATTTTGGACCGATTTCTGGCTAAAAGGGCTGGGGTGCGATTTTTGTCATTTTGGACCGATTTTGGGCTAAAAGGGCCGGGGGTGCGATTTTGGTTATTTTGGACCGATTTCTGGTTAAAAGGGCCGGGGGTGCGATTTTGGTCATTTTGGACCGATTTCTGGCTAAATGGGCCGGGGGTGCGATTTTTATCATTTTGGACCGATTTCCATCTAAAAGGGCTGGGGGTGCGATTTTTGTCATTTTGGACCGATTTTGGGCTAAAAGGGCCGGGGGTGCGATTTTTGTCATTTTGGACCGATTTCTGGCTAAAAGGGCTGGGGGTGCGATTTTGGTAATTTTGGACCGATTTCTGTCTAAAAGGGCCGGGGGTGCGATTTTGGTCATTTTGGACCGATTTCCATCTAAAAGGGCGGGGGGTTCGATTTTGGTCGTTTTGGAACGATTTCGGTGTAAAAGGGCCGGGGTTGCGATTTGTCATTTTGGACCAATTTCTGGCTAAAAGAGCCGTGGGTGCGATTTTGGTCATTTTTGACCGATTTCTGGCTAAAAGGGCTGGGGGTGCGATTTTTGTCATTTTGGACCGATTTTGGGCTAAAAGGGCCGGGGGTGCGATTTTGGTTATTTTGGACCGATTTCTGGTTAAAAGGGCCGGGGGTGCGATTTTGGTCATTTTAGACCGATTTTTTGCTAAAAGGGCCGGGGGTGCGATTTTGGTCATTTTAGACCGATTTTGGGCTAAAAGGGCCAGGGGTGCGATTTTGGTAATTTTGGACCGATTTCTGGCTAAATGGGCCGGGGGTGCGATTTTGGTCATTTTGGACCGATTTTGGGCTAAAAGGGCCGGGGGTGCGATTTTGGTTATTTTGGACCGATTTCTGGTTAAAAGGGCTGGGGGTGCGATTTTGGTCATTTTAGACCGATTTTGGGCTAAAAGGGCCGGGGGTGCGATTTTGGTAATTTTGGAACGATTTCTGGCTAAATGGGCCGGGGGTGCGATTTTGGTCATTTTAGACCGATTTTGGGCTAAAAGGGCCACGGGTGCGATTTTGGTAATTTTGGACCGATTTCTGGCTAAATGGGCCGGGGGTGCGATTTTGGTCATTTTAGACCGATTTTGGGCTAAAAGGGCCAGGGGTGCGATTTTGGTAATTTTGGACCGATTTCTGGCTAAATGGGCCGGGGGTGCGATTTTGGTCATTTTAGACCGATTTTGGGCTAAAAGGGCTGGGGGTGCGATTTTGGTCATTTTGGACCGATTTCTTATTAAAAGGGCTGGGGGTGCGATTTTAGACATTTTAGACCGATTTCCGTCTAAAAAAAGCCGGGTTGCGATTTTGGTCATTTTGGACCAATTTCGGGCTGAAAGAGGCCGTGGGTGCGATTTTGGACCGATTTCCAGCTAAAAGGGCCAGGGGTGCGATTTTGGTCATTTTAGACCGATTTCTGTTTAAAAGTGCCGGGGGTGCGATTTTGGTTATTTTGGACCGATTTCTGGTTAAAAGGGCCGGGGGTGCGATTTTGGTCATTTTAGACTGATTTTGGGCTAAAAGGGCCGGGGGTGCGATTTTGGTCATTTTGGACCGATTTCTGGCTAAATGGGCCGGGGGTGCGATTTTTGTCATTTTGGACCGATTTCTGGCTAAAAGGGCTGGGGTGCGATTTTTGTCATTTTGGACCGATTTTGGGCTAAAAGGGCCGGGGGTGCGATTTTGGTTATTTTGGACCGATTTCTGGTTAAAAGGGCCGGGGGTGCGATTTTGGTCATTTTGGACCGATTTCTGGCTAAATGGGCCGGGGGTGCGATTTTTATCATTTTGGACCGATTTCCATCTAAAAGGGCTGGGGGTGCGATTTTTGTCATTTTGGACCGATTTTGGGCTAAAAGGGCCGGGGGTGCGATTTTTGTCATTTTGGACCGATTTCTGGCTAAAAGGGCTGGGGGTGCGATTTTGGTAATTTTGGACCGATTTCTGTCTAAAAGGGCCGGGGGTGCGATTTTGGTCATTTTGGACCGATTTCCATCTAAAAGGGCTGGGGGTTCGATTTTGGTCGTTTTGGAACGATTTTGGTGTAAAAGGGCCGGGGTTGCGATTTTGGTCATTTTGGACCAATTTCGGGGTAAAAGAGCCGGGGGTGCGATTTTGGTCATTTTTGACCAATTTCTGGCTAAAAGGGCCGGGGGTGCGATTTTGGTAATTTTTGACCGATTTCTGGCTAAAAGGGCCGGGAGTGCGATTTTGGTCATTTTGGACCGATTTTGAGCTAAAAGGGCCGGGGTGCGATTTTGGTCATTTTGGACCGATTTCTGGCTAAAAGGGCCGGGGGTGCGATTTTGGTCATTTTGGACCGATTTTGAGCTAAAAGGGCCGGGGGTGCGATTTTGGTCATTTTTGACCGATTTCTGGCTAAAAGGGCTGGGGGTGCGATTTTTGTCAGTTTTGACTGATTTCTGGCTAAAAGGGCTGGGGGTGCGATTTTGGTAATTTTGGACCGATTTCTGGCTAAATGGGCCGGGGTTCCATTTTTGTCATTTTGGACCGATTTTGGGCTAAAAGGGCCGGGGGTGCGATTTTGGTTATTTTGGACCGATTTCTGGTTAAAAGGGCTGGGGGTGCGATTTTGGTCATTTTAGACCGATTTTGGGCTAAAAGGGCCGGGGGTGCGATTTTGGTAATTTTGGACCGATTTCTGGCTAAATGGGCCAGGGGTGCGATTTTGGTCATTTTAGACCGATTTTGGGCTAAAAGGGCCAGGGGTGCGATTTTGGTAATTTTGGACCGATTTCTGGCTAAATGGGCCGGGGGTGCGATTTTGGTCATTTTGGACCGATTTCTTATTAAAAGGGCTGGGGGTGCGATTTTGGACATTTTAGACCGATTTCCGTCTAAAAAAAGCCGGGTTGCGATTTTGGTCATTTTGGACCAATTTCGGGCTGAAAGAGGCCGTGGGTGCGATTTTGGACCGATTTCCAGCTAAAAGGGCCGGGGGTGCGATTTTGGTCATTTTAGACCGATTTCTGGTTAAAAGTGCCGGGGGTGCGATTTTGGTAATTTTGGACCGATTTCCAGCTAAATGGGCTGGGGGTGCGATTTTGGTCATTTTGGACTGATTTCTGCCTAAAAGGGCCGGGGGTGCGATTTTGATCATTTTTGACCAATTTCTGGCTAAAAGGGCTGGGGGTGCGATTTTTGTCATTTTGGATTGATTTTGGGCTAAAAGGGCCGGTGGTGCGATTTTGGTCATTTTAGACCGATTTTGAGCTAAAAGGGCCGGGGGTGCGATTTTGGTCATTTTTGACCGATTTCTGGCTAAAAGGGCTGGGGGTGCGATTTTTGTCATTTTTGACTGATTTCTGGCTAAAAGGGCTGGGGGTGCGATTTTGGTAATTTTGGACCGATTTCTGGCTAAATGGGCCGGGGTTCCATTTTTGTCATTTTGGACCGATTTTGGGCTAAAAGGGCCGGGGGTGCGATTTTGGTTATTTTGGACCGATTTCTGGTTAAAAGGGCTGGGGGTGCGATTTTGGTCATTTTAGACCGATTTTGGGCTAAAAGGGCCGGGGGTGCGATTTTGGTAATTTTGGACCGATTTCTGGCTAAATGGGCCGGGGGTGCGATTTTGGTCATTTTAGACCGATTTTGGGCTAAAAGGGCCAGGGGTGCGATTTTGGTAATTTTGGACCGATTTCTGGCTAAATGGGCCGGGGGTGCGATTTTGGTCATTTTGGACCGATTTCTTATTAAAAGGGCTGGGGGTGCGATTTTAGACATTTTAGACCGATTTCCGTCTAAAAAAAGCCGGGTTGCGATTTTGGTCATTTGGGACCAATTTCGGGCTGAAAGAGGCCGTGGGTGCGATTTTGGACCGATTTCCAGCTAAAAGGGCCAGGGGTGCGATTTTGGTCATTTTAGACCGATTTCTGTTTAAAAGTGCCGGGGGTGCGATTTTGGTTATTTTGGACCGATTTCTGGTTAAAAGGGCCGGGGGTGCGATTTTGGTCATTTTAGACTGATTTTGGGCTAAAAGGGCCGGGGGTGCGATTTTGGTCATTTTGGACCGATTTCTGGCTAAATGGGCCGGGGGTGCGATTTTTGTCATTTTGGACCGATTTCTGGCTAAAAGGGCTGGGGTGCGATTTTTGTCATTTTGGACCGATTTTGGGCTAAAAGGGCCGGGGGTGCGATTTTGGTTATTTTGGACCGATTTCTGGTTAAAAGGGCCGGGGGTGCGATTTTGGTCATTTTGGACCGATTTCTGGCTAAATGGGCCGGGGGTGCGATTTTTATCATTTTGGACCGATTTCCATCTAAAAGGGCTGGGGGTGCGATTTTTGTCATTTTGGACCGATTTTGGGCTAAAAGGGTCGGGGGTGCGATTTTTGTCATTTTGGACCGATTTCTGGCTAAAAGGGCTGGGGGTGCGATTTTGGTAATTTTGGACCGATTTCTGTCTAAAAGGGCCGGGGGTGCGATTTTGGTCATTTTGGACCGATTTCCATCTAAAAGGGCTGGGGGTTCGATTTTGGTCGTTTTGGAACGATTTCGGTGTAAAAGGGCCGGGGTTGCGATTTTGGTCATTTTGGACCAATTTCGGGGTAAAAGAGCCGGGGGTGCGATTTTGGTCATTTTTGACCAATTTCTGGCTAAAAGGGCCGGGGGTGCGATTTTGGTAATTTTTGACCGATTTCTGGCTAAAAGGGCCGGGAGTGCGATTTTGGTCATTTTGGACCGATTTTGAGCTAAAAGGGCCGGGGTGCGATTTTGGTCATTTTGGACCGATTTCTGGCTAAAAGGGCCGGGGGTGCGATTTTGGTCATTTTGGACCGATTTTGAGCTAAAAGGGCCGGGGGTGCGATTTTGGTCATTTTTGACCGATTTCTGGCTAAAAGGGCTGGGGGTGCGATTTTTGTCAGTTTTGACTGATTTCTGGCTAAAAGGGCTGGGGGTGCGATTTTGGTAATTTTGGACCGATTTCTGGCTAAATGGGCCGGGGTTCCATTTTTGTCATTTTGGACCGATTTTGGGCTAAAAGGGCCGGGGGTGCGATTTTGGTTATTTTGGACCGATTTCTGGTTAAAAGGGCTGGGGGTGCGATTTTGGTCATTTTAGACCGATTTTGGGCTAAAAGGGCCGGGGGTGCGATTTTGGTAATTTTGGACCGATTTCTGGCTAAATGGGCCGGGGGTGCGATTTTGGTCATTTTAGACCGATTTTGGGCTAAAAGGGCCAGGGGTGCGATTTTGGTAATTTTGGACCGATTTCTGGCTAAATGGGCCGGGGGTGCGATTTTGGTCATTTTGGACCGATTTCTTATTAAAAGGGCTGGGGTGCGATTTTGGACATTTTAGACCGATTTCCGTCTAAAAAAAGCCGGGTTGCGATTTTGGTCATTTTGGACCAATTTCGGGCTGAAAGAGGCCGTGGGTGCGATTTTGGACCGATTTCCAGCTAAAAGGGCCGGGGGTGCGATTTTGGTCATTTTAGACCGATTTCTGGTTAAAAGTGCCGGGGGTGCGATTTTGGTAATTTTGGACCGATTTCCAGCTAAATGGGCTGGGGGTGCGATTTTGGTCATTTTGGACTGATTTCTGCCTAAAAGGGCCGGGGGTGCGATTTTGATCATTTTTGACCAATTTCTGGCTAAAAGGGCTGGGGGTGCGATTTTTGTCATTTTGGATTGATTTTGGGCTAAAAGGGCCGGTGGTGCGATTTTGGTCATTTTAGACCGATTTTGAGCTAAAAGGGCCGGGGGTGCGATTTTGGTCATTTTTGACCGATTTCTGGCTAAAAGGGCTGGGGGTGCGATTTTTGTCATTTTTGACTGATTTCTGGCTAAAAGGGCTGGGGGTGCGATTTTGGTAATTTTGGACCGATTTCTGGCTAAATGGGCCGGGGTTCCATTTTTGTCATTTTGGACCGATTTTGGGCTAAAAGGGCCGGGGGTGCGATTTTGGTTATTTTGGACCGATTTCTGGTTAAAAGGGCTGGGGGTGCGATTTTGGTCATTTTAGACCGATTTTGGGCTAAAAGGGCCGGGGGTGCGATTTTGGTAATTTTGGACCGATTTCTGGCTAAATGGGCCGGGGGTGCGATTTTGGTCATTTTAGACCGATTTTGGGCTAAAAGGGCCAGGGGTGCGATTTTGGTAATTTTGGACCGATTTCTGGCTAAATGGGCCGGGGGTGCGATTTTGGTCATTTTGGACCGATTTCTTATTAAAAGGGCTGGGGGTGCGATTTTGGACATTTTAGACCGATTTCCGTCTAAAAAAAGCCGGGTTGCGATTTTGGTCATTTTGGACCAATTTCGGGCTGAAAGAGGCCGTGGGTGCGATTTTGGACCGATTTCCAGCTAAAAGGGCCGGGGGTGCGATTTTGGTCATTTTAGACCGATTTCTGGTTAAAAGTGCCGGGGGTGCGATTTTGGTAATTTTGGACCGATTTCCAGCTAAAAGGGCTGGGGGTGCGATTTTGGTCATTTTGGACTGATTTCTGCCTAAAAGGGCCGGGGGTGCGATTTTGGTCATTTTTGACCAATTTCTGGCTAAAAGGGCTGGGGGTGCGATTTTTGTCATTTTGGATTGATTTTGGGCTAAAAGGGCCGGTGGTGCGATTTTGGTCATTTTAGACCGATTTTGGGCTAAAAGGGCCGGGGGTGCGATTTTGGTCATTTTGGACTGATTTCTGGCTAAATGGGCCGGGGGTGCGATTTTTGTCATTTTGGACCGATTTCTGGCTAAAAGGGCTGGGGGTGCGATTTTTGTCATTTTGGACCGATTTCTGGTTAAAAGGGCCAGGGGTGCGATTTTGGTCATTTTAGACCGATTTTGGGCTAAAAGGGCCGGGGGTGCGATTTTGGTTATTTTGGACCGATTTCTGGTTAAAAGGGCTGGGGGTGCGATTTTGGTCGTTTTGGAACGATTTCGGTGTAAAAGGGCCGGGGTTGCGATTTTGGTCATTTTGGACCGATTTCGGGGTAAAAGAGCCGTGGGTGCGATTTGTCATTTTGGACCAATTTCCGGCTAAAAGGGCCGGGGGTGCGATTTTGGTCATTTTTGACCGATTTCTGGCTAAAAGGGCCGGGGGTGCGATTTTGGTAATTTTGGACCGATTTCTGGCTAAATGGGCCGGGGGTGCGATTTTGGTCATTTTGGACCGATTTTGAGCTAAAAGGGCCGGGGGTGCGATTTTGGTCATTTTGGACCGATTTTGAGCTAAAAGGGCCGGGAGTGCGATTTTGGTCATTTTGGACCGATTTTGAGCTAAAAGGGCCGGGGGTGCGATTTTGGTCATTTTGGACCGATTTCTGCCTAAAAGGGCCGGGGGTGCGATTTTGGTCATTTTGGACCGATTTTGGGCTAAAAGGGCCGGGGGTGCGATTTTGGTTATTTTGGACCGATTTATGGTTAAAAGGGTCGGGGGTGCGATTTTGGTCATTTTAGACCGATTTTGGGCTAAAAGGGCCGGGGGTGCGATTTTGGTCATTTTGGACCTTTTTCTGGCTAAATGGGCCGGGGGTGCGATTTTTGTCATTTTGGACCGATTTCTGGCTAAAAGGGTTGGGAGTGCGATTTTTGTCATTTTGGACCGATTTTGGGGTAAAAAGGCCGGGGGTGCGATTTTGGTTATTTTGGACCGATTTTGGGCTAAAAGGGCCGGGGGGTGCGATTTTGGTTATTTTGGACCGATTTCTGGTTAAAAGGGCAGGGGGTGCGATTTTGTTCATTTTAGACCGATTTTGGGCTAAAAGGGCCGGGGGTGCGATTCTGGTTATTTTGGACCGATTTCTGTTTAAAAGGGCCGGGGGTGAGATTTTGGTCATTTTAGACCGATTTTGGGCTAAAAGGGCCGGGGGTGCGATTTTGGTTATTTTGGACCGATTTTGGGCTAAAAGGTCCGGTGGTGCGATTTTGGTCATTTCAGACCGATTTTGGGCTAAAAGGGCCGGGGGTGCGATTTTGGTCATTTTGGACCGATTTCTGGCTAAATGGGCCGGGGGTGCGATTTTGGTCATTTTAGACCGATTTTTTGCTAAAAGGGCCGGGGGGTGCGATTTTGGTCATTTTAGACCGATTTTGGGCTAAAAGGGCCAGGGGTGCGATTTTTGTAATTTTGGACCGATTTCTGGCTAAATGGGTCGGGGGTGCGATTTTTGTCATTTTGGACCGATTTTGGGCTAAAAGGGCCGGGGGTGCGATTTTGGTTATTTTGGACCGATTTCTGGTTAAAAGGGCTGGGGGTGCGATTTTGGTCATTTTGGACCGATTTTGGGCTAAAAGGGCCGGGGGTGCGATTTTGGTAATTTTGGACCGATTTCTGGCTAAATGGGCCGGGGGTGCGATTTTGGTCATTTTAGACTGATTTTGGGCTAAAAGGGCCAGGGGTGCGATTTTGGTAATTTTGGACCGATTTCTGGCTAAATGGGCCGGGGGTGCGATTTTGGTCATTTTAGACCGATTTTGGGCTAAAAGGGCCAGGGGTGCGATTTTTGTAATTTTGGACCGATTTCTGGCTAAATGGGTCGGGGGTGCGATTTTTGTCATTTTGGACCGATTTTGGGCTAAAAGGGCCGGGGGTGCGATTTTGGTTATTTTGGACCGATTTCTGGTTAAAAGGGCTGGGGGTGCGATTTTGGTCATTTTAGACCGATTTTGGGCTAAAAGGGCCGGGGGTGCAATTTTGGTAATTTTGGACCGATTTCTGGCTAAATGGGCCGGGGGTGCGATTTTGGTCATTTTAGACTGATTTTGGGCTAAAAGGGCCAGGGGTGCGATTTTGGTAATTTTGGACCGATTTCTTGCTAAATGGGCCGGGGTGCGATTTTGGTCATTTTAGACCGATTTCTTATTAAAAGGGCTGGGGGTGCGATTTTGGACATTTTAGACCGATTTCCGTCTAAAAAAAGCCGGGTTGCGATTTTGGTCATTTTGGACTAATTTCGGGCTGAAAGAGGCCGTGGGTGCGATTTTGGACCGATTTCCAGCTAAAAGGGCCGGGGGTGCGATTTTGTTCATTTTAGACCGATTTCTGGTTAAAAGTGCCGGGGGTGCGATTTTGGTAATTTTGGACCGATTTCCAGCTAAATGGGCTGGGGGTGCGATTTTGGTCATTTTGGACTGATTTCTGCCTAAAAGGGCCGGGGGTGCGATTTTGGTCATTTTAGACCGATTTTGGGCTAAAAGGGCCGGGGGTGCGATTTTGGTCATTTTGGACCGATTTCTGGCTAAATGGGCCGGGGGTGCGATTTTTGTCATTTTGGACCGATTTCTGGCTAAAAGGGCTGGGGGTGCGATTTTTGTCATTTTGGACCGATTTCTGGTTAAAAGGGCCGGGGGTGCGATTTTGGTCATTTTAGACCGATTTTGGGCTAAAAGGGCCGGGGGTGCGGTTTTGGTTATTTTGGACCGATTTCTGGTTAAAAGGGCTGGGGGTGCGATTTTGGTCGTTTTGGAACGATTTCGGTGTAAAAGGGCCGGGGTTGCGATTTTGGTCATTTTGGACCGATTTCGGGGTAAAAGAGCCGTGGGTGCGATTTGTCATTTTGGACCAATTTCCGGCTAAAAGGGCCGGGGGTGCGATTTTGGTCATTTTTGACCGATTTCTGGCTAAAAGGGCCGGGGGTGAGATTTTGGTAATTTTGGACCGATTTCTGGCTAAATGGGCCGGGGGTGCGATTTTGGTCATTTTGGACCGATTTTGAGCTAAAAGGGCCGGGGGTGCGATTTTGGTCATTTTGGACCGATTTTGAGCTAAAAGGGCCGGGGGTGCGATTTTGGTCATTTTATACCGATTTCTGCCTAAAAGGGCCGGGGGTGCGATTTTGGTCATTTTGGACCGATTTTGGGCTAAAAGGGCCGGGGGTGCGATTTTGGTTATTTTGGACCGATTTATGGTTAAAAGGGCCGGGGGTGCGATTTTGGTCATTTTAGACCGATTTTGGGCTAAAAGGGTCGGGGGTGCGATTCTGGTTATTTTGGACTGATTTCTGGTTAAAAGGGCCGGGGGTGAGATTTTGGTCATTTTAGACCGATTTTGGGCTAAAAGGGCCGGGGGTGCGATTTTGGTTATTTTGGACCGATTTTGGGCTAAAAGGTCCGGTGGTGCGATTTTGGTCATTTCAGACCGATTTTGGGCTAAAAGGGCCGGGGGTGCGATTTTGGTCATTTTGGACCGATTTCTGGCTAAATGGGCCGGGGGTGCGATTTTTGTCATTTTGGACCGATTTCTGGCTAAAAGGGCCGGGGGTGCGATTTTTGTCATTTTGGACCGATTTTGGGCTAAAAGGGCCGGGGGTGCGATTTTGGTTATTTTGGACCGATTTCTGGTTAAAAGGGCTGGGGGTGCAATTTTGGTCATTTTGGACCGATTTCTGTTTAAAAGGGCTGGGGGAGCGATTTTGGTCATTTTAGACCGATTTTGGGCTAAAAGGGCCGGGGCTGCGATTTTGGTCATTTTGGACCGATTTCCAGCTAAGAGGGCTGGGGGTGCGATTTTGGACATTTTAGACCGATTTCCGTCTAAAAAAAGCCGGGTTGCGATTTTGGTCATTTTGGACCAATTTCGGGCTGAAAGAGGCCGTGGGTGCGATTTTGGACCGATTTCCGGCTAAAAGGGCCAGGGGTGCGATTTTGGTCATTTTGGACCGATTTCAATCTAAAAGGGCGGGGGGTTCGATTTTGGTCGTTTTGGAACAATTTCGGTGTAAAAGGGCCGGGGTTGCGATTTTGGTAATTTTGGACCGATTTCGGGGTAAAAGAGCCGTGGGTGCGATTTGTCATTTTGGACCAATTTCCGGCTAAAAGGGTCGGGGGTGCGATTTTGGTCATTTTTGACCGATTTCTGGCTAAAAGGGCCGGGGGTGCGATTTTGGTCATTTTGGACCGATTTTGAGCTAAAAGGGCCGGGGGTGCGATTTTGGTCATTTTGGACCGATTTTGAGCTAAAAGGGCCGGGGGTGCGATTTTGGTCATTTTGGACCAATTTCTGGCTAAAAGGGCCGGGGGTGCGATTTTGGTCATTTTGGACCGATTTTGAGCTAAAAGGGCCGGGGGTGCGATTTTGGTCATTTTTGACCGATTTCTGGCTAAAAGGGCTGGGGGTGCGATTTTTGTCATTTTGGACCGATTTTGGGCTAAAAGGGCAGAGGGTGCGATTTTGGTTATTTTGGACCGATTTCTGGTTAAAAGGGCCGGGGGTGCGATTTTGGTCATTTTAGACCGATTTTGGGCTAAAAGGGCCGGGGGTGCGATTTTGGTCATTTTAGACCGATTTTGGGCTAAAAGGGCCGGGGGTGCGATTTTGGTCATTTTGGACCGATTTCCAGCTAAAAGGGCCAGGGGTGCGATTTTGGTAATTTTGGACTGATTTTGGGCTAAAAGGGCCGGGGGTGCGATTTTGGTCATTTTGGACCGATTTCTGCCTAAAAGGGCCGGTGGTGCGATTTTGGTCAATTTTAACCGATTTTTGGCTAAAAGGGCTGGGGGTGTGATTTTTGTCATTTTGGACCGATTTTGGGCTAAAAGGGCCGGGGGTGCGATTTTAGTTATTTTGGACCGATTTCTGGTTAAAAGGGCCGGGGGTGCGATTTTGGTCATTTTGGACCGATTTTGGGCTAAAAGGGCCGGGGGTGCGATTTTGGTCATTTTGGACCGATTTTGGGCTAAAAGGGCGGGGGGTGCGATTTTGGTCATTTTGGACCGATTTCTGGCTAAATGGGCCGTGGGTGCGATTTTTGTCATTTTGGACCGATTTCTGGCTAAAAGGGCTGGGGGTGCGATTTTTTTCATTTTGGACCGATTTTGGGCTAAAAGGGCCGGGGGTGCGATTTTGGTCATTTTGGACCGATTTCTGGCTAAATGGGCCGGGGGTGCGATTTTTGTCATTTTGGACCGATTTCTGGCTAAAAGGGCTGGGGGTGCGATTTTTGTCATTTTGGACCGATTTTGGGCTAAAAGGGCCGGGGGTGCGATTTTGGTCATTTTTGACCGATTTCTGGCTAAAAGGGCTGGGGGTGCGATTTTTGTCATTTTGGACCGATTTTGGGCTAAAAGGGCAGAGGGTGCGATTTTGGTCATTTTGGACCAATTTCTGGCTAAAAGGGCCGGGGGTGCGATTTTGGTCATTTTGGACCGATTTTGAGCTAAAAGGGCCGGGGGTGCGATTTTGGTCATTTTTGACCGATTTCTGGCTAAAAGGGCTGGGGGTGCGATTTTTGTCATTTTGGACCGATTTTGGGCTAAAAGGGCAGAGGGGGCGATTTTGGTTATTTTGGACCGATTTCTGGTTAAAAGGGCCGGGGGTGCGATTTTGGTCATTTTAGACCGATTTTGGGCTAAAAGGGCCGGGGTGCGATTTTGGTCATTTTAGACCGATTTTGGGCTAAAAGGGCCGGGGGTGCGATTTTGGTCATTTTGGACCGATTTCCAGCTAAAAGGGCCAGGGGTGTGATTTTGGTAATTTTGGACTGATTTTGGGCTAAAAGGGCCGGGGGTGCGATTTTGGTCATTTTGGACCGATTTCTGGCTAAAAGGGCCGGGGGTGCGATTTTGGTAATTTTGGACCGATTTCTGGCTAAATGGGCCGGGGGTGCGATTTTTGTCATTTTGGACCGATTTCTAGCTAAAAGGGCCGGGGGTGCGATTTTTGTCATTTTGGACCGATTTTGGGCTAAAAGGGCCGGGGGTGCGATTTTGGTTATTTTGGACCGATTTCTGGTTAAAAGGGCCGGGGGTGCGATTTTGGTCATTTTAGACCGATTTTGGGCTAAAAGGGCCGGGGCTGCGATTTTGGTCATTTTGGACCGATTTCCAGCTAAAAGGGCTGGGGGTGCAATTTTGGTCATTTTGGACCGATTTCCGTCTAAAAAAAGCCGGGTTGCGATTTTGGTCATTTTGGACCAATTTCGGGCTGAAAGAGGCCGTGGGTGCGATTTTGGACCGATTTCCGGCTAAAAGGGCCGGGGGTGCGATTTTGGTCATTTTGGACCGATTTCTGGTTAAAAGTGCCGGGGGTGCGATTTTGGTAATTTTGGACCGATTTCTAGCTAAAAGGGCTGGGGGTGCGTTTTTGGTCATTTTGGACCGATTTCTGGCTAAATGGGCCGGGGGTGCGATTTTGGTCATTTTGGACCGATTTCTGGCTAAATGGGCCGGGGGTGCGATTTTGGTCATTTTGGACCGATTACTGGCTAAAAGGGCCGGGGGTGCGATTTTGGTCATTTTGGACCGATTTTGAGCTAAAAGGGCCGGGGGTGCGATTTTGGTCATTTTGGACCGATTTCTGTCTAAAAGGGCGGGGGGTTCGATTTTGGTCGTTTTGGAACGATTTCGGTGTAAAAGGGCCGGGGTTGCGATTTTGGTCATTTTGGACCGATTTCGGGGTAAAAGCCGTGGGTGCGATTTGTCATTTTGGACCAATTTCCGGCTAAAAGGGCCGGAGGTGCGATTTTGGTCATTTTTGACCGATTTCTGGCTAAAAGGGCCGGGGGTGCGATTTTGGTCATTTTGGTCCGATTTCCAGCTAAAAGGGCCAGGGTTGCGATTTTGGTAATTTTGGACTGATTTTGGGCTAAAAGGGCCGGGGGTGCGATTTTGGTAATTTTGGACCGATTTCTGCCTAAAAGGGCCGGGGGTGCGATTTTGGTTATTTTGGACCGATTTCTGGTTAAAAGGGCCGGGGGTGCGATTTTGGTCATTTTAGACCGATTTTGGGCTAAAACGGCCGGGGGTGCGATTTTGGTCATTTTGGACCGATTTCTGGCTAAATGGGCCGGGGGTGTGATTTTTGTCATTTTGGACCGATTTTGGGCTAAAAGGGCCGGGGGTGCGATTTTGGTCATTTTGGACCGATTTCTGCCTAAAAGGGACAGGGTTGCGATTTTGGTCATTTTTGACCGATTTCTGGCTAAAAGGGCCGGGGGTGCGATTTTTATCATTTTGGACCGATGCCTGCCTAAAAGGGCCGGGGGTGCGATTTTTGTCATTTTGGAGCGATTTCCAGCTAAAAGGGCCAGGGGTGCGATTTTGGTAATTTTGAACTGATTTTGGGCTAAAAGGGCCGGGGGTGCGATTTTGGTCATTTTGGACCGATGCCTGCCTAAAAGTGCCGAGGGTGCGATTTTGGTAATTTTGGACTGATTTCGGGGTAAAAGGTCCGGGGGTGCGATTTTGGTCATTTTGGACCGATTTCTGCCTAAAAGGGCCGGGGGTGCGATTTTGGTCATTTTGGACCGATTTCCATCTAAAAGGGCGGGGGGTTCGATTTTGGTCGTTTTGGAACAATTTCGGTGTAAAAGGGCCGGGGTTGCGATTTGTCATTTTGGACCAATTCCGGCTAAAAGGGCCGGGGGTGCGATTTTGGTCACTTTGGACCGATTTTGGGCTAAAAGGGCCGGAGGTGCGATTTTGGTCATTTTGGTCCGATTTCCAGCTAAAAGGGCCAGGGGTGCGATTTTGGTAATTTTGGACCGATGCCTGCCTAAAAGGGCCGGGGGTGCGATTTTGGTAATTTTGGACTGATTTCGGGGTAAAAGGTCCGGGGGTGCGATTTTGGTCATTTTGGACCGATTTCTGCCTAAAAGGGCCGGGGGTGCGATTTTGGTCATTTTGGACCGATTTCCATCTAAAAGGGCGGGGGGTTCGATTTTGGTCGTTTTGGAACAATTTCGGTGTAAAAGGGCCGGGGTTGCGATTTGTCATTTTGGACCAATTCCGGCTAAAAGGGCTGGGGGTGCGATTTTGGTCACTTTGGACCGATTTTGGGCTAAAAGGGCCGAGGGTGCGATTTTGGTCATTTTGGTCCGATTTCCAGCTAAAAGGGCCAGGGGTGCGATTTTGGTAATTTTGGACCGATGCCTGCCTAAAAGGGCCGGGGGTGCGATTTTGGTAATTTTGGACTGATTTCGGGGTAAAAGGTCCGGGGGTGCGATTTTGGTCATTTTGGACCGATTTCTGCCTAAAAGGGCCGGGGGTGCGATTTTGGTCATTTTGGACCGATTTCTGTCTAAAAGGGCCGGGGGTGCGATTTTGGTAATTTTGGACCGATTTCCAGCTAAAAGGGCCGGGGGTGCGATTTTGGTCATTTTGGACCGATTTCCAGCTAAGAGGGCTGGGGGTGCGATTTTGGTCATTTTGGACCGATTTCCATCTAAAAGGGCGGGGGGTTCGATTTTGGTCGTTTTGGAACGATTTCGGTGTAAAAGGGATGGGGGTGCGATTTTGGTCATTTTGGACCGATTTCTGGCTAAATGGGCCGGGGGTGCGATTTTGCTCATTTTGGACCGATTTTGAGCTAAAAGGGCCGGGGGTGCGATTTTGGTCATTTTGGACCGATTTCTGGCTAAAAGGGCCGGGGGTGCGATTTTGGTCATTTTTGACCAATTTCTGGCTAAAAGGGCTGGGGGTGCGATTTTTGTCATTTTGGACCGATTTTGGGCTAAAAGGGCCGGTGGTGCGATTTTGGTCATTTTAGACCGATTTCTGTCTAAAAGGGCGGGGGGTTCGATTTTGGTCGTTTTGGAACGATTTCGGTGTAAAAGGGCCGGGGTTGCGATTTTGGTCATTTTGGACCGATTTCGGGGTAAAAGCCGTGGGTGCGATTTGTCATTTTGGACCAATTTCCGGCTAAAAGAGCCGGAGGTGCGATTTTGGTCATTTTTGACCGATTTCTGGCTAAAAGGGCCGGGGGTGCGATTTTGGTCATTTTGGTCCGATTTCCGGCTAAAAGGGCCAGGGGTGCGATTTTGGTAATTTTGGACTAATTTTGGGCTAAAAGGGCCGGGGGTGCGATTTTGGTCATTTTGGACCGATGCCTGCCTAAAAGGGCCCCGGGGGTGCGATTTTGGTAATTTTGGACGGATTTCGGGGTAAAAGGTCCGGGGGTGCGATTTTGGTCATTTTGGACCGATTTCTGCCTAAAAGGGCCGGGGGTGCGATTTTGGTCATTTTGGACCGATTTCTGCCTAAAAGGGCCGGGGGTGCGATTTTGGTCATTTTGGACCAATTTCCGGCTAAAAGGGCCGGGGGTGCGATTTTGGTCATTTTAGACCGATTTCTGTCTAAAAGGGCCGGGGGTGCGATTTTTGTAATTTTGGACCGATTTCCATCTAAAAGGGCGGGGGGTTCGATTTTGGTCGTTTTGGAACGATTTCGGTGTAAAAGGGCCGGGGGTGCGATTTTGGTCATTTTGGACCGATTTCCAGCTAAAAGGGCCAGGGGTGCGATTTTGGTAATTTTGGACTGATTTTGGGCTAAAAGGGCCGGGGGTGCGATTTTGGTCATTTTGGACCGATTTCTGGCTAAAAGGGCCGGGGGTGCGATTTTGGTAATTTTGGACCGATTTCTGGCTAAATGGGCTGGGGGTGCGATTTTTGTCATTTTGGACCGATTTCTGCCTAAAAGGGCTGGGGGTGCGATTTTTGTAATTTTGGACCGATTTTGGGCTAAAAGGGCCGGGGGTGCGATTTTGGTCATTTTGGACCGATTTCTGCCTAAAAGGGCCGGGGGTGCGATTTTGGTCATTTTGGAACGATTTTGGGCTAAAAAGGCCGGGGGTGCGATTTTGGTTATTTTGGACCGATTTCTGTTTAAAAGGGCTGGGGGTGCGATTTTGGACATTTTAGACCGATTTCCGTCTAAAAAAAGCCGGGTTGCGATTTTGGTCATTTTGGACCAATTTCCGGCTAAAAGGGCCGGGGGTGCGATTTTGGTCATTTTTGACCGATTTCTGGCTAAAAGGGCCGGGGGTGCGATTTTGGTCATTTTGGACCGATTTCTGGTTAAAAGGACTGGGGGTGCGATTTTGGACATTTTAGACCGATTTCCGTCTAAAAAAAGCCGGGTTGCGATTTTGGTCATTTTGGACCAATTTCCGGCTAAAAGGGCCGGAGGTGCGATTTTGGTCATTTTGGACCGATTTCTGTCTAAAAGGGCCGGGGGTGCGATTTTGGTCATTTTTGACCAATTTCTGGCTAAAAGGGCTGGGGGTGCGATTTTTGTCATTTTGGACCGATTTTGGGCTAAAAGGGCCGGTGGTGCGATTTTGGTCATTTTGGACCGATTTCTGGCTAAATGGGCCGGGGGTGCGATTTTTGTCATTTTGGACCGATTTCTAGCTAAAAGGGCTGGGGGTGCGATTTTGGACCGATTTCCGGCTAAAAGGGCTGGGGGTGCGATTTTGGACATTTTAGACCGATTTCTGTCTAAAAAAAGCCGGGTTGCGATTTTGGTCATTTTGGACCAATTTCGGGCTGAAAGAGGCCGTGGGTGCGATTTTGGACCGAATTCCGGCTAAAAGGGCCGGGGGTGCGATTTTGGTGATTTTGGACCGAATTCCAGCTAAAAGGGCTGGGGGTGCGTTTTTGGTCATTTTGGACCGATTTCTGGTTAAAAGTGCCGGGGTGCGATTTTGGTAATTTTGGACCGATTTCCAGCTAAAAGGGCTGGGGGTGCGATTTTGGTAATTTTGGACCGAATTCCAGCTAAAAGGGCTGGGGGTGCGATTTTGGTCATTTTGGACCAATTTCTGGCTAAAAGGGCTGGGGGTGCGATTTTGGACATTTTAGACCGATTTCCGTCTAAAAAAAGCCGGGTTGCGATTTTGGTCAATTTGGACAAATTTCCGGCTAAAAAGGCCGGGGATGCGATTTTGGTCATTTTGGACCGATTTCTGTCTAAAAGGGCCGGGGGTGCGATTTTGGTTATTTTGGACCAATTTCTGGCTAAAAGGGCCGGGGGTGCGATTTTGTTTATTTTGGACCAATTTCTGGCTAAAAGGGTCGGGGGTGCGATTTTGGTAATTTTGGACCGATTTCCATCTAAAAGGGCGGGGGGTTCGATTTTGGTCGTTTTGGAACGATTCCGGTGTAAAAAGGGCCAGGGTTGCGATTTTGGTCATTTTGGACCGATTTCTGGCTAAAAGGGCTGGGGGTGCGATTTTTCTCATTTTGGACCGATTTTGGGCTAAAAGGGCCGGGGGTGCGATTTTGGTTATTTTGGACCGATTTCTGGTTAAAAGGGCCGGGGGTGCGATTTTGGTAATTTTAGACCGATTTTGGGCTAAAAGGGCCGGGGGTGCGATTTTGGTCATTTTAGACTGATTTTGGGAAAATCGCCGGGGGGTGCGATTTTGGTCATTTTAGACCGATTTCTGGCTAAATGGGCGGGTTGTGATTTTTGTCATTTTGGACCGATTTCTGGCTAAAAGGGCTGGGGATGCGATTTTGGTTATTTTAGACCGATTTCTGGTTAAAAGGGCTGGGGATGCGATTTTGGTAATTTTGGACCAATTTCCATCTAAAAGGGCGGGGGGTTCGATTTTGGTCGTTTTGGAACGATTTCGGGGTAAAAGAGCCGTGGGTGCGATTTGTCATTTTGGACCAATTTCTGGCTAAAAGGGCCGGGGGTGCGATTTTGGTAATTTTGGACCGATTTCTGGCTAAAAGGGCCGGGGGTGCGATTTTGGTAATTTTGGACCGATTTCTGCCTAAAAGGGCCGGGGGTGCGATTTTGGTTATTTTGGACCGATTTCTGGTTAAAAGGGCCGGGGGTGCGATTTTGGTCATTTTAGACCGATTTTGGGCTAAAACGGCCGGGGGTGCGATTTTGGTCATTTTGGACCGATTTCTGGCTAAATGGGCCGGGGGTGCGATTTTTGTCATTTTGGACCGATTTCTGGCTAAAAGGGCTGGGGGTGCGATTTTGGTAATTTTGAACTGATTTTGGGCTAAAAGGGCCGGGGGTGCGATTTTGGTCATTTTGGACCGATGCCTGCCTAAAAGTGCCGGGGGTGCGATTTTGGTAATTTTGGACTGATTTCGGGGTAAAAGGTCCGTGGGTGCGATTTTGGTCATTTTGGACCGATTTCTGCCTAAAAGGGCCGGGGGTGCGATTTTGGTCATTTTGGACCGATTTCCATCTAAAAGGGCGGGGGGTTCGATTTTGGTCGTTTTGGAACAATTTCGGTGTAAAAGGGCCGGGGTTGCGATTTGTCATTTTGGACCAATTCCGGCTAAAAGGGCCGGGGGTGCGATTTTGGTCACTTTGGACCGATTTTGGGCTAAAAGGGCCGGAGGTGCGATTTTGGTCATTTTGGTCCGATTTCCAGCTAAAAGGGCCAGGGGTGCGATTTTGGTAATTTTGGACCGATGCCTGCCTAAAAGGGTCGGGGGTGCGATTTTGGTAAATTTGGACTGATTTCGGGGTAAAAGGTCCGGGGGTGCGATTTTGGTCATTTTGGACCGATTTCTGCCTAAAAGGGCCGGGGGTGCGATTTTGGTCATTTTGGACCGATTTCCATCTAAAAGGGCGGGGGGTTCGATTTTGGTCGTTTTGGAACAATTTCGGTGTAAAAGGGCCGGGGTTGCGATTTGTCATTTTGGACCAATTCCGGCTAAAAGGGCCGGGGGTGCGATTTTGGTCACTTTGGACCGATTTTGGGCTAAAAGGGCAGGAGGTGCGATTTTGGTCATTTTGGTCCGATTTCCAGCTAAAAGGGCCAGGGGTGCGATTTTGGTAATTTTGGACCGATGCCTGCCTAAAAGGGTCGGGGGTGCGATTTTGGTAATTTTGGACTGATTTCGGGGTAAAAGGTCCGGGGGTGCGATTTTGGTAATTTTGGACCGATGCCTGCCTAAAAGGGTCGGGGGTGCGATTTTGGTAATTTTGGACTGATTTCGGGGTAAAAGGTCCGGGGGTGCGATTTTGGTCATTTTGGACCGATTTCTGCCTAAAAGGGCCGGGGGTGCGATTTTGGTAATTTTGGACCGATTTCCAGCTAAAAGGGCCGGGGGTGCGATTTTGGTCATTTTGGACCGATTTTGAGCTAAAAGGGCTGGGGGTGCGATTTTGTTCATTTTTGACCGATTTCTGGCTAAAAGGGCAGGGGGTGCGATTTTTGTCATTTTGGACCGATTTTGGGCTAAAAGGGCCGGGGGTGCGATTTTTGTTATTTTGGACCGATTTCTGGTTAAAAGGGCCGGGGGTGCGATTTTGGTCATTTTGGACCGATTTCTGGCTAAATGGGCCGGGGGTGCGATTTTTGTCATTTTGGACCGATTTTGGGCTAAAAGGGCCGGGGGTGCGATTTTGGTCATTTTGGACCGATGCCTGCCTAAAAGGGCCGGGGGTGCGATTTTGGTAATTTTGGACTGATTTCGGGGTAAAAGGTCCGGGGGTGCGATTTTGGTCATTTTGGACCGATTTCTGCCTAAAAGGGCCGGGGGTGCGATTTTGGTCATTTTGGACCAATTTCTGGCTAAAAGGGCCGGGGGTGCGATTTTGGTAATTTTGGACCGATTTCCAGCTAAAAGGGCCGGGGGTGCTATTTTGGTAATTTTGGACCGATTTCCAGCTAAAAGGGCTGGGGGTGCGATTTTGGTCATTTTGGACCGATTTCCATCTAAAAGGGCGGGGGGTTCGATTTTGGTCGTTTTGGAACGATTTCGGTGTAAAACGGATGGGGGTGCGATTTTGGTCATTTTGGACCGATTTCTGGCTAAATGGGCCGGGGGTGCGATTTTGCTCATTTTGGACCGATATCTGGCTAAAAGGGCCGGGGGTGCGATTTTGGTCATTTTGGACCGATTTTGAGCTAAAAGGGCCGGGGGTGCGATTTTGGTCATTTTGGACCGATTTCTGGCTAAAAGGGCTGGGGGTGCGATTTTTGTCATTTTGGACCGATTTTGGGCTAAAAGGGCCGGGGTGCGATTTTGGTCATTTTGGACCGATTTTGAGCTAAAAGGGCTGGGGGTGCGATTTTGGTCATTTTTGACCGATTTCTGGCTAAAAGGGCTGGGGGTGCGATTTTTGTCATTTTGGACCGATTTTGGACTAAAAGGGCCGGGGGTGCGATTTTGGTTATTTTGGACCGATTTCTGGTTAAAAGGGCCGGGGGTGCGATTTTGGTCATTTTGGACCGATTTCTGGCTAAATGGGCCGGGGGTGCGATTTTTGTCAATTTGGACCGATTTTGAGCTAAAAGGGCCGGGGGTGCGATTTTGGTCATTTTGGACCGATTTTGGGCTAAAAGGGCCGGGGGTGCGATTTTGGTTATTTTGGACCGATTTCTGTTTAAAAGGGCTGGGGGTGCGATTTTGGACATTTTAGACCAATTTCCGTCTAAAAAAAGCCGGGTTGCGATTTTGGTCATTTTGGACCGAATTCCAGCTAAAAGGGCTGGGGGTGCGTTTTTGGTCATTTTGGACCGATTTTGAGCTAAAAGGGCCGGGGGTGCGATTTTGGTCATTTTGGACCGATTTCTGGCTAAAAGGGCCGGGGGTGCGATTTTGGTCATTTTGGACCGATTTTGAGCTAAAAGGGCCGGGGGTGCGATTTTGGTCATTTTTGACCGATTTCTGGCTAAAAGGGCTGGGGGTGCGATTTTTGTCATTTTGGACCGATTTTGGGCTAAAAGGGCCGGGGGTGCGATTTTGGTCATTTTGGACCGATTTCCGTCTAAAAAAAGCCGGGTTGCGATTTTGGTCATTTTGGACCGAATTCCAGCTAAAAGGGCTGGGGGTGCGTTTTTGGTCATTTTGGACCGATTTTGAGCTAAAAGGGCCGGGGGTGCGATTTTGGTCATTTTGGACCGATTTCTGGCTAAAAGGGCCGGGGGTGCGATTTTGGTCATTTTGGACCGATTTTGAGCTAAAAGGGCCGGGGGTGCGATTTTGGTCATTTTTGACCGATTTCTGGCTAAAAGGGCTGGGGGTGCGATTTTGGTAATTTTGGACCGAATTCCAGCTAAAAGGGCTGGGGGTGCGATTTTGGTCATTTTAGACCGATTTTGGGCTAAAAGGGCCGGGGGTGCGATTTTGGTCATTTTGGACCGATTTCCAGCTAAAAGGGCTGGGGGTGCGATTTTGGTCATTATGGACCGATTTCCATCTAAAAGGGCCGGGGGTGCGATTTTGGTCATTTTGGACCGATTTCTGTCTAAAAGGGCCGGGGGTGCGATTTTGGTCATTTTGGACCGATTTCTGGTTAAAAGGACTGGGGGTGCGATTTTGGACATTTTAGACCGATTTCCGTCTAAAAAAAGCCGGGTTGCGATTTTGGTAAATTTGGACCAATTTCCGGCTAAAAGGGCCGGGGGTGCGATTTTGGTCATTTTGGATTGATATCGGTCTAAAAGGGCCGGGGGTGCGATTTTGGTCATTTTGGAACGATTTCTGGCTAAATGGGCCGGGGGTGCGATTTTTGTCATTTTGGACCGATTTTGGGCTAAAAGGGCCGGGGGTGCGATTTTTGTCATTTTGGACCGATTTCTGCCTAAAAGGGCCGGGGGTGCGATTTTGGTTATTTTGGACCGATTTCTGGTTAAAAGGGCCGGGGGTGCGATTTTGGTCATTTTAGACCGATTTTGGGCTAAAAGGGCCGGGGGTGCAATTTTTGTCATTTTGGACCGATTTCCATCTAAAAGGGCGGGGGGTTCGATTTTGGTCGTTTTGGAACGATTTCGGGGTAAAAGAGCCGGGGGTGCGATTTTGGTCATTTTGGACAGATTTCTGTTTAAAAGGGCTGGGGGTGCGATTTTGGACATTTTAGACCGATTTCCGTCTAAAAAAAGCCGGGTTGCGATTTTGGTCATTTTGGACCAATTTCGGGCTGAAAGAGGCCGTGGGTGCGATTTTGGACCGATTTCCGACTAAAAGGGCTGGGGGTGCGATTTTGGACATTTTAGACCAATTTCCGTCTAAAAAAAGCCGGGTTGCGATTTTGGTCATTTTGGACCAATTTCGGGCTGAAAGAGGCCGTGGGTGCGATTTTGGACCGATTTCCGACTAAAAGGGCCGGGGGTGCGATTTTGGTAATTTTGGACCGATTTCTGGCTAAGTGGGCCGGGGGTGCAATTTTGGTCATTTTGGACCGATTTCTGGCTAAAAGGGCCGGGGGTGTGATTTTGGTTATTTTGGACCGATTTCTGGTTAAAAGGGCCGGGGGTGCGATTTTGGTCATTTTAGACCGATTTTGGGCTAAAAGGGCTGGGGGTGCGATTTTGGTCATTTTGGACGATTTCTGGCTAAATGGGCCGGGGGTGCGATTTTTATCATTTTGGACCGATTTCTGGCTAAAAGGGCTGGGGGTGCGATTTTGGTTATTTTGGACCGATTTCTGGTTAAAAGGGCTGGGGGTGCGAGTTTGGTTATTTTGGACCGATTTCTGTCTAAAAGGGCCGGGGATGCGATTTTGGTCATTTTGGACCGATTTCCATCTAAAAGGGCCGGGGGTGCGATTTTGGTCATTTTGGACCGATTTTGGGGTAAAAGGGCCGAGGGTGCGATTTTGGTCATTTTTGACCGATTTCTGGCTAAAAGGGCCGGGGGTGCGATTTTGGTAATTTTGGACCGATTTCTGGCTAAAAGGGCCGGGGGTGCGATTTTGGTCATTTTGGACCGATTTTGAGCTAAAAGGGCCGGGGGTGCGATTTTGGTCATTTTTGACCGATTTCTGGCTAAAAGGGCTGGGGGTGCGATTTTTGTCATTTTGGACCGATTTTGGGCTAAAAGGGCCTGGGGTGCGATTTTGGTTATTTTGGACCGATTTCTGGTTAAAAGGGCCGGGGGTGCGATTTTGGTCATTTTAGACCGATTTTGGGCTAAAAGGGCCGGGGGTGCGATTTTGGTCATTTTGGACCGATTTCTTATTAAAAGGGCTGGGGGTGCGATTTTTGACATTTTAGACCGATTTCCGTCTAAAAAAAGCCGGGTTGCGATTTTGGTCATTTCGGACCAATTTCGGGCTGAAAGAGGCCGTGGGTGCGATTTTGGACCGATTTCCGGCTAAAAGGGCCGGGGGTGCGATTTTGGTCATTTTGGATCGAATTCCAGCTAAAAGGGCTGGGGGTGCGTTTTTGGTCATTTTGGACCGATTTCTGGTTAAAAGTGCCGGGGGTGCGATTTTGGTAATTTTGGACCGATTTCCATCTAAATGGGCCGGGGGTTCGATTTTGGTCGTTTTGGACCGATTTCTGCCTAAAAGGGCTGGGGGTGCGATTTTGGATATTTTAGACCGATTTCCGTCTAAAAAAAGCCGGGTTGCGATTTTGGTCATTTTGGACCAATTTCGGGCTGAAAGAGGCCGTGGGTGAGATTTTGGACCGATTTCCAGCTAAAAGGGCCGGGGGTGCGATTTTGGTCATTTTGGACCGATTTCTGTCTAAAAGGGCCGGGGGTCCGATTTTGGTAATTTTGAACCGAATTCCAGCTAAAAGGGCTGGGGGTGCGTTTTTGGTCATTTTGGACCGATTTCTGGTTAAAAGGGCTGGGGGTGCGATTTTGGTCACTTTAGACCGATTTTGGGATAAAAGGGCTGGGGGTGCGATTTTTGTCATTTTGGACCGATTTCTGTTTAAAAGGGCCGGGTTGCGATTTTGGTCATTTTGGACCGATTTCCTGCTAAAAGGGCCGGGGGTGCGATTTTGGTCATTTTGGACCGATTTCTGTTTAAAAGTGCCGGGGGTGCGATTTTGGTCATTTTTGATCGATTTCTGGCTAAAAGGGCCAGGGGTGCGATTTTGATAATTTTGGACCGATTTCTGGCTAAATGGGCCGGGGGTGCGATTTTGGTTATTTTGGACCAATTTCTGGTTAAAAGGGCCGGGGGTGCGATTTTGGTAATTTTGGACTGATTTCGGGGTAAAAGAGTCGGGGGTGCGATTTTGATCATTTTGGACCGATTTCTGGGTAAAAGGGCCGGGGGTGCGATTTTGGTTATTTTGGACCGATTTCTGGTTAAAAGGGCCGGGGGTGCGATTTTGGTCATTTTAGACCGATTTTGGGCTAAAAGGGCCGGGGGTGCGATTTTGGTCATTTTGGACCGATTTCTGGTTAAAAGGGCCGGGGGTGCGATTTTGGTTATTTTGGACCGATTTCTGGTTAAAAGGGCTGGGGGTGCGATTTTGGTCATTTTAGACCGATTTTGGGCTAAAAGGGCCGGGGGTTCGATTTTGGTCTTTTTGGACCGATTTTGGGCTAAAAGGGCCGGGGGTGCGATTTTGGTTATTTTGGACCGATTTCTGGTTAAAAGGGCCGGGGGTGCGATTTTGGTCATTTTAGACCGATTTTGGGCTAAAAGGGCCGGGGGTGCGATTTTGGTTATTTTGGACCGATTTCTGGTTAAAAGGGCCGGGGGTGCGATTTTGGTTATTTTGGACCGATTTCGGCTAAATGGGCCGGGGGTGCGATTTTGGTAATTTTGGACTGATTTCGGGGTAAAAGAGTCGGGGGTGCGATTTTGGTCATTTTGGACCGATTTCTGGTTAAAAGGGCCGGGGGTGCGATTTTGGTTATTTTGGACCGATTTCTGGTTAAAAGGGCCGGGGGTGCGATTTTGGTCATTTTAGACCGATTTCTGTTTAAAAGGGCTGGGGGTGCGATTTTGGACATTTTAGACCGATTTCCGTCTAAAAAAAGCCAGGTTGCGATTTTGGTCATTTTGGACCAATTTCGGGCTGAAAGAGGCCGTGGGTGCGATTTTGGACCGATTTCCGACTAAAAGGGCTGGGGGTGCGATTTTGGACATTTTAGACCAATTTCCGTCTAAAAAAAGCCGGGTTGCGATTTTGGTCATTTTGGACCAATTTCGGGCTGAAAGAGGCCGTGGGTGCGATTTTGGACCGATTTCCGGCTAAAAGGGCCGGGGGTGCGATTTTGGTAATTTTGGACCGAATTCCAGCTAAAAGGGCTGGGGGTGCGTTTTTGGTCATTTTGGACCGATTTCTGGTTAAAAGTGCCGGGGTGCGATTTTGGTAATTTTGGACCGATTTCCAGCTAAAAGGGCTGGGGGTGCGATTTTGGTAATTTTGGACCGCTTTCCATCTAAAGGGGCGGGGGGTTCGATTTTGGTCATTTTGGACAAATTTCCGGCTAAAAGGGTCGGGGGTTCGATTTTGGTTATTTTGGACCGATTTCTGTTTAAAAGGGCCGGGGGTGCGATTTTGGTCATTTTGGACCGATTTCTGCCTAAAAGGGCCGGGGGTGCGATTTTGGTCATTTTGGACCAATTTGGGGCTAAAAGGGCCAGGGGTGCGATTTTGGTAATTTTGGACCGATTTCTGGCTAAATGGGCCAGGGGTGCGATTTTTTTTATTTTGGACCGATTTTGGGCTAAAAGGGCTGGGGGTGCGATTTTGGTTATTTTGGACCGATTTCCGGTTAAAAGGGCTGGGGGTGCGATTTTGGTCATTTTGGACCGATTTCCATCTAAAAGGGTGGGGGGTTCGATTTTGGTCGTTTTGGAACGATTTCGGTGTAAAAGGGCCGAGGTTGCGATTTTGGTCATTTTGGACCGATTTCGGGGTAAAAGAGCCGTGGGTGCGATTTGTCATTTTGGACCAATTTCCGGCTAAAAGGGCCGGGGGTGCGATTTTGGTCATTTTTGACCGATTTCTGGCTAAAAGGGCCGGGGGTGCGATTTTGGTAATTTTAGACCGATTTCTGGCTAAAAGGGTCGGGGGTGCGATTTTGGTCATTTTGGACCGATTTTGGGCTAAAAGGGCCGGGGGTGCGATTTTGGTTATTTTGGACCGATTTCTGGTTAAAAGGGCTAGGGGTGCGATTTTGGTTATTTTGGACCGATTTCTGGTTAAAAGGGCCGGGGGTGCGATTTTGGTCATTTTAGACCGATTTTGGGCTAAAAGGGCCGGGGGTGCAATTTTGGTCATTTTGGACCGATTTCCAGCTAAAAGGGCCGGGGGTGCGATTTTGGTCATTTTTGACCGATTTCTGGCTAAAAGGGCCGGGGGTGCGATTTTGGTTATTTTGGACCGATTTCTGGTTAAAAGGGCTAGGGGTGCGATTTTGGTTATTTTGGACCGATTTCTGGCTAAATGGGCTGGGGGTGCGATTTTGGTCATTTTAGACCGATTTTGGGCTAAAAGGGCCGGGGGTGCAATTTTGGTCATTTTGGACCGATTTCCAGCTAAAAGGGCTGGGGGTGCGATTTTGGTCATTTTGGACCGATTTCTGCCTAAAAGGGTCGGGGGTGCGATTTTGGTCATTTTGGACCGATTTTGGGCTAAAAGGGCCGGGGGTGCGATTTTGGTTATTTTGGACCGATTTCTGGTTAAAAGGGCTAGGGGTGCGATTTTGGTTATTTTGGACCGATTTCTGGTTAAAAGGGGCGGGGGTGCGATTTTGGTCATTTTAGACCGATTTTGGGCTAAAAGGGCCGGGGGTGCGATTTTGGTCATTTTTGACCGATTTCTGGCTAAAATAGCCGGGGGTGCGATTTTGGTCATTTTGGACCGATTTCTGGTTAAAAGGACTGGGGGTGCGATTTTGGACATTTTAGACCGATTTCCATCTAAAAAAAGCCGGGGGTGCGATTTTGGTCATTTTGGACCGATTTCTGTCTAAAAGGGCTGGGGGTGCGATTTTGGTAATTTTGGACCGATTTCCAGCTAAAAGGTCCGGGGGTGCGATTTTGGTCATTTTGGACCGATTTCTGCCTAAAAGGGCAGGGGGTGCGATTTTGGTCATTTTGGACCAATTTCTGGCTAAAAGGGCTGGGGGTGCGATTTTGGTTATTTTGGACCGATTTCTGGTTAAAAGGACTGGGGGTGCGATTTTGGACATTTTAGACCGATTTCCGTCTAAAAAAAGCCGGGTTGCGATTTTGGTCATTTTGGACCAATTTCCGGCTAAAAGGGCCGGGGGTGCGATTTTGGTCATTTTGGACCGATTTTGAGCTAAAAGGGCCGGGGGTGCGATTTTGGTCATTTTGGACCGATTTCTGTTTAAAAGGGCTGGGGGTGCAATTTTTGTCATTTTGGACCGATTTCTGGCTAAAAGGGCCGGGGGTGCGATTTTGGTCATTTTGGACCGATTTCTGGTTAAAAGTGCCGGGGGTGCGATTTTGGTTATTTTGGACCGATTTCTGGTTAAAAGGGCCGGGGGTGCGATTTTGGTTATTTTGGACCGATTTCTGGTTAAAAGGGCCGGGGGTGCAATTTTTGTCATTTTGGACCGATTTCTGGCTAAAAGGGCCGGGGGTGCGATTTTGGTCATTTTGGACCGATTTCTGGTTAAAAGTGCCGGGGGTGCGATTTTGGTTATTTTGGACCGATTTCTGGTTAAAAGGGCCGGGGGTGCGATTTTGGTTATTTTGGACCGATTTCTGGTTAAAAGGGCCGGGGGTGCGATTTTGGTCATTTTAGACCGATTTTGGGCTAAAAGGGCCGGGGGTGCGATTTTGGTCATTTTGGACCGATTTCTTGTTAAAAGTGCCGGGGGTGCGATTTTGGTCATTTTGGACCGATTTCCAGCTAAAAGGGCTGGGGGTGCGATTTTGGTCATTTTGGACCGATTTCCGTCTAAAAGGGCCGGGGGTGCGATTTTGGTCATTTTGGACCGATTTCCATCTAAAAGGGCGGGGGGTTCGATTTTTGTCATTTTGGACCGATTTCTGGCTAAAAGGGCCGGGGGTGCGATTTTGGTCATTTTGGACCGATTTTGAGCTAAAAGGGCCGGGGGTGCGATTTTGGTCATTTTGGACCGATTTCTGCCTAAAAGGGCCGGGGGTGCGATTTTGGTCATTTTTGACCGATTTCTGGCTAAAAGGGCTGGGGGTGCGATTTTTGTCATTTTGGACCGATTTCTGCCTAAAAGGGCTGGGGGTGCGATTTTTGTCATTTTGGACCGATTTTGGGCTAAAAGGGCCGGGGGTGCGATTTTGGTTATTTTGGACCGATTTCTGGTTAAAAGGGCCGGAGGTGCGATTTTGGTCATTTTGGACCGATTTTGGGCTAAAAGGGCCGGGGGTGCGATTTTGGTCATTTTGGACCGATTTTGGGCTAAAAGGGCCGGGGGTGCGATTTTGGTTATTTTGGACCGATTTCTGGTTAAAAGGGCCGGGGGTGCGATTTTGGTCATTTTAGACCGATTTTGGGCTAAAAGGGCCGGGGGTGCGATTTTGGTTATTTTGGACCGATTTTGGGCTAAAAGGCCTGGGGGTGCGATTTTGGTCATTTTGGACAGATTTCTGTTTAAAAGGGCTGGGGGTGCGATTTTGGACATTTTAGACCGATTTCCGTCTAAAAAAAGCCGGGTTGCGATTTTGGTCATTTTGGACCAATTTCGGGCTGAAAGAGGCCGTGGGTGCGATTTTGGACCGATTTCCGGCTAAAAGGGCCGGGGGGTGCGATTTTGGTCATTTTGGAGCGATTTCTGGCTAAATGGGCCGGGGGTGCGATTTTTGTCATTTTGGACCGATTTCTGGCTAAAAGGGCCAGGGGTGCGATTTTGGTAATTTTGGACTGATTTCGGGGTAAAAGGGCCGGGGGTGCGATTTTGGTCATTTTGGACCGATTTCTGGTTAAAAGGGCCGGGGGTGCGATTTTGGTTATTTTGGACCGATTTCTAGTTAAAAGGGCCGGGGGTGCGATTTTGGTCATTTTAGACCGATTTTGGGCTAAAAGGGCCGGGGGTGCGATTTTGGTCATTTTGGACCGATTTTGGGCTAAAAGGGCCGGGGGTGCGATTTTGGTCATTTTAGACCGATTTCTGTTTAAAATGGCTGGGGGTGCGATTTTGGACATTTTAGACAGATTTCTGTCTAAAAAAAGCCGGGTTGCGATTTTAGTCATTTTGGACCAATTTCGGGCTGAAAGAGGCCGTGGGTGCGATTTTGGACTGATTTCCGGCTAAAAGGGCCGGGGGTGCGATTTTGGTCATTTTGGACCGATTTCTGTCTATAAGGGCCGGGGGTGCGATTTTGGTAATTTTGGACCGAATTCCAGCTAAAAGGGCTGGGGGTGCGTTTTTGGTCATTTTGGACCGATTTCTGGTTAAATGTGCCGGGGGTGCGATTTTGGTAATTTTGGACCAAATTCCAGCTAAAAGGGCTGGGGGTGCGTTTTTGGTCATTTTGGACCGATTTCTGGTTAAATGTGCCGGGGGTGCGATTTTGGTAATTTTGGACCGATTTCCAGCTAAAAGGGCAGGGGGTGCGATTTTGGTCATTTTGGACCGATTTCCATCTAAAAGGGCTGGGGGTGCGATTTTGGTCGTTTTGGGACGATTTCGGTGTAAAAGGGCCGGGGTTGCGATTTTGGTCATTTTGGACCGATTTCGGGGTAAAAGAGCCGTGGGTGCGATTTGTAATTTTGGACCGATTTCTGGCTAAATGGTCCGGGGGTGCGATTTTGGTCATTTTGGACCGATTTCTGGCTAAAAGGGCCGGGGGTGCGATTTTGGTCATTTTGGACCGATTTTGAACTAAAAGGGCCGGGGGTGCGATTTTGGTTATTTTGGACCGATTTCTGGTTAAAAGGGCCGGGGGTGCGATTTTGGTCATTTTGGACCGATTTCTGGCTAAATGGGCCGGGGGTGCGATTTTTGTCATTTTGGACCAATTTTGGGCTAAAAGGGCCGGGGGTGCGATTTTTATCATTTTGGACCGATTTCTGGTTAAAAGGGCCGGGGGTGCGATTTTGGTCATTTTATACCGATTTTGGGCTAAAAGGGCCGGGGGTGCGATTTTGGTCATTTTAGACCGATTTTGGGCTAAAAGGGCCGGGGGTGCGATTTTGGTTATTTTGGACCGATTTCTGGTTAAAAGGGCCGGGGGTGCGATTTGTAATTTTGGACCGATTTCTGGCTAAATGGTCCGGGGGTGCGATTTTGGTCATTTTGGACCGATTTCTGGCTAAAAGGGCCGGGGGTGCGATTTTGGTCATTTTGGACCGATTTTGAACTAAAAGGGCCGGGGGTGCGATTTTGGTTATTTTGGACCGATTTCTGGTTAAAAGGGCCGGGGGTGCGATTTTGGTCATTTTGGACCGATTTCTGGCTAAATGGGCCGGGGGTGCGATTTTTGTCATTTTGGACCGATTTTGGGCTAAAAGGGCCGGGGGTGCGATTTTTATCATTTTGGACCGATTTCTGGTTAAAAGGGCCGGGGGTGCGATTTTGGTCATTTTATACCGATTTTGGGCTAAAAGGGCCGGGGGTGCGATTTTGGTCATTTTAGACCGATTTTGGGCTAAAAGGGCCCGGGGTGCGATTTTTGTCATTTTGGACAGATTTTGAGCTAAAAGGGCCGGGGGTGCGATTTTGGTCATTTTGGACCGATTTCTGGCTAAAAGGGCTGGGGGTGCGATTTGTCATTTTGGACCAATTTCTGGCTAAAAGGGCCGAGGGTGCGATTTTGGTCATTTTGAACCGATTTTGAGCTAAAAGGGCCGGGGGTGCGATTTTGGTCATTTTGGACTGATTTGTGGCTAAATGGGCCGGGGGTGCGATTTTTGTCATTTTGGACCGATTTCTGGCTAAATGGGCCGGGGGTGCGATTTTTGTCATTTTGGACCGATTTCTGGCTAAAAGGGCTGGGGGTGCGATTTTTGTCATTTTGGACCGATTTCTGGCTAAAAGGGCCGGGGGTGCGATTTTGGTAATTTTGGACCGATTTCTGGCTAAAAGGGCCGGGGGTGCGATTTTGGTAATTTTGGACCGATTTCTGGCTAAAAGGGCCGGGGGTGCGATTTTGGTCATTTTAGACCGATTTTGGGCTAAAAGGGCCAGGGGTGCGATTTTGGTCATTTTGGACCGATTTTGGGCTAAATGGGCCGGGGGTGCGATTTTGGTTATTTTGGACCGATTTCTGGTTAAAAGGGCCGGGGGTGCGATTTTGGTCATTTTGGACCGATTTCTGTTTAAAAGTGCCGGGGGTGCGATTTTGGTCATTTTGGACCGATTTCTGGCTAAATGGGCCGGGGGTGCGATTTTGGTCATTTTTGATCGATTTCTGGCTAAAAGGGCCGGGGGTGCGATTTTGGTAATTTTGGACCGATTTCTGGCTAAATGGGCCGGGGGTGCGATTTTGGTCATTTTGGACCAATTTCTGGCTAAATGGGCCGGGGGTGCGATTTTGGTAATTTTGGACTGATTTCGGGGTAAAAGAGTCGGGGGTGCGATTTTGGTCATTTTGGACCGATTTCTGGGTAAAAGGGCCGGGGGTGCGATTTTGGTCATTTTGAACTGATTTCTGGTTAAAAGGGCTGGGGGTGCGATTTTGGTTATTTTGGACCGATTTCTGGTTAAAAGGGCCGGGGGTGCGATTTTGGTCATTTTAGACCGATTTTGGGCTTAAAGGGCCGGGGGTGCGATTTTGGTCATTTTGGACCGATTTCTGGTTAAAAGGGCCGGGGGTGCGATTTTGGTTATTTTGGACCGATTTCTGGTTAAAAGGGCTGGGGGTGCAATTTTGGTCATTTTGGACCGATTTCTGGTTAAAAGGGCTGGGGGTGCGATTTTGGTCATTTTAGACCGATTTTGGGCTAAAAGGGCCGGGGGTGCGATTTTGGTCTTTTTGGACCGATTTTGGGCTAAAAGGGCCGGGGGTGCGATTTCGGTTATTTTGGACCGATTTCGGCTAAATGGGCCGTGGGTGCGATTTTGGTTATTTTGGACCGATTTCTGGTTAAAAGGGCCGGGGGTGCGATTTTGGTTATTTTGGACCGATTTCGGCTAAATGGGCCGGGGGTGCGATTTTGGTAATTTTGGACTGATTTTGGGGTAAAAGAGTCAGGGGTGCGATTTTGGTCATTTTGGACCGATTTCTGTTTAAAAGGGCCGGGGGTGCGATTTTGGTTATTTTGGACCGATTTCTGGTTAAAAGGGCCGGGGGTGCGATTTTGGTCATTTTAGACCGATTTCTGTTTAAAAGGGCTGGGGGTGCGATTTTGGACATTTTAGACCGATTTCCGTCTAAAAAAAGCCAGGTTGCGATTTTGGTCATTTTGGACCAATTTCGGGCTGAAAGAGGCCGTGGGTGCGATTTTGGACCGATTTCCGACTAAAAGGGCTGGGGGTGCGATTTTGGACATTTTAGACCAATTTCCGTCTAAAAAAAGCCGGGTTGCGATTTTGGTCATTTTGGACCAATTTCGGGCTGAAAGAGGCCGTGGGTGCGATTTTGGTCCGATTTCCGGCTAAAAGGGCCGGGGGTGCGATTTTGGTAATTTTAGACCGAATTCCAGCTAAAAGGGCTGGGGGTGCGATTTTGGTCATTTTGGACCGATTTCTGGTTAAAAGTGCCGGGGTGCGATTTTGGTAATTTTGGACCGATTTCCAGCTAAAAGGGCTGGGGGTGCGATTTTGGTAATTTTGGACCGATTTCCAGCTAAAAGGGCTGGGGGTGCGATTTTGGTAATTTTGGACCGCTTTCAATCTAAAGGGGCGGGGGGTTCGATTTTGGTCATTTTGGACAAATTTCCGGCTAAAAGGGCCGGGGGTGCGATTTTGGTTATTTTGGGCCGATTTCTGTTTAAAAGAGCCGGGGGTGCGATTTTGGTCATTTTGGACCGATTTCTGCCTAAAAGGGCCGGGGGTGCGATTTTGGTCATTTTGGAACAATTTGGGGCTAAAAGGGCCAGGGGTGCGATTTTGGTCATTTTGGACCGATTTCTGGCTAAATGGGCCAGGGGTGCGATTTTTTTCATTTTGGACCGATTTTGGGCTAAAAGGGCCGGGGCTGCGATTTTGGTTATTTTGGACCGATTTCTGGTTAAAAGGGCTGGGGGTGCGATTTTGGTCATTTTGGACCGATTTCTGTTTAAAAGGGCCGGGGGTGCGATTTTGGACATTTTAGACCGATTTCCGTCTAAAAAAAGCCGGGTTGCGATTTTGGTCATTTTGGACCGATTTCCGGCTAAAAGGGCCGGGGGTGCGATTTTGGTCATTTTGGACCGATTTCTGTTTAAAAGTGCCGGGGGTGCGATTTTGGTCATTTTGGACCGATTTCTGGCTAAATGGGCCGGGGGTGCGATTTTGGTCATTTTTGATCGATTTCTCGCTAAAAGGGCCGGGGGTGCGATTTTGGTAATTTTGGACCCATTTCTGGCTAAATGGGCCGGGGGTGCGATTTTGGTTATTTTGGACCAATTTCTGGCTAAATGGGCCGGGGGTGCGATTTTGGTAATTTTGGACTGATTTCGGGGTAAAAGAGTCGGGGGTGCGATTTTGGTCATTTTGGACCGATTTCTGGGTAAAAGGGCCGGGGGTGCGATTTTGGTCATTTTGAACTGATTTCTGGTTAAAAGGGCTGGGGGTGCGATTTTGGTTATTTTGGACCGATTTCTGGTTAAAAGGGCCGGGGGTGCGATTTTGGTCATTTTAGACCGATTTTGGGCTAAAAGGGCCGGGGGTGCGATTTTGGTCATTTTGGACCGATTTCTGGTTAAAAGGGCCGGGGGTGCGATTTTGGTTATTTTGGACCGATTTCTGGTTAAAAGGGCTGGGGGTGCAATTTTGGTCATTTTGGACCGATTTCTGGTTAAAAGGGCTGGGGGTGCGATTTTGGTCATTTTAGACCGATTTTGGGCTAAAAGGGCCGGGGGTGCGATTTTGACCTTTTTGGACCGATTTTGGGCTAAAAGGGCCGGGGGTGCGATTTCGGTTATTTTGGACCGATTTCGGCTAAATGGGCCGGGGGTGCGATTTTGGTTATTTTGGACCGATTTCTGGTTAAAAGGGCCGGGGGTGCGATTTTGGTTATTTTGGACCGATTTCGGCTAAATGGGCCGTTTGTGCGATTTTGGTAATTTTGGACTGATTTTGGGGTAAAAGAGTCGGGGGTGCGATTTTGGTCATTTTGGACCGATTTCTGGTTAAAAGGGCCGGGGGTGCGATTTTGGTTATTTTGGACCGATTTCTGGTTAAAAGGGCCGGGGGTGCGATTTTGGTCATTTTAGACCGATTTCTGTTTAAAAGGGCTGGGGGTGCCCTTTTTCGGGCTGAAAGAGGCCGTGGGTGCGATTTTGGACCGATTTCCGACTAAAAGGGCTGGGGGTGCGATTTTGGTCATTTTGGACCGATGCCTGCCTAAAATGGCCGGGGGTGCGATTTTGGTAATTTTGGACCGATTTCTGGCTAAAAGGGCCGGGGGTGCGATTTTGGTCAATTTGGACCGATTTCAGGATAAAAGGGCCGGGGGTGCGATTTTGGTCATTTTGGACCGATTTCTGCCTAAAAGGGCCGGGGGTGCGATTTTGGTCATTTTGGACCGATTTCTGGCTAAAAGGGCCGGGGGTGCGATTTTGGTCATTTTGGACCGATTTCTGGTTAAAAGTGCCGGGGGTGCGATTTTGGTCATTTTGGACCGATTTCCATCTAAAAGGGCGGGGGGTTCGATTTTGGTCGTTTTGGAACGATTTCGGGGTAAAAGAGCCGTGGGTGCGATTTGTCATTTTGGACCAATTTCTGGCTAAAAGGGCCGGGGGTGCGACTTTGGTCATTTTTGACCGATTTCTGGCTGAAAGGGCCGGGGTTGGGATTTTGGTCATTTTGGACCGATTTCTGCCTAAAAGGGCCGGGGGTGCGATTTTGGTCATTTTTGACCGATTTCTGGCTGAAAGGGCCGGGGGTGCGATTTGTCATTTTGGACCAATTTCTGCCTAAAAGGGCCGGGAGTGCGATTTTGGTCATTTTTGACCGATTTCTGCCTAAAAGGGCCGGGGGTGCGATTTTGGTCATTTTGGACCGATTTCTGGCTAAAAGGGCTGGGGGTGCGATTTTTGTCATTTTGGACCGATTTTGGGCTAAAAGGGCCGGGGGTGCGATTTTATTCATTTTGGACCGATTTCCAGCTAAAAGGGCCGGGGGTGCGATTTTATTCATTTTGGACCGATTTCCAGCTAAAAGGGCCGGGGGTGCGATTTTTGTCATTTTGGACCGATTTCTGGTTAAAAGGGCCGGGGGGTGCGATTTTGGTAATTTTGGACTGATTTCGGGGTAAAAGGGCCGGGGGTGCGATTTTGGTCATTTTGGACCGATTTCTGCCTAAAAGGGCCGGGGTTGCGATTTTGGTCATTTTGGACCGATTTCTGGCTAAAAGGGCTGGGGGTGCGATTTTTGTCATTTTGGACCGATTTTGGGCTAAAAGGGCCGGGGGTGCGATTTTATTCATTTTGGACCGATTTCCAGCTAAAAGGGCTGGGGGTGCGATTTTATTCATTTTGGACCGATTTCCAGCTAAAAGGGCCGGGGGTGCGATTTTGGTCATTTTGGACCGATTTCCATCTAAAAGGGCCAGGGGTGCGATTTTTGTCATTTTGGACCGATTTCCAGCTAAAAGGGCCGGGGGTTCGATTTTATTCATTTTGGACCGATTTCCAGCTAAAAGGGCCGGGGGTGCGATTTTGGTCATTTTGGACCGATTTCCATCTAAAAGGGCCAGGGGTGCGATTTTTGTCATTTTGGACCGATTTCTGGTTAAAAGGGCCGGGGGTGTGATTTTGGTCATTTTGGACCGATTTCTGGCTAAAAGGGCCGGGGGTGCGATTTTGGTCATTTTTGACCGATTTCTGCCTAAAAGGGCTGGGGGTGCGATTTTTGTCATTTTGGACCGATTTTGGGCTAAAAGGGCCGGGGGTGCGATTTTGGTTATTTTGGACCGATTTCTGGTTAAAAGGGCGGGGGGTGCGATTTGTCATTTTGGACCAATTTCCGGCTAAAAGGGCCGGGGGTGCGATTTTGGTCATTTTTGATTGATTTCTGGCTAAATGGGTCGGGGGTGCGATTTTTGTCATTTTGGACCGATTTCTGGCTAAAAGGGCCGTGGGTGCGATTTTGGTAATTTTGGACCGATTTCTGGCTAAATGGGCCGGGGGTGCGATTTTGGTAATTTTGGACAGATTTCGGGGTAAAAGGGCCGGGGGTGCGATTTTGGTCATTTTAGACCGATTTTGGGCTAAAAGGGCCGGGGGTGCGATTTTGGTAATTTTGGACCGATTTCTGGCTAAATGGGCCGGGGGTGCGATTTTGGTAATTTTGGACCGATTTCTGGTTAAAAGGGCCGGGGGTGCGATTTTGGTCATTTTAGACCGATTTTGGGCTAAAAGGGCCGGTGGTGCGATTTTGGTAATTTTGGACCGATTTCTGGCTAAATGGGCCGGGGGTGCGATTTTGGTAATTTTGGACTGATTTCGGGGTAAAAGGGCCGGGGGAGCGATTTTGGTCATTTTAGACTGATTTTGGGCTAAAATGGCCGGGGGTGCGATTTTGGGCATTTTGGACCGATTTTGGGCTAAAAGGGCCGGGGGTGCGATTTTGGTCATTTTAGACCGATTTCTGGCTAAATGGGCCGGGGGTGCGATTTTGGTCATTTTGGACCGATTTCTGGCTAAAAGGGCCCGGGGGTGCGATTTTGGTCATTTTGGACCGATTTCTGCCTAAAAGGGCCGGGGGTGCGATTTTGGTCATTTTGGACCGATTTTTGGCTAAAAGGGCCGGGGGTGCGATTTTGGTTATTTTGGACCGATTTCTGGTTAAAAGGGCCGTGGGTGCGATTTGTCATTTTGGACCAATTTCCGGCTAAAAGGGCCGGGGGTGCGATTTTGGTCATTTTTGATCGATTTCTGGCTAAATGGGCCGGGGGTGCGATTTTTGTCATTTTGGACCGATTTCTGGCTAAAAGGGCCGGGGGTGCGATTTTTGTCATTTTGGACCGATTTCTGGCTAAAAGGGCCGGGGGTGCGATTTTGGTAATTTTGGACTGATTTCGGGGTAAAAGAGTCGGGGGTGCGATTTTGGTCATTTTGGACCGATTTCTGGTTAAAAGGGCCGGGGGTGCGATTTTGGTCATTTTAGACCGATTTTGGGCTAAAAGGGCCGGGGGTGCGATTTTTGTCATTTTGGACCGATTTCTGGCTAAAAGGGCTGGGGGTGCGATTTTGGTAATTTTGGACCGATTTCTGTCTAAAAGGGCCGGGGGTGCGATTTTGGTCATTTTGGACCGATTTCCATCTAAAAGGGCTGGGGGTTCGATTTTGGTCGTTTTGAAACGATTTTGGTGTAAAAGGGCCGGGGTTGCGATTTTGGTCATTTTGGACCAATTTCGGGGTAAAAGAGCCGGGGGTGCGATTTTGGTCATTTTTGACCAATTTCTGGCTAAAAGGGCCGGGGGTGCGATTTTGGTAATTTTTGACCGATTTCTGGCTAAAAGGGCCGGGAGTGCGATTTTGGTCATTTTGGACCGATTTTGAGCTAAAAGGGCCGGGGTGCGATTTTGGTCATTTTGGACCGATTTCTGGCTAAAAGGGCCGGGGGTGCGATTTTGGTCATTTTGGACCGATTTTGAGCTAAAAGGGCCGGGGGTGCGATTTTGGTCATTTTTGACCGATTTCTGGCTAAAAGGGCTGGGGGTGCGATTTTTGTCAGTTTTGACTGATTTCTGGCTAAAAGGGCTGGGGGTGCGATTTTGGTAATTTTGGACCGATTTCTGGCTAAATGGGCCGGGGTTCCATTTTTGTCATTTTGGACCGATTTTGGGCTAAAAGGGCCGGGGGTGCGATTTTGGTTATTTTGGACCGATTTCTGGTTAAAAGGGCTGGGGGTGCGATTTTGGTCATTTTAGACCGATTTTGGGCTAAAAGGGCCGGGGGTGCGATTTTGGTAATTTTGGACCGATTTCTGGCTAAATGGGCCGGGGGTGCGATTTTGGTCATTTTAGACCGATTTTGGGCTAAAAGGGCCAGGGGTGCGATTTTGGTAATTTTGGACCGATTTCTGGCTAAATGGGCCGGGGGTGCGATTTTGGTCATTTTGGACCGATTTCTTATTAAAAGGGCTGGGGGTGCGATTTTGGACATTTTAGACCGATTTCCGTCTAAAAAAAGCCGGGTTGCGATTTTGGTCATTTTGGACCAATTTCGGGCTGAAAGAGGCCGTGGGTGCGATTTTGGACCGATTTCCAGCTAAAAGGGCCGGGGGTGCGATTTTGGTCATTTTAGACCGATTTCTGGTTAAAAGTGCCGGGGGTGCGATTTTGGTAATTTTGGACCGATTTCCAGCTAAATGGGCTGGGGGTGCGATTTTGGTCATTTTGGACTGATTTCTGCCTAAAAGGGCCGGGGGTGCGATTTTGATCATTTTTGACCAATTTCTGGCTAAAAGGGCTGGGGGTGCGATTTTTGTCATTTTGGATTGATTTTGGGCTAAAAGGGCCGGTGGTGCGATTTTGGTCATTTTAGACCGATTTTGAGCTAAAAGGGCCGGGGGTGCGATTTTGGTCATTTTTGACCGATTTCTGGCTAAAAGGGCTGGGGGTGCGATTTTGGTAATTTTGGACCGATTTCTGGCTAAATGGGCCGGGGTTCCATTTTTGTCATTTTGGACCGATTTTGGGCTAAAAGGGCCGGGGGTGCGATTTTGGTTATTTTGGACCGATTTCTGGTTAAAAGGGCTGGGGGTGCGATTTTGGTCATTTTAGACCGATTTTGGGCTAAAAGGGCCGGGGGTGCGATTTTGGTAATTTTGGACCGATTTCTGGCTAAATGGGCCGGGGGTGCGATTTTGGTCATTTTAGACCGATTTTGGGCTAAAAGGGCCAGGGGTGCGATTTTGGTAATTTTGGACCGATTTCTGGCTAAATGGGCCGGGGGTGCGATTTTGGTCATTTTGGACCGATTTCTTATTAAAAGGGCTGGGGGTGCGATTTTAGACATTTTAGACCGATTTCCGTCTAAAAAAAGCCGGGTTGCGATTTTGGTCATTTTGGACCAATTTCGGGCTGAAAGAGGCCGTGGGTGCGATTTTGGACCGATTTCCAGCTAAAAGGGCCAGGGGTGCGATTTTGGTCATTTTAGACCGATTTCTGTTTAAAAGTGCCGGGGGTGCGATTTTGGTTATTTTGGACCGATTTCTGGTTAAAAGGGCCGGGGGTGCGATTTTGGTCATTTTAGACTGATTTTGGGCTAAAAGGGCCGGGGGTGCGATTTTGGTCATTTTGGACCGATTTCTGGCTAAATGGGCCGGGGGTGCGATTTTTGTCATTTTGGACCGATTTCTGGCTAAAAGGGCTGGGGTGCGATTTTTGTCATTTTGGACCGATTTTGGGCTAAAAGGGCCGGGGGTGCGATTTTGGTTATTTTGGACCGATTTCTGGTTAAAAGGGCCGGGGGTGCGATTTTGGTCATTTTGGACCGATTTCTGGCTAAATGGGCCGGGGGTGCGATTTTTATCATTTTGGACCGATTTCCATCTAAAAGGGCTGGGGGTGCGATTTTTGTCATTTTGGACCGATTTTGGGCTAAAAGGGCCGGGGGTGCGATTTTTGTCATTTTGGACCGATTTCTGGCTAAAAGGGCTGGGGGTGCGATTTTGGTAATTTTGGACCGATTTCTGTCTAAAAGGGCCGGGGGTGCGATTTTGGTCATTTTGGACCGATTTCCATCTAAAAGGGCTGGGGGTTCGATTTTGGTCGTTTTGGAACGATTTCGGTGTAAAAGGGCCGGGGTTGCGATTTTGGTCATTTTGGACCAATTTCGGGGTAAAAGAGCCGGGGGTGCGATTTTGGTCATTTTTGACCAATTTCTGGCTAAAAGGGCCGGGGGTGCGATTTTGGTAATTTTTGACCGATTTCTGGCTAAAAGGGCCGGGAGTGCGATTTTGGTCATTTTGGACCGATTTTGAGCTAAAAGGGCCGGGGTGCGATTTTGGTCATTTTGGACCGATTTCTGGCTAAAAGGGCCGGGGGTGCGATTTTGGTCATTTTGGACCGATTTTGAGCTAAAAGGGCCGGGGGTGCGATTTTGGTCATTTTTGACCGATTTCTGGCTAAAAGGGCTGGGGGTGCGATTTTTGTCAGTTTTGACTGATTTCTGGCTAAAAGGGCTGGGGGTGCGATTTTGGTAATTTTGGACCGATTTCTGGCTAAATGGGCCGGGGTTCCATTTTTGTCATTTTGGACCGATTTTGGGCTAAAAGGGCCGGGGGTGCGATTTTGGTTATTTTGGACCGATTTCTGGTTAAAAGGGCTGGGGGTGCGATTTTGGTCATTTTAGACCGATTTTGGGCTAAAAGGGCCGGGGGTGCGATTTTGGTAATTTTGGACCGATTTCTGGCTAAATGGGCCGGGGGTGCGATTTTGGTCATTTTAGACCGATTTTGGGCTAAAAGGGCCAGGGGTGCGATTTTGGTAATTTTGGACCGATTTCTGGCTAAATGGGCCGGGGGTGCGATTTTGGTCATTTTGGACCGATTTCTTATTAAAAGGGCTGGGGTGCGATTTTGGACATTTTAGACCGATTTCCGTCTAAAAAAAGCCGGGTTGCGATTTTGGTCATTTTGGACCAATTTCGGGCTGAAAGAGGCCGTGGGTGCGATTTTGGACCGATTTCCAGCTAAAAGGGCCGGGGGTGCGATTTTGGTCATTTTAGACCGATTTCTGGTTAAAAGTGCCGGGGGTGCGATTTTGGTAATTTTGGACCGATTTCCAGCTAAATGGGCTGGGGGTGCGATTTTGGTCATTTTGGACTGATTTCTGCCTAAAAGGGCCGGGGGTGCGATTTTGATCATTTTTGACCAATTTCTGGCTAAAAGGGCTGGGGGTGCGATTTTTGTCATTTTGGATTGATTTTGGGCTAAAAGGGCCGGTGGTGCGATTTTGGTCATTTTAGACCGATTTTGAGCTAAAAGGGCCGGGGGTGCGATTTTGGTCATTTTTGACCGATTTCTGGCTAAAAGGGCTGGGGGTGCGATTTTTGTCATTTTTGACTGATTTCTGGCTAAAAGGGCTGGGGGTGCGATTTTGGTAATTTTGGACCGATTTCTGGCTAAATGGGCCGGGGTTCCATTTTTGTCATTTTGGACCGATTTTGGGCTAAAAGGGCCGGGGGTGCGATTTTGGTTATTTTGGACCGATTTCTGGTTAAAAGGGCTGGGGGTGCGATTTTGGTCATTTTAGACCGATTTTGGGCTAAAAGGGCCGGGGGTGCGATTTTGGTAATTTTGGACCGATTTCTGGCTAAATGGGCCGGGGGTGCGATTTTGGTCATTTTAGACCGATTTTGGGCTAAAAGGGCCAGGGGTGCGATTTTGGTAATTTTGGACCGATTTCTGGCTAAATGGGCCGGGGGTGCGATTTTGGTCATTTTGGACCGATTTCTTATTAAAAGGGCTGGGGGTGCGATTTTGGACATTTTAGACCGATTTCCGTCTAAAAAAAGCCGGGTTGCGATTTTGGTCATTTTGGACCAATTTCGGGCTGAAAGAGGCCGTGGGTGCGATTTTGGACCGATTTCCAGCTAAAAGGGCCGGGGGTGCGATTTTGGTCATTTTAGACCGATTTCTGGTTAAAAGTGCCGGGGGTGCGATTTTGGTAATTTTGGACCGATTTCCAGCTAAAAGGGCTGGGGGTGCGATTTTGGTCATTTTGGACTGATTTCTGCCTAAAAGGGCCGGGGGTGCGATTTTGGTCATTTTTGACCAATTTCTGGCTAAAAGGGCTGGGGGTGCGATTTTTGTCATTTTGGATTGATTTTGGGCTAAAAGGGCCGGTGGTGCGATTTTGGTCATTTTAGACCGATTTTTGGCTAAAAGGGCCGGGGGTGCGATTTTGGTCATTTTGGACTGATTTCTGGCTAAATGGGCCGGGGGTGCGATTTTTGTCATTTTGGACCGATTTCTGGCTAAAAGGGCTGGGGGTGCGATTTTTGTCATTTTGGACCGATTTCTGGTTAAAAGGGCCAGGGGTGCGATTTTGGTCATTTTAGACCGATTTTGGGCTAAAAGGGCCGGGGGTGCGATTTTGGTTATTTTGGACCGATTTCTGGTTAAAAGGGCTGGGGGTGCGATTTTGGTCGTTTTGGAACGATTTCGGTGTAAAAGGGCCGGGGTTGCGATTTTGGTCATTTTGGACCGATTTCGGGGTAAAAGAGCCGTGGGTGCGATTTGTCATTTTGGACCAATTTCCGGCTAAAAGGGCCGGGGGTGCGATTTTGGTCATTTTTGACCGATTTCTGGCTAAAAGGGCCGGGGGTGCGATTTTGGTAATTTTGGACCGATTTCTGGCTAAATGGGCCGGGGGTGCGATTTTGGTCATTTTGGACCGATTTTGAGCTAAAAGGGCCGGGGGTGCGATTTTGGTCATTTTGGACCGATTTTGAGCTAAAAGGGCCGGGAGTGCGATTTTGGTCATTTTGGACCGATTTTGAGCTAAAAGGGCCGGGGGTGCGATTTTGGTCATTTTGGACCGATTTCTGCCTAAAAGGGCCGGGGGTGCGATTTTGGTCATTTTGGACCGATTTTGGGCTAAAAGGGCCGGGGGTGCGATTTTGGTTATTTTGGACCGATTTATGGTTAAAAGGGTCGGGGGTGCGATTTTGGTCATTTTAGACCGATTTTGGGCTAAAAGGGCCGGGGGTGCGATTTTGGTCATTTTGGACCTTTTTCTGGCTAAATGGGCCGGGGGTGCGATTTTTGTCATTTTGGACCGATTTCTGGCTAAAAGGGTTGGGAGTGCGATTTTTGTCATTTTGGACCGATTTTGGGGTAAAAAGGCCGGGGGTGCGATTTTGGTTATTTTGGACCGATTTTGGGCTAAAAGGGCCGGGGGGTGCGATTTTGGTTATTTTGGACCGATTTCTGGTTAAAAGGGCAGGGGGTGCGATTTTGTTCATTTTAGACCGATTTTGGGCTAAAAGGGCCGGGGGTGCGATTCTGGTTATTTTGGACCGATTTCTGTTTAAAAGGGCCGGGGGTGAGATTTTGGTCATTTTAGACCGATTTTGGGCTAAAAGGGCCGGGGGTGCGATTTTGGTTATTTTGGACCGATTTTGGGCTAAAAGGTCCGGTGGTGCGATTTTGGTCATTTCAGACCGATTTTGGGCTAAAAGGGCCGGGGGTGCGATTTTGGTCATTTTGGACCGATTTCTGGCTAAATGGGCCGGGGGTGCGATTTTGGTCATTTTAGACCGATTTTTTGCTAAAAGGGCCGGGGGGTGCGATTTTGGTCATTTTAGACCGATTTTGGGCTAAAAGGGCCAGGGGTGCGATTTTTGTAATTTTGGACCGATTTCTGGCTAAATGGGTCGGGGGTGCGATTTTTGTCATTTTGGACCGATTTTGGGCTAAAAGGGCCGGGGGTGCGATTTTGGTTATTTTGGACCGATTTCTGGTTAAAAGGGCTGGGGGTGCGATTTTGGTCATTTTGGACCGATTTTGGGCTAAAAGGGCCGGGGGTGCGATTTTGGTAATTTTGGACCGATTTCTGGCTAAATGGGCCGGGGGTGCGATTTTGGTCATTTTAGACTGATTTTGGGCTAAAAGGGCCAGGGGTGCGATTTTGGTAATTTTGGACCGATTTCTGGCTAAATGGGCCGGGGGTGCGATTTTGGTCATTTTAGACCGATTTTGGGCTAAAAGGGCCAGGGGTGCGATTTTTGTAATTTTGGACCGATTTCTGGCTAAATGGGTCGGGGGTGCGATTTTTGTCATTTTGGACCGATTTTGGGCTAAAAGGGCCGGGGGTGCGATTTTGGTTATTTTGGACCGATTTCTGGTTAAAAGGGCTGGGGGTGCGATTTTGGTCATTTTAGACCGATTTTGGGCTAAAAGGGCCGGGGGTGCAATTTTGGTAATTTTGGACCGATTTCTGGCTAAATGGGCCGGGGGTGCGATTTTGGTCATTTTAGACTGATTTTGGGCTAAAAGGGCCAGGGGTGCGATTTTGGTAATTTTGGACCGATTTCTTGCTAAATGGGCCGGGGTGCGATTTTGGTCATTTTAGACCGATTTCTTATTAAAAGGGCTGGGGGTGCGATTTTGGACATTTTAGACCGATTTCCGTCTAAAAAAAGCCGGGTTGCGATTTTGGTCATTTTGGACTAATTTCGGGCTGAAAGAGGCCGTGGGTGCGATTTTGGACCGATTTCCAGCTAAAAGGGCCGGGGGTGCGATTTTGGTCATTTTAGACCGATTTCTGGTTAAAAGTGCCGGGGGTGCGATTTTGGTAATTTTGGACCGATTTCCAGCTAAATGGGCTGGGGGTGCGATTTTGGTCATTTTGGACTGATTTCTGCCTAAAAGGGCCGGGGGTGCGATTTTGATCATTTTTGACCAATTTCTGGCTAAAAGGGCTGGGGGTGCGATTTTTGTCATTTTGGATTGATTTTGGGCTAAAAGGGCCGGTGGTGCGATTTTGGTCATTTTAGACCGATTTTGGGCTAAAAGGGCCGGGGGTGCGATTTTGGTCATTTTGGACCGATTTCTGGCTAAATGGGCCGGGGGTGCGATTTTTGTCATTTTGGACCGATTTCTGGCTAAAAGGGCTGGGGGTGCGATTTTTGTCATTTTGGACCGATTTCTGGTTAAAAGGGCCGGGGGTGCGATTTTGGTCATTTTAGACCGATTTTGGGCTAAAAGGGCCGGGGGTGCGGTTTTGGTTATTTTGGACCGATTTCTGGTTAAAAGGGCTGGGGGTGCGATTTTGGTCGTTTTGGAACGATTTCGGTGTAAAAGGGCCGGGGTTGCGATTTTGGTCATTTTGGACCGATTTCGGGGTAAAAGAGCCGTGGGTGCGATTTGTCATTTTGGACCAATTTCCGGCTAAAAGGGCCGGGGGTGCGATTTTGGTCATTTTTGACCGATTTCTGGCTAAAAGGGCCGGGGGTGAGATTTTGGTAATTTTGGACCGATTTCTGGCTAAATGGGCCGGGGGTGCGATTTTGGTCATTTTGGACCGATTTTGAGCTAAAAGGGCCGGGGGTGCGATTTTGGTCATTTTGGACCGATTTTGAGCTAAAAGGGCCGGGGGTGCGATTTTGGTCATTTTATACCGATTTCTGCCTAAAAGGGCCGGGGGTGCGATTTTGGTCATTTTGGACCGATTTTGGGCTAAAAGGGCCGGGGGTGCGATTTTGGTTATTTTGGACCGATTTATGGTTAAAAGGGCCGGGGGTGCGATTTTGGTCATTTTAGACCGATTTTGGGCTAAAAGGGTCGGGGGTGCGATTCTGGTTATTTTGGACTGATTTCTGGTTAAAAGGGCCGGGGGTGAGATTTTGGTCATTTTAGACCGATTTTGGGCTAAAAGGGCCGGGGGTGCGATTTTGGTTATTTTGGACCGATTTTGGGCTAAAAGGTCCGGTGGTGCGATTTTGGTCATTTCAGACCGATTTTGGGCTAAAAGGGCCGGGGGTGCGATTTTGGTCATTTTGGACCGATTTCTGGCTAAATGGGCCGGGGGTGCGATTTTTGTCATTTTGGACCGATTTCTGGCTAAAAGGGCCGGGGGTGCGATTTTTGTCATTTTGGACCGATTTTGGGCTAAAAGGGCCGGGGGTGCGATTTTGGTTATTTTGGACCGATTTCTGGTTAAAAGGGCTGGGGGTGCAATTTTGGTCATTTTGGACCGATTTCTGTTTAAAAGGGCTGGGGGAGCGATTTTGGTCATTTTATATCGATTTTGGGCTAAAAGGGCCGGGGCTGCGATTTTGGTCATTTTGGACCGATTTCCAGCTAAGAGGGCTGGGGGTGCGATTTTGGACATTTTAGACCGATTTCCGTCTAAAAAAAGCCGGGTTGCGATTTTGGTCATTTTGGACCAATTTCGGGCTGAAAGAGGCCGTGGGTGCGATTTTGGACCGATTTCCGGCTAAAAGGGCCAGGGGTGCGATTTTGGTCATTTTGGACCGATTTCAATCTAAAAGGGCGGGGGGTTCGATTTTGGTCGTTTTGGAACAATTTCGGTGTAAAAGGGCCGGGGTTGCGATTTTGGTAATTTTGGACCGATTTCGGGGTAAAAGAGCCGTGGGTGCGATTTGTCATTTTGGACCAATTTCCGGCTAAAAGGGTCGGGGGTGCGATTTTGGTCATTTTTGACCGATTTCTGGCTAAAAGGGCCGGGGGTGCGATTTTGGTCATTTTGGACCGATTTTGAGCTAAAAGGGCCGGGGGTGCGATTTTGGTCATTTTGGACCGATTTTGAGCTAAAAGGGCCGGGGGTGCGATTTTGGTCATTTTGGACCAATTTCTGGCTAAAAGGGCCGGGGGTGCGATTTTGGTCATTTTGGACCGATTTTGAGCTAAAAGGGCCGGGGGTGCGATTTTGGTCATTTTTGACCGATTTCTGGCTAAAAGGGCTGGGGGTGCGATTTTTGTCATTTTGGACCGATTTTGGGCTAAAAGGGCAGAGGGTGCGATTTTGGTTATTTTGGACCGATTTCTGGTTAAAAGGGCCGGGGGTGCGATTTTGGTCATTTTAGACCGATTTTGGGCTAAAAGGGCCGGGGGTGCGATTTTGGTCATTTTAGACCGATTTTGGGCTAAAAGGGCCGGGGGTGCGATTTTGGTCATTTTGGACCGATTTCCAGCTAAAAGGGCCAGGGGTGCGATTTTGGTAATTTTGGACTGATTTTGGGCTAAAAGGGCCGGGGGTGCGATTTTGGTCATTTTGGACCGATTTCTGCCTAAAAGGGCCGGTGGTGCGATTTTGGTCAATTTTAACCGATTTTTGGCTAAAAGGGCTGGGGGTGCGATTTTTGTCATTTTGGACCGATTTTGGGCTAAAAGGGCCGGGGGTGCGATTTTAGTTATTTTGGACCGATTTCTGGTTAAAAGGGCCGGGGGTGCGATTTTGGTCATTTTGGACCGATTTTGGGCTAAAAGGGCCGGGGGTGCGATTTTGGTCATTTTGGACCGATTTTGGGCTAAAAGGGCGGGGGGTGCGATTTTGGTCATTTTGGACCGATTTCTGGCTAAATGGGCCGTGGGTGCGATTTTTGTCATTTTGGACCGATTTCTGGCTAAAAGGGCTGGGGGTGCGATTTTTTTCATTTTGGACCGATTTTGGGCTAAAAGGGCCGGGGGTGCGATTTTGGTCATTTTGGACCGATTTCTGGCTAAATGGGCCGGGGGTGCGATTTTTGTCATTTTGGACCGATTTCTGGCTAAAAGGGCTGGGGGTGCGATTTTTGTCATTTTGGACCGATTTTGGGCTAAAAGGGCCGGGGGTGCGATTTTGGTCATTTTTGACCGATTTCTGGCTAAAAGGGCTGGGGGTGCGATTTTTGTCATTTTGGACCGATTTTGGGCTAAAAGGGCAGAGGGTGCGATTTTGGTCATTTTGGACCAATTTCTGGCTAAAAGGGCCGGGGGTGCGATTTTGGTCATTTTGGACCGATTTTGAGCTAAAAGGGCCGGGGTGCGATTTTGGTCATTTTAGACCGATTTTGGGCTAAAAGGGCCGGGGGTGCGATTTTGGTCATTTTGGACCGATTTCCAGCTAAAAGGGCCAGGGGTGTGATTTTGGTAATTTTGGACTGATTTTGGGCTAAAAGGGCCGGGGGTGCGATTTTGGTCATTTTGGACCGATTTCTGGCTAAAAGGGCCGGGGGTGCGATTTTGGTAATTTTGGACCGATTTCTGGCTAAATGGGCCGGGGGTGCGATTTTTGTCATTTTGGACCGATTTCTAGCTAAAAGGGCCGGGGGTGCGATTTTTGTCATTTTGGACCGATTTTGGGCTAAAAGGGCCGGGGGTGCGATTTTGGTTATTTTGGACCGATTTCTGGTTAAAAGGGCCGGGGGTGCGATTTTGGTCATTTTAGACCGATTTTGGGCTAAAAGGGCCGGGGCTGCGATTTTGGTCATTTTGGACCGATTTCCAGCTAAAAGGGCTGGGGGTGCAATTTTGGTCATTTTGGACCGATTTCCGTCTAAAAAAAGCCGGGTTGCGATTTTGGTCATTTTGGACCAATTTCGGGCTGAAAGAGGCCGTGGGTGCGATTTTGGACCGATTTCCGGCTAAAAGGGCCGGGGGTGCGATTTTGGTCATTTTGGACCGATTTCTGGTTAAAAGTGCCGGGGATGCGATTTTGGTAATTTTGGACCGATTTCTAGCTAAAAGGGCTGGGGGTGCGTTTTTGGTCATTTTGGACCGATTTCTGGCTAAATGGGCCGGGGGTGCGATTTTGGTCATTTTGGACCGATTTCTGGCTAAATGGGCCGGGGGTGCGATTTTGGTCATTTTGGACCGATTACTGGCTAAAAGGGCCGGGGGTGCGATTTTGGTCATTTTGGACCGATTTTGAGCTAAAAGGGCCGGGGGTGCGATTTTGGTCATTTTGGACCGATTTCTGTCTAAAAGGGCGGGGGGTTCGATTTTGGTCGTTTTGGAACGATTTCGGTGTAAAAGGGCCGGGGTTGCGATTTTGGTCATTTTGGACCGATTTCGGGGTAAAAGCCGTGGGTGCGATTTGTCATTTTGGACCAATTTCCGGCTAAAAGGGCCGGAGGTGCGATTTTGGTCATTTTTGACCGATTTCTGGCTAAAAGGGCCGGGGGTGCGATTTTGGTCATTTTGGTCCGATTTCCAGCTAAAAGGGCCAGGGTTGCGATTTTGGTAATTTTGGACTGATTTTGGGCTAAAAGGGCCGGGGGTGCGATTTTGGTAATTTTGGACCGATTTCTGCCTAAAAGGGCCGGGGGTGCGATTTTGGTTATTTTGGACCGATTTCTGGTTAAAAGGGCCGGGGGTGCGATTTTGGTCATTTTAGACCGATTTTGGGCTAAAACGGCCGGGGGTGCGATTTTGGTCATTTTGGACCGATTTCTGGCTAAATGGGCCGGGGGTGTGATTTTTGTCATTTTGGACCGATTTTGGGCTAAAAGGGCCGGGGGTGCGATTTTGGTCATTTTGGACCGATTTCTGCCTAAAAGGGACAGGGTTGCGATTTTGGTCATTTTTGACCGATTTCTGGCTAAAAGGGCCGGGGGTGCGATTTTTATCATTTTGGACCGATGCCTGCCTAAAAGGGCCGGGGGTGCGATTTTTGTCATTTTGGAGCGATTTCCAGCTAAAAGGGCCAGGGGTGCGATTTTGGTAATTTTGAACTGATTTTGGGCTAAAAGGGCCGGGGGTGCGATTTTGGTCATTTTGGACCGATGCCTGCCTAAAAGTGCCGAGGGTGCGATTTTGGTAATTTTGGACTGATTTCGGGGTAAAAGGTCCGGGGGTGCGATTTTGGTCATTTTGGACCGATTTCTGCCTAAAAGGGCCGGGGGTGCGATTTTGGTCATTTTGGACCGATTTCCATCTAAAAGGGCGGGGGGTTCGATTTTGGTCGTTTTGGAACAATTTCGGTGTAAAAGGGCCGGGGTTGCGATTTGTCATTTTGGACCAATTCTGGCTAAAAGGGCCGGGGGTGCGATTTTGGTCACTTTGGACCGATTTTGGGCTAAAAGGGCCGGAGGTGCGATTTTGGTCATTTTGGTCCGATTTCCAGCTAAAAGGGCCAGGGGTGCGATTTTGGTAATTTTGGACCGATGCCTGCCTAAAAGGGCCGGGGGTGCGATTTTGGTAATTTTGGACTGATTTCGGGGTAAAAGGTCCGGGGGTGCGATTTTGGTCATTTTGGACCGATTTCTGCCTAAAAGGGCCGGGGGTGCGATTTTGGTCATTTTGGACCGATTTCCATCTAAAAGGGCGGGGGGTTCGATTTTGGTCGTTTTGGAACAATTTCGGTGTAAAAGGGCCGGGGTTGCGATTTGTCATTTTGGACCAATTCCGGCTAAAAGGGCTGGGGGTGCGATTTTGGTCACTTTGGACCGATTTTGGGCTAAAAGGGCCGGGGGTGCGATTTTGGTCATTTTGGTCCGATTTCCAGCTAAAAGGGCCAGGGGTGCGATTTTGGTAATTTTGGACCGATGCCTGCCTAAAAGGGCCGGGGGTGCGATTTTGGTAATTTTGGACTGATTTCGGGGTAAAAGGTCCGGGGGTGCGATTTTGGTCATTTTGGACCGATTTCTGCCTAAAAGGGCCGGGGGTGCGATTTTGGTCATTTTGGACCGATTTCTGTCTAAAAGGGCCGGGGGTGCGATTTTGGTAATTTTGGACCGATTTCCAGCTAAAAGGGCCGGGGGTGCGATTTTGGTCATTTTGGACCGATTTCCAGCTAAGAGGGCTGGGGGTGCGATTTTGGTCATTTTGGACCGATTTCCATCTAAAAGGGCGGGGGGTTCGATTTTGGTCGTTTTGGAACGATTTCGGTGTAAAAGGGATGGGGGTGCGATTTTGGTCATTTTGGACCGATTTCTGGCTAAATGGGCCGGGGGTGCGATTTTGCTCATTTTGGACCGATTTTGAGCTAAAGGGGCCGGGGGTGCGATTTTGGTCATTTTGGACCGATTTCTGGCTAAAAGGGCCGGGGGTGCGATTTTGGTCATTTTTGACCAATTTCTGGCTAAAAGGGCTGGGGGTGCGATTTTTGTCATTTTGGACCGATTTTGGGCTAAAAGGGCCGGTGGTGCGATTTTGGTCATTTTAGACCGATTTCTGTCTAAAAGGGCGGGGGGTTCGATTTTGGTCGTTTTGGAACGATTTCGGTGTAAAAGGGCCGGGGTTGCGATTTTGGTCATTTTGGACCGATTTCGGGGTAAAAGCCGTGGGTGCGATTTGTCATTTTGGACCAATTTCCGGCTAAAAGAGCCGGAGGTGCGATTTTGGTCATTTTTGACCGATTTCTGGCTAAAAGGGCCGGGGGTGCGATTTTGGTCATTTTGGTCCGATTTCCGGCTAAAAGGGCCAGGGGTGCGATTTTGGTAATTTTGGACTGATTTTGGGCTAAAAGGGCCGGGGGTGCAATTTTGGTTATTTTGGACCGATTTATGGTTAAAAAGGCCGGGGGTGCGATTTTGGTCATTTTAGACCGATTTTGGGCTAAAAGGGCCGGGGGTGCGATTTTGGTCATTTTGGACCTATTTCTGGCTAAATGGGCCGGGGGTGCGATTTATGTCATTTTGGACCGATTTCTGGCTAAAAGGGCTGGGAGTGCGATTTTTGTCATTTTGGACCGATTTTGGTGTAAAAGGGCTGGGGGTGCGATTTTGGTTATTTTGGACCGATTTTGGGCTAAAAGGGCTGGGAGTGCGATTTTTGTCATTTTGGACCGATTTCTGCCTAAAAGGGCTGGGGGTGCGATTTTTGTCATTTTGGACCGATTTTGGGCTAAAAGGGTCGGGGGTGCGATTTTGGTCATTTTGGACCGATTTCTGCCTAAAAGGGCCGGGGGTGCGATTTTGGTCATTTTGGACCGATTTTGGGCTAAAAGGGCCGGGGGTGCGATTTTGGTTATTTTGGACCGATTTCTGTTTAAAAGGGCTGGGGGTGCGATTTTGGACATTTTGGACCGATTTCTGGCTAAAAGGGCTGGGGGTGCGATTTTTGTCATTTTGGACCGATTTTGGGCTAAAAGGGCCGGGGGTGCGATTTTGGTCATTTTAGACCGATTTTGGGCTAAAAAGGCCGGGGGTGCGATTTTGGTCATTTTGGACCCGATTTCTGTCTAAAAGGGCCGGGGGTGCGATTTTGGTTATTTTGGACCGATTTCTGTTTAAAAGGGCTGGGGGTGCGATTTTGGACATTTTGGACCGATTTCTGGCTAAAAGGGCTGGGGGTGCGATTTTTGTCATTTTGGACCGATTTTGGGCTAAAAGGGCCGGGGGTGCGATTTTGGTCATTTTAGACCGATTTTGGGCTAAAAAGGCCGGGGGTGCGATTTTGGTCATTTTGGACCCGATTTCTGTCTAAAAGGGCCGGGGGTGCGATTTTGGTCATTTTGGACCGATTTCTGGCTAAAAGGGCTGGGGTGCGATTTTTGTCATTTTGGACCGATTTTGGACTAAAAGGGCCGGGGGTGCGATTTTGGTTATTTTGGACCGATTTCTGGTTAAAAGGGCCGGGGGTGCGATTTTGGTCATTTTAGACCGATTTTGGGCTAAAAGGGCCGGGGGTGCGATTTTTGTAATTTTGGACCGATTTCCATCTAAAAAGGCAGGGGGTTCGATTTTGGTCGTTTTGGAACGATTTCGGGGTAAAAGAGCCGTGGGTGCGATTTGTCATTTTGGACCAATTTCCGGCTAAAAGGGCCGGGGGTGCGATTTTGGTCATTTTTGACCGATTTAGAGCTAAAAGGGCCGGGGGTGCGATTTTGGTCATTTTGGACCGATTTCTGCCTAAAAGGTCCGGGGGTGTGATTTTGGTCATTTTTGACCGATTTCTGGCTAAAAGGGCTGGGGGTGCGATTTTTGTCATTTTGGACCGATTTTGGGCTAAAAGGGCCGTGGGTGCGATTTTGGTTATTTTGGACCGATTTCTGGTTAAAAGGGCCGGGGTTGCGATTTTGGTCATTTTGGACCGATTTCGGGGTAAAAGAGCCGTGGGTGCGATTTGTCATTTTGGACCAATTTCCGGCTTAAAGGGCCGGGGGTGCGATTTTGGTCATTTTTGATCGATTTCTGGTTAAAAGGGCCGGGGGTGCGATTTTGGTCATTTTAGACCGATTTTGGGCTAAAAGGGCCAGGGGTGCGATTTTGGTCATTTTGGAACGATTTTGGGCTAAAAGGGCCGGGGGTGCGATTTTGGTTATTTTGGACCGATTTCTGGTTAAAAGGGCCGGGAGTGCGATTTTGGTCATTTTAGACCGATTTCTGTTTAAAAGGGCTGGGGGTGCGATTTTGGACACTTTAGACCGATTTCCGTCTAAAAAAAGCCGGGTTGCGATTTTGGTCATTTTGGACCACTTTCGGGCTGAAAGAGGCCGTGGGTTCGATTTTGGACCGATTTCCGGCTAAAAGGGCCGGGGGTGCGATTTTGGTCATTTTGGACCAATTTCTGGCTAAAAGGGCTTAGGGTGCGATTTTGGTCATTTTGGACCGATTTCTGGTTAAAAGGACTGGGGGGTGCGATTTTGGTAATTTTGGACCGATTTCCAGCTAAAAGGGCTGGGGGTGCGATTTTGGTCATTTTTGACCGATTTCTGGCTAAAAGGGCTGGGGGTGCGATTTTGGTCATTTTTGACCGATTTCTGGCTAAAAGGGCCGAGGGTGCGATTTTGGTCATTTTTGACCGATTTCTGGCTAAAAGGGCCGAGGGTGCGATTTTGGTCATTTTGGACCGATTTTGGGCTAAAAGGGCCGGGGGTGCGATTTTGGTTATTTTGGACCGATTTCTGGTTAAAAGGGCCGGTGGGGGCGATTTTGGTCATTTTAGACCGATTTTGGGCTAAAAGGGCCGGGGGTGCGATTTTGGTCATTTTGGACCGATTTCTGGCTAAATGGGCCGGGGGTGCGATTTTTGTCATTTTGGACCGATTTCTGGCTAAAAGGGCTGGGGTGCGATTTTTGTCATTTTGGACCGATTTTGGGCTAAAAGGGCCGGGGGTGCGATTTTGGTCATTTTGGACCGATTTCTGGCTAAATGGGCCGGGGGTGCGATTTTTGTCATTTTGGACCGATTTCCATCTAAAAGGGCAGGGGGTTCGATTTTGGTTGTTTTGGAACGATTTCGGGGTAAAAGGGCCGGGGGTGCGATTTTGGTCATTTTGGACCGATTTCTGCCTAAAAGGGCCGGGGGTGCGATTTTGGTCATTTTTGACCGATTTCTGGCTAAAAGGGCTGGGGGTGCGATTTTTGTCATTTTGGACCGATTTTGGGCTAAAAGTGCCGGGGGTGCGATTTTGGTTATTTTGGACCGATTTCTGGTTAAAAGGGCCGGGGTTGCGATTTTGGTCATTTTGGACCGATTTCGGGGTAAAAGCCGTGGGTGCGATTTGTCATTTTGGACCAATTTCCGGCTAAAAGGGCCGGGGGTGCGATTTTGGTCATTTTTGATCGATTTCTGGTTAAAAGGGCCGGGGGTGCGATTTTGGTCATTTTAGACCGATTTTGGGCTAAAAGGGCCGGGGGTGCGATTTTGGTCATTTTTGACCGATTTCTGGCTAAAAGGGCCGGGTGTGCGATTTTGGTAATTTTGGACCGATTTCTGGCTAAATGGGCCGGGGGTGCGATTTTGGTCATTTTGGACCGATTTCTGGCTAAAAGGGCCGGGGGTGCGATTTTGGTCATTTTGGACCGATTTCTGGCTAAAAGGGCTGGGGGTGCGATTTTTGTCATTTTGGACCGATTTTGGGCTAAAAGGGCCGGGGGTGCGATTTTGGTTATTTTGGACCGATTTCTGGTTAAAAGGGCCGGGGGTGCGATTTTGGTCATTTTGGACCAATTTCTGGCTAAATGGGCCGGGGGTGCGATTTTTGTCATTTTGGACCGATTTCTGGCTAAAAGGGCTGGGGGTGCGATTTTTGTCATTTTGGACCGATTTTGGGCTAAAAGGGCCGGGGGTGCGATTATGGTCATTTTAGACCGATTTTGGGCTAAAAGGGCAGGGGGTGCGATTTTGGTTATTTTGGACCGATTTCTGGCTAAAAGGGCTGGGGTTGCGATTTTGGTCATTTTGGACCAATTTCGGGGTAAAAGAGCCGTGGGTGCGATTTGTCATTTTGGACCAATTTCTGGCTAAAAGGGCCGGGGGTGCGATTTTGGTCATTTTTGACCGATTTCTGGCTAAAAGGGCCGGGGGTGCGATTTTGGTCATTTTGGACCAATTTTGAGCTAAAAGGGCCGGGGGTGCGATTTTGGTCATTTTGGACCGATTTTGAGCTAAAAGGGCCGGGGTGCGATTTTGGTCATTTTGGACCGATTTCTGGCTAAAAGGGCCGGGGGTGCGATTTTGGTCATTTTGGACCGATTTTGAGCTAAAAGGGCCGGGGGTGCGATTTTGGTCATTTTTGACCGATTTCTGGCTAAAAGGGCTGGGGGTGCGATTTTTGTCATTTTGGACCGATTTTGGGCTAAAAGGTCCGGGGGTGCGATTTTGGTTATTTTGGACCGATTTCTGGTTAAAAGGGCTGGGGGTGCGATTTTGGTCATTTTAGACCGATTTTGGGCTAAAAGGGCCGGGGGTGCGATTTTGGTAATTTTGGACCGATTTCTGGCTAAATGGGCCGGGGGTGCGATTTTGGTCATTTTAGACCGATTTTGGGCTAAAAGGGCCAGGGGTGCGATTTTGGTAATTTTGGACCGATTTCTGGCTAAATGGGCCGGGGGAGCGATTTTGGTCATTTTAGACCGATTTTGGGCTAAAAGGGCCGGGGGTGCGATTTTGGTCATTTTGGACCGATTTCTTATTAAAAGGGCTGGGGGTGCGATTTTGGACATTTTAGACCGATTTCCGTCTAAAAAAAGCCGGGTTGCGATTTTGGTCATTTTGGACCAATTTCGGGCTGAAAGAGGCCGTGGGTGCGATTTTGGACCGATTTCCAGCTAAAAGGGCCGGGGGTGCGATTTTGGTAATTTTGGACCGATTTCCAGCTAAAAGGGCTGGGGGTGCGATTTTGGTCATTTTGGACTGATTTCTGCCTAAAAGGGCCGGGGGTGCGATTTTGGACATTTTTGACCAATTTCTGGCTAAAAGGGCTGGGGGTGCGATTTTTGTCATTTTGGATTGATTTTGGGCTAAAAGGGCCGGGGGTGCGATTTTGGTCATTTTAGACCGATTTTGGGCTAAAAGGGCCGGGGGTGCGATTTTGGTCATTTTGTACCGATTTCTGGCTAAATGGGCCGGGGGTGCGATTTTTGTCATTTTGGACCGATTTCTGGCTAAAAGGGCTGGGGGTGCGATTTTTGTCATTTTGGACCGATTTTGGGCTAAAAGGGCCGGGGGTGCGATTTTGGTTATTTTGGACCGATTTCTGGTTAAAAGGGCCGGGGGTGCGATTTTGGTCGTTTTGGAACGATTTCGGTGTAAAAGGGCCGGGGTTGCGATTTTGGTCATTTTGGACCGATTTCGGGGTAAAAGAGCCGTGGGTGCGATTTGTCATTTTGGACCAATTTCCGGCTAAAAGCACCGGGGGTGCGATTTTGGTCATTTTTGACCGATTTCTGGCTAAAAGGGCCAGGGGTGCGATTTTAGTAATTTTGGACCGATTTCTGGCTAAATGGGCCGGGGGTGTGATTTTGGTCATTTTGGACCGATTTTGAGCTAAAAGGGCCGGGGGTGCGATTTTGGTCATTTTGGACCGATTTTGAGCTAAAAGGGCCGGGGGTGCGATTTTGGTCATTTTGGACCGATTTTGAGCTAAAAGGGCCGGGGGTGCGATTTTGGTCATTTTGGACCGATTTTGAGCTAAAAGGGCCGGGGGTGCGATTTTGGTCATTTTAGACCGATTTTGGGCTAAAAGGGCCGGGGGTGCGATTTTGGTCATTTTGGACCTATTTCTGGCTAAATGGGCCGGGGGTGCGATTTTTGTCATTTTGGACCGATTTCTGGCTAAAAGGGCTGGGGGTGCGATTTTGGTCATTTTGGACCGATTTCTGCCTAAAAGGGCCGGGGGTGCGATTTTGGTCATTTTTGACCAATTTCTGGCTTAAAGGGCTGGGGGTGCGATTTTGGTCATTTTGGATTGATTTTGGGCTAAAAGGGCCGGGGGTGCGATTTTGGTCATTTTGGACCGATTTCTGGCTAAATGGGCCGGGGGTGCGATTTTTGTCATTTTGGACCGATTTCTGGCTAAAAGGGCTGGGGGTGCGATTTTTGTCATTTTGGACCGATTTTGGGCTAAAAGGGCCGGGGGTGCGATTTTGGTTATTTTGGACCGATTTCTGGTTATAAGGGCTGGGGGTGCGATTTTGGTAATTTTGGACCGATTTCCATCTAAAAGGGCGGGGGGTTCGATTTTGGTCGTTTTGGAACGATTTCGGTGTAAAAGGGCCGGGGTTGCGATTTTGGTCATTTTGGACCGATTTCTGGCTAAAAGGGCTGGGGGTGTGATTTTGGTAATTTTGGACCGATTTCTGGCTAAATGGGCCGGGGGTGCGATTTTGGTCATTTTGGACCGATTTTGAGCTAAAAGGGCCGGGGGTGCGATTTTGGTCATTTTGGACCGATTTTGAGCTAAAAGGGCCGGGGGTGCGATTTTGGTCATTTTGGACCGATTTATGCCTAAAAGTGCCGGGGGTGCGATTTTGGTCATTTTGGACCGATTTTGAGCTAAAAGGGCCGGGGGTGCAATTTTGGTCATTTTGGACCGATTTCTGCCTAAAAGGGCCGGGGGTGCAATTTTGGTCATTTTGGACCGATTTCTGCCTAAAAGGGCCGGGGGTGCGATTTTGGTCATTTTGGACCGATTTTGAGCTAAAAGGGCCGGGGGTGCAATTTTGGTCATTTTGGACCGATTTCTGCCTAAAAGGGCCGGGGGTGCGATTTTGGTCATTTTTGACCGATTTCTGGCTAAAAGGGCTGGGTGTGCGATTTTTGTCATTTTGGACCGATTTTGGGCTAAAAGGGCCGGGGGTGCGATTTTGGTTATTTTGGACCGATTTCTGGTTAAAAGGGCCGGGGGTGCGATTTTGGTCATTTTGGACCGATTTCTTTTTAAAAGGGCTGGGGGTGCGATTTTGGACATTTTAGACCGATTTCCGTCTAATAAAAGCCGGGTTGCGATTTTGGTCATTTTAGACCGATTTTGGGCTAAAAGGGCCGGGGGTGCGATTTTGGTAATTTTGGACCGATTTCCAGCTAAAAGGGCTGGGGGTACGTTTTTGGTCATTTTGGACCGATTTCTGGCTAAAAGGGCCGGGGGTGCGATTTTGGTCAATTTGGACCGATTTAAGGATAAAAGGGCCGGGGGTGCGATTTTGGTCATTTTGGACTGATTTCGGGGTAAAACGGCCGGGGGTGCGATTTTGGTCATTTTGGACCGATTTTGGGCTAAAAGGGCCGGGGGAGCGATTTTGGTCATTTTGGACCGATTTCTGCCTAAAAGGGCCGAGGGTGCGATTTTGTTCATTTTGGACCAATTTCTGCCTAAAAGGGCCGGGGGTGCGATTTTGGTCATTTTGGACCGATTTCTGCCTAAAAGGGCTGGGGGTGCGATTTTTGTCATTTTGGACCGATTTTGGGCTAAAAGGGTCGGGGGTGCGATTTTGGTCATTTTGGACTGATTTCAGGGTAAAAGGTCCAGGGGTGCGATTTTGGTCATTTTGGACCGATTTCTGCCTAAAAGGGCCGGGGGTGCGATTTTGGTAATTTTGGACTGATTTCAGGGTAAAAGGTCCAGGGGTGCGATTTTGGTCATTTTGGACCGATTTCTGCCTAAAAGGGCCGGGGGTGCGATTTTGGTCATTTTTGACCGATTTCTGCCTAAAAGGGCCGTGGTTGGGATTTTGGTCATTTTGGACCGATTTCTGGCTAAAAGGGCGGGGGGTGCGATTTTGGTAATTTTGGACTGATTTTTGGCTAAATGGGCCGGGGGTGCGATTTTGGTCATTTTAGACCGATTTTGGGCTAAAAGGGCCGGGGGTGCGATTTTGGTTATTTTGGACCGATTTCTGGTTAAAAGGGCTGGGGGTGCGATTTTGGTCATTTTGGACCGATTTCTTTTTAAAAGGGCGGGGGGTGCGATTTTGGACCGATTTCCGGCTAAAAGGGCCGGGGGTGCGATTTTGGTCATTTTAGACCGATTTCTGGTTAAAAGTGCCGGGGGTGCGATTTTGGTAATTTTGGACCGATTTCCAGCTAAAAGGGCTGGGGGTGCGTTTTTGGTCATTTTGGACCGATTTCGGGTTAAAAGTGCCGGGGGTGCGATTTTGGTCATTTTTGACCGATTTCTGGCTAAAAGGGCCGGGGGTGCGATTTTGGTCATTTTGGACCGATTTTGAGCTAAAAGGGCCGGGGGTGCGATTTTGGTCATTTTGGACCGATTTCTGCCTAAAAGGGCCGGGGGTGCGATTTTGGTCATTTTTGACCAATTTCTGGCTTAAAGGGCTGGGGGTGCGATTTTTGTCATTTTGGATTGATTTTGGGCTAAAAGGGCCGGTGGTGCGATCTTGGTCATTTTAGACCGATTTTGGGCTAAAAGGGCCGGGGGTGCGATTTTGGTCATTTTGGACCGATTTCTGGCTAAATAGGCCGGGGGTGCGATTTTTGTCATTTTGGACCGATTTCTGGCTAAAAGGGCTGGGGGTGCGATTTTTGTCATTTTGGACCGATTTTGGGCTAAAAGAGCCGGGGGTGCGATTTTGGTTATTTTGGACCGATTTCTGGTTAAAAGGGCCGGGGGTGCGATTTTTGTCATTTTAGACCGATTTTGGGCTAAAAGGGCCGGGGGTGCGTTTTTGGTTATTTTGGACCGATTTCTGGTTAAAAGGGCTGGGGGTGCGATTTTGGTAATTTTGGACCGATTTCTGTCTAAAAGGGCGGGGGGGTTCGATTTTGGTTGTTTTGGACCGATTTCTGGCTAAAAGGGCCGGGGATGCGATTTTGGTAATTTTGGACCGATTTCTGGCTAAATGGGCCGGGGGTGCGATTTTGGTCATTTTGGACCGATTTTGAGCTAAAAGGGCCGGGGGTGCGATTTTGGTCATTTTGGACCGATTTTGAGCTAAAAGGGCCAGGGGTGCGATTTTGGTCATTTTGGACCGATTTTGAGCTAAAAGGGCCGGGGGTGCGATTTTGGTCATTTTGGATCGATTTCTGGCTAAAAGTGCCGGGGGTGCGATTTTGGTCATTTTGGACCGATTTTGAGCTAAAAGGGCCGGGGGTGTGATTTTGGTCATTTTGGACCGATTTCTGGCTAAAAGTGCCGGGGGTGCGATTTTGGTCATTTTGGACCGATTTTGAGCTAAAAGGGCCGGGGGTGCGATTTTGGTCATTTTGGACCGATTTCTGTATAAAAGGGCCGGGGGTGCGATTTTGGTCATTTTGGACCGATTTCTGCCTAAAAGGGCCGGGGGTGCGATTTTGGTCATTTTTGACCGATTTCTGGCTAAAAGGGCTGGGGGTGCGATTTTTGTCATTTTAGACCGATTTCCGTCTAAAAAAAGCCGGGTTGCGATTTTGGTCATTTTAGACCGATTTTGGGCTAAAAGGGCCGGGGGTGCGTTTTTGGTCATTTTGGACCGATTTCTGCCTAAAAGGGCCGGGTGTGCGATTTTGGTCATTTTGGACCGATTTCTGGCTAAAAGGGCCGGGGGTGCGATTTTGGTCAATTTGGACCGATTTAAGGATAAAAGGGCCGGGGGTGCGATTTTGGTCATTTTGGACTGATTTCGGGGTAAAACGGCCGGGGGTGCGATTTTGGTCATTTTGGACCGATTTCTGGCTAAATGGGCCGGGGGTGTGATTTTTTTCATTTTGGACAGATTTCTGGCTAAAAGGGCGGGGGGTGCGATTTTGGTAATTTTGGACTGATTTCTGGCTAAATGGGCCGGGGGTGCGATTTTGGTCATTTTGGACCGATTTCTGGCTAAAAGGGCCGGGGGTGCGATTTTGGTCAATTTGGACCGATTTAAGGATAAAAGGGCTGGGGGTGCGATTTTGGTCATTTTGGACCGATTTCTGCCTAAAAGGGCCGGGGGTGCGATTTTGGTCATTTTTGACCGATTTCTGGCTAAAAGGACCGGGGGTGCGATTTTGGTCATTTTTGACCGATTTTGGGCTAAAAGGGCCGGGAGTGCGATTTTGGTTATTTTGGACCGATTTCTGCCTAAAAGGGCCGGGGGTGCGATTTTGGTCATTTTGGACCGATTTTGGGCTAAAAGGGCCGGGGGTGCGATTTTTGTCATTTTGGACTGATTTCTGGCTAAATTTGCCGGGGGTGCGATTTTTGTCATTTTGGACCGATTTCTGGCTAAAAGGGCCGGGGGTGCGATTTTGGTCATTTTGGACTGATTTCTGGCTAAAAGGGCCCGGGGGTGCGATTTTGGTCAATTTGGACCGATTTAAGGATAAAAGGGCCGGGGGTGCGATTTTGGTAATTTTGGACCGATTTCTGCCTAAAAGGTCCGGGGGTGCGATTTTGGTCATTTTGGACCGATTTCTGGCTAAAAGGGCCGGGGGTGCGATTTTGGTCATTTTGGACCGATTTCTGGCTAAAAGGGCCGGGGGTGCGATTTTGGTCAATTTGGACCGATTTAAGGATAAAAGGGCTGGGGGTGCGATTTTGGTCATTTTGGACCGATTTCTGCCTAAAAGGGCCGGGGGTGCGATTTTGGTCATTTTTGACCGATTTCTGGCTAAAAGGACCGGGGGTGCGATTTTGGTCATTTTTGACCGATTTTGGGCTAAAAGGGCCGGGAGTGCGATTTTGGTTATTTTGGACCGATTTCTGCCTAAAAGGGCCGGGGGTGCGATTTTGGTCATTTTGGACCGATTTTGGGCTAAAAGGGCCGGGGGTGCGATTTTTGTCATTTTGGACTGATTTCTGGCTAAATTTGCCGGGGGTGCGATTTTTGTCATTTTGGACCGATTTCTGGCTAAAAGGGCCGGGGGTGCGATTTTGGTCATTTTGGACTGATTTCTGGCTAAAAGGGCCCGGGGGTGCGATTTTGGTCAATTTGGACCGATTTAAGGATAAAAGGGCCGGGGGTGCGATTTTGGTAATTTTGGACCGATTTCTGCCTAAAAGGTCCGGGGGTGCGATTTTGGTCATTTTGGACCGATTTCTGGCTAAAAGGGCCGGGGGTGCGATTTTGGTCATTTTGGACCGATTTCTGGCTAAAAGGGCCGGGGGTGCGATTTTGGTCAATTTGGACCGATTTAAGGATAAAAGGGCCGGGGTGCGATTTTGGTCATTTTGGACCAATTTGTGCCTAAAAGGGCCGGGGGTGCGATTTTTGTCATTTTGGACCGATTTTGGGCTAAAAGGGCCGGGAGTGCGATTTTGGTTATTTTGGACCGATTTCTGGCTAAAAGGGCTGGGGGTGCGATTTTGGTTATTTTGGACCGATTTCTGGTTAAAAGGGCCGGGGGGGTGCCATTTTGGACATTTTAGACCGATTTCCGTCTAAAAAAAGCCGGGTTGCGATTTTGGTCATTTTGGACCAATTTCAGGCTGAAAGAGGCCGTGGGTGCGATTTTGGACTGATTTCCGGCTAAAAGGGCCGGGGGTGCGATTTTGGTCATTTTGGACCGATTTCTGCCTAAAAGGGCCGGGGGTGCGATTTTGGTCATTTTGGACCGATTTCTGCCTAAAAGGGCAGGGGGTGCGATTTTTGTCATTTTGGACCGATTTTGGGCTAAAAGGGTCGGGAGTGCGATTTTGGTTATTTTGGACCGATTTCTGCCTAAAAGGGCCGGGGGTGCGATTTTGGTCATTTTGGACCGATTTCTGGCTAAAATGGCCGTGGTTTGGATTTTGGTCATTTTTGACCGATTTCTGGCTAAATGGGCCGGGGGTGCGATTTTTGTCATTTTGGACCGATTTCTGGCTAAAAGGGCCGGGGGTGCGATTTTGGTAATTTTGGACTGATTTCTGGCTAAATGGGCCGGGGGTGCGATTTTGGTCATTTTGGACTGATTTCTGCCTAAAAGGGCCGGGGGTGCGATTTTGGTCATTTTGGACCGATTTCTGGCTAAAAGGGCCGGGGGTGCGATTTTGGTCATTTTGGACCGATTTCTGCCTAAAAGGGCCGGGGGTGCGATTTTGGTCATTTTTGACCGATTTCTGGCTAAAAGGGCTGGGGGTGCGATTTTGGTCATTTTGGACCGATTTCTGGCTAAATGATTCGGGGGTGCGATTTTTGTCATTTTGGACCGATTTTTGGCTAAAAGGGCCGGGGGTGCGATTTTGGTCATTTTTGACCGATTTCTGGCTAAAAGGGCTGGGGGTGCGATTTTGGTTATTTTGGACCGATTTCTGGTTAAAAGGGCCGGGGGTGCGATTTTGGTCATTTTAGACCGATTTTGGGCTAAAAGGGCCAGGGGTGCGATTTTGGTCATTTTAGACTGATTTCTGTTTAAAATGGCTGGGGGTGCGATTTTGGACATTTTAGACCGATTTCTGTCTAAAAAAAGCCGGGTTGCGATTTTGGTCATTTTGGACCAATTTCTAGTTAAAAGGGCCGGGGTGCGATTTTGGTCATTTTAGACTGATTTCTGTCTAAAAAAAGCCGGGTTGCGATTTTGGTTATTTTGGACCGATTTCTAGTTAAAAGGGCCGGGGTGCGATTTTGGTCATTTTAGACTGATTTCTGTTTAAAATGGCTGGGGGTGCGATTTTGGACATTTTAGACCGATTTCTGTCTAAAAAAAGCCGGGTTGCGATTTTGGTCATTTTGGACCAATTTCGGGCTGAAAGAGGCCGTGGGTGCGATTTTGGACTGATTTCCAGCTAAAAGGGCCAGGGGTGCGATTTTGGTAATTTTGGACCGAATTCCAGCTAAAAGGGCTGGGGGTGCGTTTTTGGTCATTTTGGACCGATTTCTGGTTAAAAGTGCCGGGGGTGCGATTTTGGTAATTTTGGACCGATTTCCAGCTAAAAGGGCTGGGGGTGCGATTTTGGTCATTTTGGACAGATTTCTGTCTAAAAGGGCCGGGGGTGCGATTTTGGTCATTTTGGACCGATTTCTGTCTAAAAGGGCCGGGGTGCGATTTTGGTCATTTTGGATCGATTTCTGCCTAAAAGGGCCGGGGGTGCGATTTTGGTCATTTTGGACCAATTTCTGGCTAAAAGGGCTGGGGGTGCGATTTTGGTTATTTTGGACCGATTTCTGGTTAAAAGGACTGGGGGTACGATTTTGGACATTTTAGACCGATTTCAGGGTAAAAGAGCCGTGGGTGCGATTTGTCATTTTGGACCAATTTCCGGCTAAAAGGGCTGGGGGTGCGATTTTGGTTATTTTGGACCGATTTCTGGTTAAATGAGCTGGGGGTGCGATTTTGGTCATTTTGGACCGATTTCTGGCTAAAAGGGCCGGGGGTGCGATTTTGGTCATTTTTGACCGATTTCTGGCTAAAAGGGCTGGGGGAGCGATTTTGGTCATTTTTGACCGATTTCTGGCTAAAAGGGCTGGCGGTGCGATTTTGGTCATTTTTGACCGATTTCTGGCTAAAAGGGCTGGGGGTGCGATTTTGGACATTTTAGACCGATTTCCGTCTAAAAAAAGCCGGGTTGCGATTTTGGTCATTTTGGACCAATTTCCGGCTAAAAGGGCCGGGGGTGTGCGATTTTGGTCATTTTGGACCGATTTCTGGCTAAATGAGCTGGGGGTGCGATTTGGTCATTTTGGACCGATTTTGAGCTAAAAGGGCCGGGGGTGCGATTTTGGTCATTTTTGACCGATTTCTGGCTAAAAGGGCTGGGGGTGCGATTTTGGTCATTTTTGACCGATTTCTGGCTAAAAGGGCTGGGGGTGCGATTTTGGTCATTTTTGACCGATTTCTGGCTAAAAGGGCTGGGGGTGCGATTTTGGTCATTTTTGACCGATTTCTGGCTAAAAGGGCTGGGGGTGCAATTTTTGTCATTTTGGACCGATTTCTGCCTAAAAGGGCCGGGGGTGCGATTTTTGTCATTTTGGACCGATTTTGGGCTAAAAGGGCTGGGGGTGCGATTTTTGTCATTTTTGGACCGATTTCTGGCTAAAAGGGCTGGGGGTGCGATTTTGGTCATTTTGGACCGATTTCTGGCTAAATGATTCGGGGGTGCGATTTTTGTCATTTTGGACCGATTTTTGGCTAAAAGGGCCGGGGGTGCGATTTTGGTCATTTTTGACCGATTTCTGGCTAAAAGGGCTGGGGGTGCGATTTTGGTCATTTTGGACCGATTTCTGGCTAAATGATTCGGGGGTGCGATTTTTGTCATTTTGGACCGATTTTTGGCTAAAAGGGCTGGGGGTGCGATTTTTGTCATTTTGGACCGATTTTGGGCTAAAAGGGCCGGGGGTGCGATTTTGGTCATTTTGGACCGATTTTGGGCTAAAAGGGCCGGGGGTGCGATTTTGGTCATTTTGGACCGATTTTGAGCTAAAAGTGCCGGGGGTGCGATTTTGGTCATTTTTGACCGATTTCTGGCTAAAAGGGCCGGGGGTGCGATTTTGGTCATTTTTGACCGATTTCTGGCTAAAAGGGCTGGGGGTGCGATTTTGGTCATTTTGGACCGATTTCTGGCTAAATGATTCGGGGGTGCGATTTTTGTCATTTTGGACCGATTTTTGGCTAAAAGGGCTGGGGGTGCGATTTTTGTCATTTTGGACCGATTTTGGGCTAAAAGGGCCGGGGGTGCGATTTTGGTCATTTTGGACCGATTTTGGGCTAAAAGGGCCGGGGGTGCGATTTTGGTCATTTTGGACCGATTTTGAGCTAAAAGTGCCGGGGGTGCGATTTTGGTCATTTTTGACCGATTTCTGGCTAAAAGGGCTGGGGGAGCGATTTTGGTCATTTTTGACCGATTTCTGGCTAAAAGGGCTGGCGGTGCGATTTTGGTCATTTTGGACCGATTTCTGGCTAAATGAGCTGGGGGTGCGATTTTGGTCATTTTGGACCGATTTCTGGCTAAAAGGGCCGGGGGTGCGATTTTGGTCATTTTGGACCGATTTTGAGCTAAAAGGGCCGGGGGTGCGATTTTGGTCATTTTTGACCGATTTCTGGCTAAAAGGGCTGGGGGTGCGATTTTGGTCATTTTTGACCGATTTCTGGCTAAAAGGGCTGGGGGTGCGATTTTGGTCATTTTTGACCGATTTCTGGCTAAAAGGGCTGGGAGTGCGATTTTGGTCATTTTTGACCGATTTCTGGCTAAAAGGGCTGGGGGTGCGATTTTTGTCATTTTGGACCGATTTCTGCCTAAAAGGGCCGGGGGTGCGATTTTGGTCATTTTTAACCGATTTCTGTCTAAAAGGGCTGGGGGTGCGATTTTTGTCATTTTGGACCGATTTTGGGCTAAAAGGGCTGGGGGTGCGATTTTTGTCATTTTTGGACCGATTTCTGGCTAAAAGGGCTGGGGGTGCGATTTTGGTCATTTTGGACCGATTTCTGGCTAAATGATTCGGGGGTGCGATTTTTGTCATTTTGGACCGATTTTTGGCTAAAAGGGCCGGGGGTGCGATTTTGGTCATTTTTGACCGATTTCTGGCTAAAAGGGCTGGGGGTGCGATTTTGGTCATTTTGGACCGATTTCTGGCTAAATGATTCGGGGGTGCGATTTTTGTCATTTTGGACCGATTTTTGGCTAAAAGGGCTGGGGGTGCGATTTTTGTCATTTTGGACCGATTTTGGGCTAAAAGGGCCGGGGGTGCGATTTTGGTCATTTTGGACCGATTTTGGGCTAAAAGGGCCGGGGGTGCGATTTTGGTCATTTTGGACCGATTTTGGGCTAAAAGGGCCGGGGGTGCGATTTTGGTTATTTTGGACCGATTTCTGGTTAAAAGGGCCGGGGGTGCGATTTTGGTCATTTTAGACCGATTTTGGGCTAAAAGGGCCGGGGGTGCGATTTTGGTCATTTTAGACTGATTTCTGTTTAAAATGGCTGGGGGTGCGATTTTGGACATTTTAGACCGATTTCTGTCTAAAAAAAGCCGGGTTGCGATTTTGGTCATTTTGGACCAATTTCGGGCTGAAAGAGGCCGTGGGTGCGATTTTGGACTGATTTCCGGCTAAAAGGGCCGGGGGTGCGATTTTGGTCATTTTGGACCGATTTCTGTCTAAAAGGGTCGGGGGTGCGATTTTGGTAATTTTGGACCGAATTCCAGCTAAAAGGGCTGGGGGTGCGTTTTTGGTCATTTTGGACCGATTTCTGGTTAAAAGTGCCGGGGGTGCGATTTTGGTAATTTTGGACCGATTTCCAGCTAAAAGGGCTGGGGGTGCGATTTTGGTCATTTTGGACAGATTTCTGTCTAAAAGGGCCGGGGGTGCGATTTTGGTCATTTTGGACCAATTTCTGGCTAAAAGGGCTGGGGGTGCGATTTTGGTTATTTTGGACCGATTTCTGGTTAAAAGGACTGGGGGTGCGATTTTGGACATTTTAGACCGATTTCAGGGTAAAAGAGCCGTGGGTGCGATTTGTCATTTTGGACCAATTTCCGGCTAAAAGGGCTGGGGGTGCGATTTTGGTTATTTTGGACCGATTTCTGGTTAAATGAGCTGGGGGTGCGATTTTGGTCATTTTGGACCGATTTCTGGCTAAAAGGGCCGGGGGTGCGATTTTGGTCATTTTGGACCGATTTTGAGCTAAAAGGGCCGGGGGTGCGATTTTGGTCATTTTTGACCGATTTCTGGCTAAAAGGGCTGGGGGAGCGATTTTGGTCATTTTTGACCGATTTCTGGCTAAAAGGGCTGGGGGTGCGATTTTGGTCATTTTTGACCGATTTCTGGCTAAAAGGGCTGGGGGTGCGATTTTGGACATTTTAGACCGATTTCCGTCTAAAAAAAGCCGGGTTGCGATTTTGGTCATTTTGGACCAATTTCCGGCTAAAAGGGCCGGGGGTGTGCGATTTTGGTCATTTTGGACCGATTTCTGGCTAAATGAGCTGGGGGTGCGATTTTGGTCATTTTGGACCGATTTCTGGCTAAAAGGGCCGGGGGTGCGATTTTGGTCATTTTGGACCGAGTTTGAGCTAAAAGGGCCGGGGGTGCGATTTTGGTCATTTTTGACCGATTTCTGGCTAAAAGGGCTGGGGGTGCGATTTTGGTCATTTTTGACCGATTTCTGGCTAAAAGGGCTGGGGGTGCGATTTTGGTCATTTTTGACCGATTTCTGGCTAAAAGGGCTGGGGGTGCGATTTTGGTTATTTTTGACCGATTTCTGCCTAAAAGGGCCGGGGGTGCGATTTTGGTCATTTTTGACCGATTTCTGGCTAAAAGGGCTGGGGGTGCGATTTTTGTCATTTTGGACCGATTTCTGCCTAAAAGGGCCGGGGGTGCGATTTTGGTCATTTTTGACCGATTTCTGTCTAAAAGGGCTGGGGGTGCGATTTTTGTCATTTTGGACCGATTTTGGGCTAAAAGGGCTGGGGGTGCGATTTTTGTCATTTTGGACCGATTTTGGGCTAAAAGGGCCGGGGGTGCGATTTTGGTCATTTTGGACCCATTTTGGGCTAAAAGGGCCGGGGGTGCGATTTTGGTTATTTTGGACCGATTTCTGGTTAAAAGGGCCGGGGGTGCGATTTTGGTCATTTTAGACCGATTTTGGGCTAAAAGGGCCGGGGGTGCGATTTTGGTCATTTTGGACCGATTTTGGGCTAAAAGGGCCGGGGGTGCGATTTTGGTCATTTTGGACCGATTTTGGGCTAAAAGGGCCGGGGGTGCGATTTTGGTTATTTTGGACCGATTTCTGGATAAAAGGGCCAGGGGTGCGATTTTGGTCATTTTAGACCGATTTTGGGCTAAAAGGGCCGGGGGTGCGATTTTGGTTATTTTGGACCGATTTCTAGTTAAAAGGGCCGGGGGTGCGATTTTGGTCATTTTAGACCAATTTCTGTTTAAAATGGCTGGGGGTGCGATTTTGGACATTTTAGACAGATTTCTGTCTAAAAAAAGCCGGGTTGCGATTTTGGTCATTTTGGACCAATTTCGGGCTGAAAGAGGCCGTGGGTGCGATTTTGGACTGATTTCCGGCTAAAAGGGCCGGGGGTGCGATTTTGGTCATTTTGGACCGATTTCTGTCTAAAAGGGCCGGGGGTGCGATTTTGGTCATTTTGGACCGATTTCTGCCTAAAAGGGCCGGGGGTGCGATTTTGGTCATTTTGGACCAATTTCTGGCTAAAAGGGCTGGGGGTGCGATTTTGGTTATTTTGGACCGATATCTGGTTAAAAGGACTGGGGGTGCGATTTTGGACATTTTAGACCGATTTCCGTCTAAAAAAAGCCGGGTTGCGATTTTGGTCATTTTGGACCGATTTCCATTTAAAAGGGCCGGGGGTGCGATTTTGGTCATTTTGGACCAATTTCCGGCTAAAAGGGCCGGGGGTGCGATTTTGGTCATTTTTGACCAATTTCTGGCTAAAAGGGCCGGGGGTGCGATTTTGGTAATTTTGGACCGATTTCTGGTTAAAAGGACTGGGGGTGCGATTTTGGACATTTTAGACCGATTTCCGTCTAAAAAAAGCCGGGTTGCGATTTTGGTCATTTTGGACCAATTTCCGGCTAAAAGGGCCGGGGGTGCAATTTTGGTCATTTTGGACCGATTTCTGTCTAAAAGGGCCGGGGGTGCGATTTTGGTAATTTTGGACCGATTTCCAGCTAAAAGGGCTGGGGTGCGTTTTTGGTCATTTTTGACCGATTTCTGGCTAAAAGGGCCGGGTGTACGATTTTGGTAATTTTGGACCGATTTCTGGCTAAATGGGCCGGGAGTGCGATTTTGCTCATTTTGGACCGATTTCTGGCTAAAAGGGCCGGGGGTGCGATTTTGGTCATTTTGGACTGATTTTGAGCTAAAAGGGCCGGGGGTGCGATTTTGGTCATTTTGGACCGATTTCTGGCTAAAAGGGCTGGGGGTGCGATTTTTGTCATGTTGGACCGATTTTGGGCTAAAAGGGCTGGGGGTGCGATTTTGGTCATTTTGGACCGATTTTGAGCTAAAAGGGCTGGGGGTGCGATTTTTGTCATTTTGGACCGATTTTGGGCTAAAAAGGCCGGGGGTGCGATTTTGGTTATTTTGGACCGATTTCTGGTTAAGAGGGCCGGGGTGCGATTTTTGTCATTTTGGACCGATTTCTGGCTAAATGGGCCGGGGGTGCGATTTTTGTCATTTTGGACCGATTTCTGGTTAAAAGGGCCAGGGGTGCGATTTTGGTCCTTTTAGACCGATTTTGGGCTAAAAGGGCCGGGGGTGCGATTTTGGTCATTTTAGACCGATTTTGGGCTAAAAGGGCCGGGGGTGCGATTTTGGTCATTTTGGACCGATTTTTGGGCTAAAAGGGCCGGGGGTGCGATTTTGGTTATTTTGGACCGATTTCTGGTTAAAAGGGCCGGGGGTGCGATTTTGGTCATTTTAGACCGATTTTGGGCTAAAAGGGCCGGGGGTGCGATTTTGGTCATTTTAGACCAATTTTGGGCTAAAAGGGCCGGGGGTGCGATTTTGGTCATTTTGGACCGAATTTGGGCTAAAAGGGCCGGGGGTGCGATTTTGGTCATTTTGGACCGAATTTGGGCTAAAAGGGCCGGGGGTGCGATTTTGGTTATTTTGGACCGATTTCTGGTTAAAAGGGCCGGGGGTGCGATTTTGGTCATTTTAGACCGATTTCTGTTTAAAAGGGCTGGGGGTGCGATTTTGGACATTTTAGACCGATTTCCGTCTAAAAAAAGCCGGGTTGCGATTTTGGTCATTTTGGACCAATTTCCGGCTAAAAGGGCCGGGGGTGCGATTTTGGTCATTTTGGACCGATTTCTGTCTAAAAGGGCCGGGGGTGCGATTTTGGTAATTTTGGACCGATTTCCAGCTAAAAGGGCCGGGGGTGCGATTTTGGTCATTTTGGACCGATTTCCATATAAAAGGGCGGGGGGTTCGATTTTGGTCATTTTGGACCAATTTCCGGCTAAAAGGGCCGGGGGTGCGATTTTGGTCATTATTGACCTATTTCTGGCTAAAAGGGCCGGGGGTGCGATTTTGGTAATTTTGGACCGATTTCTGGCTAAATGGGCCGGGGGGTGCGATTTTGGTCATTTTGGACCGATTTTGGGCTAAAAGGGCCAGGGGTGCGATTTTGGTAATTTTGGACCGATTTCTGGCTAAATGGGCCGGGGGTGCGATTTTTGTCATTTTGGACCGATTTCTAGTTAAAAGGGCCGGGGGTGCGATTTTGGTCATTTTAGACCGATTTTGGTCTAAAAGGGCCGGGGGTGCGATTTTGGTTATTTTGGACCGATTTCTGGTTAAAAGGGCCGGGGGTGCGATTTTGGTCATTTTAGACCGATTTTGGTCTAAAAGGGCCGGGGGTGCGATTTTGGTTATTTTGGACCGATTTCTGGTTAAAAGGGCCGGGGGTGCGATTTTGGTCATTTTGGACCGATTTCCATCTAAAAGGGCGGGGGGTTGCGATTTTGGTAATTTTGGACTGATTTCGGGGTAAAAGAGTCGGGGGTGCGATTTTGGTCATTTTAGACCGATTTCTGCTAAAAGGGCCGGGGGTGTGATTTTTGTCATTTTGGACCGATTTCTGGCTAAAAGGGCCGGGGGTGCGATTTTGGTCATTTTGGACCGATTTTGAGCTAAAAGGGCCGGGGGTGCGATTTTGGTCATTTTGGACCGATTTTGAGCTAAAAGGGCCGGGGGTGCGATTTTGGTCGTTTTGGAACGATTTCGGTGTAAAAGGGCCGGGGTTGCGATTTTGGTCATTTTGGACCGATTTTGAGCTAAAAGGGCCGGGGGTGCGATTTTGGTCATTTTGGACCAATTTCCGGCTAAAAGGGCCGGGGGTGCGATTTTGGTAATTTTGGACCGATTTCTGGCTAAATGGGCCGGGGGTGCGATTTTGGTCATTTTGGACCGATTTCTGGCTAAAAGGGCCGGGGGTGCGATTTTGGTCATTTTGGACCGATTTCTGCCTAAAAGGGCTGGGGGTGCGATTTTTGTCATTTTGGACCGATTTTGGGCTAAAAGGGCCGGGGGTGCGATTTTAGTTATTTTGGACCGATTTCTGGTTAAAAGGGCCGGGGGTGCGATTTTGGTCATTTTGGACCGATTTCCAGCTAAAAGGGTCGGGGGTGCGATTTTATTCATTTTGGACCGATTTCCAGCTAAAAGGGCCGGGGGTGCGATTTTGGTCATTTTGGACCGATTTCCATCTAAAAGGGCCAGGGGTGCGATTTTTGTCATTTTGGACCGATTTCTGGTTAAAAGGGCCGGGGGGTGCGATTTTGGTAATTTTGGACTGATTTCGGGGTAAAAGGGCCGGGGGTGCGATTTTGGTTATTTTGGACCGATTTCTGGTTAAAAGGGCCGGGGGTGCGATTTTGGTCATTTTGGACCGATTTCTGCCTAAAAGGGCCGGGGGTGCGATTTTGGTCATTTTGGACCGATTTCTGGCTAAAAGGGCTGGGGGTGCGATTTTTGTCATTTTGGACCGATTTTGGGCTAAAAGGGCCGGGGGTGCGATTTTGGTTATTTTATACCGATTTCTAGTTAAAAGGGCTGGGGGTGCGATTTTGGACATTTTAGACCGATTTCCATCTAAAAAAAGCCGGGTTGCGATTTTGGTCATTTTGGACCAATTTCGGGCTGAAAGAGGCCGTGGGTGCGATTTTGGACCGATTTCCGGCCAAAAGGGCCGGGGGTGCGATTTTGGTCATTTTGGACCGATTTCCGGCTAAAAGGGCCGGGGGTGCGATTTTGGTCATTTTGGACCAATTTCCGGCTAAAAGGGCCGGGGGTGTGATTTTTGTCATTTTAGACCGATTTTGGGCTAAAAGGGCCGGGGGTGCGATTTTGGTTATTTTGGACCGATTTCTGGTTAAAAGTGCCGGGGGTGCGATTTTGATAATTTTGGACCGATTTCTGGCTAAATGGGCCGGGGGTGCGATTTTGGTAATTTTGGACCGATTTCTGGTTAAAAGGGCCGGGGGTGCGATTTTGGTAATTTTGGACCGATTTCTGGCTAAATGGGCCGGGGGTGCGATTTTGGTAATTTTGGACCGATTTCTGGTTAAAAGGGCCGGGGGTGCGATTTTGGTAATTTTGGACCGATTTCTGGCTAAATGGGCCGGTGGTGCGATTTTGGTAATTTTGGACTGATTTCGGGGTAAAAGGGCCGGGGGTGCGATTTTGGTCATTTTAGACCGATTTTGGGCTAAAAGGGCCGGGGGTGCGATTTTGGTTATTTTGGACCGATTTCTGGTTAAAAGGGCCGGGGGTGCGATTTTGATCATTTTAGACCGATTTTGGGCTAAAAGGGCCGGGGGTGCGATTTTGGTTATTTTGGACCGATTTCTGGTTAAAAGGTCCGGGGGTGCGATTTTGGTCATTTTAGACCGATTTTGGGCTAAAAGGGCCGGGGGTGCGATTTTGGTTATTTTGGACCGATTTCTGTTTAAAAGGGCTGGGGGTGCGATTTTGGTCATTTTAGACCGATTTTGGGGTAAAAGGGCCGGGGGTGCGATTTTTGTTATTTTGGACTGATTTCTGGTTAAAAGGGCCGGGGTTGGGATTTTGGTCATTTTGGACCGATTTTGAGCTAAAAGGGCCGGGGGTGCGATTTTGGTAATTTTGGACCGATTTCTGTCTAAAAGGGCCGGAGGTGCGATTTTGGTCATTTTGGACCGATTTTGAGCTAAAAGGGCCGGGGGTGCGATTTTGGTCATTTTGGACCGATTTCTGGCTAAAAGAGCCGGGGGTGCGATTTTGGTCATTTTTTACCGATTTCTGGCTAAAAGAGCCGGGGGTGCGATTTTGGTCATTTTGGACCGATTTCTGGCTAAAAGGGCCGGGGGTGCGATTTTGGTCATTTTGGACCGATTTCTGCCTAAAAGGGCCGGGGTGCGATTTTGGTCATTTTTTACCGATTTCTGGCTAAAAGGGCTGGGGGTGCGATTTTTGTCATTTTGGACCAATTTTGGGCTAAAAGGGCCGGGGGTGCGATTTTGGTTATTTTGGACCGATTTCTGGTTAAAAGGGCCGGGGGTGCGATTTTGGTCATTTTAGACCGATTTTGGGCTAAAAGGGCCGGGGGTGCGATTTTGGTCATTTTGGACCGATTTCTGGCGAAAAGGGCCGGGGGTGCGATTTTGGTCATTTTGGACCGATTTTGGGCTAAAAGGGCCGGGGGTGCGATTTTGGTTATTTTGGACCGATTTCTGTTTAAAAGGGCTGGGGGTGCGATTTTGGTCATTTTAGACCGATTTTGGGGTAAAAGGGCCGGGGGTGCGATTTTTGTTATTTTGGACTGATTTCTGGTTAAAAGGGCCGGGGTTGGGATTTTGGTCATTTTGGACCGATTTTGAGCTAAAAGGGCCGGGGGTGCGATTTTGGTAATTTTGGACCGATTTCTGTCTAAAAGGGCCGGAGGTGCGATTTTGGTCATTTTGGACCGATTTTGAGCTAAAAGGGCCGGGGGTGCGATTTTGGTCATTTTGGACCGATTTCTGGCTAAAAGGGCCGGGGGTGCGATTTTGGTCATTTTGGACCGATTTTGAGCTAAAAGGGCAGGGGGTTCGATTTTGGTCGTTTTGGAACGATTTCGTTGTAAAAGGGCCGGGGGTGCGATTTTGGTTATTTTGGACCGATTTCTGGTTAAAAGGGCCGGGATTGCGATTTTGGTCGTTTTGGAACGATTTCGGGGTAAAAGAGCCGTGGGTGCGATTTGTCATTTTAGACCAATTTCCAGCTAAAAGGGACGGGGGTGCTATTTTGGTCATTTTTGATCGATTTCTGGCTAAAAGGGCCGGGGGTGCGATTTTGGTAATTTTGGACCGATTTCTGGCTAAAAGGGCCGGGGGTGCGATTTTGGAAATTTTGGACCGATTTCTGGCGAAAAGGGCCAGGGGTGCGATTTTGGTCATTTTGGACCGATTTTGAGCTAAAAGGGCCGGGGGTGCGATTTTGGTCATTTTAAACCGATTTTGGGCTAAAAGGGCCAGGGGTGCGATTTTGGTCATTTTGGACCGATTTCTGCCTAAAAGGGCCGGGGTGCGATTTTGGTCATTTTGGACCGATTTCTGGCTAAATGGGCCGGGGGTGCCATTTTTGTCATTTTGGAACGATTTCTGCCTAAAAGGGCCGGGGGTGCGATTTTGGTCATTTTAGACCGATTTCTGGTTAAAAGGGCTGGGGGTGCGATTTTTGTCATTTTGGACCGATTTTGGGCTAAAAGGGCCGGGGGTGCGATTTTGGTTATTTTGGACCGATTTCTGGTTAAAAGGGCCGGGGGTGCGATTTTGGTCATTTTAGACCGATTTTGGGCTAAAAGGGCCGGGGGTGCGATTTTGGTTATTTTGGACCGATTTCTGGTTAAAAGGGCTGGGGGTGCGATTTTGGTCATTTTAGACCGATTTTGGGCTAAAAGGGCCGGGGCTGCGATTTTGGTTATTTTGGACCGATTTTGAGCTAAAAGGGCCGGGGGTCCGATTTTGGTCATTTTGGACCGATTTCTGCCTAAAAGGGCCGGTGGTGCGATTTTGGTCATTTTTGACCGATTTCTGGCTAAAAGGGCCGGGGGTGCGATTTGTCATTTTGGACCGATTTCTGGCTAAATGGGCCGGGGGTGTGATTTTGGTCATTTTTGACCGATTTCTGGCTAAAAGGGCCGGGGGTGCGATTTTGGTCATTTTGGACTGATTTTGAGCTAAAAGGGCCGGGGGTGCGATTTTGGTCATTTTGGACCGATTTCTGGCTAAAAGGGCCTGGGGTGCGATTTTGGTAATTTTGGACCAATTTCTGGCTAAAAGGGCCGGGGGTGCGATTTTGGTCATTTTGGACCGATTTGTGGCTAAATGGGCCGGGGGTGCGATTTTTGTCATTTTGGACCGATTTCTGGCTAAAAGGGCTGGGGGTGCGATTTTTGTCATTTTGGACCGATTTCTGGCTAAAAGGGCCGGGGGTGCGATTTTGGTCATTTTAGACCGATTTTGGGCTAAAAGGGCCGGGGGTGCGATTTTGGTCATTTTGGACCGATTTGTGGCTAAATGGGCCGGGGGTGCGATTTTTGTCATTTTGGACCGATTTCTGGCTAAAAGGGCTGGGGGTGCGATTTTTGTCATTTTGGACCGATTTCTGGCTAAAAGGGCCGGGGGTGCGATTTTGGTCATTTTAGACCGATTTTGGGCTAAAAGGGCTGGGGGTGCGATTTTGGTTATTTTGGACGATTTCCCTCTAAAAAATGCCGGGTTGCGATTTTGGTCATTTTGGACCGATTTCTGTCTAAAAGGGCCGGGGGTGCGATTTTGGTCATTTTGGACCGATTTTGAGCTAAAAGGGCCGGGGGTGCGATTTTGGTCATTTTGGACCGATTTCCGGCTAAAAGGGCCGGGGGTGCGATTTTTGTCATTTTGGACCGATTTCTGGCTAAAAGGGCTGGGGGTGCGATTTTGGTCGTTTTGGACCGATTTCTGGCTAAAAGGGCCGGGGGTGCGATTTTTGTCATTTTGGACCGATTTCTGTCTAAAAGGGCCGGGGGTTCGATTTTGGTCGTTTTGGACCGATTTCTGGCTAAAAGGGCCGGGGGTGCGATTTTTGTCATTTTGGACCGATTTCTGGCTAAAAGGGCTGGGGGTGCGATTTTTGTCATTTTGGAACGATTTCTGTCTAAAAGGGCCGGGGGTGCGATTTTGGTCATTTTAGACCGATTTTGGGGTAAAAGGGCTGGGGGTGCGATTTTGGTTATTTTGGACCGATTTCCGTCTAAAAAATGCCAGGTTGCGATTTTGGTCATTTTGGACCAATTTCCGGCTAAAAGGGCTGGGGGTGCGATTTTGGACATTTTAGAGCGATTTATGTCTAAAAAAAGCTGGGTTGCGATTTTGGTCATTTTGGACCAATTTCGGGGTGAAAGAGGCCGTGGGTGCGATTTTGGACCGATTTCCGGCTAAAAGGGCCGGGGGTGCGATTTTGGTAATTTTGGATCGAATTCCAGCTAAAAGGGCTGGGGGTGCGATTTTGGTCATTTTGGACCAATTTCTGGCTAAAAGGGCCGGCGGTGCGATTTTGGTCATTTTGGACCGATTTCTGGTTAAAAGTGCCGCGGGTGCGATTTTGGTCATTTTGGACCGATTTCCATCTAAAAGGGCGGGGGGTTCGATTTTGGTCGTTTTGGAACGATTTCGGTGTAAAAGGGCCGGGGTTGCGATTTTGGTCATTTTTGATCGATTTCTGGCTAAAAGGGCCGGGGGTGCGATTTTGGTCATTTTTGATCGATTTCTGGCTAAAAGGGCCGGGGGTGCGATTTTGGTAATTTTGGACCGATTTCTGGTTAAAAGGGCCGGGGGTGCGATTTTGGTTATTTTGGACCGATTTCTGGTTCAAAGGGCCGGGGGGTGCGATTTTGGACATTTTAGACCGATTTCCGTCTAAAAAAAGCCGGGTTGCGATTTTGGTCATTTTGGACCAATTTCGGGCTGAAAGAGGCCGTGGGTGCGATTTTGGTCATTTTGGACCGATTTCCATCTAAAAGGGCGGGGGGTTCGATTTTGGTCGTTTTGGAACGATTTCGGTGTAAAAGGGCCGGGGTTGCGATTTATCATTTTGGACCAATTTCCGGCTAAAAGGGCAGGGGGTGCGATTTTGGTAATTTTGGACCGATTTCTGGCTAAATGGGCCGGGGGTGCGATTTTTGTCATTTTGGACCGATTTTGAGCTAAAAGGGCCGGGGGTGCGATTTTGGTCATTTTGGACCGATTTCTTTTTAAAAGGGCTGGGGGTGCGATTTTTGACATTTTAGACCGATTTCCGTCTAAAAAAAGCCGGGTTGCGATTTTGGTCATTTTGGACCAATTTCGGGCTGAAAGAGGCCGTGGGTGCGATTTTGGACCGATTTCCGGCTAAAAGGGCCGGGGGTGCGATTTTGGTCATTTTAGACCGATTTCTGGTTAAAAGTGCCGGGGGTGCGATTTTGGTAATTTTGGACTGATTTCGGGGTAAAAAAGTCGGGGGTGCGATTTTGGTCATTTTGGACCGATTTCTGGTTAAAAGGGCCAGGGGTGCGATTTTGGTCATTTTGGACTGATTTCGGGGTAAAAAAGTCGGGGGTGCGATTTTGGTCATTTTGGACCGATTTCTGGTTAAAAGGGCCGGGGGTGCGATTTTGGTTATTTTGGACCGATTTCTGGTTAAAAGGGCCGGGGGTGCGATTTTGGTCATTTTAGACCGATTTCTGGTTAAAAGGGCCGGGGGTGCGATTTTGGTCATTTTAGACCGATTTTGGGCTAAAAGGGCCGGGGGTGCGATTTTGGTTATTTTGGACCGATTTCTGGTTAAAAGGGCCGGGGGTGCGATTTTGGTAATTTTAGACCGATTTTGGGCTAAAAGGGCCGGGGGTGCGATTTTGGTCATTTTGGACCGATTTTGGGCTAAAAGGGCCGGGGGTGCGATTTTGGTTATTTTGGACCGATTTCTGGTTAAAAGGGCCGGGGGTGCGATTTTGGTCATTTTAGACCGATTTTGGGCTAAAAGGGCCGGGGGTGCGATTTTGGTCATTTTGGACCGATTTTGGGCTAAAAGGGCCGGGGGTGCGATTTTGGTTATTTTGGACCGATTTCTGGTTAAAAGGGCTGGGGGTGCGATTTTGGACATTTTAGACCGATTTCCGTCTAAAAAAAGACGGGTTGCGATTTTGGTCATTTTGGACCAATTTCGGGCTGAAAGAGGCCGTGGGTGCGATTTAGGACCGATTTCCGGCTAAAAGGGCCGGGGCTGCGATTTTGGTAATTTTGGACCGAATTCCAGCTAAAAGGGCCGGGGGTGCCATTTTGGTCATTTTTGACCGATTTCTGGCTAAAAGGGCCGGGGGTGCGATTTTAGTAATTTTGGACCGATTTCTGGCTAAAAGGGCCGGGGCTGCGATTTTGGTCATTTTGGACCGATTTTGAGCTAAAAGGGCCGGGGGTGCGATTTTAGTCATTTTGGACCGATTTCTGGCTAAAAGGGCTGGGGGTGCGATTTTGGTCATTTTGGACCGATTTTGGGCTAAAAGGGCCGGTGGTGCGATTTTGGTCATTTTAGACCGATTTTGGGCTAAAAGGGCCGGGGGTGCGATTTTGGTCATTTTGGACCGATTTCTGGCTAAAAGGGCCAGGGGTGCGATTTTGGTCATTTTAGACCGATTTTGGGCTAAAAGGGCCGGGGGTGCGATTTTGGTTATTTTGGACCGATTTCTGGTTAAAAGGGCCGGGGGTGCGATTTTGGTCATTTTAGACCGATTTTGGGCTAAAAGGGCCGGGGGTGCGATTTTTGTCATTTTGGACCGATTTTGGGCTAAAAGGGCCGGGGGTGCGATTTTGGTTATTTTGGACCGATTTCTGGTTAAAAGGGCTGGGGGTGCGATTTTGGACATTTTAGACCGATTTCCGTCTAAAAAAAGACGGGTTGCGATTTTGGTCATTTTGGACCAATTTCGGGCTGAAAGAGGCCGTGGGTGCGATTTAGGACCGATTTCCGGCTAAAAGGGCCGGGGCTGCGATTTTGGTAATTTTGGACCGAATTCCAGCTAAAAGGGCCGGGGGTGCCATTTTGGTCATTTTTGACCGATTTCTGGCTAAAAGGGCCGGGGGTGCGATTTTAGTAATTTTGGACCGATTTCTGGCTAAAAGGGCCGGGGCTGCGATTTTGGTCATTTTGGACCGATTTCTGGTTAAAAGGGCTGGGGGTGCGATTTTGGACATTTTAGACCGATTTTGGGCTAAAAGGGCCGGGGGTGCGATTTTGGTCATTTTGGACCGATTTTGGGCTAAAAGGGCCGGGGGTGCGATTTTGGTTATTTTGGACCGATTTCTGGTTAAAAGGGCTGGGGGTGCGATTTTGGACATTTTAGACCGATTTCCGTCTAAAAAAAGACGGGTTGCGATTTTGGTCATTTTGGACCAATTTCGGGCTGAAAGAGGCCGTGGGTGCGATTTAGGACCGATTTCCGGCTAAAAGGGCCGGGGCTGCGATTTTGGTAATTTTGGACCGAATTCCAGCTAAAAGGGCCGGGGGTGCCATTTTGGTCATTTTTGACCGATTTCTGGCTAAAAGGGCCGGGGGTGCGATTTTAGTAATTTTGGACCGATTTCTGGTTAAAAGGGCCGGGGGTGCGATTTTGGTCATTTTGGACCGATTTTGAGCTAAAAGGGCCGGGGGTGCGATTTTAGTCATTTTGGACCGATTTCTGGCTAAAAGGGCTGGGGGTGCGATTTTGGTCATTTTGGACCGATTTTGGGCTAAAAGGGCCGGGGGTGCGATTTTGGTCATTTTGGACCGATTTCTGGCTAAAAGGGCCAGGGGTGCGATTTTGGTCATTTTAGACCGATTTTGGGCTAAAAGGGCCGGGGGTGCGATTTTGGTTATTTTGGACCGATTTCTGGTTAAAAGGGCCGGGGGTGCGATTTTGGTCATTTTAGACCGATTTTGGGCTAAAAGGGCCGGGGGTGCGATTTTTGTCATTTTGGACCGATTTTGGGCTAAAAGGGCCGGGGGTGCGATTTTGGTTATTTTGGACCGATTTCTGGTTAAAAGGGCTGGGGGTGCGATTTTGGACATTTTAGACCGATTTCCGTCTAAAAAAAGACGGGTTGCGATTTTGGTCATTTTGGACCAATTTCGGGCTGAAAGAGGCCGTGGGTGCGATTTAGGACCGATTTCCGGCTAAAAGGGCCGGGGCTGCGATTTTGGTAATTTTGGACCGAATTCCAGCTAAAAGGGCCGGGGGTGCGATTTTAGTAATTTTGGACCGATTTCTGGCTAAAAGGGCCGGGGCTGCGATTTTGGTCATTTTGGACCGATTTTGAGCTAAAAGGGCCGGGGGTGCGATTTTAGTCATTTTGGACCGATTTCTGGCTAAAAGGGCTGGGGGTGCGATTTTGGTCATTTTGGACCGATTTTGGGCTAAAAGGGCCGGTGGTGCGATTTTGGTCATTTTAGACCGATTTTGGGCTAAAAGGGCCGGGGGTGCGATTTTGGTCATTTTGGACCGATTTCTGGCTAAATGGGCCAGGGTGCGATTTTTGTCATTTTGGACCGATTTCTGGCTAAAAGGGCCAGGGGTGCGATTTTGGTCATTTTAGACCGATTTTGGGCTAAAAGGGCCGGGGGTGCGATTTTGGTTATTTTGGACCGATTTCTGGTTAAAAGGGCCGGGGGTGCGATTTTGGTCATTTTAGACCGATTTTGGGCTAAAAGGGCCGGGGGTGCGATTTTGGTCATTTTGGACCGATTTTGGGCTAAAAGGGCCGGGTGTGCGATTTTGGTCATTTTGGACAGATTTCTGGTTAAAAGGGCCGGGGGTGCGATTTTGGTCATTTTAGACCGATTTTGGGCTAAAAGGGCCAGGGGTGCGATTTTGGTAATTTTGGACCGATTTCTGGCTAAATGGGCTGGGGGTGCGATTTTTGTCATTTTGGACCGATTTCTGGCTAAAAGGGCTGGGGGTGCGATTTTTGTCATTTTGGACCGATTTTGGGCTAAAAGGGCCGGGGGTGCGATTTTGGTTATTTTGGACCGATTTCTAGTTAAAAGTGCCTGGGGTGCGATTTTGGTCATTTTAGACCGATTTTGGGCTAAAAGGGCCGGGGGTGCGATTTTGGTCATTTTGGACCGATTTTGGGCTAAAAGGGCCGGGGGTGCGATTTTGGTTATTTTGGACCGATTTCTGTTTAAAAGGGCTGGGGGTGCGATTTTGGTCATTTTGGACCGATTTCGGGCTGAAAGAGGCCGTGGGTGCGATTTTGGACCGATTTCCGGCTAAAAGGGCCGGGGGTGCGATTTTGGTCATTTTGGACCGATTTCCAGCTAAAAGGGCGGGGGGTTCGATTTTGGTAATTTTGGACCGATTTCCAGCTAAAAGTGCCGGGGGTTCGATTTTGGTAATTTTGGACCGATTTCTGGTTAAAAGGGCCGGGGGGTGCAATTTTGGTCATTTTAGACCGATTTCCGTCTAAAAAAAGCCGGGTTGCGATTTTGGTTATTTTGGACCAATTTCGGGCTGAAAGAGGCCGTGGGTGCGATTTTGGACCGATTTCCGGCTAAAAGGGCTGGGGGTGCGATTTTGGACATTTTAGAGCGATTTCCGTCTAAAAAAAGCCGGGTTGCGATTTTGGTCATTTTGGACCAATTTCGGGGTGAAAGAGGCCGTGGGTGCGATTTTGGACTGATTTCCGGCTAAAAGGGCCGGGGGTGCGATTTTGGTAATTTTGGATCGAATTCCAGCTAAAAGGGCTGGGGGTGCGATTTTGGTCATTTTAGACCGATTTCTGCCTAAAAGGGCCGGGGGTGCGATTTTGGTCATTTTGGACCGATTTTGGGCTAAAAGGGCCGGGGGTGCGATTTTGGTTATTTTGGACCGATTTCTAGTTAAAAGTGCCTGGGGTGCGATTTTGGTCATTTTAGACCGATTTTGGGCTAAAAGGGCCGGGGGTGCGATTTTGGTCATTTTGGACCGATTTTGGGCTAAAAGGGCCGGGGGTGCGATTTTGGTTATTTTGGACCGATTTCTGTTTAAAAGGGCTGGGGGTGCGATTTTGGTCATTTTGGACCGATTTCGGGCTGAAAGAGGCCGTGGGTGCGATTTTGGACCGATTTCCGGCTAAAAGGGCCGGGGGTGCGATTTTGGTCATTTTGGACCGATTTCCAGCTAAAAGGGCGGGGGGTTCGATTTTGGTAATTTTGGACCGATTTCCAGCTAAAAGTGCCGGGGGTTCGATTTTGGTAATTTTGGACCGATTTCTGGTTAAAAGGGCCGGGGGGTGCAATTTTGGTCATTTTAGACCGATTTCCGTCTAAAAAAAGCCGGGTTGCGATTTTGGTTATTTTGGACCAATTTCGGGCTGAAAGAGGCCGTGGGTGCGATTTTGGACCGATTTCCGGCTAAAAGGGCTGGGGGTGCGATTTTGGACATTTTAGAGCGATTTCCGTCTAAAAAAAGCCGGGTTGCGATTTTGGTCATTTTGGACCAATTTCGGGGTGAAAGAGGCCGTGGGTGCGATTTTGGACTGATTTCCGGCTAAAAGGGCCGGGGGTGCGATTTTGGTAATTTTGGATCGAATTCCAGCTAAAAGGGCTGGGGGTGCGATTTTGGTCATTTTAGACCGATTTCTGCCTAAAAGGGCCGGGGGTGCGATTTTGGTCATTTTGGACCGATTTCCGGCTAAAAGGGCCGGGGGTGCGATTTTGGTAATTTTGGACCGATTTCTGGCTAAATGGGCCGGGGGTGCGATTTTAGTAATTTTGGACTGATTTCTGGTTAAAAGGGCCGGGGGTGCGATTTTGGTTATTTTGGACCGATTTCTGGTTAAAAGGACTGGGGGTGCGATTTTGGACATTTTAGACCGATTTCTGCCTAAAAGGGCCGGGGGTGCGATTTTGGTCATTTTGGACCGATTTCCGGCTAAAAGGGCCGGGGGTGCGATTTTGGTAATTTTGGACCGATTTCTGGCTAAATGGGCCGGGGGTGCGATTTTAGTAATTTTGGACTGATTTCTGGTTAAAAGGGCCGGGGGTGCGATTTTGGTCATTTTGGACCGATTTCCATCTAAAAGGGCGGGGGGTTCGATTTTGGTCGTTTTGGAACGATTTCGGTGTAAAAGGGCCGGGGTTGCGATTTTGGTCATTTTTGATCGATTTCTGGCTAAAAAGGCCGGGGGTGCGATTTTGGTCATTTTTGATCGATTTCTGGCTAAAAGGGCCGGGGGTGCGATTTTGGTAATTTTGGACCGATTTCTGGTTAAAAGGGCCGGGGGTGCGATTTTGGTTATTTTGGACCGATTTCTGGTTAAAAGGGCCGGGGGGTGCGATTTTGGACATTTTAGACCTATTTCCGTCTAAAAAAAGCCGGGTTGCGATTTTGGTCATTTTGGACCAATTTCGGGCTGAAAGAGGCCGTGGGTGCGATTTTGGACAGATTTCCGGCTAAAAGGGCCGGGGGTGCGATTTTGGTCATTTTGGACCGATTTCTGGTTAAAAGTGCCGGGGGTGCGATTTTGGTCATTTTGGACCGATTTCCATCTAAAAGGGCGGGGGGTTCGATTTTGGTCGTTTTGGAACGATTTCGGTGTAAAAGGGCCGGGGTTGCGATTTGTCATTTTGGACCAATTTCCGGCTAAAAGGGCAGGGGGTGCGATTTTGGTAATTTTGGACCGAATTCCAGCTAAAAGGGCCGGGGGTGCCATTTTGGTCATTTTTGACCGATTTCTGGCTAAAAGGGCCGGGGGTGCGATTTTGGTAATTTTGGACCGATTTCTGGCTAAAAGGGCCGGGGGTGCGATTTTGGTCATTTTGGACTGATTTTGAGCTAAAAGGGCCGGGGGTGCGATTTTAGTCATTTTGGACCGATTTCTGGCTAAAAGGGCTGGGGGTGCGATTTTTCTCATTTTGGACCGATTTTGGGCTAAAAGGGCCGGTGGTGCGATTTTGGTCATTTTAGACCGATTTTGGGCTAAAAGGGCCGGGGGTGCGATTTTGGTAATTTTGGACCGATTTCTGGCTAAATGGGCCAGGGTGCGATTTTTGTCATTTTGGACCGATTTCTGGCTAAAAGGGCCGGGGGTGCGATTTTGGTCATTTTAGACCGATTTTGGGCTAAAAGGGCCAGGGGTGCGATTTTGGTCATTTTGGACCGATTTCTGCCTAAAAGGGCCGGGGTGCGATTTTGGTCATTTTTGACCGATTTCTGGCTAAAAGGGCTGGGGGTGCGATTTTTGTCATTTTGGACCGATTTTGGGCTAAAAGGGCCGGGGGTGCGATTTTGGTTATTTTGGACCGATTTCTGGTTAAAAGGGCCGGGGGTGCGATTTTGGTCATTTTAGACCGATTTTGGGCTAAAAGGGCCGGGGGTGCGATTTTGGTAATTTTGGACCGATTTCTGGCTAAATGGGCTGGGGGTGCGATTTTTGTCATTTTGGACCGATTTCTGGCTAAAAGGGCCGGGGGTGCGATTTTTGTCATTTTGGACCGATTTTGGGCTAAAAGGGCCGGGGGCGCGATTTTGGTTATTTTGGATCGATTTCTGGTTAAAAGGGCCGGGGGTGCGATTTTGGTCATTTTAGACCGATTTTGGGCTAAAAGGGCCGGGGGTGCGATTTTGGTCATTTTGGACCGATTTTGGGCTAAAAGGGCCGGGGGTGCGATTTTGGTCATTTTGGACCGATTTCCGTCTAAAAAAAGCCGGGTTGCGATTTTGGTCATTTTGGACCAATTTCGGGCTGAAAGAGGCCGTGGGTGCGATTTTGGACCGATTTCCGGCTAAAAGGGCCGGGGGTGCGATTTTGGTCATTTTGGACCGAATTCCAGCTAAAAGGGCTGGGGGTGCGATTTTGGATATTTTGGACCGATTTCTGGTTAAAAGGGCCGGGGGTGCGATTTTGGTCATTTTGGACCGATTTTGGGCTAAAAGGGCCAGGGGTGCGATTTTGGTCATTTTGGACCGATTTCTGCCTAAAAGGGCCGGGGTGCGATTTTGGTCATTTTTGACCGATTTCTGGCTAAAAGGGCTGGGGGTGCGATTTTTGTCATTTTGGACCGATTTTGGGCTAAAAGGGCCGGGGGTGCGATTTTGGTTATTTTGGACCGATTTCTGGTTAAAAGGGCCGGGGGTGCGATTTTGGTCATTTTAGACCGATTTTGGGCTAAAAGGGCCGGGGGTGCGATTTTGGTAATTTTGGACCGATTTCTGGCTAAATGGGCTGGGGGTGCGATTTTTGTCATTTTGGACCGATTTCTGGCTAAAAGGGCCGGGGGTGCGATTTTTGTCATTTTGGACCGATTTTGGGCTAAAAGGGCCGGGGGCGCGATTTTGGTTATTTTGGATCGATTTCTGGTTAAAAGGGCCGGGGGTGCGATTTTGGTCATTTTAGACCGATTTTGGGCTAAAAGGGCCGGGGGTGCGATTTTGGTCATTTTGGACCGATTTTGGGCTAAAAGGGCCGGGGGTGCGATTTTGGTCATTTTGGACCGATTTCCGTCTAAAAAAAGCCGGGTTGCGATTTTGGTCATTTTGGACCAATTTCGGGCTGAAAGAGGCCGTGGGTGCGATTTTGGACCGATTTCCGGCTAAAAGGGCCGGGGGTGCGATTTTGGTCATTTTGGACCGAATTCCAGCTAAAAGGGCTGGGGGTGCGATTTTGGATATTTTGGACCGATTTCTGGTTAAAAGGGCCGGGGGTGCGATTTTGGTCATTTTGGACCGATTTTGGGCTAAAAGGGCCGGGGGTGCGATTTTGGTCATTTTGGACCGATTTCTGCCTAAAAGGGCCGGGGTGCGATTTTGGTCATTTTTGACCGATTTCTGGCTAAAAGGGCTGGGGGTGCGATTTTTGTCATTTTGGACCGATTTTGGGCTAAAAGGGCCGGGGGTGCGATTTTGGTTATTTTGGACCGATTTCTGGTTAAAAGGGCCGGGGGTGCGATTTTGGTCATTTTAGACCGATTTTGGGCTAAAAGGGCCGGGGGTGCGATTTTGGTCATTTTGGACCGATTTTGGGCTAAAAGGGCCGGGGGGTGCGATTTTGGTCATTTTGGACCGATTTCTGTTTAAAAGGGCTGGGGGTGCGATTTTGGACATTTTAGACCGATTTCCGTCTAAAAAAAGCCGGGTTGCGATTTTGGTCATTTTGGACCAATTTCGGGCTGAAAGAGGCCGTGGGTGCGATTTTGGACCGATTTCCGGCTAAAAGGGCCGGGGGTGCGATTTTGGTCATTTTGGACCGATTTCTGTCTAAAAGGGCCGGGGGTGCGATTTTGGTAATTTTGGACCGAATTCCAGCTAAAAGGGCTGGGGGTGCGATTTTGGTTATTTTGGACCGATTTCTGGTTAAAAGGGCTGGGGGTGCGATTTTGGTCATTTTGGACCGATTTTGGGCTAAAAGGGCCGGGGGTGCGATTTTGGTTATTTTGGACCGATTTCTGGTTAAAAGGGCCGGGGGTGCGATTTTGGTCATTTTAGACCGATTTTGGGCTAAAAGGGCCGGGGGTGCGATTTTTGTCATTTTGGACCGATTTCTGTTTAAAAAAAGCCGGGTTGCGATTTTGGTCATTTTGGACCAATTTCGGGCTGAAAGAGGCCGTGGGTGCGATTTTGGACCGATTTCCGGCTAAAAGGGCCGGGGGTGCGATTTTGGTCATTTTGGACCGATTTCCAGCTAAAAGGGCGGGGGGTTCAATTTTGGTAATTTTGGACCGATTTCCAGCTAAAAGGGCGGGGGGTTCGATTTTGGTAATTTTGGACCGATTTCCAGCTAAAAGGGCGGGGGGTTCGATTTTGGTAATTTTGGACCGATTTCCAGCTAAAAGGGCGGGGGGTGCGATTTTGGTCGTTTTGGAACGATTTCGGTGTAAAAGGGCCGGGGTTGCGATTTTGGTCATTTTGGACCGATTTTGGGGTAAAAGAGCCGTGGGTGCGATTTGTCATTTTGGACCAATTTCCGGCTAAAAGGGCCGGGGGTGCGATTTTGGTCATTTTTGATCGATTTCTGGCTAAATGGGCCGGGGGTGCGATTTTGGTCATTTTGGACCGATTTTGGGCTAAAAGGGCTGGGGGTGCCATTTTGGACATTTTAGTCCGATTTCCGTCTAAAAAAAGCCGGGTTGCGATTTTGGTCATTTTGGACCAATTTCGGGCTGAAAGAGGCCGTGGGTGCGATTTTCTACCGATTTCCGGCTAAAAGGGCCGGGGGTGCGATTTTGGTCATTTTGGACCGATTTCTGTCTAAAAGGGCCGGGGGTGCGATTTTGGTAATTTTGGACCGAATTCCAGCTAAAAGGGCCGGGGGTGCGATTTTGGTAATTTTGGACCAATTTCTGGCTAAAAGGGCCGGGGGTGCGATTTTGGTTATTTTGAACCGATTTCTGGTTAAAAGGACTGGGGGTGCGATTTTGGTCATTTTGGACCAATTTCTGTCTAAAAGGGCCGGGGGTGCGATTTTGGTAATTTTGGACCGATTTCTGTCTAAAAGGGCCGGGGGTGCGATTTTGGTAATTTTGGACCGATTTCCAGCTAAAAGGTCCGGGGGTGCGATTTTGGTCATTTTGGACCAATTTCTGGCTAAAAGGGCTGGGGGTGCGATTTTGGACATTTTAGTCCTATTTCCGTCTAAAAAAAGCCTGGTTGCGATTTTGGTCATTTTGGACCAATTTCGGGCTGAAAGAGGCCGTGGGTGCGATTTTGGACCGATTTTCGGCTAAAAGGGCCGGGGGTGCGATTTTGGTCATTTTGGACCGTTTTCTGGTTAAAAGTGCCGGGGGTGCGATTTTGGTAATTTTGGACCGATTTCCAGCTAAAAGGGCTGGGGGTGCGATTTTGGTCATTTTGGACCGATTTCTGGCTAAATGGGCCGGGGGTGCGATTTTGGTCATTTTGAACCGATTTCTGGCTAAATGGGCCGGGGGTGCGATTTTGGTCATTTTGGACCGATTTTGAGCTAAAAGGGCCGGGGGTGCGATTTTGGTAATATTGGACCGATTTCTGCCTAAAAGGGCCGGGGGTGCGATTTAGGTCATTTTGGACCGATTTTGGGCTAAAAGGGCCGGGGGTGCGATTTTGGTCATTTTAGACCGATTTTGGGCTAAAAGGGCCGGGGGTGCGATTTTTGTCATTTTGGACCGATTTCTGGCTAAATGGGCCGGGGGTGCGATTTTTGTCATTTTGGACCGATTTCTGGCTAAATGGGCCGGGGGTGCGATTTTTATCATTTTGGACCGATTTTGGGCTAAAAGGGCCGGGGGTGCGATTTTGGTTATTTTGAACCGATTTCTGGCTAAATGGGCCGGGGGTGCGATTTTTATCATTTTGGACCGATTTTGGGCTAAAAGGGCCGGGGGTGCGATTTTGGTCATTTTAGACCGATTTTGGGCTAAAAGGGCCGGGGGTGCGATTTTGGTCATTTTGGACCGATTTCTGTTTAAAAGGGCTGAGGGTGCGATTTTGGACATTTTAGTCCGATTTCCGTCTAAAAAAAGCCTGGTTGCGATTTTGGTCATTTTGGACCAATTTCGGGCTGAAAGAGGCCGTGGGTGCGATTTTGGACCGATTTTCGGCTAAAAGGGCCGGGGGTGCGATTTTAGTCATTTTGGACCGATTTCTGGCTAAATGGGCCGGGGGTGCGATTTTTGTCATTTTGGACCGATTTCTGGCTAAAAGGGCCGGGGGTGCGATTTTTGTCATTTTGGACCGATTTCTGGCTAAATGGGCCGGGGGTGCGATTTTGGTTATTTTGGACCGATTTCTGGTTAAAAGGGCCGGGGGTGCGATTTTCGTCATTTTGGACCGATTTTGGGCTAAAAGGGCCGGGGGTGCGATTTTGGTTATTTTGGACCGATTTCTGGCTAAAAGGGCCGGGGGTGCGATTTTTGTCATTTTGGACCGATTTCTGGTTAAAAGGGCCGGGGGTGCGATTTTGGTTATTTTGGACCGATTTCTGGTTAAAAGGGCCGGGGGTGCAATTTTGGTCATTTTAGACCGATTTCCGTCTAAAAAAAGCCGGGTTGCGATTTTGGTTATTTTGGACCAATTTCGGGCTGAAAAAGGCCGTGGGTGCGATTTTGGACCGATTTCCGGCTAAAAGGGCCGGGGGTGCGATTTTGGTCATTTTGGACCGATTTCCGTCTAAAAAAAGCCGGGTTGCAATTTTGGTTATTTTGGACCAATTTCGGGCTGAAAGAGGCCGTGGGTGCGATTTTGGACCGATTTCCGGCTAAAAGGGCCGGGGGTGCGATTTTGGTAATTTTGGATCGAATTCCAGCTAAAAGGGCTGGGGGTGCGATTTTGGTTATTTTGAACCGATTTCTGGTTAAAAGGACTGGGGGTGCGATTTTGGACATTTTAGACCGATTTCTGCCTAAAAGGGCCGGGGGTGCGATTTTGGTCATTTTGGACCGATTTCCGGCTAAAAGGGCCGGGGGTGCGATTTTGGTAATTTTGGACCGATTTCTGGCTAAATGGGCCGGGGGTGCGATTTTGGTAATTTTGGACTGATTTCTGGTTAAAAGGGCCGGGGGTGCGATTTTGGTTATTTTGGACCGATTTCTGCCTAAAAGGGCCGGGGGTGCGATTTTGGTCATTTTGGACCGATTTCCATCTAAAAGGTCGGGGGGTTCGATTTTGGTCATTTTGGACTGATTTCGGTGTAAAAGGGCCGGGGTTGCGATTTTGGTCATTTTTGATCGATTTCTGGTTAAAAGGGCCGGGGGTGCGATTTTGGTTATTTTGGACCGATTTCTGGTTAAAAGGGCCGGGGGGTGCGATTTTGGACATTTTAGACCGATTTCCGTCTAAAAAAAGCCGGGTTGCGATTTTGGTCATTTTGGACCAATTTCGGGCTGAAAGAGGCCGTGGGTGCGATTTTGGACCGATTTCCGGCTAAAAGGGCCGGGGGTGCGATTTTGGTCATTTTGGACCGAATTCCAGCTAAAAGGGCTGGGGGTGCGTTTTTGGTCATTTTGGAGCGATTTCTGGTTAAAAGTGCCGGGGGTGCGATTTTGGTCATTTTGGACCGATTTCCATCTAAAAGGTCGGGGGGTTCGATTTTGGTCGTTTTGGAACGATTTCGGTGTAAAAGGGCCGGGGTTGCGATTTGTCATTTTGGACCAATTTCCGGCTAAAAGGGCCGGGGGTGCGATTTTGGTAATTTTGGACCGATTTTGAGCTAAAAGGGCCGGGGGTGCGATTTTGGTCATTTTGGACCGATTTCTGGCTAAAAGGGTCGGGGGTGCGATTTTGGTCATTTTGGACTGATTTCGGGGTAAAAGGGCCGGGGGTGCGATTTTTGTCATTTTGGACCGATTTTGAGCTAAAAGGGCCGGGGGTGCGATTTTGGTCATTTTGGACCGATTTCTGGCTAAATGGGCCGGGGGTGCGATTTTTGTCATTTTGGACCGATTTTGAGCTAAAAGGGCCGGGGGTGCGATTTTGGTCATTTTGGACCGATTTCTGGCTAAAAGGGTCGGGGGTGCGATTTTGGTCATTTTGGACTGATTTCGGGGTAAAAGGGCCGGGGGTGCGATTTTTGTCATTTTGGACCGATTTCTGGCTAAAAGGGCCGGGGGTGCGATTTTGGTCAATTTGGACCGATTTAAGGATAAAAGGGCCGGGGGTGCGATTTTGGTCATTTTGGACCGATTTCTGCCTAAAAGGGCCAGGGGTGCGATTTTGGACATTTTAGACTGATTTCTGTCTAAAAGAGCCGGGGTGCGATTTTGGTCATTTTGGACCAATTTCGGGCTGAATGGGGCCATGGGTGCGATTTTGGACCGATTTCTGGCTAAAAGGTCCAGGGGTGCATTTTTGGTCATTTTTGACCGATTTCCGGCTAAGAGGGCCGCATGTGCGTTCTTGGTCATTTTGAACCGATTTCCAGCTAAAAGGGCCGTGGGTGCGATTTTGGGCATTTTGGATTGTTTTTTGGCTAAAAGGGCCGGGGGTGCGATTTTGATCATTTTGGATCGATTTCAGGCTAAATGGGCCGTGGGTGCGATTTTAGTCATTTTGGACCGATTTTGGCTAAAAGGGCCAGGGGTGCGATTTTGGTCATTTTGAACCGTGATCGCTTGGGGAACACCAAATACCGGGATCTGTGTGTGTAAACACACCGTTTCCGGTTTCCTGAGGAGAGAACAGACAGAGCATCTGTTCATACATAGTATGAATAGCGATCTGTCATCTCCCCTGCACAGTCCCCTCCCCCTTCAGTTAGAACACATACTAGGACACACTTAACCCCTTCACTGACCCCTAGTGGTTAACCCCTTCACTGCCAGTGACATTTTTACAGTAATCAATGCAATTTTATAGCATTGATCGCTGTTAAAATTCCAATGGATCCAAAAATGTGTCAAAATTGTCCGACATGTCCGCCATAATGTCGCAGTCCAAAAATCACAGATCACTGCCATTACTAGTTTAAAAAAAAAATAAAAAGCCATAAAACTATCCTTTTTTTAGATGCTATAACTTTTGCGCAAACCAATCAATAAACGCTTATTGCAAATTTTTTTACCAAAAATATGTAGAAGAATACGTATCGGCCTAAACTGAGGAAACAAATGTTTTTATATATATTTGTGGGGGGTATTTATTATAGCAAAAAGTAAAAAATATTTTGTTTTTTTAAAAGTTGTCGCTCTTTTTTGTTCATAGCGCAAAAAATAAAAACCGCAGAGGTGATCAAATACCACCAAAAGAAAGCTCTATTTGTGGGAAAAAAGGACGTCAATTTTGTTTGGGTGCAACATGGTACGACTGCGCAATTTTCAGTTAAAGTGACGCAGTGCCGAATCGCAAAAAGTGCTCTAGTCAGGAAGAGGGTAAAATCTTCCAGGGCTGAAGTGGTTAAACAGTTAGCTAGCAATCCCCTCTTATCACAATATTATAACCCTTTTGGAATACAATAAAGTGATTTTACATTAATACACAAGATAATAAAAACCTAAATATAACTTATGAATGATGGTGAGAACCACCAATAGTGACTTGGGTTTTGAGCATGCTTCATACCACTGAGAATGTCATTTTTGACTAAACATATTGGGTGAAGCTTGAGGCCATGATGGTACTACACATGTATGTGTATTGCAGAGGGTTTTTGGATATGTGATTTTGCCCTGGGCTCCTCCTCTTCTTTGTCTGCCCCCATAGCAAGCCACTTGCTATGGGGCAGAAAAGTGTGCTTGCTCTATAGACACATAGAGCGAAGCTCAGCCCTGCTCCCTACTCCCTCCTCACAGGATTTGATTGACAGCAGCAGGAGCCAATGGCTCCAGCTGCTATCTGCAAAGTCCATGAGGCCAGGAAGAGAGGGGAGGGGAGAAGACTTGCAGCTGGGTACAAAGTTAGAGCGAGTGAAGACTTAGGTAATTGTTGGGGATCATTTACACTTGCTTCAACTTTAATACACTTTAAAGCACCTACCACTTCAACATGATGGGTATTTGATGCTTCGGTGATGCTTTGATTATGCTTTTTTTTTAGTCCTCATGCACACGGACGTTTTTACAGCTGCTTTTTTGAGCTTTTTTTGCAGCTTAAAAAGGCCTATCTATGTTAGTCTATGGCTTCATGCCCACCTAGGCGTTTTTGAGCTGCAAGTGGCATAGGCGTTTTTAAGCTGTAAAAAAAACCCAGGACCAGTGGGTTCTGAAAGACGTTTTTCAGCTGTAAAAACGCTCTAACGCTGAAAAACGTCATTCACCAACGTTTTTTAGCGTTTTTGATCCATTAAAAAAAAAAAAAAAAAATTGAAAAAAAAAACGCTCAAAAACGCTAACGCGGAAAAACACTCAAAAACGCTATTGCAAAAACGCTGAAAAACGCTGACAAAAGTTAAAAAAAATCACTGCAAAGATACTGGCGTTTTCATAACGTTTTTTTAACAGCCTGTGTGCTTAAGCTTTAATGAAGCTTGGCAAATGCTGTGTGTGTGTGTGTGTCGATTTTTGATTTGTTGTAAAGGGGCCCAGTAGAACTCCAGATCAATAGTACTCCTGTTCAGCAGATTCCCAGCTCATTGATACCCTTGTTCAGCAGATCCCTTGCTCAGTAGTACCCCCAGCTCTGATGATCCTCTGGTTTGCCGATTCTCCTCTGATCCAGGCTCACCTACTGCTATATTGCTCCTACACTGTGCACCACGTGTGACATTGTTAGTTTCTCCTCCTCTGGTCCCCCAGCTCTGCTGATCCTTTGCCGCTCAGTCCTCTCTCTCCAGTTCCCGCTCAACTTACACAAATAGCGATCCCATGTTACATACCACGTGTGCTGTCTGCTAGTTGCTCTGCTCCAGTCCAGAGCCCGCTCACCTTCCTGCTGCTCCTCGCTGCACACCAGATGTGACGTCTGCACCAGACACTTCCAGAATAGATACACATGAACCGGAAGTGACTGCTGATGACTTGTTTCTGGTATTGCATCCTGGGATATCTCATACTTGCAATACCTACAGAACAAAGCGAAGCTAAAGCTGAATAAAAGCCTCTCAAAAGCTGCAGGTGCTGTAATCGAGCATGGTCATAAACTTCTATGGAAGCTTTGATGCACCAACAAAGCAACGTGAGGTATCATTTTTGGGCTCCGTTTACACCAATGCGTTTTTTCATGCTTTTTGCTGAAACGCAGGACATATTTTTAACATGGGTTCCTATGGAACACGTTCACATCAATGCATTTTTGTGCATCTACTTTTTCAGAAAGGGTCAGGGACTTTTTTAAACAGAAAGTGGTGCTTTTTTGTGTTTTTGGTTCAAAAGACTTCAGCCCTTGTTCACACTGAACAGGGCTTTGAAATCATGCAACTTCATCCGAACTCGCACGATTTCAAAGCCGCATTTCAGTCCGACATTGGGGGGACTTGATAGACATCTGTGTGGGTTTCATTGCCAGACGTCTATTGAAGTCACCCCTCTAGTAGCCAAAAGTAGTGCAGGAACTACTTTTGGAAATCAGTGCGGCGCCGCAAAATTGGTATTGTAACGATTGGGACGGTGCCATTGTAAGCAATAGGCTGCAATTTGACATGCGATTTGACTGCATCAAATCGCATTATAAATTGCGCTGATGTGAACGGGGCTGAGCCCTCGTTCACATTGAACAAGGCTTTGAAATCATGCGACTTCATCTGAATCCACATGATTTCAAAGCAGCATGTCCATTCGACTTCGGGTGCGACTCGAAAGACATCTGTGTGGCTTCATGCACAGATGTCTATTGAAGTCACACCTGAAATCGTCAAAAGTAGTGCATGGTGCCATTGCCGGCAATGGGCTGCGATTTGTCATGTGATGTGACCTGTCAAATTGCATGACAAATCGCTTCAATGTGAATGATGGCTCAATGGAGAAGCTGCAGAAAAGCACATCATTCCTTTTTACCGTGATTTAGCCATGATTTGCATTTTACATTTTTAAAAGTGCCCAACAACAAATTTTCCAAAAAAAAAGCATAAAGAATGCAAATCGCAGCAAAATCGTGGGGAAGAAATGCGGAAAGCACAGCAAAAAAGCAGTGCAGGAACTCTCAAAAGTGGCAAGCATATATGTGAATCGAGCCTTAAAGTGAAGCAAAGCAAATACAATGTGTAAACAGGACAGTAAGCTTACCCTTTTATTTAGTGGCGTGGCTTTGATTGGCATTCAGAGTGCTTTAAAAAACCGTGTACAATGCCACATTTTGAAGAAAGTGTAAACGAGCCCTAAGGCTTCATTCACCTCAGGCGGATCCGCTTCCACGGAGTCCACCAGAGTCCACCAGCTAAGCGGGAAATGTCACTTTTGATCTCCGCTGAGTCGGCGGATGACAGGTCCCTCTCTCTGCTCACTGAGTGGGGAGGGGCTTGTCGAGCGCCGCTGCTTGCTATGGAGAGATCGGACAAAAACGAACAGCATGTCCGTTTTCATCAGATCTCACCTGATCCGATCAGCCAGGGACGGATGTGAACGTAGGGCCATCCATCTGATTTTAGCAGATCGGACCGGGTAGATGTCAGTGGACATGTCACCGCTGACATCCGTCGCTCCATAGACTAACATGGAGCACCCATTCAGGTCTGCCAACAAAACTGACAGGCGGACCTGAACAGTCTGACAGTGTGAAAAGGGCGTAGGGAGTGGCTGTGTTAGAACAGACAGTGAAAGGCTTTTTTACCTTAATGCATAGAATGTACTGTTTTTCAACCACTTTAAGACTGGGATCACACTATTGTGATGTTACATAGTTACATAGTAGGTGAGGCTGAAAAAAGACACAAGTCCAACCTATGTGTGCGATTATGTGTCAGTATTATATTGTATATCCCTGTTAGGGATGAGCCGAACACCCCCTAGTTCAAAATCAAAAGTGCTCATTTTAAAGGCTAATATGCAAGTTATTGTCTTAACCTCCCTGGCGGTATGATTATTTCGGATTTTAGGTGCTGAAAGCGGTACCATTATTTTGCATGGAAATTTGGCGTTTTATATTGTAGGTCTGTAAATCTTAACAATAACACACTTAAATCTGTCCAAACAAGAGTCTAGTAGATATCCCGGGTATGATAAAGTTTGAAACACAAAAACATAAATTATAATATAATAAATAAAAATAAATAATTAAAAAAAATTTAAATAAATAAATTTCCCCACAATTCACTATCGCACAATTCTGCAAGTGTTCTAATTTACTATCGCTGTTTTCTAGCTGGTCTAAAGCCACTTTTGACGTAAAGGGACACTTTTTGGTTGCTATGGACAATCTCCAGTTTCCAGGCAGAAAGAACAGTGTATATCATGTAAAACTGCATGCAGGGCATGGGCCAAAGCACTGGGGACAAAAGGGATGTGAAATCATTTCATACAGTACTGTAATCTGTAAGATTACAGTACTGTATGTGTTATGATTTTTACTTTTTTTTTAATTTGCCGCCATGTTCCCCCCCCGTGCGTCGCGCCGCTCGCAGGGAACGGAGCCTGGCACGGAGAGGCTTCGGAGGAGGACGGAGCCCTCGGACGCTGAGGGTGACATCGCAGGATCCCGGGGACAAGGTAAGTAACGCCGCCCCAGGATCCTGCAATGCGATCCCGAGTGTGGCTCGGGGTTACCGCTAATGGTACTGAATTTTAACCCCGAGCCACACTCGGGAAAACCGCCAGGGAGGCTACAAAGGGTTTGGTGACCCGGGTCCTGCCCCAGGGGACATGTATCCATGCAAAAGAAAGTTTTAAAAATGGCCGTTTTTTCAGGAGTAGTGATTTTAATGACGCTTAAAGTGAAAAAAAGTGAAATATTCCTTTAAATATCGAACCTGGGGGTGTCTATAGTATGCCTGTAAAGTGGCACGTGTTTCCCAAGCTTAGAACAGTCCCTGAACAAAATGACATTTTTAAAGGAATAAAAGTCATTTATAACTGCTTGCGGCTTTAATGTAATGTCGGGTCCTGGCAATATGGATGAAAATCAGTTTGATAAACGGCATGGGTACCCCCCCAGTCCATTACCCCCCCCCCCAGTCCATTAAAGTGTAGCTCCAGCCAAAAAATCTATTTTTAAGCTTCTTGGAAAACATAGGGAAGGGTTATCACCCCTGTAACATTTGTTTTGCTGTCTGTGCACCTCTTCAGAAGATTTCACCTCACTTTCTGTCCCAATGACAAATGTTTTTTGAAAATTTGGGGTTTTTAGTGAAACAAGGATTGGTGATAAAGCATCAGTGAAGAGGAGACACATTTTTCCCATATTAACTCTTACAGGAGAGAATTTCCCTTCCTAGGGGTAGATTTCATCTCACTTCCTGTTGTCTCCTTCCGTTTGCAAGTAGGAGTCGTTTGTAAGTTGGATGTTTGAAAGTAGGGGCCTGCCCTATATACTCAGAAATTGAGTATATAGAAATATAATATAAAATATACTATGCAGAAATTGGGGCCTTAGGTGTTGGTCTTGCCACAACACTGTAAGCCCTCACGGTTACTCTTGGTGGGCGCAGGAACGGGCTGTGATGTGAAATATTAGATCAAGAATTATAATTACATGCCATTGTTGAACAGTGGTAGAAAAATTGGGCCTTTAGTGGTGGTGGTGGTGGTGCTGGTGCCACAACACTGTAAACCCACACAGTTACTCTTGGTGTGCGCAGGAACGGGCCATGTTGTGAAATATTAGATCAACAATTGTAATTACATGTCCCTGTTGAACAGGGGCAGAAAAATTGGGCCTTAGGCACTGGTGCCACAACACTGCAACCCCTCATGGATGCTATAGTTGGAGCGCAGGAATGAGCCCTGCTGCAAAGTATTGCATCAAAAATTGTAATTATACGCCCCTGTTAAACAGGGGCTGAAAAATTGGGCCTTGGGCACTGGTACTGGTGCCACAACACTGCAACCCCCTCACAGATACTCTAGTTGGAGCACAGGAATGAGCCCTGCTGCAAAGTATTGCACCAAAAATTGTAATTATACACCCCTGTTAAACAGGGGCTGAAAAATTGGGTCTTGGGCACTGGTGGCGGTGCCCAGAACCAAAAATGTTCTTACAAGCTATTAGCATGAAAATTGAGGAGGAAGAGGATTGTCACTCAGCATAACAGGATAGTCACTCAGCATCAGCATAGGCAGTCTTGAAGGGATCTCACATTAAAAAAAAAAATCAAAATCGGTTACATCAGCATCAGGTGCTTGGTAGCTGGTGATCCAAGACTGATTCATTGTTATGAAGGTCAGTCGATCGACCGATTCGGTGGACAGGCACACCCTGTGATCGGTTACAAAGCCTCTAGCAGCACTGAATGTGCGTTCCGAAAGAATGCTGGATGCAGGACCAGAGGCGTATCTAGGGTATGGCAGCCATGGCAAGTGCCATGGGCGCCATGGGGGGGGGGGCAAAAAAGCACAAAAAATAAAGTCCCACCACCCGTCCTCTCGCGGCCGCCTCCCGCTATATTCTTGTCCCCGGCGCCACGACCGGCCTGCTGGAGCGCAGCGCCGGCACAGCAAATTAGCAAGTGAGGAGGCCAGGAGGGAAGCTAGTGACAGGCACCCCCCCTGACGGCCGATGAGTTGGTCTGGCCAGAGTGACCGCCCCTGGGTCATCTACGTAGAGATAAAGTAACTGCGGAGGCGGAGCCTAATGCTCCGCCTACCCTCATCTGCGCAGCTACTTCGGCTTCTCTTCTGGTGGGTCTCACGGGCCGGGTCGGGTCTTTTTGACGTGCTGACGCCCGGTGCTCTGACGTGGTCGGCAACGGACTCTATAGGGGAACATGGAGGCTGGCGACCAGGAGAAGAAAGAGACATCAGAGAGTAGAAAACCAATTGGAACCCCCCCCAGGCAGCAGCAGCAGGTACTAGTACTGTACAGCACCTGTCACCATGATATTGATCATCTTGTGCATGTGTACCAGTAACCAGCACCAACTTCAAAGTATTTGTTACCGCATTTTTGGGTGCTGGTTAGGCCACATTTATGGGTGCTCATGTTACTGCTTTTTTTTAGTTGTTGGTAAGGCCGCATTTATGGGTGCTGATGTTACCACATTTATGGGTGCTGATGTTAATGCATTTATGGGTGCTGATGTTACTGCATTTTTGGGTGCTGGTTAGGCCGCATTTATGGGTGCTGATGTTACTGCATTTATGGGTGCTGGTAAGGCCGCATTTATGGGTGCTGGTAAGGCCGCATTTATGGGTGCTGATGTTACTGTATTTATGGGTGCTGATGTTACTGTATTTATGGGTGCTGATGTTACCGAATTTTGGGTGCTGGTGAGGCCGCATTTATGGGTGCTGATGTTACTGCATTTTTGGGTGCTGGTAAGGCTGCATTTATGGGTGCTGGTAAGGCTGCATTTATGGGTGCTGATGTTACTGTATATATGGGTGCTGATGTTACCACATTTTTGGGTGCTGGTGAGGCCGCATTTTTGGGTGCTGGTAAGGCCGCATTTATGGGTGCTGGTAAGGCCGCATTTATGGGTGCTGATATTACTGCATTTTTGGGTGCTGGTTAGGCCGCATTTATGGGTGTTGGTAAGGCCGCATTTATGGGTGCTGATGTTACTGTATTTATGGGTGCTGATGTTACCGCATTTTTGGGTGCTGGACAGGGGCGCAGTTTCAGTTCTTGCCATAGGTTCCATTTTCACTAGATACGCCTCTGTGCAGGACAGGCCAGTAACTCAAATGCATACTGTGCAAGCTCTGGCCAGTGATCCATCCTCAAGACCCAGTAACCCAGAGGATTTTCGGTGGGAAAGGTGTCCAAGTCTGATCTTGCCCCTAGGTAATCCTGCACCATGTTAATCAGACGCTGGCGATGGTTGCTGGAATCGATCAGACTTTGGGGCTGCGGACTAAAAAAATTGTCTGAACGCATCGGTCAGACGGCCACCTTCTCCACCGCTCCTTCTGTGACTGATTGAAGCCTCAGCAACACGTTGTCCAGGAGGACCAGGGAATTGTAACCTCCCAGACTCTGGAAACGTGTTGCACAAACCTTTCTGCAAGGCCTCCCAAAGATGTTTCATCCTCTGCTCCCTCTGCAATGGCAAGATAAGGTCTGCAACCTTACCCTTGTAACGTGGATCAAGGAAGGTTGCCAGCCAGTAATCATCCCTCCCCTTGATACCACAAATACAAGGATCCTTCTGCAGGCTTTGCAGGATCAGGGAGGCCATGCAGTGTAGGTTTGCTGAGGCATTCGGTTCAGAGTCCTTTGGGTCCTAAGGACAACATGATCCGCAGCCACCTCCTCCCAGCCATGTACAAGTCCATGGGTTTCTTCGAACTGTAAATGATCCCCTGAAGACTGCTGCTGATGCTGAGTGTCAGGCTTCACCTCCATGCTGACACAATCCTCCTTCTCCTCTTCCTGTGTGATCGGCAGGCATGCAGGAACACTGTCTGGATAAAGGGGGCCTTGAGAGGTAAGGAAGTCCTCCTCTTCCTGCCTCTGTTCTGCCTCAAGTGCCCTGTCTATTATTCCACGCAGCGTGTGCTCCAACAGGTGGACAAGAGGGACAGTGTCACTGATGCATGCACTGTCACTGCTCACCATCCTCGTGGCCTCCTCAAATGGTGACAGGACAGTGCATGCATCCCTGATCATAGCCCACTGGCGTGGGGAAAAAAAAACAGGGTCCCCTGACCCTGTCCTGGTGCCATAGTCGCATAGGTATTCATTGATGGCCCTCTGCTGTGTGTGCAGCCACTGCAGCATGGCCAACGTTGAGTTCCACCTGGTGGGCATGTCACAGATTAGGCGGTTCTTGGGCAGGTTAAATTCTTTGGAAGTCAGCCAGCCGAGCACTGGCATTTTATGACCTGCGGAAATGCACACAGACTTTCCTGGCCTGCCTCAGGACATCCTGTAAGCTCGGGTACCTGCCCAAGAACCGCTGCACCACCAAGTTAAGGACATGAGCCAATAAAGGGAGCGGAGAGGTGGATACATGTGGTGAAAAAGCAAAAAAAGAAATTTGAAATGACGTGGGTGAACTGGGAACAGTGTGATAAGGAGATAATAGAAGAGGGAAATATAAATGGGTAAGGGAGGAAGAAGTGGTATAGTCGTGAAGTTAAAAAAAAAAAATAAGAAATTAGCCCTGAAGGAAAGATTTAAATAGTGATTTGTCCACTCAGATTCTCTAATGCTAATCAAGAGGGAGGGGGGTAAGGTAATATGTGATTATATGGATAGGTTTTGTTTTGTTTTGTTTTTTTTTCCCCCTTTTTTTCTTTTCTTCTTGGGGTTTTCCCCTCAGGGTTTTTTTTTTTTTTTTGTGTGTGGGGTAATGAGGGTTAAAATAAATATACACATTTACACATTAATAAGCTCATGGGCACTTTGAAGGGAAGGGAACGTCCCTTTTTCACTATTTCTTAAACACATATGCATGAATTATATAATTAGGAATTAAAAGGATTTATTACACAAGGAGAATAAAGGGGGAATTTACTTTATATATATATTTTTTTTTGTGGGGTAATGAGGGTTAATATAAATATACACACTTACACGTTAATAAGCGAATGGGCACTAGAAGTTTTGAAGGGAAGGGAACATCTCTTTTTCACTATTTTCAAACACATATGCATGAATTATATAATTATGAATTGAAAGGATTTACTACACAAGGAGAATAAAGGGGAAATTCACTTTGTATTTTTTTGTTGTTGTTCCCGGGTCCACATACACAATTTATATAATTATGGATCACAGTGTTTAATGTCATGAATAGAATAAGGGGGAAATTCACCCTATAACCTTACTCAATGCACTTCATAATCTCATTAATCACGTTTTTACACTGAAGGAGAAGAAATGGAATAAATTAATATAAATAATGTTAAGGAGAGAGGGGAGGGAGAGATCACAGAATTTGGGGGGAGGAGAGGGAGAGGGAGGAGGAAGGAGGGAGGGAGAAGTGGAGGGGTTGTGTTTTTTTTTTGTTTTTTTTTCTCTTTCTGTATATGTAAACTTGGGTTGATGGGAGAAGGGGTTAATTGTGGCAGTTGTGGAATGATGTAATTTGTAGATTGTTTTTTTCTTTCGTGGGTGGAATGTAGGGGTATAGTATGACTGTATAAATGTATATATAAATGGAACAAAATAACAATAAAATTTTGATTATTAAAAAAAAAAAAAAAAGGACATGAGCCAAACAGGGCACATGGGTCAGTTGTCCCCGTCGGAGGGCAGAGAGGGGGTTGGTGCCATTGTCGCAAACCACCATACCTGCCTTAAGCTGGTGTGGCGTCAACCAACTCTGAACCTGCCCCTGCTGAGCTGCCAGAATCTCTGCCCCAGTGTGGCTCCTGTCCCCCAAGCACAACAGCTCAAGCACCGCATGGCATCTTTTTGCCTGCGTGCTTGCGTAGCCCCTTGAACGTCTACGGAGCACCGCTGGTTCTGAGGACAAATCAGCACAGGAAGAGGCCATGGAGGAAGAAGAAGAGGAGGGGGTGGAGGAGAGAGGTGTGGCAGAATCAACCACTAGTAGAATTTTGAAGGCGTAGTGGAGGAAAAACCTCCAACACTACCGCACCCTGTCCTGCACCCTTCCCAGCTGCCAGAAGAGTCACCCAATGCGCGGTGAAAGATAGGTAACATCCCTGTCCATGCCTGCTGGACCATGAGTCAGCGGTAATATGCACCTTACCACTGACCGCCCTGTCCTGCGAGGCAGGACATTGCCTTCCACATGCCGGTAGAGAGCCGGAATCACGTTCAGTGAGAAAAAGTGGTGTTTGGGAACCTGCCACTGAGGAACCACACATTCCACAAACTCACGGAAGGGGCAGAGTCTACCAACTGAAAAGGCAGCAGTTGAAGTGCTAGCAATTTAGCCAAGCTAGCATTCAACCGCTGGGCATGTGGATGGCTGGGAGCAAACTTCTTTCGGCGGTGCAGCAGCTGGGGCAGGGAAATTTGCCTGGTACAATCTGATGTTGGTGTACTGATAGCAGATTGCCCGCAAGTACTTGGCTGTGACACACCTAATTCTACACCTTCATTCTTCTCAGTGCAGGTTTCAGAGAGGACTGAAGGTATAGTGGGGTTGGAGATCCCAGCTGTTGAGGAGCAAGGAGAGGTCCGCTTTGTTATTTGGTGTGGGTCTTTTAGAAACGCTTGCCAACAAACTGCATGGCAGGTCGACATATGTCTGGTCAAGCATGTGGTGCCCAAGCAGGTGATGTTTTGGCCACAGGAGATACGCTTGAGACATATTTTGCAAATAGCAGCGGTGGGATCTGATGCACTTGTCTCAAAAAAGGCCCACACCAAAGAACTTTTGGAATAACGTGCAGAGACAGCAGCGCCCTGCACATGCGGAGCTCTGCGGTGTGATGCAGTCGGTGTGCTGCCCTTAAGCTGGCCCCTGGAGGGCATCCTGCCTCGTTGGAGATGTGCCTCCTCCTCCTCTCTCCTATCAGGCACCCACGTGGAGTCAGTGACCTCATGATCTCCTCCCTCCTCATCACTGGAGCAAACCTGGCAGTATACTGCAACTGAGGGAACATGACTGCCAGATTGCTGTCCTTCTTGGTCACCCCCTCTCTCTGGGCTCACGTTACTGCCTTCTTCTAGCTGGGTACCATCATCGGAGCCTTCAAAACGCTTCGCATCCTCCTGGATCATGTACCCAACACTGTGGTTAAACAGTTCGGGGAACTCCTCAGGAGGAGGACATGGTGGGGCTAGGGAAGGAGTGACTGATGCCATTGAGCCGAGGGAAGAGGCCGCCTTGGCAGCTGCTTTGCCAGACAAAATACCCTGAGCCTGGGTAAGAGGATGAGGAGGATGAGGACGGCTTGGTCATCCACACTACCAAGTCTTCCGCATGTTGCGGCTCAACGCGGCCAGCTGCCGAAAAAAAGGACAAGCATGTCCCACGGCCACGTGCTGATGAGGATGCACCGTCTCCACAACCAGCACTGTTGCCTCTAGACACAGAGCCTGCTTGCCCGCTTTTATTGGCTCGTCACTGTCTGCCTCTCCTTGTTGTCCTTCCAGACATACTAATGGCCTGCAGTGGCCAATTATGGCTCAGGGGATTTAGTACACGCCACATACTATATAAGCCACCTGCATGTCGGCCCTGTGTAGTGTGTTCTGGCATTGAGAGAGAGAGCTAGAGAGAGACAGTGTCATTTGATTTAAGTTAGATAGAGTAAGCAGGCGAGTCAGTTAGCTGCACGTACACGTCTGTACAGACGGCGCTATGATTGGCCAAGCATGCAGGTCATAGTTCATGCTTGACCAATCATCAGCCAGCAATGCATTGCAATGCCGCAGTGAATTATGGGACGTGACGCGCCACTCGAATTTGGCGCAAACGGCCCATATCATTCGCAATTCGACAAACGGTCGAACATGGGTTCGACTCGAACTCGAAGCTCATCCCTACTGGCCACCTACAGAGGCACGAGTACAGCCGAGTATGGCTGAGCATGGCAGAGTATTGCAGGGTATCGCCGAGTATGACTGAGTATGGCAGAGTATGGCTGGGTATCACCGGGTATTGCAGAGTATGGCTGGGTATTGCAGAGTATGGCAGAGTATGGCAGGGTATTGCGGAGTATTGAGGGGTATTGTGGAGTATTGTGGAGTATTGCAGGGTATTGCCGAGTATTGCGGGTTATTGCGGGGTATTGCGGAGTATTACAGGGTATCGCAGGGTATTAGAGTATGGAGGGATGGCTGAGCAGGGATGGATGGATGGATGTGACTGCAATTGTCACAGAGCAGCGCTCTGGGCACTACACATCCAGCCCACAGCGCTGCTGCCATCCGATCCCTCCCCCTCTCCTCTCACACTGTACCGATCGGTACACAGAGGGGAGAGAGGAACCGATGTCATGACATGACGCCGGTTTGTTTACATGTGATCGCTCTGTCAAATGACAGAGCGATCACATGTAAACAAACCGGCGTCATGTCACATGGTAAACGGCCGCGATTATCGGCCGTTTACCGTGATCCGTGATGCGCCAGAGGACCCGGCGGTCACAGATGTTCTTGGTGCGCGCCCCATGGACGCCCTCCCAGACCAAGCCCTGCACTGTAGCCGTCTTTCGACTATGGCCCGGTCGGCATGAGATTAAGAGCCGCTGGAGGTGCGCTCTCTTGGCACGGCGGGGGACCTAATGCATGTGGTCGGCGGATGCGATCATCACTGGCCACCCGCGATCTAGGGCACGAGAGCCAGAACATGGATTTGTGTGTGTAAACACACAAATCCCTGTTCTGTCAAGGGAGAGGAGACAGATTGTTTGTTCCTAGTAAATAGGAACAGCAATATGTCTCCTCCCCCAGTCAGTGACATCCCCATACAGTAAGATACACTAACTAGGGAACACATTTAACCCCTTGATCACCCCCTAGTGTTAACCCCTTTCCTACCATTGACATTTACAGTGCCTTGCAAAAGTATTCACCCTTGGCATTTTTCGTGTTTTGTTGCCTCACAACCTGGAATTAACATGGACTGATGGAGGATTTGCATCATATAATTTACAGAACATGCCCACAACTTGGAAGATTTTTTTTTTATTGTGAAGCAAACAACAAATAGGACAAAATAACAGAAAAAGTCAATGTGCATAACTATTCACCCCCCATAAAGTCAACACTTTGTAGAGCCACCTTTTGCAGGTATCACAGCTCCAAGTCACTTTGGATAAGTCTCTATGAGCTTGCCACATCTTACCACTGGGATTTTTGCCCATTCCTCCTTGCAAAACTGCTCCAGCTCCTTCAAGTTGCATGGTTTCCACTTGTGAACAGCAATCTTTAAGTCTGACCACAGATTTTCTATTAGATTGAGGTCTGGGCTTTGACTAGGCCATTCCAACACATTTACATGTTTCCCCTTAAACCACTCAAATGTTGCTTTAGCAGTGTGTTTGGGGTCATTGTCCTGCTCCAAGGTGAACCTCTGTCCTAGTCTCAAATCACACACAGAGTGGTACAGGTTTTCTCAAGAATATCCTTGTATTTAGCACCATCCATCTTTCCCTCAACTCTGACCAGTTTCCCATTCCCGACTGCTGAAAAACATCCCCACAGCATGATGCTGCCACCACCATGTTTCACGGTGGGGATGGTGTTCTTTGGGTGATGTGCTGTGTTGGATTTGCGCCAGACATAGAATTTTCTTTGATGGCCAAAAAGTTGAATTTTAGTCTCATCAGACCAGAGCACCTTCCTCTATACATTTTGGGAGTCTCCCACACCTTTTGTTTTTTGCTCAAACTAATTGCTTTCTTCTGGCCACTCTGCCATAAAGCCCAACTCTATGGAGCGTACGGCTTATTGTCGCCCTATGTACAGATACTCCAGTCTCTGCTGTGGAACTTTGCAGCTCCTCCAGGGTTACCTTAGGTCTCTGTGCTGCCCCCTCTGATTAATGCCCTCCTTGCCCCGTCCGTGAGTTTTGGTGTGCAGGTTTGGCAGGTTTGCTGTTGTGCCATATTCTTTCCATTTGGTTATGATAGATTTGATGGTGTTCCTAGGGATCAAAGATTTTGGATATTTTTTTATAACCTAACCCTGACTTGTACTTCTCAACAACATTGTCCCTTACTTGTTTGGAGCGTTCCTTGGTCTTCATGGCAATGTTTGGTTAGTGGTGCCTCTTGCTTAGGAGTTGCAGCCTCTGGGGCCTTTTAAAAAGGTGTGTATATGTAATGACAGATCATGTAACACTTAGATTGCACACAGGTGGACATCATTTCACTAATTATGTGACTTCTGAAAGTAATTGGTTGCACCAGAGCTTTTTATGGGCTTCATAACAAAGGGGGTGAATACATACACACATGCTAATTATCAGGTTTTTTTCTGAAAAATAGTTTTATGTATATATTTTTCTAATTTTACTTCACCAACTTTGACTATTGTGTTATGATCCATCACATATAATTCAGATTAAAAAACATTGAACTAAAGGCTGTAATGTAACAATATAGGTAAAAAGCCAAGGGGGTGAATACTTTTGCAAGGCACTGTACATGTCAATGGTCCCAAAAGTGTGTCAAAAGTGTCCGATCTGTCTGCTGAAATGTCACAGTACCGCAGAAAATCACAGATCACCGCCATTACTAGTAAGAAAAATTAATAAAATGCCATAAATCTTTCCCATAGTTTGTTGACACTATAACTTTTGTGCAAACCAATCAATATACGCTTATTGTGATTTTTTTTACCACAAATATGTAGAAGAATATATATTGGCCTAAACTGATGAAGAAATTTGTTTTTTAAAGACATCTTTGGGAATATTTATTATAGCAAAAAGTAAAAAAAAAGTATTGTTTTTATTCAAAATTGTCACTCTTTTTCGTTTATAGCATAAAAATAAAAACTGCAGAGGTGATCAAATACCACCAAAAGAAAACTCTATTTGTGGGAAAAAAAGGATGCAAATTTTGTTTGGGTACAGCATTGCATGACCGCGCAATCACCAGTTAAAGCAACGCAGTGCCAAATTGTAAAAAGTGCTCTGGTCAGAAAGGGGGTAAAATCTTCTGGGGCTGAAGTGATTAAACCAGCACTTATTTTGGTATTTACTATAACTCTTGGCAAAAAAGTCATGGGAGTTAAAATGAGAGTAGTTTGCATGTCTGAGCATGCTCAGTTGTGCTGGCACCTAGTTGTAAAGAGATGGGGAATTTATCTCTTCTCAGACTTTTAAAGATATTTCAGTGTAGAAATCACTTTTTTCACATAGTTTAACCACTCTAGCCCTGGAAGGATTTGCCCCCTTCCTGATCAGGCCATTTTTTGCGATGTGGCACTGCATCGCTTTAACTGACAATTGTGCAGCCGTGCAACCTTATACCCAAACAAAATTGACATACTTTTTTCCCACAAATAGAGCTTTCTTTTGGTGGTATTTGATCACTTCTGTGCTATAAACAAAAAAAGAGCAACAATTTTGAAAAAAAAAACCACAATGGGGGTCATTTACTAAGATGAATGCACTGCGCTGGTTTAGACCTTAATTGGTGCGCTGGATAGAGCCTTAACTCAGCGTGTGAACCGGCGCACACACAGGAGTACCTACACGCGAGAATGTTTCCAGCGCGATAGGATCACGCTGGTTCTCGGCGAGGTACATCTCGCCGACGCTGCAAAAGGAAAAACACATCTTCCTATTAAAGCAGCGCGAGAAAAACCGGCATGGGTTCCCCCTCTGGGTGCATGCCAGGCCCTTCGGTCTGGTATGGATTGTAAGGGGAACCCCCTACGCCGAAAAAACGGAGTAGGGGGTCCCCCCAAAATCTATACCAGACCCTTATCCGAGCACGCAGCCCGGCCAGTCAGGAAAGGGGACGAGCGAGCACCCCCCCTCCTGAACCGTACCAGGGCGCATGCCCTCAACATGGGAGATGGGTGCTTTGGGGAAGGGGGGGCTGCGGCCCCCCCACCCCAAAGCACCTTGTCCCCATGTTGATGAAGACAAGGGCCTCTTCCCTACAACCCTGACCGTTGGTTGTCGGGGTCTGCGGGCGGGGGGCTTATCAGAATCTGGGAGCAAGGGGGCCCCCAGATCCCGGCCCCCCCACCCTATGTGAATGAGTATGGGGTACATGGAAAAAAAGTGTCAACAAAAAAACACACTAGACAGGTTTTTAAAGTAATTTATTAGGCAGCTCTGGGGGTCTTCTTTCGACTTCGGGGGTCTCTTCCGCGCTCTCCAGATCTTCTCCCGGTCTCCGGTTCTTCTCCGCGCTCTCCGGCTCTTCTCCGCGCTCTCCGGTTCTTCTGCCGGGCTCCTCCTCTTCTGCTCTTTTGCCGCTCTTTTGCTAGCGGTGGCCCGATCTTCTCCCGCCGTCCGGTTCTTCTGTCGCTGTCCGGTATCTTCTGTCACTGTCCAGTATCTTCTGCCGGGCTCCTCCGCTATCTTCTGCTCTTTTGCCGCTCTTTTGCTAGTGGTGGCCTGGTCTTCTCCCGCTGTCCGGTTCTTCTGTCGCTGTCCGGTATCTTCTGCCGGGCTCCCCCGCTATCTTCTTGCAGCTCTTTTGCTAGCGGTGGCCCGGTCGTCATCGTCTTCTCCCCTCTTCTCTTCTCTTCTTCCGATGTTGACAAGACGCTCTCTCCTGCTGTAATGCAGTCTGCGAGGTGTGGGGTGACTTATATAGGCATGGGGCGTGGTCACCGTGTGATGTCACCGGGTGACCCCGCCCCCTATGACGGCACAGTCCTGGGACATGCTTTCACACTGGGGCGTTTTTCAGGCACTATAGCGCTAAAAATAGCACCTGAAAAATGCCTTAAAGAAGAGGCTCCATTCACTCCAGTGTGAATCGGGCTTTCACACTGGAGCGGTGCACTAGCAGGCCAGTAAGGCCCCTTTCACACTGGGGCGGTGGGGGCGTCTGCGGTAAAGCGGCACTATTTTTAGCGCCGCTTTACTGTTGTTTTAGCGGAGTTATTCAGCTACTAGCGGGGAGGTTTTAACCCCCCCTGCTAGCGGCCGAAAAGGGGTTAAATCCACCCGCAAAACGTCGCTGGAGCGGCATTTTGTCGGTAGTATCACAGCGCTGCCCCATTGATTTCAATGGGGAGGAGCGGTGAGTTCACCGCTACAAAGAAGCCCTGCCAGCGCACAACTCTAGTGTGAAAGCCCTCACTGGAGTGAATGGAGCCACTTCTTTAGGGCATTTTTCAGGCACTATTTTTAGTGCTGTAGCACCTAAAAATGCCCCAGTGTGAAAGGGGCTTAAAAAAAGTCCTGCTAGCAGCACCTTTGGAGCCGTGAAGGAGCGGTGTATAAACCGCTCCTGCCCATTGAAATCAATGAGACAGCGTGGCCATACCGCCGGCAAAACGCCGATGCGGCGGCATTTTGCGGGCGGATTTAACCCCTTTTCAGCCGCTAGCAGGGGTTAAAACCACTAGTGGCCAAATACTGCTGGTAAAGTGCCGCTAAAAATAGTGCCGTTTTACCGCTGCCGCCCGCAACGCCCCAGTGTGAAAGGGGCCTAAGGCCACCTCGGACCTGCGGACCTGAAAGGACACTCCATAGACCTCTATAGAGGGTCGGATGTCAGTGGTGACATCCGACCCACTACAATCCGAAAAAGTGTAATGGAGGAAAAACCTATTTTTCCATCCGTCTGCGGATCGGGTGACAACGGAATCTACGGTCCATCATCATCCGGTCCCCCATAGAGGAGAGCGGCACTCTAACAGGTCCATCCCTGCACAGTGTGCAGAGACAGACCTGTCATCTAGAGTATTTGTAACCGTAAGCGCAAACACACAAGTCCATATATAACAGGAGATATAAAGGGCTGAGCAACTTAGTCCATAGGGGACAGGCTGGAAGTTCAAGGGTTAAGTGGTAACCGGTAATGTAATGGTTAAAGTAGGCTGGTAGGCTAGGCGGCTGCTGTCCTCAGAGAGCTGGCTCTATGATGGATGAGAGAGGGGTAGAGAAGGAAGCGCCACCTGAGTGTAGTATTAACAAATAATGTTTAATGACACCAGGTAAAAACACACTTACAGGATAAAACATATAAAAGGCTCATCTGTATAGTTATGTGGTCCTCGGTGTTCCCTCTGATCCTGTGGTGGTGACGCTGCAGGGATGCTGGGCTGCAGAAGGTGGATTACCAGCCGGGAGCTCCTTCTGTGGCCAACAGGAAGAGACTAGGGGCCGGCGTGGAGCACACCTGGAGCGTGTGCGTGAACATCTGAGAGCCTAAGGCCACTTGGGACTGAAAAGTTGCATCACAAGTTGTACCCCATGATTTACAATCAGTACCGTTTATATGTGTGCGACTTGCTTACGCCCATGCGCACATGACGTATACACAGCGGACACACATCTTTATTACAGAAATCCATATTTGGCATAGAAATTAACCATTTGCTTACTGGGCACTTAAACCCCCCTGCTGTCCAGACCAATTTTCAGCGCTGATGCACTTTGAATGACAATTGTGCGGTCATACTTAGCCAAATGTTGGGGGTTTTTTTAAGTTCCCACAAATAGAGCATTCTTTTGATCACCTCTGTGGTTTTTTTCTTTTGTTCAAAAAAAAGAAAAGATAGATTTTTATAAATAATTTTGTATATTTTCGGATATTTTGATATTAAATTTTGCAAATGGGTAATTTTTCTCCTTCATTGATGTACGCTGATGAGGCGGCACTGATGGGCACTTATTGGTTACACTGATAGGCAGCTCTGCTTGGGACCATTGGTGGGCATTGATAGGTGGCACTGGCAGGTGGTACTGGTGGGCACAGATGATTCAGAATTGCCTCTTCGGGACTAATGTCCCTTGCACCTAAGCCAGTGATCAGCTTTTATTTTTATCCTCATGCTGTCAGCGTGAGGAGAAAAAATAAACAATTACTAAGCTTTAGTTTACATCATGTGATCAGCTGTCATTGGCTGACAGCTAATCGCGTGGTAAGGGGCTGGGATCGGCCCTTACTTCGATCTGTGATCACCCGAGTCTCAGTGACTCAGTGCACACTGCGCGCCCTGCAGGGAGCACGCGGGGAGCCCGTCCTATGACAGCCTCCCAGAAATTCAGGTCCACGCTGTGGCCGTCGTTTGGCTATAGCACAGAAACCAAGCGGTTATTAGAAAACCAGATGCAGATTTCTAGGACTGGCCAAAAATAATGTTTAGAGTCAAAGGCAACTGATGACTTTCTATTAAAGGTCTAAATGGGCCATTAACATGCATCACAATTGAACTTAGGAATGTGTCTTTGCAAAGTTAAACTCATTAAAATCCTTTCTTATTTTTACTTGGGGATAGACTGCAGAGGGATTAGAAGTTTTGGGGGATGTCTACACCCCTGATAGGGTGAAGACACCTCCCAAATTTTGCCAATTTCTCATTCAAAATTATTCACTTCCTGTCACATAGCCAAAGAGGAAGTGAGGGTAAAACCCTACCAATGTATGTCCTTGGGGACACACAGGTCAATCTAAATAGTTTCCCCATTCGGGAAATTGCATTCTAGCATTTTGCCATGTACATCCCAAATTATTATGTGTCTTGGGGTTTATTTACTAAAAGGTAAATCCACTTTGCACTACAAGTGCACTTAGAAGTGCAGTTGCTGGAGATCCGAGGGGGACAAGCAAGGAAAAGAAAAAAAACAGCATCTTTGCCTCTACATGATTGGATGATAAAATCACCAGTGCTTCCCCTCTGATTTTCATCAACTGCACTTGTATTGCAGAAAGGATTTGCCTTTAATAAACCCCAAAATACCTAATAATTTGGGGTGTACACAACAAAGTGCTAGAGTGCAATTTGCATAATGGGGGCACTAGTTAGATTGACCTGTGTGTCCCCAAGGAAAAATATTGTTAGGGTTTTACTCTCACTTCCTGTTTGGCTATGTGACAGGAAGCGAAGCCAATTTTAAGAAAAGGGACACAAAGCCCAACCTTAAAAAAAGAAAGAAAGAAAGAAAAAATCTTGATTTTCCTCAAATGTCCAAAATTGGAATAGGATTGTCTTCAGCTTGATTTTAGTTCAGTGCTCTAAATCAGTCCTTCTCAACCCTGTCCTCAAGTACCCCGCAACAGGCCATGTTTGCAGGTTTTCCTTCAGCTTGCACAGGTGCTTTAAATCAAAGTCAATGGCTTTGTATTTTGGACAGCTATTTTAGATAAGATACATTTCCTAAACATGTTCTGTCGGGGGGGTATTTGAGGACTGAGGCTGAAAACCACTGCTCAAAAGGAAAATTGAATACTTACCACTCTGAAATATTACTTTCCTGGTCACTATCCATGGCAGCATACGCACAATCCATGCATGTGCTACCATGAAGGCACCAGGAAAGTAACTTAAAACTAAAAAAAAAAAATTTTTTAAAAGGGGGATTTGTCTAAGACAGTGGTTCTCAACCTTACTAGAGCCGTAACCCCTTGATAAAATTTCCCAAGTTGTGGGGACCCATAACAGTAAAATTATTTCCATAGCATAGGTTGTCAGCACCCAAGGCAAGATAAGTAATTTGTGCCCCTAACCCACGGACATTTAGCGCTCCCCGAGTCCCTTCCACTCGTACAGTATTAAAACCCCTTATGGTACATTTTAAGATGTATCACTCTTTCTCTTTGTTCTCCTTTTATCTCTCTCTATCCTAATTTCTTGTTTTTTCCCCATCCCTCTGTCTAGCCATCTTTCTTGTTCTCTCTCTTATTCTTTCCTCTCCCTTTTTCTTTGTTCCACCCCCTCTTTTCCTCTCCCTTCTATGTATTCTCTATTTTTATTCCTTCTCTTACTCCTTGGTGGTGGTGGGGAGTAATGGGATGAGTGGCAGCGCTGGTGGGGAGTTGGGATTAGTGGCAGTGCTGGTGGGGAGTTGGGATCAGTGGCAGTGCTGGTGGAGGATGGGATCAGTGGCAGTGCTGAGGGGGGATTCTGATCAGCCAACTTAGGTGCTCTTGATCAGGGTCATCTGCTGATCTGAGAACTGTAGTGAGGACTTTTAATGCCAACTCTAATCACAGGTAGTGTTACTCACTGTGGCTCTAGCTTTGTGGAGTCTCGTACCAGTGACACCTATGCCTAAATCAGGAGATAGGGTCTCCTGCAGCCCCTCCCACTTCACATTCCTCACCAATCAGCTAACCTATAGTCTACTGTGAACTGAGTGGGCGGCTGGGAAGAGGCTGAGTGGGTGGCCGTGGGCTTCAGGGACAGCCCTGCTGGGCGGGCACGAAGAGGCTGGGAGAGCAGCGTGGGCTTCAGGAACAGCTCAGGATTCTGTGACACCTGGCAAATCGTCATTTGACCCCCGAGGGGGTCCCGACCCCCAGGTTGAGAACCACTGGTCTAAGACATGCCAATCAGCCTAGTTAAGCTGCAGCTGGGAAATCCGTTGCATGAAAAGAACACACATAAAACATAAAATATGAAACAATTTTATTGGTCCAAAAAAAAAAAACAGGACTTGGAAAAGAAGCAAGGAAAGCAAAATACACACATGTATGTTAATTTGAGACACTAACAGAATATGTTTTAGGTTTGACCCTTTTGCAGTGTAAATTAACAGGAGTTAAAAGGAGTGCACCCACAAATGGACATCTATTAAGGATTAAAACAACATTAGGCACAACATCTTGAGAAAGAATTTTAAAAATAATGCAGCACAGACAGTTAAATCAAAGTGAACAACGTAAAAACAACAAAAATTGCCAACATAAAAAAGATTTCATGGTAAAATAACCACCACCCAAAAAAAAAAAACAACAAACCAAAGTAACAAATAAATTGCATAAAAACACAGCTGTTTTGCAACAACATAAACAAAATACAAATAGAAAATACATGTGCTAGAAACTCAATAGGGACACCCAAATGTACTCTCTTGCAAGTCCCCCACACACACACAATCTTGGCTCTTTTCAGGGCAAAGTAAAGAATGCTATCTGCAAGCTTTATATAACATAGGTTTGCGTGCTAATGAGGCAATTGCAAACACATGGACAGTCCATGAAACACATAAGGCCCCTTTCACACATGCGGACAGTATGTCCATATTTCATCCATCCCTTTTCGGATGAAATACGGACATACATGCATCCCTATGGGATAGCGGGTGTCAGCGGATGTACATCCGCTAACACCCGATCTTGTCCGGCTCTGCTCTCGTCCGATTCTGCGGACGGAAGAAAATCCTATTTTTCTATCCGTCTGCAGAGCGGATCGGATGAACACAGACAGACAGTCCGTGTTCCTCCGATCCCCCATAAGGGAGAGCGGAGATCTGACAGGGCGGTCCCTGCAGAGTGTGCGGGTCCCGCCCTGTCATCTGCCTGCTCAGCTGGGGAAAACGGAGCTATCCCCGCTGAGCAGCGGATAAACACGGGGCGGATCAACACGGATCCGTCCCGTGTGAAAGGGGCCTTAAATGCAAGTTCACCCAATGTAGAGACTGAACTTCAAAGTGGGTACACCTGTTAAGGATGTCCTTAAATTACTAACCCAAAAAACACACTCTGAGCATGCCCAGAAACATCCAAGTGCTGTTCACACACAAAAAGCACCACCAAAAAAAAAACAAAGTCCCTGAGCATGCCCAGACCAACCCAAATGCATTTCACACACCAAAAGGCACAGGAAAAAAACAAAGTCCCTGAGCATGCCCAAAACAACCCAAATGCAGCTAGCACAAAATAAGCCACCCCCTGTCTAAAATTAAGCACATCATCCAGCATGCACCAAAATTACAGATGGGACAAAACACCCCCCAGTCCAGGGGGGCAACTAAAGATCCTAACATGTGCAAAAGTTATACAACAAATACCATTGCAGTCTAAGGGAACTGACTTGGCAATTTTACTAGTTCCCGCTTGGCTGGTTTATCTTCTAGTTATTGGCCTTACAATGGGTATGGGGGCCCAGGTCCCACCCTAAGGGACATATATCAATGTCACCAATTGGACAACCCCAAAAACGAAACATAGAGAAATGCCTTTAAATATGCCAAATTGCTTAAGGGCCAGTTCACACCAATGCAGTCCAGTGCATATTTTATGCATCAAAAATACATGGAAAGTCGGTTATATGGTTTTCAATGGCATAGTTCACACCAGTGCTTGCAGTTCCAGTGCATTCCAGTTCCAGAAAAAAAAGTAGAACATGCTGCATTTTATCTGCACTGGACTGTACTGGTAAGCTGTAAAACGCATCAAAAATGCACTGGAACGCACTTATTTAAGAGTAAGAAAAAAGAGGGGGGAAAAAAAGCACTGGACTGCATCAAAAACGCACCAAAAACGCACTGGAACACATCAAAACGCGCATGCAGAAAAGCACCTGGAACGTGTCCAGACTGCGTTTCTATGATGTGCACTGGCCCTAAGGGCCCTAAGGGCCAGATCACAACATAGAAACACAGTCCGGATGCGTTCCAGGTGCTTTTCTGCATGCATGTTTTTGATGCATTCTATTGCGTTTTTGATGTAGTCCAGTGCTTTCCCCCCTCCCTCTTCTTTATTAACCTTAAATAAGGACAAGTGTGTTGCAGTGCGTTTTTGGTGCATTTAGGTGTGTTCCAGTGCGTTTTTGGTGCATTTAGGTGTGTTCCAGTGCGTTTTTGATGCATTTTACAGCATTCCAGTACAGTGCATAAAAAAAGCAGCATGTTCTACTTTTTTTTCCGGGAACTGGAAACGCACTGGAACTGCAAGCACTGGTGTGAACTATGCCATTGAAAACCATATAACCTACTTTCCATGTGTTTTTGATGCAGAAAAAAAACGCAGTGGACTGCATGTGGTGTGAACTGGCCCTTAAGGAATAAAAGTTATTTAAAACTACTTGCGGCTATAATGAAATGTCGGTCCGGCAATACACATAAAAGTTCATTGATAAAAACATTAGGAAAAAAAACAAAATTAAAAAACATGCGTGGGGTTCCCCTGAAATTCCATACCAGGCCCTTCAGGTCTGGTATGGATATTAAGGGGAACCCCGCGCCAAAATTTAAAAAAATGGCGTGTTGTCCCCCTCAAAATCCATACCAGACCCTTCAGGTCTGGCATGGATTTTAAGGGGAACCCCGCGCCAAAATGTATTTAAAAAATGACGTGGGGTCCCCCTAAAAATCCATACCAGACCCTTATCCGAGCACGCAACTTGGCAGGCTGCAGGAAAAGAGGGGGGACGAGAGAGCTCCCCCCCTCCTGAACCGTGCCAGACCACATGCCCTCAACATTGGGAGGGTGCTTTGGGGCTCCCCCCAAAGCACCTTGTCCCCATATTGATGAGGACAAGGGCCTCATCTCCACAACCCTTGCCGGTGGTTTTGGGGGTCTGCGGGCGGGGGGCTTATCGGAATCTGGAAGCCCTCTTTAACAAGGGGACCCCCAGATCCCGGCCCCCCCTGTGTGGAATGGTAAGGGCCTACCATTTCACAAAAAAGTGTCAAAAATGTTAAAAATGACAAGACAGTTTTTGACAATTCCTTCTTCTTTCCATCTTCTTCGGGTCTTTTTCCTTCTTCCTTCCTTCATCCTTTGGTTTCTTCCTCCATCATCTTCTTCCTCTGCTTCTTCCTCCAATCCTCGGCTTCTTGCTCCGGTGTTCTCGTCTGGCATCTTCCTCCGTGGTGTCTTCTTCCCCACTCCGTTCTTGGGCTGCTCCGCATCCATGGTGGGAGGCTCCCGCTGTGTGGCGCTTCTTGTCTTCTGACACTTATATAACGGAACCGTGCTTCAGAGGGGGCGGGGTCACCAGTTTGCCCCGCCCCCTCTGATGCACGGGGACTTGATGGGGACTTCCCCACTTCCCCTATGGCTTTCCCCGTGACGTCAGAGGGAGCAGGGTCACCGGGTGGCCCCGCCCTCCGTTATTTAAGAAGTGTCAGAAGACGAGAAGCGTCACACAGCGGGAGCCTCCCATCATGGATGCGGAGCGGGCCAAGAAAGAAGACGCCGCGGAGGAGGATGCCGGACGAGAACACCGGAGCAAGAAGCCGAGGATCGGAGGAAGAAGCAGAGGAAGAAGAAGATGGAGGAAGAAACCAAAGGAAGAAGGAAGAAGACCCGAAGAAGATGGAAAGAAGAAGGCTTTAAATAAAGGAATTGTCAAAAACCGTCTCTTGTCATTTTTAAAATTTTTGACAGTTTTTTTGTCAAATGGTAAGGGTACTTTTGTACCCCCTTACCATTTCACACAGGGGGGGGCTGGGATCTGGGATTCCCCTTGTTAAAGGGGGCTTCCAGATTCCAATAAGCCCCCCCGCCCGCAGACCCCCACAACCACCGGCCAAGGGTTGTGGGAATGAGGCCCTTGTCCTCATCAACATGGGGACAAGGTGCTTTGGGGGGCCACTACCCCAAAGCACCCTCCCAATATTGAGGGCATGTGGCCTGGTATGGTTCAGGAGGGGGGCCGCTCTCTCGTCCCCCCTCTTTTTCTGCGGCCAGCCAGGTTGGTATAAGGGTCTGGTATGGATTTTTAGGGGGACCCCACGCCATTTTTTTTTAAATTTTGGCGTGGGGTTCCCCTTAATATCCATACCAGACCTGAAGGGCCTGGTATTGAATTTCGGGGGAACCCCACGCATTTTTTTTTCAGAATTTTGTTTTTTTCTTAATGCTGTTTTTATCAATGAATTCTTATGTGTTATGCCAGACCGACATTTCATTATAGCCGCGAAGTGAGCCAGCATTAAAAAAAAAAAAATTAAAAAAAGTCTAGAGGTGTGCCCGTTCAACCTATACAAATGCATTTATGTTGCCTGACATTTACTAAGATTTTGCCGGCGCAGTGAACCAACGCACTTGAACAAGCGCAAATGCCATTTGAGCATGCGCAGTGCATAAATTCACCTCCCGCAGTTCTAAATGTATTTGCCGGCTTGTTCAGAGAAAGTTACTTTCTCATTCTATTTTGGCCATATTTTTACTTGGACAGTTAGTACTACACTTCCTCACATCACCCCCATAATATTGGCACTTCCAGCTTGTTTAAATTTGAAGTTAAAGATGCCGTGCACCATGTCTATAGTGGCGTACCGATCACCTCTTCCCGTGCGCCGGGAAGAGAATAGTAAATGGGGGATCGCGCTGTGTTACCGGCGCAAATGCTTTGTAAATACGAAAATGTCATTTGTGCATCGGCGTGCACCGCAAGTCATGGCGCAAATGCTTCGTAAATCAGCCCAAATATGTTTTACTTTTTGCTATAATAAATATCCCCAAAAAATAAAAATTTAAATTTCTTCCTCAGTTTAGGCCAATAGGTATTCTTTTACATATTTTGGTAAAAAAAAAAATTGCAATAAATGTATATTGATTGGTTTGCACAAAAGTTATAGCTTCTACAAAATAGCGGATAGATTTGTAGCATTTTTATTTTTTTTATTTTTTTTTACTAGTAATGGCAGTGATCTGCAATTTTTAGTGGGACTGTGACATTGCGGAAGACAGATCGGACACTTTTGACACTTTTTTGGGACCATTGACATTTATACAGCGATCAGTGCTATAAAAATACACTGATTACTGTGTAAATGTCACTGGCAGGGAAGGGTTAACACTAGGGGGCGATCAAGGGGTGCTTTTGGGAGTATTTTTTCACCAGCACTATAGTGAATTTCGTTTTAGCGCTAATTACCAAGATCACAGTAATTTGAGCAGTAATTAGCACACGGCTCTATAGTAAATGACCCTCAAAGTGTTGGTCTATCACATAAAATCCCAATAAAATACATTGACGTTTTTGGTTGTAACATGACAAAATGTGAAAAATTTCAAGGGGTATGAATACATTTTCAAGGCACTGTACATAGACCCCATAGTCACAAAATGCTTTCTGCTTTATTACAGTGAGATGGTACTCCCTTGGTGCCAGTGCCGAATTACCAAATAGGCAGATTAGGCAACAGTTTATGTGCCCCACACCATTTAAGGGCCAAGTGACAATGGATCAAAATATTATTGACATGGTCTTGAAAGAAAACTGCATTGAAGCTTTCTTCAAATGATAAGAAAATTGAATCAACTCAAAGAAACAAAAGCTTTTCATTAAAGTCTCTATAGAGAAAATACTGTATTAGGGTCCATGCACACTGGCTTAAAAACCGCTGCTTCTACAGGAGTTGTGTTTTGCCTGTAGAAGCAGATAATGTTTTCTTATGTGTCTATGCATTAGGAAGATTAGAGGTAAATTTTATGCTCAGCCTTTAGGAAAAAAAAGCCCTCTGGTTTGCGTTTCTGATTGGAGGCTTTCTGGCAGAAAAAATGCTAAACACTCCTAAACTCACTTAACCAGTTGCCGACGCCGCACGCCAATGTACGTCAGCACAATGACACAGGCAGGCATAAGGGCTTACCTGTACGTCCCTGCCTGCCCGCGGGGATCGGACCCCCCCCGGTGCCTGCAACGGTCGGATTAGCGTCAGGAGCGATGCAAGCTGAGGGGGAGGCTACTGATTCATGGCCACCCCCTCATGATCTCTCCTGGCGAATGACAATCTTCCTCTGCTGCTGTAATGTAAACAGCGGCAGACAAAGTGATGTCATCGCTCCTCGTGAAGCCTTTTCGTTACGGCTTCCGAGGAGAGAAGACATCAAGTAAGTGCACCAAACACTACACGAACAGTAGAACACTCTAGGCACACTTTTCACCCCCCCTGCAGCCCTGTCACAGTGACATCAATAGCAGTTTTTTTTTTTTTTTACTGATCATTGCATTGGTGTCATTTGTGACAGTTATAAGTGGTAGAGCAGTTAGTGGTAGGCCCCTTTAGGTCTACCCCCCCTAATAAAGTTTTAACCCCTTGATCACCCCCCGTCGCCAGTGTCACTAAGCGATCGTTTATCTGATCGCTGTATTAGTGTCACAGGTGACGCTAGTTAGGCAGGTAAGTATTTAGGTTCGCCGTCAGGTGTTTATAGCGTCATATACCCCCATATACTACCTAGTAAAGGTTTCAACCCCCTGATTGCCCCCTAGTTAACCCTTTCACCAGTGATCACCGTATAACGGTTACGGGTGACGCTGGTTAGTTCGTTTGTTTTTTATAGTGTCAGGGCACCTGCCGTTTATTACCTAATAAAGGTTTAACCCCCTGATCGCCTGGCGGTGATATAAGTTAAGTTTTAGGGTCAGATAGGGTCTGCGTCGCCCCAGGCAGCATCAGGTTAGCGCCAGTACCGCTAACACCCACGCACGCAGCATACACCTCCCTTAGTGGTATAGTATCTGAACAGATCAATATCTGATCCGATCAGATCTATACTAGCATCCCCAGCAGTTTAGGGTTCCCAAAAACGCAGTGTTATCGGGATCAGCCCAGATACCTGCTAGCACCTGCATTTTGCCCCTCCGCCAAGCCCAGCCCAGCCCACCCAAATGCAGTATCGATCACTGTAACTTACAAAACACTAAACACATAACTGCAGCGTTTGCAGAGTCAGGCCTGATCCCTGCGATCGCTAACAGTTTTTTGGTAGCGTTTTGATACAGTCGATAACAGTCAGGAGCTTTTTTACCTGTGAGTCTCACTAGTGTACCACTAAATTTAGAGCCCAAAATGGCAAATCGAAGGTACAGTAGTGAAGAAGCTTACACGTTTCTGAGCATGACAAATAGTGATGAGGAAGTCACTCATCTGTCAGATTCAGGCTCAGAATACAAACCTGTAGACAGCAGCGGCTCCATGACTGATAGCTCTGACGACGGTTGTGGTCCCTGCCAAGGTCAGGAGTACCAGACCCCAATCTTCTTCCGCTGTTGAGGTGCAAGAACCGCAGGGCTCTCATATGGAGAAGAGAAGTACTAGCGCCGCTATTCCTTCTAGTGAACTGGCAAGCACCAGCGGCCTAGTACACCCTGGTCGTATATCCAGCACTGCAGTAACACTTGGTCCCATAAGTGCAGTTTAAGCTGGCGAGGTGGCAAGCACAAGTAGTGTCCCACTGCCACCAAGAAGACAAACACAGGCCCGTTGTGCCCATAGTGCCCTTCCTGCTGCATTCGTCAATCCTAATTGGGAACCCACCACTTCTGCAGCACCCATACTTCCCCTATTCCCTGGCCAACCCGGCATTCAGGTGGAAACAGTTGATTTTATGTCACTTGATTTTTATTCGCTGTTTTTCACCAAAGATCTTTATAGATCTGTTGTGGACCAAAGCAATTTGTACGCTGGTCAACACATCGCCACTATTCCCCAGTCCTCCCTTGCCAGAGATTGGAAACCAATTACGGTTTCCTGAATTTAAGATCTTTCTGGGCCTATCCCTCCTCATGGGCATAACCAAAAAGAGTCAGTTGCGGTCATATTGGTCCACTGACCCAATTCACCATATGCCCATGGCCAGGGCATGATACCAGCAGATTTTGCGGTTCATGCACTTCAACAACAATGTACTCTGTCATCCTCGTGGAGACCCTGGATATGATCGGCTCTACAAAATCGGCCCCTCGTAAACCACTTCAACCAACGTTTTGCAGACTTGTTTACTCCCCATCAAGTTGTCTGCATTGATGAGTCCCTGATTAAGTTTTCTGGCCGCTTGTCATTCAAACAGTACCTTCCCAGCAAGCGTGCCAGATACGGGGTCAAGATGTATAAGCTCTGTGACAGGGCCAGGTAGTTTTATGGTTTACGAGGGAAGAGATAGTCACGTAGAGCTGACAAACTGCCCTGACTATATAGGAAGAGCTGGCAAGATTGTGTGGGACTTGGTGTCACCCTTATTCGGAAAGGGGTACCACCACGTGGACAATTATTACACAAGCGTGCTACTTTTTAGTCACTTGTTTGATCATCAGATTGGAGCATGTGGCACCGTGCGATCTAATCGCCAGGGCTTGTAGATTCCCGTCTTAGGCTGGAGGAGAGAGCCTGCTTGAAGTGAAATAACTTGCTCGCTATGAAGTGGAGGGATAATAAGAATGTTATCGTTCTCACCTCCCTTCATGCAGACACGACTGTCCAAATTACTACGGCGACTGGTGTTGTGGAGAAACCCCTCTGTGTCCACGAATATAACCAAAATATGGGAGGGGTGGACCTCAACGACCAGTTGTTGGCGCCGTACCTAGTTGCCCGTAAGGCCAGTATACTTATTTCAATTGGCTTTGCTGAACGCTCTTGTGCTATACAGAGCTTCAGGGCGGACTGGATCCTTCCTTAAATTCCAGGAAGAGATCGTCAGAGCCCTTCTGTTTCCAGATGGTGCTCCACCTCACCTTCCCCAACCAAATGCAGTAAGCCGGCAGCATGAGAGGCATTTTCTTTATGTCTTCCCGAGTACCCCTACCCAACAAGCCCCCAAAGAAAATGTGTCTGTAGAAAGCGCGGATATAGGCGTGACACCCGCTATTATTGTCCCTCCTGTCCTGACAATCCTGGTCTTTGCATTGGTGAATGTTTTGAGCGCTACCATACACTAATTAAGTTTTAGCGTAGGGTACAGCATTGCACAGACTAGGCACACTTTCACAGGGTCTCCCAAGATGCCATCGCATTTTGAGAGTCCCGAACCTGGAACCGGTTACAGCTACAAAAGTTCCAGTTACAAAAAAAAGTGTAAAAAAAAAAGTATAAAAAAAAATACACAAAAAAATATAAAATAAAAAAAACAAAAATAGTTGTTGTTTTATTGTTCTCTCTCTCTCTCTATTCTCTCTCTATTGTTCTGCTCTTTTTTTACTGTATTCTATTCTGCAATGTTTTATTGTTATTATGTTTTATCATGTTTGCTTTTCAGGTATGTAACTTTTTTATACTTTACTCTTTACTGTGTTTTATTGTTAACCATTTTTTGTTTTCAGGTACGCCATTCAGCTGCAGCGCGGATTTATTTATCTTGACAGCAACAGCATTTGCTCCCACGATACATAGTTAAAAAAAAGAGCATATATGGCGAAGCATGGGGGCAGCAGGGGCGGAGGAGCGATTTGCTACTACCTTTTGCGGGTGGATGCCCCCATGCTTCAGCATATATATATTTTAGGCACAGGTTGCATTAAGAAATGTTTTATTTTTTACTATTTTTTTGTATTTGCTTTGCAGGTATGGTATGTTTTACTGTTATACTGTAATGTTACTTTGTTTTATTGTTAACCATCATTTGCTTAGCAGGTATGCCATTCAGTTGCAGCGTGGATTTACTTATCTTGACAGCAACAGCGTTTGCTCCCACGATACATAAAGCCATGACTCCAGCGCTGTAGGGGGTGATTTCACCACCACAGTTAAAAAAAGAGCATATATGCCAAAGCATGGGGGCAGCAGGGACGGAGGAGCGATTTGCTCCTAACTTTTGGGGCGGATGCCCCCATGCTTCGGCATATATAAATGGTGCATGTATGCCCATCATTAGAAGTGAGTGGATGAAGGGAGGTATTCTAATGGTGGGCATACCCACCGATCAATCTCTTTTTTTCGTTCAGCCCACAGGCTGAATGAAAAAAAAGATTACAATATATGCCCAACAAGGACCAGCAATGTACTGGTATGTTGCTGGACTTTGAGTGGTTATACCAGAATCATGCCTGCAGGTTTAGGTATCATCTTGGTATCATTCTCTTCAGCCAGCGGTCGGCTTTCATGTAAAAGCAATCCTAGCGGCTAATTAGCCTCTAGACTGCTTTCACAAGCAGTGGGAGGGAATGTCCCCCCCACCGTCTTCCATGGTTTTCTCTGGCTCTCCTGTCCCAACAGGGAACCCGAGAATGCAGCCGGTGATTTGGCCAGCTGACCATAGAATTGATCAGAGACCAGAATGGCTCCAATCATCTCTATGGCCTAAGAAACCGGAAGCTATGAGCATTTCATGACTTTGATTTCACCGGATGTAAACAGCACCATTGGGAAAGCATTTTATCACACCTATCTTGGTGTGGTCATATGCTTTGAGGGCAGAGGGGAGATCTAGGGTCTAATAGACCCCAATTTTTTCAAAAAAGAGTACCTGTCACTACCTGTAAAAAAATGTAGCGCTAAAAAATGTACTTGAAGTGAAAAAAAACTCTAATGTTTATAAATGTCCATCATATATATTATATTAAATCATAGTCCATCGTTGTGTGAAGCCATTATGGTCACCATGTGCGTAAGTAACTGAATAGTGAAAATACCATCACCAACATAAATGGAGGTGTACCAGAAAGTTTGAACCCAAAATAGCATACGCTATGCGGGTCAAACCAGCCTATATTGCCCACCGGCAATGGTGGAGAAGTTGTGATAATCAGCCGAGAGTATAGTCCTGGAAGCCTTCATGAAAGTGTCATACATATAAACCAAGGATTGTGAGGATACCACCACCCAAGTGAATGGAGGCTTACCGGAAGGTTGGGACCCAAAACAGCATATGTTGTATGGGTCAGACAAGCTTATATTGCCCACCGGCAATAGAGGTGAAGCCCTGATGGCCAACAGGGGATGGGGTCCTAGGAGTCTTCACAGAGATGTCTTCTCCATACAGATGTTTAAACGTCCCAGAACATAACCCATATAGAATAAAGAAGGGGCCATATAATGTAATTCCGTAAACAACGTCAATTTTAATAAAAGAGAAACACTTACTTAGGGAGGACTCCACTGCCGCCATTATTTTACACACAAGCGCTTTTTTAACTACTCAAATGTAAGTGTTTCTCTTTTATTAAAATTTACGTTGTTTACGGAATTACACTATATGGCCCCTTTTTTATTCTGTATGGGTTATGTTCTGGGACGTTTAAACATCTATATAGAGAAGACATCTCTGTGAAGACTCCTAGGACCCCATCCCCTGTTGGCCATCAGGGCTTCCCCTCTATTGCCGGTGGGCAATATAAGCTTGTCTGACCCATACAACATATGCTGTTTTGGGTCCCAACCTTCCGATAAGCCTCCATTCACTTGGGTGTTGGTATCCTCACAATCCTTGGTTTATATGTATGACACTTTCATGAAGGCTTCCAGGACTATACTCTCGGCTGATTATCACAACTTCTCCACCATTGTAGGTGGGCAATATAAGCTGGTTTGACCCACATAGCGTATGCTATTTTGGGTTCAAACTTTCTGGTATGCCTCCATTTATGTTGGTGATGGTATTTTCACTATTCAGTTACATACGCACATGGTGACCATAATGGCTTCACACAACGATGGACTATGATTTAATATAATATATATGATGGACATTTATAAACATTAGAGTGTTTTTTCACTTCAAGTACATTTTTTAGCGCTACATTTTTTTACATATATCCTTTATAGCAAAATTTTGCCGTGTTAGCTGCTTGCACAATTGAGTAAGCGCAAAGTTATTTTGTTTTTTCTGTACCTGTCACTACCTATTGCTATCATAGGGTATATTTACATTCCCTGAGATAACAATAAAAATGATTTAAAAAATGAAAGGAACAGTTTAAAAATAAGATAAAAAAGCAAAAAAATAATAAAGAAAAAGAAAAAGCACCCCTGTCCCCCCCTGCTCTCGCGCAAAGGCGAACGCAAGCGTCGGTCTGGCGTCAAATGTAAACAGCAATTGTACCATGCATGTGAGGTATCACCGTGAAGGTCAGATCGAGGGCAGTAATTTTAGCAGTAGACCTCCTCTGTAAATCTAAAGTGGTAACCTGTAAAGGCTTTTAAAGGCTTTTAAAAATGTATGTAGTTTGTCGCCACTGCACGTTTGTCGTGTTTGGTATCCATGTACTCGGCCTAAGATCATCTTTTTTATTCCATCAAACATTTGGGCAATATAGTGTGTTTTAGTGCATTAAAATTAAAAAAGTGTGTTTTTTCCCAAAAAAAATGCGTTTGAAAAAGCACTGCGCAAATACTGGGTGAAAAAAAAATTGAAACACCCACCATTTTAATCTGTAGTGCCTTTGCTTTAAAAATATATATAATGTTTGGGGGTTCAAAGTAATTTTCTTGCAAAAAAAAAAAATATTTTTTCATGTAAACAAAAAATGTCAGAAAGGGCTTTGTCTTCAAGTGGTTAGAAGAGTGGGTGATGTGTGACATAAGCTTCTAAATTTTGTGCATAAAATGCGAGGACAGTTCAAAACCCCCCAAATTACCCCATTTTTGAAAGTAGACACCCCAAGCTATTTGCTGAGAGGCATGTCGAGTCCATGGAATATTTTATATTGTGACACAAGTTGTGGGAAAAAGACACATTTCTTTTTTTTTTTTGCACAAAGTTGTCACTAAATGATATATTGCTCAAACATGCCATGGGCATATGTGAAATTACACCCCAAAATACATTCTGTTGCCTCTCCTGAGTACAGGGATACCACATGTGTGAGACTTTTTGGGAGCCTAGCCGCATACGGGACCCCGAAAACCAAGCACCACCTTCACGGTTTCTAAGGGTGTACATTTTTTATTTCACTCCTCACTGCCTATCACAGTTTCGGAAGCCATGGAATGCCCAGATGGCACAAACCCCCTCCAAATGACCCCATTTTGGAAAGTAGACACCCCAAGCTATTTGCTGAGAGGTATGGTGAGTATTTTGCAGACCTCACTTTTTGTCACAAAGTTTTAAAAATTGAAAAAAGAAAAAAAAAAAATTTTTCTTTTCTTTCTTAATTTTCAAAAACAAATGAGAGCTGCAAAATACTCACCATGCCACTCAGCAAATAGCTTGGGGTGTCTACTTTCCAAAATGGGGTCATTTGGGGGGGTTGTGCCATTTTGGCATTTTATGGCCTTCAAAACTGTGATAGGTAGTGAGGAGTGAAATCAAAAATTTACGCCATTACAAATCCTGAAGGCAGTGATTGGTTTTCGGGGCCTCGTACGCAGCTAGGCTCCCAAAAAGTCCCACACATGTGGTATCCCCATACTCAGGAGAAGCAGCAGAATGTATTTTGGGGTGTAATTCCACATATGCCCATGGCATGTTTGAGCAATATATGATTTAGTGATAACTTTGTGCAAAAAAAAAAAGTTTGTCAGTTTCCTGCAACTTGTGGCAAAATATAAAATATTCCATGGACTCACCATGCCTCTCAGCAAATAGCTTGGGGTGTCTACTTTCCAAAATGGGGTCATTTGGGGGGGTTTGTGCCATCTTGGCATTTTATGGCCTTCAAAACTGTGATAGATAGTGAGGAGTGAAATCGAAAATTTACGCCCTTAGAAATCCTGAAGGCGGTGCTTGGTTTTTGGGGCCCCGTACACGACTAGGCTCCCAAAAAGTCCCACACAAGTGATTTCTCCTTAATTTTGGCCTTATTGCACTTTTCTCTTCTACCACTAGGTACCGGGTACTTGGTGGTACTAGATATGAGAAAGGCAACCCAAGGTCAGGTTATGACTTGAATCCCTTGGCCTGCTGGGTGAGCCTATATATTCCGGTGTCATGTTGCCCCGGGCTGCTAGGCCGGAGATTGGGCCTATCCCAGGGGCATCTGGCTGCTAGGCTGTCTGAGGGCCTACCCAGAACCAAGAGAGCAATGCAGGGTTGGGATTGCGGTTTGCAGTCCAACCAGAAGTGACGATTCTGCCTCCCGGAGAACCTGTCAGTGGTAGGAGGTAGAAGGAAAGCTGTTGCCACTAAGTGGCCAACCACCTTTTTACCGTGGACCACAGTGAGTAACTGAAGCAAGTACTGAAACAGTATTCTCACAGAACGGGCACGGTGGAGAATCGGGAAACTTCAGGCAGTAATCAAGTTAGAGACCCAGCCAGCGGAGGTGACGCTTGCAGAGCAGCCTTGTGTGCCAAGCCTGGGACCGAACAGGCCAGTGGGGTGAAGCTTGAGAAATATCAGTAGTGCCAAGCTAGGGACCCAGCAGAGAGGCAGGGGTTACACTTGAGGAAGATACCACCGTGAAGATTGGAGAAGCTCAAGGGATTCAGTGGCAGTGAATCAGAGGGTCTAGTGAGAGACCGGGAGCTCAGTGGGCTGAAGAACTACAAGGACAAGTTGTAGTGAAGGTGAAAGAACTTTTACACTTTGGGTTAGGAACTGTTAAAGACTGTTGCCATAGGAGACAGCATTCGCACGTGCAGGTGTGGCTTCTTGCTGGAGGCCTTTCCCTGCACAGCTGTCCTCCTATTGAAGTCTTGGAGTTTGCTAAGTGAACTTGCAACTACTCAAGGGTCTCCTGGCCCTAACCCTCTTTCCCCCATAAAAGTTTGTAGGAGAAATAAACAACTCTTTTGCATTCAAGAAGTGTCTGGCGCCCAATAACTTCCACCTTGCACCCACTATGCCTCACAACCCACTACATACAGAAGGATGTCAGCTATCTCTGGCTCTGGAGGTTCTCATTAGACTGAAGGAGGCCAGAGACCTTGTTACATAATGTACTGTAGTGATAGCATAGGTGTTCACAGCCTATTGCATTAGGGTGTGCACTCCAAAGCTCAAACACACATGTCTTTCTCTGCAGCCTCATCTGCACTGGACAGTGGATGAATGGGAAGTGCTCTGTGCTCTGTTCATTCACACATTGAAGCATAGAAAACGCAGGTTTTTATGCTTCAGTTATGAATGAACACAGTGAGTGAGTGTGTTCACTGTGTTAATTTAGAAAAGGAAGATGCTGATAATACATGTTTACTAGCCCCTTACTAGCCCCTTCCTCCACTCTCCATGCTTAAACATCACCTGCAGCAGCTGGGGGCAAGAGAAGAGGAGGAAAGCCAGCAGCACTGCAGGGCGGGGGGTCAACATGGGGGAAGCCCGGCAGTAGGCAACACTGCACGTAGTGATTAGAGTGTGCCCAGGCTAGGGCCAAACTGGCCTACGGGGATACCAAAAACTTTCTTGGTAGGCTGCCTGCCCTGGGGCCTCTTTAAACTGCTGCTGCAGTGGTGCCCAGGGCCGATCCAAGTGCAGAGTCCTCCTTTCCCTCTCTCCGCTTTTATAATCACACAGATCAGGTATCTCCCACTGTGTCATGGAGCTGGGATCTGAAATGTTCAGCCAGTGTAACAATGCCCCGCCTCCTAGACCGTGATAGCTGGAACACTGATTCAACTGAATCAGTGTTCCGTCTATTACAATCTAGGAGGCGGGGCTTTGTTACAGTGGACGGCCGTCGAACAGTTCAGACCCCAGCTCCGTGACACAGTGGGAGATGCCCGCTCTTTGTAATAAAGGCACTGGCGAGGCTGCAGATGGGCACAGGTGAGGCTGAAGATGGGCACAGTGAGGCTGAATTGATGGGCAACAATGAGGCTGCATTTCATAGGCACAATGAGGCTGCAGATGGGCACAGTGAGGCTGCATTGATGGGCACTGAAGAGGCTGCATTTCATGGGCACAGCGAGGCTGCATTGATGGGAACTGGTGAGGCTGCAGATGGGCACAGTGAGGTTGCAGATGGGCACAGTGAGGCTGCATTGATGGGCACTAGTGAGGCTGAATTTCATGGGCACAGTGAGGCTGCATTGATGGGCATTGATGAGACTGCATATGGGTACAGTGAGGCTGCAGATGGGCACTGATCAGGCTGCAGATGGGCACAGGTGAGGCTGCATTGTTGGCACAGTGAGGCTGCATTGATGGGCACTGATGAGGCTGCAGATGGGCACAGTGAGGTTGCATTCATGGGCACTGATGAGGCTGCAGATGGGCACAGTGAGGCTGCATTGATGGGCACTGGCGAGGCTGCAGACGAGCACTGCCAAGGCTGCATTGATGGACACTGATCAGGCTGCAGATAGGCACAGGTGAGGCTGCATTGTTGGCGCAGTGAGGCTGCAGATGGGCACAGCAAGGCTGCATTGATGGACACTGATGAGGCTGCAAATGGGCACAGTGAGGCTGCATTGATGGGCAATGATGAGGCTGCATTTTATGGGTACAGTGAGGCTGCATTTTATGGGCAGAGTGAGGTTGCATTTCATGGGCAGAGTGAGGCTGCATTTATGGGCATAGTGAGGCTGCATTTATGGGCACAGTGAGGCTGCATTAATGGGCACTGATCAGGCTGCATTAATGGGCACTGAGCAGGCTGCAGATGGGCACAGTGAGGCTGCATTAATGGGCACAGTGAGGCTGCAGATGGGCACTGATGAGGCTGCATTTCATGGGCGCGGTGAGGCTGCAGATGGGCACAGTGAGGCTGCAGATGGGCACAGTGAGGCTGCTTAGATGGGCACTGATGAGGCTGAATTTTATGGGCACAGTGAGGCTGCATTGATGGGCAGATTAAGGCTGTAGATGGGCACAGTGAGGCTGCATTGTTGGGCACAGTGAGGCTGCATTTGATGGGCACAGTGAGGCTGCAGATGGGCACAGTGAGGCTGCTTAGATGGGCAATGATGAGACTGCAGATGGGCACAATCAGGCTGTATTTATGGGCACTGATGAGGCTGCATTTCATCGGCACAGTGAGGCTGCATTAATGGGCACAGTGATGCTGCTTAGATGGGCAACAATGAGACTGCAGGTGGGCACAGTCAGGCTGTATTTATGGGCACTGATGAGGCTGCATTTCATGGGCACGGTAAGGCTGCATTAATGGGCACAGTGAGGCTGCAGATGGGCACAGTGAGGCTGCATTTGATGGGCACAGTGAGGCTGCAGATGGGCACAGTGTGGCTGCAGATGGGCACAGTGATGTTGCTTAGATGGGCACAGTGAGGCTGCATTGGTGGTAACTGACGAGGCTGCAGATGGGCACAGTGAGCCTGCATTGATGGGCACAGTGAGGCTGCATCGATGGGCACAGTGCGGCTGCATTTTATGGGCACAGTGAGGCTTAATTTTATGAGCACAGTGAGGCTTCATTGATGGGCACTGATGAAGGTGCATTTCACGGGCAGAGTGAGGCTGCATTGATGGGCACAGAGAGGCTGCAGATGGGCAGAGTGAGGGTGCATTTGATGGGCACAGTAATGCTGCATTGATGGCTACAGTGAGGTTGCAGATGGGCACAGTGAGGCTGTATTTATGGGCACTGATGAGGCTGCATTTCATGGGCAGGTGAGGCTGCATTATTGAGCACAGTGAGGCTGCAGATGGGCACAGTGAGGCTGCAGATGGGCACAGTGATGTTGCTTAGATGGGCACAGTAAGGCAGCATTGATTTGCACTGATAAGGCTGCAGATGGGCACAGTGAGCCTGCATTGATGGGCACAGTGAGGCTGCATTGATGAGCACAGTGAGGCTGCATTTTATGGGCACAGTGAGGCTTAATTTTATGAGCAGAGTGAGGCTGCATTGATGGGCACAGAGAGGCTGCAGATGGGCAGAGTGAAGCTGCATTTGATGGGCAGAGTGAGGGTGTATTTGATGGGCACAGTAATGCTGCATTGATGGGAACAGTGAGGTTGCAGATGGGCACAGGGAGGCTGCAATGTTGACACAGTGAGGCTGCACTGATGGACACAGTAATCCGATCCAGCTGGGAGAGTACAGGGGGGCGATGAGCACTGGGAGGGGCTGGAGAGCAGTGGGGGAGCCTGAGAGCACAGGAGGGGGGCATCTGAGAGCATGGTGGGAGCCTGAGAGCACTAGGGGGCAGTAGAAAGAAGCTGGATAGAAGTGGCTGGAGAATACTAAAGAGATGGATTCTTCTACTGTGTATGCAGCTACTCCTCCTATCCAGGCACATGCATGGGGAGCTACACTCACTGTCCCTCCTGTAACTGGCGTCTCATGTAGATACCCTCCCTCTTCATGGTCACGGGTAACGTGACCTGTAGTCTCCGCCCCCCGGCCCGACAGCCGAACTGAAACCTCTAGAAACCTGCAGGGGTGGCCCAAGGTTTTGTCTGCCTAGGGGCCTACACAGAGTTTAATCCAGCACTGCTTGGTGTTGGTTCCTTCTCCTGCAGCATGGTGGGAAATATATCACCCACAAATCAGGGCTTTAAACTAATGTTGTGGGTCCTACATTTTTTACGTTACATTTATCTTTCGGCTTATTTTAGGCTTAAAGGATAAGTCCACCCTAATACACACGATCGCACATTCCGACAACAAAATCCATGTTTTTTTTCCGATGGATGTTGGAAGAATGCAGTGACGTACAACACATACGATGGCACTAGAAAAGGGAAGTTCAATACCAAGTGTGCCACCCTTTGGGCTCCTTCTGCTAATCTCGTGTTAGTAGAAGTTTGGTGAGAGACGATTCGTGCTTTTCAGACTCGTGCTTTTCAGATCGTTATTACTGCTCTTCAGTTTGTGCTTGTGGATTCGCATCTGTTCTTCAGTGCGTGTAGTCAGTTCGCATTTGTTTGTCAGTGCATATTATTATTATTATAGTATGTATTTGATTTTCAGCGTGTTCTTGTCCGCTCCTTTCTGAATTTCAACTCGCTCTTCTCAGGCCTTTTTGTTTTTCAGTGCTTTCTGTTAGTTCGTTCTGACCAGCCGACCGTTTTGAAGCCATGTTGCGGTTACGTACTCGTCGTAGAATTCGTGCTATGCGGGCTTGGTGTTGGGGTTCTTGCTTTGACCCAAGCCCAGTCCATGAACAGGGTGCGGAGGAGTTCACAGACGAAGAATTGGTTGCTCCAGCGTGACCAATTCTCTCATATGCCTTTGTTGAGGGAGATCCGTGAGAATAATCCTGATGATTTCAGGAACTATCTCCGGATGACGGACCCAGTTTTTCACCATTTGTCGGCTTGACTGTTTCAGTTAGGTGTTCCATTCTGCAGATGTGTTCCAATATTTACAGCGTCTGTGCAAGGGTAGGAGGGGAGGTGGACATCTCAGGGGTATAGCCCTTTTTTCTGCCAGAAGAATATAGGCAACTAATTTTTGGGTGTGTTTGGGGATGCCAGGGAACGACAGACCCAGAAGAAACTGGATCGGGTCCAGGGGTAGAGTAATTTCAAGGAGTTTCTGTAGATGGGCATGTATAGAAGCCCAAAAGGGTTGGATAATGGGGCACTCCCAAAAAAATGTGAAAGTAGGAGCCTGTGTGTGTGCCAACACACCCGGGAAGTCTTGAGGTCATATCTATGTAGGACCTCTGGGATTCTATAGCAAAAAAGAAGTATTTTATATGTTGTCTCCCTCTGTTCCACACATCTTGAAGACTTGGAAGCTGTCTCTCATATCTTCTGCCATTGAGGAAGTTGAATAGGCTGCTTAATGATCTGGGACCATTTCTGCATGCAGGAATGATATGTGTTAGTGAGTGAGAGAGCTTCATGTAGCTATCTATAGATATCAGAGATAAGATGGGTTTGGTATGGACCTTGAGAACATAAGAGTTCAAATTGGGTGGGCTTATCCAAGGTTAAATCAGAGAATTTAGAGAGAAAATAGTGTTTAAATTGGAGGTAGGAATAGAATGATTGTTTAGGGATCTGGTATTTATGCTGCAGTTCATTGAAAGGTAGGAGTGTGTGGGTGAGTGGATGTAACAGGTTTTGGAGCTGAAAAATTCCAGCCTGTGTCCATGGGAGCATTTGGGTATAGGAGAGGCTATCTCAGATGTCGAGATTAAACAATACATTCAATAGGGGTGGACATGGCGAGGAAAGGGTGAATTGGCGGGAACATTTTTTACATATGGAGAGGGTGAATAGCATCGGGTTTAAACAAAGGCTTCAAAGTTGTGTCATAGAGGCCTCTAGATCTGTCCAAATCATGGAGCAGGGATGAACCGGGCTGGTGATGCTCATTTCAATCTCCGCCCAAATGCTGGATGCCATTCTGGAAGACCAGGTGATAATCGATTTGAGGTGAGTAGTAAAATAATATTTAATAAGGTCTGGGGCTCCCAATCCACCTCTGGACCTAGGAGCTAACACTACTGAACTAGCTATTCGATGAGTCTTATAGTGCCAAATAAAGTTGAGGAATGACCTGAGTGGCTTTGAGTTGGGACATGGGGACAAGGATCGGTAGGGTTTCAAATAGATAAAGGAGCCTCGGCAAAATAGACATCTTCAGGACATTGATGTGACCCAAGAAAGAAATGGGATATGTATCCCACTGTTGCAAGAGGCGGTCAATGTCACGGAAGGGGGGGGGGGGGGGGAATTGGCCTGATAGAGAGAGGGGTATGATGGGGTGAGATGTATCCCTAAAAATTTAAGAGAATTCGGGCACCAGTGATAGGAATAGTTTTGTTGAAGGATGGCAATGTCTGAGTGTAGAATATGTAGTGGTAGGGCCTCTGTTTTGCTTGTGTTGATTTTATATCCTGAGAGGAAGCTAAATTCTTTCAGTAGAGCGTGTAAGTTCGGGAGATAGATGTGGGGTCTGGTCAAAGTCAGTAGAATGTCGTCTGCAAACAATGACAATTTATACTCATTATGACGCAGGGAGACTCCACGGATGTCAGGGTGAGTGCGGATGGCTGTAGCTAGAGGTTCTAGACAGAGGATAAAAAGTAGGGGGGAAAGCGGACATCCCTGCCTGGTTCCATTACTCAAAAAGAAAGAAGGTGATAGATAGGATGATAGCTGAACTTGGGAGGAAGGATTAGAGTGTAAGGCATGTAGTGCTGCTATAAAGGAGCCATCGAAACCATATTTGGAGAGTGTAGCAAAGAGAAAGGGCCAACTGAGCCTGTCAAAGGCTTTCTGTGCATCAAGGCTCAGGATCAAGGCTGGGTGGGACACTTTGTTTAACAAATCTATGAGGTCTATGGTACGTCTTGTATTATCTCCAGTGTGTCCGGCTGTTACAAAGCCTACTTGGTCTTTATGTAAGATTTTTGTAAATATTTTGTAGTCGGAGTTAAGTAAAGCAATAGGTCTGTAGTTGTCAGGGAGGGAGGGATCTTTACCGGGTTTTGGGATCACGGAGATGTGGGCATGAAGGAATTGGGAGTGAGGTTCAGTGCCTTGAAATAAGGAAGTATAGAGAGAAATCAAATGTGGGCTTAAAATAGGTAAAAAGGTTTTATAATTATGGCAGGCCATCTGGGCCAGGGGATTTTTGGGTAGAAAGATTTTTAACTACTTCAGCTAATTCCTCAGGAGTAATTGCAGAGTTCAGAGAAAGGAGATGATCGGGGGATAGTTTGGGTATATGTAGCGAGTCAAAGAAAGAGTCAAACCTCTTCTGTGTAAAATCATAGTTAGGGTCAGTTTGTAGACAGTTATATAATTTGTGATAGAATTCTCCAAAAACTTTGGATATGGTGAGGGGGCAGTAAGTAGGAGTACCATCAGTTTGTCTGAGGAAATCTGGGAAACTGTTTGTTGGCTTTGCTGTCCCCTTATATTAGCAGGCAGGACACCTGCATGCGGCAAGCCATCACTCCCGAACAGAGGCTAGTCGCCACTTTGCGGTACTTGGCGATGGGGAAAAGTCCCCAGGACATCAAGTTCTTGACAGGTATCTCCCCCCAGGCTCTGGGGATTATTATTCCAGAGACCTGTTCTGCCATCATTCGGGTCCTGCAGAAGGACTATATTAGGGTATGTTTTCTCCTTTAACATCACATTCTATGTATTTCATGTTTGCTAATGTATTGTAGTTCATTCATCATTCCCTAATTACCATGATTGTAATATGCTGTGAATGCCCCCTTTGTCCTCATACATGCTGGATTTTTTTAAAGTTCCTTTTTTGTCCTTCATGCATATTTGCCTTCACTAACCCCCTCAGTATGCTATCCTGGGCCCATATACACCTATCCTAGTCACTTAACAATGTATTTTGTCAGCTCCATTGTAGTGCTTTACCCTAAACACCCCCTAAAATGTGTACAAATGTTATTTGTGTGCTTAAATTCATGCAGAGTGCCAGAGGTATTTTTTTGGGGTCCCAAAATCATTTGGAACCATCCCTCCCCCCAACCGCTAAGTCAACCCATACCAATCCTCTATCTGCTGACTTTGCCAAACCCATACACACTATACCTACCTCTTTTGTTTTCATATTAATGGATGAATTCACCAAAGCATGTAGTGAAAGGGCCTGCCTGAATACTTTCAAATGGTACTGTTTAACCACTTGCTTACTGGGCACTTAAACCCCCCCTCCTGTCCAGACCAATTTTCAGCTTTCAGCGCTGTTGCACTTTGAATGACAATTGCGCGGTCATACAACACTGTACCCAAATGAAATTTTTATCATTTTTTTCCCACAAATAGAGCTTTCTTTTGATGGTATTTGATCACCTCTGCGGTTTTTAGTTTTTGTTAAAAAAATTTAAAAAGACAGAATTTTTTTTTTAATTATATTTTTTTATATTTTGTTATAAAATTTAGCAAACAGGTAATTTTTCTCCTTCGTTGATGTACGCTGATGAGGCAGCACTGATGGGCACTGATAGGTGGCAGTGATGGGCACTGATGGGTGGCGGTGATGGGCACTGATGGGTGGCAGTGATGGGCACTGATGGGGCACTGATTGATGGCAGCACTGCTAAGTGGCACTAATTGGCACCACTGGTGGGCATTGATAGGTGGCACTTGCGGGCATTGACAGGTGGCACTTGTGGGCATTGATAGGTGGCACTTGTGGGCACTGTGGGCACTGGCAGGTGGCAATGACAGATGGATCTTGTTGGCACAGATGAGGCATATGTGCCTCCTTCCTCTTCGGGACCGATGTCCCTTTGACATAAGCCGGTGATCAGCTTTTTTTTCCTCCTCGCGCTGTCAGCGTGAGGAGAAAACGAAACCGATCACCGAGGTTTTGTTTACATCATGTGATCAGCTGTCATTGGCTGACAGCTGATCACATGGTAAGGGGCCGGGACCGTCCCCTTACACGGATCTGTGATCATCCGAGTCTCTGTGACTCGGTGATCACCGCGCACACCGCGTGCCCTGCAGGGTGCGCGCGGTGCGCGTGCACAGGGGAGGACGTCCCATGACGGCCTCCCGGAAATTGAGGTCCGCGCTGTAGCCGTCATTCGGTTAAAGTTTTGTTCTCCTATCTTGATATTTGCAGAATGTAAAAAAGTGCTTCAATTAGGACAGTGTGTATTCATATTTTTGTATTATGACACTTCTTACCTGTCCAGTGGGCTGCCAATAGTGTAAAGTAAGGAGGGGCTGGCCAAAGAAAAACACATTATTTATGCATTCAGCTCTCAATGAAGTGGAGAGGATTACCTGTCCAAAACATCCCCCCCTAAAATTTTTACAATGGGCCTTCAGAGGGGGTGAGGAATCTGATAAGTGGACCTTATATTTTTGTCTTTAAGTACTCCTTAAAATAAATATTATACTGATGTTGGCCAAGAATGTTTGTGTATAATCTGTTTGCAATGTTATGTGCAAAAGTACAAATTTTTTCTTGTTTGACTCCACAGTTTCCTTCAACACCACAGGAATGGCAGACTGTGGCATCCCACTTTGCCAATTGTGGAGGGGCAATAAATGGGAAACACGTCCACATAGTCCCACCCCCCAACTCGAGGTCATACTATTATACTTACAAGGGGTTTAATAGTATTGTGTTGTTGGCGGTGGTGTCGGCTACTTACGAGTTCCTGTATGTGGACATGGGGAAAAATGGCCGGATGTCGGATGGTGGAGTCATCGCCCACACTGAGACAGCTCCAGAATGGCAGCTTGGGCTTGCCACCTCCAGAAGACAATGTGGAAGGACTCCCGTTCATCGTGGATGAAGCATTTGCACTGGGGGACCATCTTATGCGACCATTTCCTATGGGGACCCTCACCCCGGACCAGAGGGTTTTTAATTACCGGCTGGCCAGAGCCAGAAGAGTGGTGGAGAACGCTTTAGAGATAATGGCCAGCCGTTTCCGCCTATTTCTGACACCAATCCACATGGCGGAATATAAACTCAACCATATTGTGCTTGCCTGCTGCATTATGCACAATTTTCTTAGAAAAAATGCTACAAACTATGTGGCCTCAGTTGGGACTGAGGCCGGCTTTCCAGATCCTTCAACCCTGACAGCACTTGAAGCTGGCCGTCCTGGCTTGCCCCACCAAAGCACCCGCGAAGTGAGACAAAAATATCTGGAGTACTTTGCGGGTAGGGGGGCCATTGATATGCCACACAATCAAGAAACATTTTAAAAATACATTTTTTTTGGATAAACAGAAATAATATTTCCTTGTATTTACTGCTTGTGTTTCTTTCTTTTGTGATTTTTTGGCAGTCACGAAAATGGGGTGATTGTGGCAAATTACAAAGCACTGTGGGAGTTATTTACTAAAGGAAAATCCACTTTGCACTCCAAATGCACTGCAAAAGTGCACTTGAAACTGCAATGAAAGTGCACTTGTAGTGCAAAGTGGATTTGCCTTTAGTAAATAACCCACATTGTCACTGTAAACACCAACTTACTACAAAAACTGCTTTTGAACATTGAAATAAGAAGCCACATATTGTTGAGTAGAAAACATTTCACTCAAAAGCACATTCACATGTGCGTTAGAAAAGGGTTTTTGAACAAACCAACATCTTTGTTGTATAACTTTTTTTGGTCACATTAGAAATAGCCTTTTTTTGGTTCAACAGGCATGTTTCCAAACAGAACATACACAACTCAGGAACTTACAAAGTTCAACTTTGACAAAGTGAAGGCAATATCAGACATTAGTATGTCCAAACTGTGTTGATCTTGCCTTCATCAGATGGGGTGATGTCACCCCTGTAAAAGCCAAATTTTGAAGATGCACACAAATTGGGATTTAAACTGGGGATTTCCCTCCTGATCCCATGCCTAATATCAACATGTGCTAGCTCCCATCATGGGGAATCAATGGACGTGTTTTGGGGGTGCAACCCCTTCTTCTCACCTACTACAGTTGAGAGGAAGGGGTTGCACCCACAAAGCACGTACATGATATCCCGTGATGGCAGATAGCACATGTTGACACACCGTGTGCATCTTCAAAATTTGGTTTTTAAAATACTTTAAAAATTGTTGTTAAAAGGAAAAATACACATAAAACGGTACCATTTTTTTGTCTTTTATATTCTGCCTAAAATATCAGTGATGTTCTTCATTTTTTTGTTGAACATCATTGATGTTTTCCTTTATATTTTCTAAATCACGATTGCACCCCATTATCTCCCCGATGAGGATCTGGGCACTTTCACTGGTGAAATGAGTTTCTTCTTCCACAATATCCACATACCTAAAATAAAAAAACACACTGTGTATTATAAATATGCAGGCATACATCTATTACCTAAAGCTGTGATCTCAGACACTCACCTGTTGTGGTGACAATTTCACCCACTTCAGCTTGTGTTTTGGGGATTTTCCCTTCTTTCGGAGGTGGGGGGGTCCCTGGTGTCCTCAGATGTCCCGAGTCTTTTCTCCCCTATGTGAATAAAAAAAAGGTATACTTAGCACAGAGATATTTGATGGCAGAAATAGGAATATGAAACATTGTTTGGAAGTGTCGTTCAATTGTCTGTTTTGGCCGAGTTTCAAGCTGAATAATTTTTTTTTCTTTCTAAAGCTGGAATACTTACCTTTTTTCATCAATTTTCACACATGGAGACACCCCTAGTATCCACTGGAGCACCTGTGTGGGACACCCTAAAAAGATTGTTCTGGTGTCCCACACTAGTGCTTCTGCGTCCAGATGTGTAAACAGCTGCTGAGTGTCCTCTCCTTACACTGAATCAAGTTTCCATATCATTCTAGTTACAAATCCATCTAGACAACAAACTTCTTTTACTACAATAGGCCTGAACAAATGTAGTTAACCTGTATCTGCCAAAAACATCTTATAAGTGGGCGAACGAACGATGTTTCCTACGATCGATTACTGTGCCCATGAACATAAAAGTTTCTATTTTAAACTGTACAACAGTAAAGAAAAGCACATGGAGCAGCATGCAAGTAATAATAATAATAATAGGAACACACGACAACTACTTACTTTTTTTAAGAACTCTCTTAATTCTTCTGTACTGATCGTGCTCCCTCAATTTCAAGTCTGACCATCGTTTCCTCAGTTGATCCTTGGATCATCGTACTCCAAAATTCTGGCACAGACTCTTAATAACCTTAGTCATGATCTTGGCCTTTCTCACATTTGGGTTTAGTCGGCCCTCTTTAAGATGTTCACCATCTCCACCATCTCTTCACAGGACATATTTGAGGCCTTCAATCTCCTCCGGGATCGGGACGTTCGTGGCTCCGGGCTTTCATCGTTGCTGCTCTCTGCATGCACCTGCTGTGTCTCCGCCATGTGCTCTCCCACTGTGCCGAAAGAGAAGGGACGGGGAATAGACTAGAAAGAACATCAGGGGCGGGTGGAGTGTCACGCATGCACAGTGTATATAAAGCGTAACACGCATGCATCGTATGTACGATCTGTGAGAGGAGGAAGGAGTATCGGAAGCTCTGATCGTTATAACGAAGGTACAGTTTTAATTTGGTGCATCAGTGGCCTATACTGCTTATAGATTGAGGCCTATATTGGGTCAAGATTATGAGAGTTTCGCCTGACATTAGGGTTTGTCTTGTGTTGTGTCTTGCAGAGAAAATGGATCTCTTCATTGATATAGAATTTCAATCAATATTCATTGATATGTTCAGGGAGCTGCCCTGTCTGTGGCAGGTAAACCACCCGTTTTTTTTATAACAAAACAAAGAGGCAGGCAGCGCTGGAGAAACTGCTTGAATTTGTGAAGCCGGTGATCCCCACAGCAGACATCAAGTATTTAAAGTCCAAAATTGGTGGCATGAGGAGTACTTATCTTACGGAGCGCAAGAAGGTCCAGGATTCCCTGAGATCAGGAGCTGCAGCAGATGACATTTATGTCCCCAGGCTGTGGTTCTATGACAGACTGCATTTTCTGTCAGACCAGAGTGAACCCAGGCCAGCACTCTCCAGTCTTCCTTCAAGGCTTCCTTCCCCCCCAGCTGAGGCTTTCGATGACCAACCTAGGCCTTCCAGGCAGCAACATGTGGAGGAGCCCAGCTTGAGTCAGGTATAGCATTCTTAAAAATATCTCTGGTTGTCAAATTAATGATGTTAAATAGATGTTATTTTTGATCACTAATTTATGATTTCACAAAGTGTTTTACATATCAATAGACAGTAGTAGACAAATGATTGTGACAAGAATGAAAAATGCTGGGGTCAGAATGATAGTCATTTCTATTTATTAACATTCTATTTGCAACAGTCATGAGCTGAAAATTGTGTGTGATTGCTGAACAAAAAACTAAAACTATGTCCCTTTTTCATACACAGGAAAGCCTCAGCCAGGCAGTAGAAAGTGTCAGCTAGGAGGTGGCCGGGCCCAGTAGCCTGCCTGAAACCCAGGTCCCTCCCCTCCACATTCCAACAAAAAGGCCCAGGAAGAGGAGTAACCTGGAGGAGGCTGCAATTGGCCTATTTATGAAGGCTACCGCGGCCCTCAGAACCCCCCCCCAATAATCAAGAGGAATCTGCTTACAAGATAGCCTGCAAAATGCAGGAAATGGAGGAGGGCCAACGCCTCTTATGTGAGTATCTCATCTTACAAGCCCTAAATAAGGGGTTGAGGGGCGAACTCACAAACCAAAGCCACCTTTGTGAGTTCAACCATGGTCCTCCTGGTCCTCCTCCTCCACCTCCTCCTCCTCCTCCTCCATCTCCTGCCGCAACTACAACACCAGAGCCACAGCCTGAAAGGAAGCCTGGAAGGAAGTGTGTAAGGAAGACCAGAGAGTGATGGCCTGGGTTCAGTCTGGTCTGACAAAAGATGCAGGCTGTTGTATGACCACAGCCTAGGGACATATATGTCATCTGCTGCTGTTTCTGATCTCTTGTAGTCCTGGACCGGATTGTGCTCACTATTATAGAGACTCCTCAGGCCAAAAATTTTGACTGTAAAATTATTGATGTGTGCCCTGGGGTACAAAGGCTTCGCAAATTTCAGCAGTTTCTCCAGCGTTGCCTTCCTCTTTATTTTGTTATGACCCAGAATAAATGGATATTTTTTTTGCAGAAATACTTGCCTATGTGTTTTACTTCAAAAAAGATAGTTTGTGAGTAGGCAGGTACATTTCAAAAATACAATGTCAAATTAACAAGGGACACCAACACAAACCAACCTCCTTGAGATTAAAAGATACAAGATAATCATGGTGTTGTGGTAACTTGACACACAAAACGAGAAAAAATATTATGGAGATCACTATAAAAAAAAATTTAAAAAATAGGAGATCTTGATAAAAAAAAAAAAAAAAAAATATATATATATATATATATATATATATATATATATATACACAAAAATTATAAATATTATTATGGAGATGTGACAAAAAAAATAATATTATTCAGGGGATCATGAGAAATAATAAAGAAATCAGTTTGTGAGGACTCTGTGTGAATATGAGCAGCAAAACAACTTCATTATTCTAGCATTATAAAGAAGAAGAAGAGAATGAGCTGCATTACACTATTTAAAAAATTGCAGCATGATGAATGTGCTATCTCCATTACGAACGCTAGTTTTACCAGACCGAGCGCTTCCGTCTCGTAATTTATTCTGAGCATGCATGGCACTTTGTGCGTCGGAATTGTGTGCACACACTCGGAATTTACGAGAACGGGTTTTGTTGTCGGAAAATTTGAGATCCAGATCTCAAATTTTGTGCGACGGACATTCCGATGGAAAATGTCCGATGCAGCCTACACGGTCGGAATTTCCGACAAATAGCTCCTATCGAACATTTTCCGTCGGAAAATCCGACCGTGTGTATGGGGGAAAAACATTTAAACTTCCACATCTACGGACATCCATGATCTAAGACTAACCTATCTGGCCCTGTAAAGAAGAAATCAGTATACATACCTTTTTTGAAGACAATCCGGTCTCCAGCGGCGGAAGCTCTGCAGAGGACATGGGCGACAACAGCTGTGAAATGAATGAGGAGTGACGTCACCCATAGACTTGGGGGCTTCCATTGTCGGCTGCCTCCTCTGCACCCGCCTCCACAGCAAAGCCGCAGCTGACAGCTCAGCATGGGATCGGGTCGGATCGGCTTTGAAAAGGGTATGTATACTGATTTCTTCTTTACAGGGTTAGATGGGTTAGTATTAGACATTATCCACTAATTATCTATAGTCTGATGTCTTCTATTTATGTTTTTATTATGCCATAGGTTGTTTATAGAATTTTCATTTGTTATGAGAGATATGTTCGTTCTTGTTACAATGTGCAGAACATTTTCCTCTACATACTTGGAGTTATTTTGGGCCCTTTTGGCTCTGATTGGTTGAGACATGTTCACGTTGCCGCGGTGATGTTTCCCGCTGTTCTCGCGGGATTTCCCCACTGTCACGTGATATTGCTTCCTCTTTGTTCATTTGACCTGGCCGTGATTGGATGGGTTGCACCCACCTGACCGCGGTGGCGATTCCCGCTGAGATCGCAAGGTTTCCCTGCGGTCATGTGATGTGTTTTCCCCCCCTGATCATGTGGCCTGGGAATGACGTTTGGCGTGATGGGCTGGGATTTATTCACCTGGCTGCGGTGGCTATTCTCGTGGAGATCGCGGGATTTCCCCGCAGTCATGTGACATTTCCTCCCCCGATCATGTGATCTTGGAATGATGTTTGGTGGGCTTCACAGTGCTACGTCACATTCTTGTGTTTGACACGCGGGTGGCTCTTCCTAAGGATTGATGATTTCCGGTCTATGGACTCATTGGAGGATACACCCGCCTGTCTTTCCTACCTCTTTGCTGATTGGGTTACTGGACCATGTGACAAGCCTTTTGACCGGGTTGCTGTCCCTGGCCCAATGAAATCCAATGGGAATTCCTCCTTCCTATTGGTTATGTGTCATATGATTATTTATAAATATTAGCAGTATGGAGTGGGTGAGTGAGCCCCAGTAGAAGACCATTAGGTCGAAACGTGTCGGACGGTTGCCCCCTCTCCATGCTGCCTTTGCCATTTATGTGATATTTTATTTGTACAGTTTTTTAAAATAAATCTCCCCTTTTTACCTGCACCATGCGGAAATTTTAATTTTTCTTTACATACCATCCGGATGAGAGTGTTTGCCCACCATGGGCTACTTGTGACACATCCTGTCTCCTGAGCCTGGAGTTTGGAGTCCTCACTTTGATGACCTGCCTGGATGATTCTTGGAGGTTCGGTCGATGATCCCTTGAGGTCCGGTTGAAGTCCACCCAGCCAGCTCTACCATCCTGAAACTCTCCCATCGGCCCAGCTGGGCTCACTGCTTGATTGACTCCATGTCGCTGACAGGGGAGTCCACCTTATCTGGTAAGAGTACCCATCCTTTTTCCATCCACTGATGTTGAGTAATATTGATGTTGGTTCCATTCACGGATCTATACCACCTCTATCAGCTTATGTTTGTTAACCACTATCCAGGAATGGCCCATTCCGTGTTCTGACACTATTGGACACTTCATCATTTTACAGTTGTTCACTTTGAGACTTTATGATTTATTTATCACAAGATGCACTATTGAATATAAAGATTTGTGGACTTGATTTCACTTTGCTAACATTCACTTAGCGCTGCATTTTTTATTTTCCTTTTATTGTTCTTTGTCACAACGTATGTAGCCGCTTTTTTGTTATATTATAGTGAGCGCAGTGTTGTTTGTAATAGCAATTTTTTATTGCTATTCTAACTTTTTGGTACACAGCGGCTTTCTATTTTTATTTATCTTTTCTGCACTCTTTCACGAGTTTCAGAACATGGACGTGTTTGAGTACAGGACGTCCAGGTCTCTTAATACGGATGGTGTTTTTGTTAGCACTAACCCAGACTCAGAGATGGGAGGTTTGTTCACCAGGCTGAAGAACCTGATGATTAGTGAACTCCATCTTCAGTGGGACACTGGGCTTTCCTTGAACAATATGTCAAGGAACAGATGGTCCCCAGAGGTCTTAGGTAGGAAATTTTTTCCCAACAAGATGAACCGGACCTAGAGTCCTGGTTCAAATACTTTAACGAAACAGGATTAAAACTCCTACAATTTTTGGTGGATAAGAAAAAGATCAAATTGTCCCTCATAGATACAGAAATTAAAGAATTGAGAGACAAGTTGATTCCTCATAGGACCACTGCTGAATATATTGCCTTATCCACCAATTTGAAAAGTATTTTAGAAAAGGAAGAAAAAGACCAAAGAAACAAAAAACAAATAAAGTATTGTCATGAACCTTGGAATACTGGATTGTCATGAAGCTTGGAATACTGAAGTATTTCTCCTCTGATTCATAATGCTGGGACAAATACTGTTAGGAGATGCTGATGTCAATTCCAGCCACCTGTCTGTCTGTTGCCTGCTAGAATGTGTATTATAAATAAGTCTAGTATGGGATCTAAGAGTCATTAGATCCCCATTGTTGTTTGTGTTAATTAACTCTGCTATTGTGTGAAGAAGAGTTCGGTGTTAATTTGTGATAATGTTGATTGTGTTTTCTGACCTACAAGACAGCCAGTCTGGCCTAAAGGTCATGACTGAGTCATCTAGGCTGGCTAAAGGGATTAGTTAATTAGCCCATGTTAATTAGGTTTCTGGTCACAGGTGTATGTTCAGAGTAATATGAGCAGGAGGTATGCACCTCCTCTTTTACTGTATAAAAGAGCCTGTATTCCTTGCAATAAAAGAGATCCCTGTTTGAATTTACATACAGCCTGCCTGGTGTTTGTTCTGAGCTATCATAACTGGATTCGAATGGCACATAGCTGTAGTTCTAATCCCGGAGCATCGGATGACTGAACCATCAGACGTTGCGATCTGCAATCTGATTCTATAGCAGCAGAGGAGTGTCGGGAGAGTGGAACCGAGCGAGCAGGGGCTCGTTACATTGGTTGGCAGCGGTGGGATTTGCTCTCCAGTTACTGGGACACTCCAAACCACCACAGTGAATGGCCAGCTATGCAGCCTGCAGGAGAGCCACGCTGAAAGATTTACTTGAGAGCCTTGGAGGGACCGGTGGGACAAAGAACAAGGCCACCCTGATCAGTGAGCTAGCCAAGATGGATCAGAGGGATGGTGATGCGGGACCCCGGTCAGTTGAAGACTTGTTTCAGCAATGAGTTCGAGAGTGGTTGGCATTATATGGTGCTAACCCATCAGAGACCGCCATACAGAATGCTATTAAAGACATCCAGCTGCAGGATGAGCGACAAGAGAGATAACTAGAGCGGCAACATGAGCGGAGAATGGCGGAAATACGGCAATCTAAGACAACACCTAAAGATACAGCGCCTTTCCATAAGTTGCCCTTTCGGGCGTTCAAACTATTTAAGGAAGGAGAGGAGGAAATTGAAGCGTTCCTGTAGGACTTTGAGAGACTATGCCAGATACATAATGTACTGTCCCAAGATTGGGTTGCCTTACTGGCGAGTAATTTGACTGGCAGAGCAGCCGATGTGTATCGGGCCCTGGAGGACGAGGACGCTAAAGATTATGACTGGGTAAAAGAAGCTCTGCTAGCCCGACTTGCCATTATACCCAAAGCCAGTCGGATTAAGTTTAGAGAATCCCGGAAACAAGCCAACATAACATACGTGGAGTGGGCACATTGTCTGCAGTGGAACCTTAAGGGCTGGTTGCAGGGAAGCTACGCTCATACCAAAGAGGACGTCACCCAGCTAGTACTCTTAGAACAGTTCTTTAACCACACCCCTCCGGTAGTACGGGATTGGGTGCAAGATAAGCGACCACAGACTGTACAGCAAGCGGCTACTTTGGCTGATGAATATCTGGACTCTCGAAGGTCAGGCGAAAGTGAGCGCTATCCACTATCTCGGCCCAGTTTACCAGCCTCTAACCCAACTTCAGTACCTCAGTGGTCTGCCTCTAGACCCCCAACCCGACCCAACCCTCCTAACGGACCTAAGTGCTATACCTGTAACCAAACCGGTCATCTGCAGCGATATTGTCCTACCCGATCCACAAGGTACTGAGAGACTGCTCATCCATCTAGACCAGTGGCTCATTGCTTCCAGAACGAGCCCAACCATCGAGATGTTCAGGAAGAGTGTGGCGAACTTTTTGAGGCTGATCCCGTCCAAGCTGCTGCCGGAGATAATCGGCAGCACCATCATCAGGCAGTATGGGTTAATGGGCAGCTGGCCCAGGGACTCCGCGATTCCGGGGCTACAATTACCCTCATCCAGCCTCACATGATTCCCCAGTCGGCCAGACCTTCCAAACTGTTGCAGTCAGGGTAGCAGGGGGCAAGGTGCTATGTTTATCCACCGCCCAAGTCCTCTTGGAAAGGGGCTCAGGGGAGCGACAAGTGCGAGTGGGATTACTACGTGAGTTACCCGCGGAAGTACTTTTGGGGAACAATTTGGGGCATTTGACTTCCTCATATGCCCCAGAGGCCGCCATGGCCATGACCACCTGACGTCAGAGCCAACTTCAAGGCAACTCCACTCCTATGGGGACCCAGGTAAGACCAAATCCTCCTACATTACCCCGACTTGACAACCCTGTGTCCTGGGATTCTCCCTCCGACATTAGGCAAGAGACTCGAAATGACCCAACATTAGCTGGTTATCGGGACAGGGCGGGTAAGGATCCAGGGGGGTTGGGGGAAGACAGAATAGAGTGGAAGGGAGGGTTTATTTATTGTTACACTGAGGGAATGGGTACCGGGAAGCGACAGGGTCCCCACAAACAGCTAGTTGTACCCCAGAAATACAGACGGGAGCTATTGCGGGTGGCTCACGACATCCCCTTGGCCGGACATTTAGGGATAGCTAAGACCCGGAGTCAGTTGTTTCATGCGTTCTTCTGGCCCAGGTTACATGCTGAGGTTCGAGAATACTGCCAGACCTGTGAGACTTGTCACAAAGTAGGGAAGACAGGGGATCACCCAAAAGCCTTGCTGCAACCCCTGCCGATCATTAGAGAACCCTTTAGCCGCATAGCGGTTGATATTATTGGCCCACTGGCCCGCCCCAGTGCCACTGGGAAGAAGTATATTCTTACGGTGGAGGATTACGCCACCCGCTACCCGGAGGCCATTCCCTTATCCAATATCCAGGCTGATACAGTAGCAGATGCCTTACTGCGGGTATTCACTAAGGTAGGGTTTCCCCAGGAGATATTGTCCGATCAGGGTACCCAGTTCACAGCCGAGCTGACGCAGCAGCTCTGACGTCTCTGTGGGATTAAACCCCTCCAGAGCGCCCCCTACCGCCCTCAGACTAATGGGCTGTGTGAGAGATTTAATGGGACCCTGAAGCAGCTGCTTCAGGCCTTCGTGGAGAGTAGGAAGGATTGGGAGAAATATCTTCCCCATCTACTGTTCGCCTATAGAGAGGTACCCCAAGAGTCCACGGGGTTTTCCCCATTTGAGCTGTTGTATGGGCGAAGGGTTAGGGGGCCCTTAGACTTAGTGAGGGCCCAGTGGGAGGGGGTAGAGGATCCAGAAGGCCTCCCCATCCTTAGTTATGTCTTGGAACTCAGGGAGCACCTGCAGGAACTTAACGATCTAGTCCATGAGAATGTGCAATTGGCCCAGAGTCAGCAGAAGGTTTGGTATGATCGGTCTGCGCGGAATCGCACCTTTTATATCGGACAGAAAGTCCTGGTACTAACCCTAAACCCCTGAAGCAAAATAAATTACAGGCCTCCTGGCAGGGCCCCTATCAGGTGGTAAAACAGCTGTGCGATACCACCTACATGGTTGCCAGCTGTGCAGACACAAACATTAAGAGGACATTCCACATTAATATAATGAAGGCCTATCATGAGAGGACTGAGGCCATAGCCGCCATATGCGCGCCTGCCACCGGGGACTCTGAATATCTACCGATGCTGGAGCTTCCCGAAATCAGTAACTGTTCCAGGGGTGTGGAAGATATACGGCTAGGAGATAGATTAAGATCCCAAGAACGAGAACAGGCCAGAGAATTACTCCAGGACCGGCAGGAGATGTTCTCGGCACTCCCTGGGTACACTCTGGGTATAGCTGTGCACAAGGTAGAGACCCCCGGGCAGAAGCCCCTGAGACAACCAGCCTATAGGATTCCCGGAGCAGTGCAAGAAGGGATGAGAGCGGAGATTAGGGAGATGCTCGAGTTAGGGGTGATCGAACCTTTGGCAAGCCCCTGGGCTTCCCCTGTAGTATTAGTCCCAAAACGGGATGGCACGACCCAATTTTGTGTGGACTATAGGCGACTGAATGACTGTACTGTGACAGATGCCTACCCTATGCCGTGAGTGGATGAATTGCTGGACAAAATAGCTCAGGGACATTATCTGACGACTATTGACTTATGTAAGGGCTACTGGCAGATTCCCTTGGAAACGGAAGCAATTCCAAAGTCGGCCTTCATCACCCCGTTCAGCCTTTACCAGTTTCGGGTAATGCCATTCGGGATGAAGAATGCTCCGGCTACCTTCCAGCGGATGATAGATGAACTTCTCGATGGTCTGCAAGATTTTGCATGCGCATATCCTGATGACATCACAATCTATAGCCAGACATGGGAGGAACATCTTAGACACCTGGGAATAGTGCTAGATAGGATCCAAGCCACTAACCTGACCCTGAAGCCAGACAAATGTAATATCAGGATGTCTGAGGTGCAATATCTGGGACATAGAGTGGGATGTGGGAAGCAGAGGCCAGAACCTGCAAAAATCGAGGCCGTCCTAAACTGGCCAGTTCCCAGAACCAAGACCCAGGTACTTGCATTTTTAGGGACAGCAGGGTACTACAGGAAGTTTGTACCCCACTATAGTGACATAGCCAAACCCCTGACGGACCTGACCAAAAAGACTCTCCCTAGACAGGTCCTGTGGTCCCCGGAGTGCGAGACAGCGTTTCATCAGTTAAAAAACGCCCTAGCGCAAGCTCCCATACTGGCGGCACCCGATCCTAACAAACGCATTGTCATTCATACAGATGCCTCCATGTTCGGACTGGGAGCTGTACTAAGTCAAGTTGGCGATGACGGGAAAGAGAACCCAGTGGCGTATCTCAGCCGCAAGTTGTTACCCCGTGAAGTTGGAAATACTGCCGTGGAAAAAGAGTGTTTGGCCTTAAAGAAATTGCAGCCCTATGTGTATAGACACTCTTTTACCTTCATGACGGACCACAATCCCTTGATATGGCTTAACCGGGTGGCGGGAGAGAACGGCCGATTACTAAGATGGAGCCTGGCTTTGTAACCGTAAAATTTCACCATACAATATCGGCCAGGGCCTCAAAACAGGAATGCGGACGGGTTATCCCGGCAGACGGACCTGGAACCTTAAGACTACTTTTTCAACATCCTCGAGTTGACCCGTTTGGGGTCCCACTGTGGCTGTTGGACTGTTTCCCAGGGGGGAGTATTGTCATGAACCTTGGAGTACTGGATTGTCATGAAGCTTGGAATACTGAAGTATTTCTCCTCTGATTCATAATGCTGGGACAAATACTGTTAGGAGATGCTGATGTCAATTCCAGCCACTTGTCTGTCTGTTGCCTGCTACAATGTGTATTGTAAATAAGTCTAGTATGGGATCTAAGAGTCATTAGATCCCCATTGTTGTTTGTGTTAATTAACTCTGCTATTGTGTGAAGAAGAGTTCGGTGTTGATTTGTGATAATGTTGATTGTGTTTTCTGACCTACAAGATGGCCAGTCTGGCCTAAAGGTCACGACTGAGTCATCTAGGCTGTATAAAGGGATTAGTTAATTAGCCCATGTTAATTAGGTTTCTGGTCACAGGTGTATGTTCAGAGTAATATGAGCAGGAGGAATGCACCTCCTCTTTTACTGTATAAAAGAGCCTGTATTCCTTTCAATAAAAGAGATCCCTGTTTATACTTACATACAGCCTGCCTGGTGTTTGTTCTGAGCTATCACAACTGGATTCGAACGGCACATAGCTGTAGTTCTAATCCAGGAGCATCGGATGACTGAACCATCAGATGTTGCGATCTGCAATCTGATTCTATAGCAGCAGAGGAGTGTCGGGAGAGTGGAACCGAGTGAGCAGGGGCTCCTTACAAGTATAATAGGGATTTTACTGATTACACGACACATCTAGTTTTCAATTGGCAGAAGAAAAATACGATACCTTCCTCTGCCAATGGTGAACCACTCCCTATGGATACATCCATTTCCCCTGTCAATCTTCTAGATAGAAGGCTAGTTTATGAACCTTCCCGGACCCTAGGGCCTAAGGGCCCTATACCTAAAAAACAAAATTCTAGACAGGCACCCCCTTGGCCCTCAGGAGCTCCTCCTACCCCCTTCTTCCCCCTCCTCCTTCACGTGGTGGTGGAAATTTTAGAGGTAGAGGGAGAGGCCAACAAAATAGGTATCCAGCTGACCCTTACTTTAGAGACAACTTTGGCGGCCCTCCTCCCATTAGAGGCCTTTCACAAAACAGTCGGGGACCACAACATGATCCTGACTATGGTTATCGTACTCCAGTTCGTTTAAACAATCGCTATACTCCTCTTCGAGATAACGTCCCCTATAAAGCCCACCAAGATTCATACTCCCAATACGATAGAGAAGATGATTCTTACAATAGATCGCCATACTATTATAACCACAACCATTCTGGTCCAACACAAACTTCGGGTTTTCAGAGACCCATGGAAGGATACCCAGGAAATCGAGAAGGAAAAGAGTGACCAGAGGGGGGTGGAGGGTCCAAGGCCAAAAGAAAAAGGACTTGGGGGGGCTGGTATTTTCAATTTGAGCTCTATAACACTTACCAGGGCAGAACAAACTGTCCTGGATAAGGGGCTCAAATTCATCCCCCCCCAGACCCCTTAATCGATTCACCACATTTATAGATGTCCTAAAATACACACATAAATTGAGTATTCAGAGACATTTTTTGGCCCAACCACCCAAACCTCCCCTAACCAATTTGGCTTCCACCATGATTGATGTCACCTCGTCTAAAGAAAATACCGTTTTACACTCGGGATTAACAAATCCCTCCTTATTCAATCCACCTGGGACTTTAGCACCATTTGTGCAGGTTTTCAAAAACCTGGTGTTGGAGGATCTGGACAAATTATCTTGCCAGAAGAAAAGGGTTTATATTAAACCCGATATCAAGATGTGACTTAAGACATTATGCAAAAGGAAAAATCTTATAATTCGTCCCGCCGACAAAGGCGGCGGGATTGTTTTTTTAGACAAAACAGATTACTTGAGAGAAATGGGTAGGATACTGAGTGATTCAGATACATATAGCCTCATTCCCACTGACCCCACCACGACCTATAAAAAGGCTTTGTTACAGTTAATTAACGAAGGGTTTGCTTTAGGTATTGTTAATAAGAAGGAGAAAAGTTTTTTTGTTCCCCAAATCCCGCGTATTCCAGCCATTTATTATCTTCCCAAGGTCCACAAGGACCCCGTCAATCCCCCTGGCCGACCCATAGTCAGCGGGATTGACTCGAGTCACAGCCCGGATTGGGAGGTATGTGGATTTTTATCTACAACCTTTGGTTCGTTCCACCCCTTCTTAATTAAAGGACACTAGGGACACCACTAAACTTTTGGAATCAGTTCATTTTCGAGAAGGGATGATTCTTGCCACAGCCGATGTGGCTTCATTATATACGTGCTTACCCCACGATTTGGGTTTCAATGCGGTGGAGGGCTATCTGTCTAGAGATGCCAGACTCCCTCTTCTGCAATGGAACTTCATTATGCAGCTTTTGAAATTTGCCACCCGGCATAACTATTTCTGGTTCCAAAACCAGTTTTATCTGCAGAAGAGGGGTGTGGCTATGGGGGCAAAATTCGCACCTAGCCTTGCCAACCTCTTCATGTCCCAGTGGGAGGAGGATGTCGTCTATGCCGCCCGGAGGCCCGAGTTGGTTCTCTGGGCTAGGTACATAGACGACATCCTCCTCCTTTGGGACGGCGATCGCTCCTCATTGGATAATTTCATGGCCTCATTGAACATGAATGACAGGGGAATTTCTCTGAGCTATGAGGCTAGTTCCTCTAATGTTCATTTTCTAGACTTGGAGATCCTGGTGGTAGAACATCATTTGGAATTTAGAACTTATTTCAAACCTACCGACCGGAATGGTTACATTCCGGTCGACAGCTGCCACCAGGATCAATGGTTGAAGGCAATCCCACGTGGCCAACTTTTGAGGTTGCGTCGCAATTGCACTAGAATTACTGACTTTTTATTCCAGTCTCAGATACTTAGGAATAGATTCCTAGAAAAAGGTTACAGTCCAGATCTTTTGGACAAGGAGATTAATACGATTTTGTCGCTCGAGAGGAGCTCCACTTTGATAGAGCATTCCAGGACCTCTTCTGACTCCAGATTTAAATGGGCCTTTACTACCACCCATTCTATTCAATCCAAACAAATTAGAAACATCTTTAGAAAATACTTGAAAGTGCTCTTGAATGATAGACTACTGGGTCCGGTTCTTCCTGAATGGGCGGCAGTTATCTTTAGAGGTGCCCAATCCATTCAGGGGCAGGTTGCCCCGAATGTGATTGACCCCCCCAAAAAGGTATCCTTTTTTCAAAACTGTCAGGGTTATTACCCATGTCGCAGGTGCAACGTATGCCTTCACAATATTGGGGGGCGGCATAAAATGTTAACATTTCTGTCCACTGTTACGTCTCATATTTATCATATGAAACAGTTTGCCACTTGTTCCTCCCAATATATTGTTTACTTACTCACCTGTCCCTGCCATAAACAATATGTTGGCCGCACCATCAGGACCTTTTCCATCCGTGTTAATGAGCACGTGGCTGGAATCAAAGGGGGGAAAAGTAAACATACAGTACCACGGCACTACTTACAGTATCATAACAAAGACCCCTCGGGTACACTTTTCCAGGTGATTGATAGGTTCATCCCTCATTGGAGGGGTGAATCGCAACTTCGGGGCGTTTCACGCCTCGAAACGTACTGGATCCATGAGTTGAGGTCCTACTTTCCGTTTGGATTGAACATTGAGTGGGACCTCAACTCTTTCATTAATCAATCTTAGTACTTTCTGTTTATCCTAATATGGTCCATTTTTAATGTGTAGCCCTTTGTGTTTAATACCTGAAAAGGTCTGTTTTTTCTTTTGTGGTTTTCTTTTTGTGTGTTCTCTCTTATTCCCCTTAGGGGTGTTCTGGTTGTAGCTGGCCCCCTGAGGTGGAGCTAGAGGAACACATGGAACTCCTTTCCATATTTACACACACTTTTCTTGTTTCATTCAGAGATTTTTCCTTTGATTAGGTTTTCCATTTTTAGCTGGTTCATTTTAGACATTATCCACTAATTATCTATAGTCTGATGTCTTCTATTTATGTTTTTATTATGCCATAGGTTGTTTATAGAATTTTCATTTGTTATGAGAGATATGTTTGTTCTTGTTACAATGTGCAGAACATTTTCCTCTACATACTTAGTTATTTTGGGCCCTTTTGGCTCTGATTGGTTGAGACATGTTCGCATTGCCGCGGTGATGTTTCCCGCTGTTCTCGCGGGATTTCCCCGCTGTCACGTGATATTGCTTCCTCTTTGTTCATTTGACCTGGCCGTGATTGGATGGGTTGCACCCCCCTGACCGCGGTGGCGATTCCCGCCGAGATCGCGAGGTTTCCCTGCGGTCATGTGATGTGTTTTCCCCCCCGATCATGTGGCCTGGGAATGACATTTGGCGTGATGGGCTGGGATTTATTCACCTGGCCGCGGTGTATATTCTCGCGGAGATTGCGGGATTTCCCTGCGGTCATGTGACATTTCCGCCCCCGATCATGTGATCTTGGAATACTGTTTAGCGGGCTTCACAGTGCTACATCACATCCTTGTGTTTGACACGCGGGTGGCTCTTCCTAAGGACTGATGATTTACGGTCTATGGACTCATTGGAGGATACACCCGCCTGTCTTCCCTACCTCTTTGCTGATTGGCTTACTGGACCATGTGACAAGCCTTTTGACCGGGTTGCTGTCCCTGCCCAATGAAATCCAATGGGAATTCCTCCTTCCTATTGGTTATGTGTCATATGATTATTTATAAATATTAGCAGTATGGAGTGGGTAATCCATGCCCCAGTAGAAGACCATTAGGTCGAAAACGCGTTGGGCGGTTGCCCCCTCTCCATGCTGCCTTTGCCATTTATGTGATCACTATTTTATTTGTACAGTTTTTTTAAATAAATCTCCCCCTTTTTACCTGCACCATGCGGAAGTTTAATTTTTCTTTACATACCATCCGGAAGAGAGTGTTTGCCCACCATGGGCTACTTGTGACACATCCTGTCTCCTGAGCCTGGAGTTTGGTGTCCTCACTTTGATGATCTGCCTGGATAATTCTTGGAGGTTCAGTCGATGATCCCTTGAGGTCCGGTTGAAGTCCTCCCAGCCAGCTCTACCATCCTGAAACTCTCCCATCAGCCCAGCTGGGCTCACTGCTTGATTGACTCCATGTCTCTGACAGGGGAGTCCACCTTATCTGGTAAGAGTACCCATTCTTTTTCCATTCACCGATGTTGAGTAATATTGATGTTGGTTCCATTCACGGATCTATACCACTTCTATCGGCTTATGTTTGTTAACCACTATCCAGGAATGGCCCATTCCGTGTTCTGACACTATTGGACACTTCGTCATTTTACAGTTGTTCACTTTGAGACTTTATGATTTATTTATCACAAGATGCACTATCGAATATAAAGATTTGTGGACTTGATTTCACTTTGCTAACATTCACTTAGCGCTGCATTTTTTATTTTCCTAGTATTAGATCCTGGATGTCTGTGGATGTAGAGATTTTAGTGTTAAAGTGGACTTATCTTGAAGAAAGACTGGAGAGATAACTGACTGCTGTATGTCTCAATGGATTGCAGAGAATGTCAGATATGCATACCAGCCAACTTCCTGGGATTTGATGGAGGGATACTTTTTGTGTTAAAGCTTTTAGGCAAACACACCCCTGCCACATGTGCAAGAAAAAACATTTTTCAAGACGGTACAAAATTTCAACACACTAGTTCTCCTTATCATATGGTAGAAATGTCTTTTGCAGAAAAACTTTTCATGAATTTACACTGACACTCAGCTTAACAAATTGAAACAACACAAACATGGATTCATTATTATTATTAATCAAGATTTACATAGCGCCAACAGTTTGCGCAGCACTTTACAACTTGAGCACAGTACAGTTACAATACAATTTAATTCAGGAGGAATCAATTCAAGGGAAAATATAAAAAATGGGTTGTGGTAAATTTAATTGTATTATATTTTAGGTTTAACAGCTTATTAACTTTTTTGTATATTTTTTATTAATTGTAAAAAGTTTGTTTTTAACAAATTTAGCCTACAGTTACATGGGGGCGGCCAGGGGCAGCCGCTGGCAAGAGTCAGTAGATTCCTCCCTGCAGTACTGTGTGCAAATAGCAGCAGCTGTCAGATTTTTAAAAATCAATGGCTGGTGGAACTGTTGTTCACATGAAACCACCCATCTGAGCAGTATGAGAACAGAGCTTCTGACCAACCTGAACGCAGACAGTGGTGCATCCAGGGCCATCGTTTCCCCAGAGTTTTGCCACAGCTAATAAGGTAGTTTGTATGTGACCATAGCACAGAGTGTTTATAAATCCAGAAAGAATTAGGAAATAAATGTAACCAATTCTACTGTCCTTCTGGCGTTTCATAGAATTGTTAAATTCTACCTCTTGTTTCTTATGCTCCTTGGCTCCATCTGGTGGCCATAATGCAGTATTTTACTACTGCCCATAGTAAAAGAACACTTGTTCAGTAGAGAAAATAGCCTAATCAGCAATTCACCCAATTCTCACTAAACAGGTGTACATGCAGAGTCACTGGACAAAAGCTATGCATTTTTTTTTTTTTTTTTATAAATAGACCCCCTAGTGTTTACAGGTACAGTGCCTTGCAAAAGTATTCACCCCCTTGGCATTTTTCGTGTTTTGTTGCCTCACAACCTGGAATTAACATGGATTGTTGGAGGATTTGCATCATTTAATTTACAGAACATGCCCACAACTTTGAAGATGTTTTTTTTTTTTAATTGTGATGCAAACAACAAATAGGACAAAATAACAGAAAAAGTCAATGTGCATAACTATTCACCCCCCCTAACGTCAATACTTTGTAGAGCCACCTTTTGCTGTTATCACAGCTCCAAGTCACTTTGGATAAGTCTCTATGAGCTTGCCACATCTACCACTGGGATTTTTGCCTATTCCTCCTTGCAAAACTGCTCCAGCTCCTTCAAGTTGGATGGTTTGCGCTTGTGAACAACAATCTTTAAGTCTGACCACAGATTTTCTATTGGATTGGGGTCTGGGCTTTGACTAGGCCATTCCAAAACATTTACATGTTTCCCCTTAAACCACTCAAGTGTTGCTTTAGCAGTGTGTTTGGGGTCATTGTCCTGCTGGAAGGTGAACCTCTGTCCTAGCCTCAAATCACACACAGAGTGGTACAGGTTTTGCTTAAGAATATCCTTGTATTTAGCACCATCCATCTTTCTCTCAACTTAGACCAGTTTCCCAGTCCTGACTGCTGAAAAACATCCCCACAGCATGATGCTGCCACCACCATGTTTCACTGTGGGGATGGTGTTCTTTGGGTGATGTGATGTGTTGGGTTTGCGCCAGACATAGAGTTTCCTTTGATGGCCAAAAAGTTAAATTTTAGTCTCATCAGACCAGAGCACCTTCCTCCATACATTTTGGGAGTCTCCCACATGCCTTTTTGCAAACTCAAAACGTGCCAATTTGTTTTTTACTGAAAGTAATGGCTTTCTTCTGGCCACTCTGCCATAAAGCCCAATGCTATGGAGCGTACGGCTTATTGTCCTCCTATGTACAGATACTCCAGTCTCTGCTGTGGAACTCTGCAGCTCCTCCATGGTTACCCTAGGTCTCTGTCCTGCCTCTCTGATTAATGCCCTCCTTGCCCTATCTGTGAGTTTTGGTGTGTGGCCGTCTCTTGGCAGGTTTGCTGTTGTGCCATATTCTTTCCATTTGGTTATGATAGATTTGATGGTGCTCCTATGGATCATCAAAGATTTGGATATTTTTTTATAACCTAACCCTGACTTGTACTTCTCAACAACATTGTCCCTTACTCGTTTGGAAAGTTCCTTGGTCTTCATGGCAGTGTCTCATTAGTGGTGCCTCTTGCTTAGGTGTTGCATCTTCTGGGGCCTTTTAAAAAGGTGTGTATATGTAATGACAGATCATGTAACACTTAGATTGCACACAGGTGGACATCATTTCACTAATTATGTGACTTCTGAAGGTAATTGGTTGCACCAGAGCTTTTTATGGGCTTCATAACAAAGGGGGTGAATACATACGCACATGCCAATTATCAGTTTTTAATTTCTGAAAAATAGTTTTATGTATATATTTTTCTAATTTTACTTCACCAACTTAGACTATTGTGTTCTGATCCATCACATATAATTCAGATGAAAAAATATTGAACTAAAGGCTGTAATGTAACAAAATAGGTAAAAAGCCAAGGGGGTGAATACTTTTCCAAGGCACTGTATATGGGGATTTGTCATCTTCGTGTATTTTTACTGGCCCAAGGGGCCATTTCATCACATATACCATGTTGTTTCTTCCACTTTGTTTGTGGCCCATATTTAAATTATTTATTTTAATTTTGACAATGGATGGGCTGAAATGATATGGTAAAAACCAGTGGTGGCTAGTGCTCAATATTTGCACCGCTGCCACCTCCGCCAACACCCATCCCCCCCCACTGGTGGGTGATGGACAGGAAGGCGGCCTTACCTTAGGAGATGAGGATCATTCTCTCCACATGAAAATAAAATAAGTGTCCAATAGTGTGATAATGTTTAAAACAATTTAATGGATAAAAACAAATCTCCAACTATTGCACTCGCATAGTTCCAAATAAAGTAAGCATAAAAAATCCTCCTATTACTAGTAAGTGGTGGTGTATTGTGCTCACATCGGACCCGAGGTGTTCAACCTGTATCTCACCCACACTGACTCATCAGACTTGGATCGTCACTTCCGGTTTGATGTCTAACGTCACAACTGGTTGCCGTACAGCCACGCCCCGACGCTGTCAGAAACCATGAAATCAGGCCAAAACAGAAGTACAGTCAAATCACACTTGTTTAATAATAAAAGTAAAAAGAACAAACATAGTCAAGACATAGAGAAAAAAGGACTTTATGATCACGGGCAGATCAACTTGATATTGGCACCACATCCCTTAATTAATCAACAAGGTTTTATGGATACAGCACTATAAACTCCATTTTATAGTGCTGTATCCATAAAACCTTGTTGATCTGTACTTGGCAATTGTTATGTTTTAACAATTTTTTATTTTGCTCTTTAGAATAAAAAATTTCTTATACATTACAGTTGATACTATTCCAATCAATTTGCACCTTAAAAATCCCAATCCCTCTTCTTACATGTAGTCAAGACATAGCCAAAGTTCAGTAACCGGAACGGATAGTCAGCCAAGCCAGAAGTCAGGAATCAATGTAGTGGAACAGCAAGCAGGATCTGGAGCCAGAAGGGATGTCAGCAAAGCAAGGCGATGGCAGAGATCCACTAGGCAGGACTGACGAGCAGGATATTATTAACAGCTGACTAATTGTGGAAAGATAGGAGCTGGCAATTAGCCGACAGCGAAGTGGCCAGCTCTGAGAAGGAAGGGTTGAGCCCAGCCCTGACAGTACCCCCTCCTCAATGACCCCTCCCCCTCGGAGGACCACCAGGTTTGAGGGGAAAATGTCTATGGAAATCAAGGAGGAGGACAGGGGCATTTATGTCCGAGGATGAGACCCAAGAGAGTTCCTCCAGACCGTACCACTCATGGTTCTCAACTTGTACAGGGTGAGGACGTGGCACAGAGGTGGTAAAGCGGTTGCAGATAATAAGGAGACATGAAGTACATTTGAAATACGCAAATACGCATATTAGAAGGAAGGTCTAAAGCGTAAGCCACTGGGTTAATCCTGCGAAGAATATGGAAAGGCCCAATAAACCAATAAAGGTGCGAACTTCAGTGAGGGAACATGAAGTTGGAGGTTGGGAGATGACAGCCAGACCCTGTTCCCAACCTGGAAGGAATGCGCAGGCAGGCGTCTGCAGTCAGCATGGAGTCTGTACCTATCATTAGCATGTCGCAAAGCGTCCTGGATTTGTGCCCAAGTGGAACGAAAACCACGGAGATGCTCCTCTAATGCAGGAATACTCTGCAGAACAAATGAGTCAGGGAACATGGAAGGTTGGAAACCATAGTTCGCCATAAACGGGGACAATCGGAAGCGGAATTCAAGGCACTATTGTGAGCAAACTCTGCCCACGGTAATAGGTCTGACCAGTTGTTATGATGGTCAGAAATATAGCAATGTAGGAATTGCTCCAAGGACTGATTGGCTTGTTCTGCAGCCCCATTGGACTGCGGGTGATACGCAGAGGAAAAGGCAAGCTGAATTCCCAACTGTGCACAAAAGGCTCGCCAGAAACGGGACACAAACTGATTACCCCTATCTGAGACAATCACCTTGGGTAGCCCATGTAAGCGAAAGATTTCCCGAGCAAAAATAGAAGCCAGTTCCCTAGAAGTGGGCAACTTCTTAAGTGGAATACAATGAGACATTTTTGAGAGGGGTTTGGGTTCCTGAAGGGCTGGGCTGACTTCTCAGTCGATAACTAGTACTATAGAAGGGATGGACTGCACCTAAATGAGGAGGGTGCAGATCAGCTGGGAATGAAGATGGCCAAAAAGTTAGAGGGGTTTTTAAACTAGGCAATGGGGGGAGGGTCCAGAGGTAGAGATAGTCAGGGTGGAACATATTCCAGAGGGTAGTATTGGGGGCATTAGTGGTAGGTTGACCAAAGCCTATAAACCCAAGGTAAGTATAGTAGCAAGTCCTAGTTGCAATCTCGGAACACCCAATAAGAGGATAATATGCGACCGGTTTAAACTACGTGGCATGTTCACCAATGCCAGGAGCCTGACAAACAAGATGGGTGAACTAGAGATACTGTTGTACGAGGAGGATTTGGATTTTGTGGGAATTTCAGTTCAACAGCTCTCATGATTGGCTGGCAACCATTCAATGGTATACCCCTTATCGCAAGGATAGAAAGGGTAAAAAAGGGGGAGGGGTATGCCTATGGTGGAATCCTTATGGGTAGAGGTCCAAAGGGATGAAGCTAAGGGGAAAATAATACTGGGAGTATGCACAATTTGGATTAGCAGCAAGGATGGGAAGTATTATCATCATAATGGGGGGTTTTAATTACACAGACATAGACTGGGCGGAGGGAACCATGCATTCATCCAAAGCTTGTCAGTTCCTAAATGTCTTGCAGGACAATTTTTATGGGTCAGATGGTAGATTCACCAACTAGAAATAAAGCGTTACTGGATCTACTGATTATCACCAATACAGACCTGATCACAGATGTGGAAATACGGGGCAATTTAGGTAACAGCGATCACAGGTCAATTGGCTTCAGTATAAATCACACAAATAGGAAACATAAGGGGAATACAAAGACACTGAATTTCAAAAGAGCCAACTTCCCTAAACTACGACCCTTGCTAGAAGGCATAAATTGGGATAAAATCTTAGGAACAAAGAACACGGAGGAGAGATGGGTTTGCTTTAAGAGCATATTAAATAAGTGCATTAGCCAATGCATTCCATTGGGTAATACATTTAAAAGAGAGAACAAAAGTCCTGGATGGCTTACCTCCAATGTAAAAATGCATATAAAAGCAAAGGAGAAGGCCTTCAAAAAAATACGAGGTTGAGGGACCATCATCAGCATTCATACTTTATAAAGAATCCAACAAGAAATGTAAGGGTGCAATAAGGACGGCTAAGATAGAACATGAAAGACACATAGTGGAGAAGAGCAAAAAAAATCCCAAGAAATTCTTTAAGGATGTAAACAGCAAAAAAGGGAGGACAGACCATATTGGCCCCATAAAGTGTCACAGATCAGCTGCAGAGCTGATCTGTGTCTTACCTTTACTGCTGTAGGCCGGCTGGCACCTTTTGTTCCACTAGCTTGTGTTCAGCTCTGCTGCACTCTGCAGCTATGGGAGTCGCTGGCCTCACCTGTTGCTTATATATGATTCCTTCCTGCTACTTCCTGTTCAGCCCCTCATGTGCTTCTCTATTTAAATCCCTCTGAGGCTAGTTCTGGTTGCTTGAGCAACATTTGTTTCTGAGCTCCCTTCTGTAACCTGCCTTAACCTGACCTCTCGTGAACTGATCTCTTGTGTACCGACTCGGCTTGTTCTGATTACACTGTCTGCAGCCCGCCCTGACCTTGGCTCGCTATCTGGCTCTCCTTTGCTTCATCCATCCATCCTTGTCTGACAGTGTCTTCTGGTACCTCCCTAGCGAGCGGGGGTCGTGACCTGGGGTCAGCACGCAGCTAAGCCCAAACCCTCGTGAGGGGGTCCCTGGCAGAATACCGGCTGGCCCTTAGACTCCACGCCCTGGGGGATCCCGTGTCCCCTGCTCACCTGTGGGCTCACTGTAAGTAGTTCCATGACATAAAGAATGAGGAAGGACATTTAGTTACAAAGGATGGGGAGATGGCGAAGGGATTTAATTTATTCTTCTCCTCAGTCTTCACAAGGGAATCGCGGGGCTTCAGTAACCAAAACTTCAGTGTTTATCCACATCACAGGAAGCACCTCCATGGTTAACAGAGGACAGAATTAAAATTAGACTTGGGAAACTTAACATTAATAAATCACCGGGACCAGATGGCTTGCACCCGAGGGTACTTAGGGAACTCAGTCAAGTGATTGCCAGACCATTGTTCCTAATTTCTACTGACTGGAATGGTACCAGCTGATTGGAGAAAAGCCAATGTAGCACCAATATTTAAAAAGGGCCCAAAATACATCCCTGGGAATTACAGACCAGTTAGCCTAACATCAATAGTATGTAAACTCTTGGAGGGGATGATAAGGGACTATATACAAGATTTTAGTAATGAGAAAGGTATCATGAGCAGTAATCAGCATGGATTCATGAAGAATCAATCTTGCCAAACCAATCTATTAACCTTCTATGAGGAGGTGAGTTGCCATCTAGATAAAGGACGGCTGTAGGCGTGGTGTATCTGGATTTTGCAAAAGCATTTGACACAGTTCCCCATAAACGTTTACTGTACAAAATAAGGTCTGTTGGCATGGACCATAGGGTGAATACATGGATTGAAAACTGGCTACAAGATTGAGTTCAGAGGGTGGTGATAAATGGGGAGTACTCGGAATGGTCAGGGGTGGGTAGTGGGGTCTCCCAGGGTTCTGTGCTGGGACAAATCCTGTTTAATTTGTTCATAAATGACCTGGAGGATGGGGTAAACAGTTCAATCTCTGTATTTGCAGTTGATACTAAGCTAAGCAGGGTGATAACTTCTCCGCAGGATGTGGAAACCTTGCAAACAGATCTGAACAAATTAATGGGGTGGGCAACTACATGGCAAATGAGGTTCAATGTAGAAAAAATTAAAATAATGCATTTGGGTAGCAAAAATAAGAATGCAATCTATACACTGGTGGAGGGAAACTTCTGGGGGAATCTAGGATGGAAAAGGACCTGGGGGTCCTAGTAGATGATGCAATGCCAAGCTGCTGCTAACAAAGCAAACAAAATATTAGCATGCATTAAAAAGGGGATTAAATTCAGAGATAAAACAATAATTCTCCCACTCTACAAGACTCTGGTTCAGCTGCATCTAGAGTATGCTGCCAGTTCTGGGCACCAGTCCTCAGGAAGGATGTACTGGAAATGGAGTGAGTACAAAGAAGGGCAACAAAGCTAACAAAGGGTCTGGAAGATATTAGTTATGAGGAAAGGTTGCGAGCACTGAACTTATTCTCTCTGGAGAAGAGACGCTTGAGAGGGGATATGATTTCAATTTGCAAATACCATACTGGTGACCCCACAATAGGGATAAAACTTTTTTGCGGAAGGGAGTTTAACAAGACACGTGGCCACTCATTAAAATTAGAAGAATAGAGGTTTAACCTTAAACCACGTAGAGGGTTCTTTACTGTAAGAGCGGCAAGGATGTGGGGGGACATCGATAGTTTCAAGAAACTATTAGATAAACACCTGAATGACCACAACATACAGGGATATACAAGGTAATACTGACATATAATCACACACATAGGTTGGACTTGATGGACTTGTGTCTTTTTTTAACCTCACCTACTATGTAACTAAGAACCGGTCAACCACCATAAGGATAACTATGTTGCCCTGGGAGTCGGGTAACTCCACAATGAAATCCATAGACAGGTGGGTCCAGGCCCTCTCTCCATTGGGTATGGGTTGTAGGAGGCCCACTGGAAGATGTTGTGGAGTCTTACTCTGAACACACACAGAACAGGCAGCTACAAAGGGGGTTACATCAGCACGCAGACTAGGCCACCAGAATTGTTGGGAAATGGCCCAAAAGAGTTGATTCTTCCCAGGGTGGCCAGCAGCCTTGGGAGAATGGTAAGTCTGGAGCGCGGCAGTACGGAGACTCTATGGGACAAAAGCAGCGGTCACAAGGTTTCTCAGAAGGAGCATCGACCTGAGCAACAAGAATTTTGTCACCTAAAGGAGAAGTGAGACTGGTGTGAACCATAATAACCAGAATATGATCAGGAGGAATCACAGGAACCGAAACCAACTTGGAAGTGGAGGAAAATTGTTGTGACAAGGCGTCAGCCCTTACATTCTTAGTACCGGGTAAGAATGAGACAATGTAATTGAAACTTGACAAGAATAGAGCCCATCGCACCCTTCTGGGAGAGAGGCGTTTAGCCTCAGACAAGAATGTGAGATTCTTATGGTCAGTAAGAATGAGAACCGGCACAGTGGTACCTTCGAGGAGATGTCTCCATTCTTTCAGGGCTAAAATGATCGCCAACAGCTCTCTGTCACCAATCTCTTGATTGCACTCCGCAGGTGACAATTTCTTAGAAAAGTAGCCACAAGGATGCAAAGCGCTCTCAGAGGTAGGACGTTGAGACAGAAGGGCACCAACACCAGTCTCGGAAGCATCAACCTCAAGGATAAAAGGTAACATAGGATCAGGATAAAAGGTAACATAGGATCAGGATGTGTAGGATCAGGATGCACACAGGAGCAGAAACAAAGGCAGCCTTGAGACTCTCAAAGGCCTTAACGGGCTCCGGAGACCAACTCTGTGGGTTACTGTCCTTTCTGGTCATAGCAGTCAGGGGCTTGACCAGAGATGAGAAGTTACGAATAAACTTCCGATAATAGTTGGCAAAGCCCAGGGAACACTGCAGAGGACGTAAACCCACGGGTCGGGGCCACTGTAGGACTGCTGAAAGTTCCTCTGGGTCCATCGAAAAACCAGCAGTGGAAATGACATAACCCAGGAATTTAACCTGTTCACGATGGAACTCGCACTTCTACAATTTACAATAGAGATTGTTCTCTCTTAGTTTCTGAAGAACACGGCAGACATCTGTGTGGTGGCTCTCCAGGGACTTGGAAAATATGAGGATATCATCCAGATAAACCACCACACATAACTGCAACAAATCTTGGAGGACATCGGTAATGAATTCCTGGAAAACTGCCGGCCATTACAAAGGCCTAAAGGCATTATGAGGTACTTCATGAAAACCGTTGCACCCTTGAGGCGGTCAAATAACTCTGTAATCGGATAGGCATTCTTAATCGTGAAATGATTGAGACCCCTATAATCAATACAAGGTCTCAGTTCACCATTCTTCACGAAGAAGAAACCAGCACCAGCAGGGGATAAGGATTTGTGGATGAATCCCCAAGAAAGTGCGTCTGCAACATAGTCCTCCATGGCCTTATCCTCCATGACTGACAAAGGGTAAACCTGGCCACGAGGGGGTATGGCACGAGGTTGAAGGTCAATTGCGCAATCATACGGCCGGTGTGGAGGCAAACTACCAGCTTGACCTTTGTCAAAGACATCGCCAAAATCGCAGTACTCCTCCGGCAGGAAGGAGAGTGAAGAGGTGCACAGGACCTTGGCTACCTTCTGGAGGCATGTCTTACTGCATTGTGGTGACCAGGAGAGAACCTCAGCACAGAGCCAATCAAAAGAGGGGTTTTGCCTCTGTAACCAAGGATAACCAATAACCAGCGGAAAGTTAGGTGAGGAAATAACTTGGAATTGGATTATCTCATGGTGAAGAGCCCCTATGGCCACGGACAACGGAACCATCTCATGAGTCACATGGGCAGGCTGTAGGGGTTTCCCGTCAAGAGCCTCAATGGCAAGTGGAGTGTCACGCAGCTACAGTGGAATCGAGTGCTTCGATACAAAGGCAGCATCAATGAACAGGCCTGCAGCCCCAGAGTCGATTAGAGCCTGTATCTCGAACGATGACTCAGCCCAAGAAAGGGTGACCGAAACCAGGGGCTTATCCTTCTGGATAACTGGGGACGAAACAACGCCACCTAAGGTCTGTCCGTGACAGGACCTCAAGGTTCAGGCGTTCCCTGGACGGGTAGGACAAGACTTCAAAAAGTGACCTGCCTGGCCACAATAAAGGCACAATCTCTCCCTCCTCCTAAAGGTTCTCTCATCTGCAGAGAGACGCATGAAGCCCAAATGCATGGGTTCATCTTCACTGACCGACTCGGTACCAGGAGGCATGGGAGGTGAGGGAGGCACGGGTGGGACTGCAAAGCACGGAGGCAAACGTACAGGAGGCTTCCACAAGCGCTCCTTAAAAGAGAGTCTTTCTCTGAGTTTGGCGTCACTGACCATGTCAAACATGATCAATTTCCCCAGCTCAGTGGGTATATCTCAGACTGCTATCTCATCCTTGATGAAATCCGAGATCATGAGAAAAAGCAGCCACAAGGGCCTCTTTTTTCCAAGCAACCTTTGCTGCCAGAGTACGGAATGCAATGGCGTAGTCGACAACAGTTCTCATACTCTGATGGACATGAGGCACTTGGCAGCAGAAGCAGAGCGTGCGGGAACATCAAATACCCCTTTAAAGGAGGCCACAAACTCAGGGTAACTCAAGACAACAGGTTTTTGCGTCTCCCATAGAGGGTTTGCCCAGGCCAATGCTCTCTCAGAAAGCAAAGATATCACGAAACCTACTTTGCTTCTGTCAGTGGGTAATGGCTTATATAGGCAGGACTGACGAGCAGGATATCATCAACAGCTGAGTAACTGTGGAGAGATAGGAGCTGGCAATTAGCCGACAGCTGAGCGGCCAGCTCAGAGAAGGAAGGGCTGAGCCCAGCCCTGACAGTATGTGGACAAGAAACAGTTTATCCAGATAGCTGGCAAAATCCATTTATTCCATGCCCTCTCTACTAGTCCAATGTCCCTCTGCCACCTCAATCCCAGTGACAGAATAGGGTCCTGACAAGCACTAGCGCAGACCTCATGGGTGCTCAAAATTTGTTCCTTTTCTCTCCCGTACCATGTGGCTAGGCATATGGTGTCTCCGTACCATGGGTTCGGTCCTGAATGCTTTTGGGAAAACCGACTGCTAAGGAGGGAGCCAGAACACTGACCCCCTTGCTAAAAGAGGATCTGTCACCTACGCCAGGCACCACACTTTGACTGCTATACATTCCCACCAGTTCTTGGTTACCCATGGCAACTATTCTCCTACTCTACTATGCTCCTACTCTTCTGTCGAGTTAACCCTTTGTAGTGGCTTTGCTTCATACCCCATGTGTGCGTTACAGGCCTTGTTCCTTCAGTACACCATGTGCCATCATGCACCAATTGAAGAACTTTACTTTAAACATTTCAGAAACATTACAGCATCTTAATCCAATTCCTAACTAACTACTCTGTGGCTGCCCAGGCGTACCTGAGATTGCACAAAGGTAGTGTGAATGACTGGTAGTGTCCTAGAGGATGCAGGTAAAGGCTCCAGTGGCGTTGCCAGGGGGGTGCAGTCCGCACCCGGGTGACACCCGCCAGAGGGGTGACACCATCCCGAGGTTGGCGAAAGCCCTGGCTTTCTTTGGCAGTTTTTTTTTCAGCCAAAACACCTCCGGCGCCATGCCTGGCCTGTGTTTTCCTCTTCCTCTCTCACTACTGCACTGCTGAGCCTGAGCCTGTCACTGTCTATTCTCCACCCGGGCAGTGCAGCTACTGCTGCACAGTGTCCTCTCCAGCTGCCGCCCAGGTGTACCTGAGGCTCAGCCGCCCACCATGGCCCTGAGCTGGTGCAGTAATGGGCGGAGGAGTGGAGGATTGTGATGGGGTGTCCTCCCGAGCCTGAGGTGAGCTGGTGCAATGAGGGGTGGATATGGCATGGTGTCTGCCACCCAGTTACACCTGAGCCGCCCAGAGCTGGTGTGATAAGAGGGAGGAGTGTTTGTGTCCGGCGCCTTGTGCTGGTCTGATAAGAAAAAGGGGGGGGGGGATGGGAATGCCAGCTATCTAATATATACAGTTGTGCTCATAAGTTTACTAACCCTGGCAGAATTTATGATTTCTTGGCCATTTTTCAGAGAATATGAATGATAACACAAAAACTTTTCTTTCACTCATGGTTAGTGTTTGGCTGAAGCCATGTATTATTAATCAACTGCGTTTACTCTTTTTAAATCATAATGGCAACAGAAACTACCCAAATGACCCTGATCAAAAGTTTACACACCCCAGTTCTTAATACCTTGTATTGACTCCTTTAACATCAATGACAGCTTGAAGTCTTTTGTGGTATTTTTGGATGAGGCTTTTTATCTTCTCAGATGGTAAAGCTGCCCATTCCTCTTGGCAAAAAGCCTCCAGTTCCTGTAAATTCTTGGGCTGTCTTGCATAAACTGCACGTTTGAGATCTCCCCAGAGTAGCTCAATGATATTGAGGTCAGGAGACTGAGATGGCCATTCCAGAACCTTCACTTCACCAACTTGGCCTTGTGTTTTGGATCATTGTCATGTTGGAATGTCCAAGTACGTCCCATGTGCAGCTTCCTGGCTGATGAATGCAAATGTTCATCCAGTATTTTTTGATAACATACTGCATTCATCTTGCCATCAATTCTGACCAAATTTCCTGTGCCTTTGTAGCTCACACATCCCCAAAACATCAGCGATCACCTCTGTGTTTCACAGTAGGAATGGTGTACCTTTCATCATAGGCCAGGTTGACTCCTCTCCAAATGAAGAGTTTATGGTTGTGGCCAAAAAGCTCAATTTTGGTCTCATCACTCCAAATGACTTTGTGCCACAAAGTTTGAGGCTTGTCTCTGTGCTGCTTGGCGTATTGAAAACAGGATGCTTCTTGGCATTTGCGTAGTAATGGCTTTCTTCTGGTGACTCGACCATGTAGCCCATCTTTCATCAAAGTGCCTCTTTATTGTGCATCTTGAAACAGCCACACCACATGTTTTCAGAGAGTCCTGTATTTCACCTGAAGTTATTTTTGGGGGTTTTTTTGCATACCGAACAATTTTCCTGGCAGTTGTGGCTGAAACATTAGTTGGTCTACCTGACCGTGGTTTGGTTTTAACAGAACCCCTCATTTTCCACTTCTTGATTAGAGTTTGAACACTGCTTGGCATTCTTAATTCCTTGGATATCTTTTTATATCCTTTTCCTGTTTTATACAGTTCAACTACCTTTTCCCGCAGATCCTTTGACGATTCTTTTGCTTTCCCCATGACTCAGAATCCAGAAACGTCAGTGCAGCACTGGATGAAAGATGCAAGGGTCTGTCAGGAGTCCAGAAACTCATTGACCTTTTATACACACACACTATTTACAAGCAAATAGATCACAGGTGAGGATGGTTACCTTTAATAGCCATTCAAACCCCTTTGTGTCAACTTGTGTGCATGTTATCAGGCCAAAATCACCAGGGTATGTAAACTTTTGATCAGGGCCATTTGGGTAGTTTCTGTTGTCATTATGACTTAAAAAGAGTAAACACAGTTGATTGATAATAAAAGGCTTCAGCCAAACACTAACCATGAGTGAAAGAAATTTTATTGTGTTATCATTCATCTTCTCTGAAAAATGGCCAAGAAACCATAAATTCTGCCAGGGTATGTAAACTTATGTGCACAACTGTATATATGTGTATGTGTATATATATATATATATATATATATATATATATATATATATATATATACAGCCCTCAAAAATTCCACTCGCCTGCTCGCGAGTTGATTTTGAGGGCTGGCTAGCTTTTGGCTGCCTGGGAGTGGGGGGCGAGCACCTCCAGCAGCCTGGGTTGAATGGGAGCCCTTCCTCCCATTCAACCCATTCCTTGAATGGGCATCCAGCGATCATGGAGGGAAGATAAAGGAGAGCCGCCCAGATGATCAGAGCACAGGGAACACAGCAATAACAGATTTCATTTCAATTGCTGTGTTCTCTGCTCACTGTCACATATAGCCCCTCCTCCTAGTCCCAGGACTTTGAAAGACAGATCAGCCGTCCAATCCTGGGACAGGCGATCTGTCAATTAAAGTTCCCCGGCCAGGGGGCGGAGCTATATGTGACGTTGAGCAGCGGGAACACAGCAATTGAAATGAAAGCAGTTATCGCTGTGTTCCATCATCTGGGTGGCTCTCCTGTTCCTCTCCTCCCCTGCACAGGTAGGCTGCATGGTGGGCACAGGCTGCATGAAGCTGCATGGTGGACACAGGCTGCATGATTGACACAGGCTGCATGGTGGTCACAGGCTGCATGAGGCTGCATGGTGGACACAGGCTACATGGTGGGCACAGGCTGCATGAGGCTGCCTTGTGGACATAGGCTACATGGTGGGCAGGGGCTGCATTGGTGGAGAGAGGCTGCACGGTGGACACAGGCTGCATGGTGGGCAGGGGCTGCATTGGTGGACAGAGGCTGCACGGTGGACACAGGCTGCATGGTGGGCACAGGCTGCATGGTGGACAGAGGCTGCATGGTGGGCAGAGGCTGCATTGGTGGACAGAGGCTGCATGGTGGGCAGAGGCTGCATTGGTGGACACAGGCTGCATGGTGGACACAGGCTGCATTAATGGACACAGGCTGCATTGATGGACACAGGCTGCATTGGTGGGCACAGGCTGCATTGGTGGGCACAGGCTGCATTGATAACCGAGGACTCCTAGTCATTTGTGAACGGAACAGTGTGATGGCATGGTGGTGCCTCCATACGAACTGAGAACTGCTGAAACGGAGACATTCAACTGCCTGAATCCTGTGTGGTGAGAGGGTTAACACCCAGAAGTTTGTTTAACTATTGCATACACCGTTAGAACTGTTACAGAGTGTTGCTGTGACTGATAGTCCCACTGAACAAGTGAAGTTGGAGAACTTTACACCCGAATAGACTTCAGTATTCAAGAACAGATGCTAGATGCTTGTTTCTTCATATAAGAACACTTAGTCAATCTGTTGGATTACAATTATAAAAAAGGAACCCCTTTGCGGATTACAATTATAAAAGCTAGCGAAGACTGAAGACGTCAGGACTACCTTTTCATTGCAGGGCCCTGCATTTAGTTACAAAGGATAGTGACTTTAAGGTCTAGAGCAGGGGGAGCTCCCGGGTATATATATATATATATATATATATATATATATATATATATATATATATATATATATATATATAAATATTTAGAGATATTTGTGTCTGTTACTGACTGTTATAACCATTTCTTATACTGTTACACTACGTTGCTGTGATATTATAGTCATTGTAATAATTCTTTATATAAATATATTATTTACCCAAAGAAAGAAGTTATTTTTGGTTATTACTGAAGTTTGTGTGCAGTGTTGTCATTTCTCCTGCAGGTGGAGCTACCAGCACCCAGGTAGAGGTAACTATAACTGTAATGCCCCGTACACACGATCGGACATTGATCGGACATTCCAACAACAAAATCCTAGGATTTTTTCCGACGGATGTTGGCTCAAACTTGTTTTGCGTACACACGGTCGCACAAAGTTGTCGGAATTTCCAATCGCCAACCACGCGGTCACGTACACCACGTACGACGAGACTAGAAAAGGCCAGTTCAGAACCAAGCGCGGCACGCTTTGGGCTCCTTTTGCTAATCTCGTGTTAGTAAAAGTTTGGTGAGAGACGATTCGCGCTTTTTCAGACTCGTGGCTTTCAGATCGTTTTCTGCGGTTCAGTTTGTGCTTGTGGGTTTGTATCTGCTCTTCAGTGCGTGCAGTAAGTTTGTAGCGGAGATTTCTCTGTGATCTTGCCCGCTCGTTGCTGTTTTTCAGGTCGCTCTTCACAGGCCTTGCTGTTCTTCAGTGCGTTCTGTTACTTCGTTCTGAGCAGCCGACCGTTTTCTAGCCATTTGCGTATACGTACTCCTCGTAGAGTTTGTGCTGTGTGGGGGCTTGGTGTTGGGGTCCTGACCTTGACACAAGTCCAGTCCATGAACAGGGTGGGGAGGAGTTCATGGACCAAGAATTGGTTGCTTCAGCGTGACCAGTTCTCTCATATGCCTTTGCTCCGTGAGATCCGTGAGAATAATCCTGATGATTTCAGGAACTTTCTCAGGATGACGGACCCCGTATTTCACCGTTTGTTGGCTTCGCTGACCCCTATATCAGCAGGCAGGATACCTGCATGAGGCAAGCCATCACTCCGGAGCAGAGGTTGGTCGCTACCCTGCGGTACTTGGCGACAGGGAGAAGCCTGCAGGACCTCAAGTTCTCGACAGGCATCTCCCCCCAGGCTCTGGGGATCATTATCCCAGAGACCTGTTCTGCCATCATTCAGGTCCTGTAGAAGGAGTATATTAAGGTAAGATTTTTATCCTTTAATATCACATTGTATTGTATTGAATGTTTGCTAATATATTGTATTTCTTTCCTCATTCCCTAATTACCATGATTGTAATATGCTGTGAATGTCCCCTTTGTTCTCATGCATGTTGGATTTTTAGGTAATCTTTTTTTTTTTCTTTCATACCTATTTGCCTTCACTAACCTCCCCAGCATGTTCTTCTGGCCCTATATTCACCTCATGTAGTCACTTAACAATGTATTTTATCAGCTCCATAGTAGTGCTTTACCCCAAACACCCCCTAAAATGTTTATAATTGTTATTTGTGCTTTAAATTCAGGCAGAGTGCCAGAGGCTTTTTTTTGTAGTGTCCCCATATAATTTTTATTAACCCTCCCTCCCCCCAACTGCTAAGTCAGCTGATACCAATTCTCTATCTATCCTCAATCATCTATCTGCTGACTTTGCCAAACCCATACACACTATACCCATCTCTTTTGTGGTCAGATGTATGGATGAATTCCCCAAAGCATGTAGTGCAAGGGCCTGCCTGTATACTTTCAAATGGTACTGTTTCAAGTTTTTGTATCCTATTATTATCTTGATAGGTAATAGCAGAATGTCAACATGTGCTCTAATGTGTACAATGTGTATTTATATCTTTGTATTATGAAAACTTCTTACCTGTCCAGTGGGCTGCCAATAGTGTAACTTAGGAGGGGCTGTTCCAAGTAATACCCTGTATTTAGGCATTCATCTCTCAATGAAGTGAAGAGGGTTACCTGTCCAAGATCACCCCCCCTATAATGTTAGAAATGGCCCATGAGAGGGGGTGGGAGGGGGAATATGATAGGTGTACCTTATACTTTGGTGTTGTAAAATTCCCCTTAATAAATGTGATCTGGATGTTGGCCAAGAATGTTTTGTGTCTATAATCTGCTTTCCATGGTTATGTGCAATAATAATGTTTTGTTTTTTTCCTCAACAGTTTCCTTCCACGCCACAGGAATGGCAGACTGTGGCCTCCCACTTTGCCCAGCGCTTGCACTTTCCTAACTGTGGAGGGACAATTGATGGGAAACAAGTCCACATCGTCCCACCACCCAACTCGGGGTCGTACTATTACAACTACAAGGGGTTCAATAGTATTGTGATGTTGGCGGTGGTGTCGGCTACTTATGAGTTCCTGTATGTGGACGTGGGGAAGAATGGCCGGATGTCCGATGGTGGAGTCATCGCCCAGACGGAGTTTTATAGGCGTCTCCAGAATGGCAGCTTGGACTTGCCACCTCAGGAAGACAATGTGGAAGGACTCCCATTCGTCTTCGTTGCAGATGAAGCCTTTGCGCTGGGGGACCATCTTATGCGGCCATTCCCGATGAGGACCCTCACCCCGGAACAGGGGGTTTTTAATTACCGACTGGCCAGAGTCAGAAGAGTGGTGGAGAACACATTTGGAATCATGGCCAGCCGGTTCTGCCTATTTCTGACACCCATCCATATGGCGGAGTATAAACTTAATCATCTAATCCTGGCGTGCTGTGTTCTACATAACTTTTTACGCAAACATTCTGCCAACTATGCTGGCTCAGTTGGGCCTGAGGCCGGAATGATCAATGAACCAACCCTGACGGCGCTTGAAAGTGGCCGTCCTGGCTTGCCCTCCCTGAGTGCCCGTGATGTCCGGTTAAGATACCTTGAGTTCTTTGTGGGTAGGGGGGCCATCAATATGCCAGACAATTTGTGAAGCCTTTATCAAATAAAAAAAAAAAAAAAACAAATCTTTGGTGACATTTCCTGCTTGTGTTTGTTTTACCTGACCCTGTCAGAAATGTGGGGAGTCCTGAAAATGGTGTGATTGTGTAACCTTATACAAAGCACTGTTGGGTGTTATTTACTAAAGGCAAAGACACCATGCACTACAAGTGCACTTGCAACTGCACTGAAACTGCACTTGTAGTGCAAAGAGGATTTGCCCTTAGGAAATAACCCCCATTTTCACAGAAAACACCAATTACATCACCACCAAAGTGTTTTAGCGTTGACACAATAATCCACACATTCTTCATTAACAATCATTTTAATACCTGCACAATCACATGTGCATTTAGAAAAGGTTTTTAAAACAAACTAACATGTTTGTTGTATAACAATTTTTGGGGTTGCATTATCACAAATAGAAATGTCCATTTAAGATAAAACAGGCATGTGTAAAACCAACAAGAAAGACACAAATCTTGGAACTTACAAAGTTCACATTTGGTAGAACTTGAAGGCAATATCAGACATGAGTATTTAGGAACTGTGTTTGATATTGCGTTCAGGTGGGGTGAAGTCACCCCAGGAAAAGCCAAATTTGGAAGATGCACACCAATTTACGAATGTCAACATGTGCTAGCTGCCATCACGGGGGATCAAGGGATGTGTTTTGGGGGAGAAACCCCTTCCTCTCAGCTACTTTATTATTGAGGAAGGAGTTGCACCCCCAAAACGCGTCCATTGATCTCCCGTGATGGCAGATAGCACATGTTGGCACACTGTGTGCATCCTCCAAATTTAGCTTTTAGAAAAATCGCTAAAACATTTTAAAATTTGTACAACACAAAAGAAGAAAGTGATTTTGAGGGGTTTTAAACTCGCCCCAAAACATCAATGATGTTCTTATTTTTTTGGATAACATCATTGATGTTTTTCTTGAGGTTTTCCAATTGTAAATTACACCCCATGATCTCGCCGATCAGGATCTGGGCACTTTCTGATGTGAAAGGATCTGGATCCACAACATCACGATCACCTAAAAAGAGAGAAAACAAACAAAAACAGGTATCAAAAATATTCCGGCATCCATCTCTTACCTGAGCCTGTGGTCGCAGACACTCACCTGTTGTGGTGACAATTTCCACCACGTCTTCCTCCTCCTGCTCTTCTTGGGTTGGGGGTATTTCCCTTTCTTCCAGAGGTGGGGGGACTGTGGTCTCCTCAGATGAGAGGTGTCCTCCGAGTCTTTTCTCCCCTATGTAAAACAAAAATGCTAGACTTAGCACACAGATATTTGATGGCAGAACTATAAATAGGAAACATTGCTTGGAAGTGGGGTACAATTGTCAATTTTAGCCGCGTTCCAAGATGTAGCATTTTCAGTGTCCTTTGTCGAGCTGCAATACTTTACCTGTTTAGTACAAGCTTCACAGATGGAGACCCCCCTATAGTATACACTGGAGCACCTGTGTGCCCCCCCTAATAAAAATGGTGTTCTGGTGTCCCACACTAGTGCTCCAGTGTCCAGATGTGAAAACAGCTGCTCAGTGTCCTCTCCTTACACAGAATCTAGTTTGCATTTCATTCTAGTAACAAAGCCATCTACACCACCAAATTAGTTTCATACAAGTAGGGCGTAAAAAATGTGGCCAAATGCATATGGCCAAAACAATGGTGTTTTATAGTCCGAAAGAAAAATGTTTGATACGAACGAATAATGTGCCCATGAACATGAAAGTTGACATTTTAAAATGTACACTTTTAAGAAAAGCACATGGAGCAGCACGAACGTAATAAACATAAAGAATAGGAACACAGGACAACTACTTACTTTTTTGCAGCACTCTCCGGATCTTTCTGTACTGTTCATGTTCTCGTAATTTGAGGTCCGACCACCGCTTCCTGAGCTGATCTTTCGATCGTCGTACCCCGAAATGCCGGTGCAGACTCTTGACTACTTTCGCCATGATCTTGGCCTTTCTGACATTGGGGTTGGGGTAAGGTCCATACTTTCCATCATAGTCGGCCTTCTTCAGGATGTCGACCATCTCCAACATCTCCCCAAAGGACATATTTGAGGCCTTAAATCTCCTTCTGGATCGGGACGTCTCACGATCCGGGCTTTACTCCTTCTCGTCCTCGTTCCTGTAATTAGCACGCACCTGCTGTCTATCCGCCATGTGCTCTTCCCCCACTGCGCAGAACGAAAAGGGGTGGGGAATAGACTAGAAAGAACGTCAGGGGCGGGCGGAGTTACACGCATGCGCAGTGTGTATAAAGCGTACCACACGTGTGTATTACGTACGGTCTGTGAGCGGAGGAAGGAGCATTGGAGGCGCCGATCGTAAGAACGAAGGTAAGAGACATACTTGTGCCTATACTGCTTCTACATTGAGGCCTATATTGTAACAAGATTAGGAGAGTTTGGCCTGACATTAGGGTTTGTCTTGTGTTGTGTCTTGCAGTGAAAATGGATATCTTTCAAGATACTGACTTCATGGCAATATTCATTGACATGTTCAAGGAGCTGCCTTGTCTGTGGGAGATCAACCACCCACATTACAGGAACCAAATAAAGAGGAAGGCAGCGCTGGAGCAATTGTTGGAAATTGTGAAGCAGGTGATCCCCACGGCAGACATCACATATTTGAAGATCCTAATTGGTGGCCTGAGGAGCACATATGTAAGGGAGCGCCAGAAAGTCCAGGATACGCAGAGATCCGGAGCAGCAGATGACACCTATGTCCCCAGGATGTGGTACTATGACAGGCTGCATTTTCTGGCAGGCCAGACTGAACCCGGGTCATCACTCTCCAGTCTTTCTTCCACGCTTCCTTCCCCTCCAGCTGAGGCTTCTGACGCCCAACCTGGGCCTTCCAGACAGCAACATGTGGAGGAGCCCAGATTGAGCCAGGTATAGCATTCCTCTAAATATTTCTGCTTGTCCAATCAATGATGTTAACTAGATGTTAGTTTGGAGTACTAATTTATGATTGTGATTGATGATGCAAAAACTAAAACCATGTCCCTTTTTCATACACAGGGAAGTCTCAGCCAGGAGGTGGCCGGGCCGAGCAGGCTGCCTGATCTGCAGGTCCCTCCCCTACACCTGCAAAGAGAAAGTGGCAGGAGGAGGAGTGCCCTAGAGGAGGCTGCCATAGGCCTCTTTTGGAAGGCTACAGAGGCCCTGGGAGCACCACACACCGTGGAGGAGGACTTTTCTGCCATCATTGCCTGTAAAATGCAGAGGATGGAGGAGGGACAACAACTCATGTGTGAGTCCTTAATGTTGAAGGCTCTCAATAAGGGGTTGAGGGCCCAAATAACATCTGATACACATCTTTGTGAACTCACACATGGTCCTCCTCCTCCTCCTCCTCCAGGTCCTCCTCCTCCTTCTCCTCCAGGTCCTACTAGTCCTCCTCCTCCTCCAGGTCCTACTCCTCCTCCTGCCACATTTCCAACAGCAGAGCCACAGCGTGGAAGGAAGCGTGGAAGGAAGACCAGAGAGTGATGACCCTGGATCCAGTCTGGTCTGGCAAAAGATGCAGCCTCTTGTGGTACCACAGCCTGGGGACACAGATGTCATCTGCTGCTTTCCGGATCTCTGGGACTTCTGGACCAGACTGCACTCCCTTACATATGGACTCCTCAGGCCACCAATTTTGATGTTCAAGAATTGATGTCTGCCCTGGGGGTCAAAGGCTTCGTTAATTTCTGCTGTTTATCCAGCGTTGCCTCCCTCTTTGTTTGGTTCTGAGCCCTTAATAAAGGATTTTTGGTTTGAATTATGCTTGCCTATGTGTGTTTTACTTCAAAAAGGACAGTTTGTTTGTGAGGATTCAGGTACATTTCAAATATACAATGTGAAATTAACAAGGGACACCAACACCAAACAATCTCCTTGAGCTTCAATAATAAAAGATATCAATGGTGTGGTGGTAACTTGACACACAAAACACACACAAAAATATTCTGGAGTAAAACTAAAAATAACATTAAACAAAGATCAGCCTTTGAAAAAATACAAACATAAAATCTAAAATAAAAATGGCTTTAAAAAAACAAAAAAAAAATTATTTATGTCAGATGTGACAAATAAAAATATATTCAGGTAATCCCAATAAAAAATAAAGAAAGAAGTTTGTGAGAAGTGTGTGTGAATATAGCAGCAAAACTACTTCATTCTTCTCACATTATAAAGAAGAAGAGAGTGGGCTGTATTAAACCATTTTTAACATTGCAGCGTGACGAAAGTGCTGTATCCATTGCGAACGCTAATTTTACCAGACCGAGCTGTTCCGTGTCGGAATTTCTTCTGAGCATGCATGGCACTTTGTGCGTCGGAACAGGCCACACACAGTCGGAATTGACGTGATCAGATTTTGTTGTCGGAAAATTTTATAGCCTGCTCTCAAACTTTTCATATTCAGCAAAATGCTTTAGAACTCATTGGACAACGCTTCACAGTGCAGATGGACAATGACCTGAAGCATACTGCGAAAGCAACCAAAGAGTTTTTTAAGGGAAAGAATTGGAATGTTATGCAATGGCGAAGTCAATCACCAGACCTGAATCCGATTGAGCATGCATTTCACTTGCTGAAGACAAAACTGAAGGGAAAATGCCCCAAGAACAAGCAGGAACTGAAGACAGTTGCAGTAGAGGCCTGGCAGAGCATCACCAGGGATGAAACCCAGCGTCTGGTGATGTCTATGTGTTCCAGACTTGTAATTGAATACAATGTATTAAAAAGTGAAAGTTTGATGGATGATTGTTAATCTGTCCCATTACTTTTGGTCCCTTAAAAAGTGGGAGGCACATATACAAACTGTTGTAATTCCTACACCGTTCACCTGATTTGGATGTAAATATCCTCAAATTAAAGCTGAAAGTCTGCACATCTTGTTCATTTAATTTCAAATCCATTGTGGTGGTGTATAGAGCCAAAAAGATTAGAATTGTGTCGATGTCCCAATATTTATGGACCTGACTGTGTATATATATATATATATATATATATATATATATATATATATATATATATATATATATATATATATATATATATATATATATATATATCATCTGATTTGCCACCTAGCTTGCTACCGGTCTGTTTCCCTCCCCATTGAATACAGCAAAGCCAATCAGAAGAGACTACCCTAGTAGAGAGCATCATGGGAGATGTAGTCCCAGAAGATTGGCAGCCCCAGTGTTGTTCACAGGAGCAGGCTACAGCCCCCCAGCATGCAGTTTACTGGGGGAGAGAGAGAGCCTGGAATCTGGGAAAAAGCTGCGGGAGTGAGTGCTACAGGAAAAAGAGAGGACTGTGCTGGGGGAAACCAGAGAGAGAGCCACGCTGTACCTGCACCACCAGAGAGGGAGCTACGCTGTACCCACACCACCAGAGAGAGACCCACACCACCAGAGAGAGACCCACACCACTAGAGAGAGCGCAATGCTGTACCTGCAGCACCAGAGAGCCACGCTATACCCACAGCACCAGAGAAAGAGCCACGCTGTACCCACACCACCAGAGAGAGAGACACGCTGTACCCGCACCGCCAGAGAGATAGCCATGCTGTACCATCACCACCAGAGAGAGAGCCACGCTGTACCCGCACCAGCAGAGAGAGAGCCACGCTGTACCAGCACCACCAGAGAGAGAGCCACGCTGTACCCGCACCAGCAGAGAGAGAGCCACGCTATATCCGCACCACCAGAGACAGAGCCACACTGCTTAATATTATAAATATAGATGATTTAGCACTGTGCAATAATCTGTGCAAAATTTGCTAAAAAATGCGACTGTGCAAAAAAACGCTAAAGATGCTGTGCAAAATTGCTAAGTGCAAATATGAGCTTGTGTTCAAATATCAATGAATGCTCATGGCACTGTGCAAAATGAACGCTCATACTATAAATATATGTAGATGATTTAGCATTGTGCGATAATCTGTGCAAAAATTGCTAAAAAATGCAACTGTGCAAAAAAAAAAAAAAATGCTAAAGATGCTGTGCAAAAAAGCTTGTGTTCAAATAAATCAATACCAATGAACGCTCATGGCGCTCTGCAAAATACAAATATGAATCTGTGCACATAAGATGATTTCAGTGCAAAAAAGAGATATAAATATCAATAATAAATTCCTATGCATATGCAATATATCAATGAGACACATGTAATTATTATAGATGAATGTAGCAATAATCCGTATAATCTCTTTTTATCACACTGCTGACACAACAAATAGTGGTGCTGCAATAGTTCATGAAGTGAAGATAAATAAAGTCTATGATAAAACAAAGTGCAGACAGTGCTTTAATAAGTGCTCTTCAATAAAATCGCCGGTGTGTCACTCTTCGTGTGTATCACTCAGTGTTCACTAGACTCTTATGCCGCGTACACACGGTCGGACTTTTCGTCTACAAAAGTCCAACGGACGCTGACGGACTAAAGCTGGCTGGTAATCCGATCGTGTGTGGGCTTCTCCGGACTTTCAACAGACTTTTTCAGCCTCAAATCCGACGGACTTTAGATTTGAAACATGCTTCAAATCTTTCCGACGGACTCGAGTCCGGTCGAAAAATCCGCTCGTCTGTATGCTAGTCTGACGGACAAAAACCCACGCTAGGGCAGCTATTGGCTACTGGCTATCAACTTCCTTATTTTAGTCCGGTGTACGTCATCACGTAAGAATTCGACGGACTTTTGTGTGATCGTGTGTAGGCAAGTCTGTTCGTTAGAAAGTCCGCCGCAAGTCCGTCGAAAGTCCGTTGAAAGTCTGTCGGACAGGCTGTCGGACTTTTGTAGCTGAAAAGTCCGACCGTGTGTACGCCCCATTACCTCCATATGGATAGTGAAAATTAGTGGAGATGGGTGTAGCTGGAGACCTTTCCAAGATGTTGTGATGGTAGATGGCCCTCTCCAGGTATTGTATATTAGATGGTGGCTCTGGCTTAGTCCATTCGGACGTTCATTCCCAATGGATATGTACAGGGGATAAAGAAGAATCTCCCATAGTGTAGAATGTATAAACTGATGCATTTATTTAAAAGCCAAGTGGAAACTTACAACAGAGTAGTGAAAAAACAGTAGATCTGTATTTTGGACAGCGTTACAAGTGCCTCTTACATCACTTCCCCAAGTAACGCCGTCCAAATTACAGATCTGTTTTTTTTTCACTACTCTGTTGTAAGTTTCCACTTGGCTTTTAAATAAACACTGTATTCACACCACCTGAGAGAGAGCCACACTGCTGCCCAGCCCCACCAGATAGAGGGACATGCTGTACCCGCACCACCAGAGAGAGAGCTGCACTGTACCCACACCACCAGAGAGAGGGCCACACTGTATCCGCACCACCGGAGAGAGAGCCACGCTGTATCCGCACCACCAGAGAGAGAGCCATGCTGTATCAGCACCACCAGAGAGAGAGCCATGCTGTACCCACACCACCAGAGAGAGAATCACTTTGCTGCCCAGTACCACCAGAGCGAGAGAGCCACGCTGTACCTACACCAGCAGAGAGAGCCACACTGTACCCACACCACAAGAGAGAGAGCCATGCTGTACCCACACCCCCAGAGAGAGAGCCACGCTGTATCCACACCACCAGAGAGAGAGCCATGCTGCTGCCCACCACCACCAGAGAGAGAGCCATGCTGTACCCACACCACCAGGGAGAAAGCCATGCTGTACCTGCACCACCAGAGAGAGCCACACTGCTGCCCAGCACCACCAGAGAGAAAGCCATGCTGTACCTGCACCACCAGAGAGAGAGAGCCATGCTGTATCCGCACCACCAGAGAGAGAGCCATGCTGCTGCCCACACCACCAGAGAGAGAGCCATGCTGTCCCTGCACCACCAAAGAGAGAGCTGCGCTGTACCCGCACCACCAGAGAGAGAGAGCCACACTGTATCCGGACCACCAGAGAGAGCCATGCTATACCCAAACCACCACTATTTGTTGTGTCAACAGTGTGATAAAGAGAGATTATACGGATTATTGCTACATTCATCTATATATTACATGTGTCTCATTGATATATTGCATATACATAGGAATTTTATTATTGATATTTATATATATATTTTTATATATATATATATATATATATATATATATATATATATATATATATATATATATATATATATATATATATATATTTTTTTTTTTTGCACTGAAATCATCTTATGTGCACAGATTCATATTTGTATTTTGCACAGCGCCATGAGCATTCATTGATATTTGAACACAAGCTCATATCTGCACTTAGCAATTTTGCACAGCATCTTTAGCGTTTTTTTGCACAGTTGCATTTTTTAGCAATTTTTGCACAGATTATCGCACAGTGCTAAATCATCTACATTTATTTATAGTATGAGCGTTCATTGACATTGATTTATTTGAGCACATGCTCATATTTGCACCTAGCAATTTTGCACAACATCTTTAGCGTTTTTCTGCACAGTCGCATTTTTAGCAATTTTTGCACAGATTATCGCACAGTGCTAAATCATCTATCATTGGGCTACCACTATCTGTTGTGTCAGCAGTGTGATAAAGAGAGATTATATGGATTATTGCTACATTCATCTATAATAATTACATGTGTCTCATTGATATATTGCATATGCATAGGAATTTATTATTGATATTTATATCATTTTTTTGCACTGAAATCATCTTATGTGCACAGATTCATATTTGTATTTTGCAGAGCGCCATGAGCGTTCATTGGTATTGATTTATTTGAACACAAGCTCATATTTGCACTTAGCAATTTTTCACAATATTTATAATATTAAGTTGCGCTGATCACTTATTTATTTTATACCAGTTTAGTGCACTCATACACTTTAGATCTAGCTGCAATTTATCAGAATACTATATTATACATTCACTTTGATAGCGCAAAGGACCTTACTTACATTTATTAGAGCCACACTGCTGCCCAGCACCACCATAGAGAACCACGATGTACCCGCACCACGAGAGAGAGAGCCATGCTGTAGCCACACCACCAGAGATAGAGCCACACTGTATCCACACCACCAGAGAGAGAGCCACGCTGCTGCCCAGCACCAGCAGAGATAGAGCCACTGTACCCACACCACAAGAGAGAGAGCCATGCTGTACCCACACCATCAGAGAGAGAGAGCTGCGCTGTACCCGCACCACCAGAGATAGAGCCACACTGCACCCGCACCCCCAGAGAGAGAGCCACGCTGTACCCGCACCAGCAGAGCGAGAGCCATGCTGTACCCGCACCACCAGAGACAGAGCCACGCTGCTGCCCAGCACCATCATAGAGAGAACCACGCTGTAGCTGTACCCGCACCACGAGAGAGCCATGCTGTAGCCGCACCACCAGAGATAGAGCCACACTGTATCCACACCACCTGAGAGAGAGCCACACTGCTGCCCAGCACCACCAGAGAGAGAGCCACGCTGTATCTGCACCACCAGAGAGAGAGCCATGCTGTACCCACACCACCAGCGAGAGAGTCACGTTGCTACCCAGCACCACCAGAGAGAGAGAGCCACGCTGTACCCACACCAGCAGAGAGAGAGCACACTGAACCATGCTGAGAGAGCCATGCAGTATCTACACCACCAGAGACAGAGCCACACTGCTGCCCACCACCACAATAGAAAGAACCATGCTGTACCCGCACCACGAGGGAGAGAGACACTCTGTACCAGCACCACCAGAGATAGAGCCACACTGTATCCACACCACCTGAGAGAGAGCCACACTGTTGCCCAGCCCCACCAGATATAGAGACATGCTGTACCCGCACCACCAGAGAGAGAGCTGCGCTGTACCCGCACCACCAGAGAGAGGGCCATGCTGTATTCGCACCACCAGAGAGAGAGCCACGCTGTATCTGCACCACCAGAGAGAGAGCCATGCTGTATTCGCACCACCAGAGAGAGAGCCATGCTGTACCCACACCACCAGAGAGAGAATCACTTTGCTGCCCAGTACCACCAGAGAGAGAGAGACACGCTGTACCTACACCATCAGAGAGAGCCACACTGTACCCACACCACAAGAGAGAGAGCCACGCTGTACCCACACCCCCAGAGGGAGAGCTACGCTGTATCTGCACCACCAGAGAGAGAGCCATGCTGCTGCCCAGCACCACCAGAGGGAGAGCCATGCTGGGCAGCACCACCAGAGAGAGAGAGCCATGCTGTACCCACACCACCAGAAAGAGAGTCACGCTGCTGCCCAGCACCACCAGAGAGAGAGCCACGTTGTACCCACACCAGCAGAGAGAGCCACACTGTACCCACACCACCAGATATAGAGCTGCGCTGTACCCACACCACCAGAGAGAGAGAGCCACACTGTATCCGTACTGCAGGAGAGAGAGCCATGCTGTACCCACACCACCAGAAAGAGAGTCATGCTGCTGCCCAGCACCACCATAGAGAGAGAGCCACGCTGTACCCAAACCAGCAGAGAGAGCCACACTGTACCTGCATGACCAGAGAGCCACGCTGTACCCACACCACAAGAGAGAGATCCACGCTGTACCCACACCCCCAGAAAGAGAGCCACGCTGTATCCGCACCAACCAGAGAGAGAGCCATGCTGCTGCCCAGCACCACCAGAGAGAGAGCCACACTGCACCTGCACCACCAAAGAAAGAGCCACACTGTATCCGCACCACCAGAGAGAGAGCCACGCTGATGCCTAGCACCATCAGAGAGAGAGTCACGCTGCTGCCCAGCACCACTAGAGAGAGAGCTATGCTGTATCTGCACCACCAGATAGAGAGCCATGCTGTACCCACACCACCAGAGAGAGAGCAACATTGCTGCCCAGCACCACCAGAGAGAGAGCCATGCTGTACCCACACCACCAGAGAGAGAGCAACATTGCTGCCCAGCACCACCAGAGAGAGAGCCATGCTGTATCCGCACCATCAGAGAGAGAGCTATGCTGTACCTGCACAACCAAAGAGAGAGTCATGCTGCTGCCCAGCACCACCAGAGATAGAGCCATGCTGTACCCACACCACCAGAGAGAGAACCACGCTGTACCCGCACAACCAGAGAGAGCCACACTGCTGCCCAGTACCACCAGAGAGAGAGCCACACTGTACCCGCACCACCAGAGAGAGAGAGCCATGCTGTACCCACACCACCAGACAGAGAGTCACGCTGCTGCCCAGCACCACCAGAGAGAGAGAGCCACGCTGTACCCACACCAGCAGAGAGAGCCACACTGTACCCGCACCACCAGAGAAAAAGCCATGCTGCTACCCAGCACCAACCAGAGAGAGAGCCACGCTATACCCACACCACAAGAGAGAGAGCCACGCTGTACTCACACCCCCAGAGAGAGAGCCATGCTGTATCTACACCACCAGAGAGAGAGCCATGCTGCACCCACACCACCAGAGAGAGAATCACCTTGCTGCCCAGTACCACCAGAGAGAGAGAGCCACGCTGTACCTACACCAGCAGAGAGAGCCACACTGTACCCGCACCACCAGAGAAAAAGCCATGCTGCTACCCAGCACCAACCAGAGAGAGAGCCATGCTGTACCCACACCACAAGAGAGAGAGCCACGCTGTACCCACACCCCCAGAGAGAGAGCCACGCTGTATGCGCACCACCAGAGAGAGAGCCATGCTGCACCCACACCACCAGAGAGAGAATCACTTTGCTGCCCAGTACCACCAGAGAGAGAGAGCCACGCTGTACCTACACCAGCAGAGAGAGCCACACTGTACCCACACCACAAGAGAGAGAGCCATGCTGCTACCCAGCACCACCAGAGAGAGAGCCATGCTGCTACCCAGCACCACCAGAGAGAGAGCCATGCTGTACCCACACCACAAGAGAGAGAGCCACGCTGTACCCACACCCCCAGAGAGAGAGCCACGCTGTATCTGCACCACCAGAGAGAGAGCCATGCTGCACACACACCACCAGAGATAGAGCCATGCTGTACCCACACCACCAGAGAGAGAACCACGCTGTACTCGCACCACCAGAGAGAGCCACGCCGCTGCCCAGCACCACCAGAGAGCCATACTGTACCCGCACCACCAGAGAAAGTGCCACGCTGTATCTGCACCACCAGAGAGCCACGCTGCTGCCCAGCACCACCAGAGAGAGAGTCAGGCTGCTGCCCAGCACCAGCAGAGAGAGCCACACTGTACCCGCACCACCAGAGAAAAAGCCATGCTGCTACCCAGCACCAACCAGAGAGAGAGCCACGCTGTACCCACACCACAAGAGAGAGAGCCACGCTGTACCCACACCCCCAGAGAGAGAGCCATGCTGTATCTACACCACCAGAGAGAGAGCCATGCTGCATCCACACCACCAGAGAGAGAATCACTTTTCTGCCCAGTACCACCAGAGAGAGAGAGAGCCATGCTGCACCTACACCAGCAGAGAGAGCCACACTGTACCCACACCACAAGAGAGAGAGCCATGCTGCTACCCAGCACCACCAGAGAGAGAGCCATGCTGTACCCACACCACAAAAGAGAGAGCCACGCTGTACCCACACCCCCAGAGAGAGAGCCACGCTGTATGCGCACCACCAGAGAGAGCCATACTGCACCCACACCATCAGAGATAGAGCCATGCTGTACCCACACCACCAGAGAGAGAACCACGCTGTACTCGCACCACCAGAGAGAGAGACACGCTGCTGCCCAGCACCACCAGAGAGAGAGCCACGCTGTACCCGCACCACCAGAGAAAGAGCCACGCTGTATCCGCCCCACCAGAGAGAGAGCCACGCTGCTGCCCATCACCACCAGAGAGAGAGTCACACTGCTGCCCAGCACCACTAGAGAGAGAGCTATGCTGTATCTGCACCACCAGATAGAGAGCCATGCTGTACCCACACCACCAGAGAGAGAGCCACATTGCTGCCCAGCACCACCAGAGAGAGAGCCATGCTGTATCCGCACCATCAGAGAGAGAGCTACGCTGTACCTGCACCACCAAAGAGAGAGTCATGCTGCTGCCCAGCACCACAAGAGATAGAGCCATGCTGTACCTACACCACCAGAGAGAGAACCACGCTGTACCCGCACAACCAGAGAGAGCCACACTGCTGCCCAGTACCACCAGAGAGAGAGCCACACTGTAACCGCACCACCAGAGAGAGAGAGAGAGCCATGCTGTACCCACACCACCAGAAAGAGAGTCACGCTGCTGCCCAGCACCACCAGAGAGCGAGAGCCACGCTGTACCCACACCAGCAGAGAGAGCCACACTGTACCCGCACCACCAGAGAAAAAGCCATGCTGCTACCCAGCACCAGCCAGAGAGAGAGCCATGCTGTACCCACACCACAAGAGAGAGAGCCACGCTGTACCCACACCCCCAGAGAGAGAGCCACGCTGTATCTACACCACCAGAGAGAGAGCCATTCTGCACCCACACCACCAGAGAGAGAATCACTTTGCTGCCCAGTACCACCAGAGAGAGAGAGCCACGCTGTACCTACACCAGCAGAGAGAGCCACACTGTACCCACACCACAAGAGAGAGAGCCATGCTGCTACCCAGCACCACCAGAGAAGGAGCCATGCTGCTACCCAGCACCACCAGAGAGAGAGCCATGCTGTACCCACACCACAAGAGAGAGAGCCACGCTGTACCCACACCCCCAGAGAGAGATCCACGCTGTATCTGCACCACCAGAGAGAGAGCCATGCTGCACACACACCACCAGAGATAGAGCCATGCTGCCCAGCACCTCCAGAGTTAGAAAGACTGAGCCACTGCCAGGGTACACACTGACCAGAGCTGGCGAACATCCAGCCAGAGGGATCACTGCTGCAGTTTCACTTTGGTCTGATAAGAAGGCTTGTTGACCATTATCCATTACTGTTCCTAGGAACTAAGCCATTAGGAAGTGCCTAACCTGCTATCCTCTAACCCTAATATTGCCTACAGGCCTTGTTGACTGCCGCAACACGTGCCAATGAGCTCCAACACTGGGCTGCCGACCTGAAATTAGGGGGGTGGGGGTGACATCATTTTTTACCACACCAGGTTGCACCAACCCTAGTGACAACACTGAATAATTCTGTCTGGCTTGGGCCATCTGGCTCCCATGCAGAGCCCCTGTAGCACGGCTTTCCCCTTGTATATATATCAACCAGGAAGAAAAGCAGGACCCAAAAAGCCCAGAAATCTGATGACAAACACTTTAACTCTTTCCTAGCCTAAAATGCCTAAACTTACTTGCTAGGCAGAGCATCCCCTTGTAGGCACCTGCCTACAGGCTGACACCGTGTTCTTCCCTATTGACACCAACCTTTGCTCTACTGACACTGTCCACTGCTCTACTGACTGGCACGGTCTACTTTTAAGGTAGGCTAAGTTTATATTTTAACAATGACATTTGTTTTATTACTTGGGTACAAGAATGCTTTGTTTTATTTCATTATGCCCCATTTAAGCACCTCCCACTGTTAACACAATTTGGCCACATCCTCTCTTCATGGGGCACCCAAAGGTGTCCCAGGTCTTTTACCTTCCTATAGCGTAGCTCACAAAAGGAATTGGCAAGCACTACTAAAGTGTTTGAGTTTGGCTTTGGCTTTGAGGAAAGGTGGCAACCCTAAGGCCCCATTCACACCTCAGCGTTTTGGAGCTTGAAGCTCCAAGCTCCAAAATGCTAGGGGAGAAAACATCAATTATTCTCTATGGAGTTGGTTCACACCTCCACTCCAAGTCACCTGAAGCCAAATACCCGAAAATCAATAAAGTTCTGGATTTTTTTTTTTTAGCTCAAACTTGGCAGATTTGCATGTTTTTGGTGTGTTTTTAATAGAAATTAATGCAAACACACAATTTCTAATTTCTCGCGTGTTTTTACGCAATTTTTTGCTCAAATTAAAAGATGCAAAAAAAAGTATACAGTAATAATATATGAATAAATAAAAGTAAAGTAAAGACACAAATAACTAAAAATCATCATAAATAAATACAATAAATTTGTAATATGTTTAATCATAATTAACCTCTAAAAGTATAGTAAATAAAATTATTATCAGTAAGAAAATAATAATAATAATAAAATAATAATAAACACCCAAACCCCAGGGGTGTGGCCTGGAGCGGGATGTGAGCAGACGTGTTTCTGTGTAGCTCCGGTCTCTCCTTCTGCAATCCTGCTCCATCCTGTTCGACCTTAACCAGAAAACGTTTTATTTCTTGCCCACAACGACCTGGGGCATCTTCTGTACCCTGCGGAGGCATTTTGGTGGATGGGAAAGCGGCAAGGGAAGAAACAACTTCTTCCAAAGATGAGCATCACCACCCAATCCTTCCAAGATGGCCACCGCACCAGCCATGGGCCTAGTGCATCACCAGCCTCCACTCCGGATCTCTTTGCAGACAGCCAGGATGCCTTCCCACCGGCCTGTCCATCCGGTTGTGCATCCGCAGGCGACCCCGGGCCCGGCGGTCGCGGATGGCGGCAGGGAACCCACTCTTTCGGAGGTCCTTACCATTATCAAGGTAAACCATGTGGATCTTATGGGGAAGGTGGATGGGCTGAAGATTGATCTGACCATTATGCGGCAGAAATTGCGTGGCCCGTTCACTGAAACCGAGCAACGCATTAGTGATATAGAAGACACTATTAACCCCATCCTGCCCAAACTTAATACGCATTGGGGGGAAGATTGCCACCCTGGCCTCAAGAATCGTCTCTGCAGAAACTACCTGCATCTGGTTGGTCTCCCGGAATGGGTAGAGGGCCCTGATTCCGTAGCCTTCCTTGAAAGCTGGCTCGAGCAAGAATTTGGCTGCACTCAATTATCCTCTTGTTTTGTGATTGAGAGGGCCCACCGTGTTCCTGGGTGCCCCCTCCCTGAAGGACACCCGCCACGTACTGTGGTGATTTGTCTCCTCAATTACAGAGACCAGGACTATATCCTGGGGAATGCCAGAAAAAAGGGCAGTCTTCGCATCAATAATGCTGTGGTGTCCCCTTTCCCCGACTACTCTGCATCAGTCCGCAACCGCAGAGCCAGCTATCAACGTGTCAAGCAGAAACTCCGGGAGCAAGATATTCAATATTCCATGCTGTTTCCTGCCACCCTCCGGGCAGGGCCGTCTTTAATATTGATTGGACCCTGGGCAAAAATTTTCTTGGGGCCCCCCATGCAGTTTCACTCTCCATCTGCTCTGAGACATACAATAAATAGCAGCTAGATTCAAAATCAGTTTATTGAATCAGATCAGACCGTGATTGCGATTGGTTGCCAGAGGTTACAGTGTATCATTACCGCTCACTGACTGGTTGCTAGAGGTTACAGCACATGATTTCTGCTTGTTGATTGTTTGCTAGAGATTACTGTACATCAATACTGCTCACTGATTGGTTACTGCACATCATTACTGCTTACTGATTGGTTGCCAAAGGTTACAGCACATCATCTCCTCACTGGCTGCACACCATGGACTGGACCTTGCTCACCTGTGCACCCCAAACTGTTATTCCTTCTCTGCACACCACACACTACCCCCCCCCCCTACTAATTTGCTTACCTTTGCAGAACAGGCTGATGTTAGGCTTAATGGCCACAGTTGTAGGCGGGACTTTCAAGCATGCCCCTTTATCTCCCCAGTGGGTAGCATTCAGTATAGGTGATGGTGGATATGACCTCAGGGGGGCATGATATACATATGAATACCACCTCTGTTTACATAGAATGCTGCCAGTCTGCCACTATTTACATATGAATGCAGCTGCTATTTACATATGAATGACGGTATTTACATGTAAACACTGGGTCTGTAGGTGAGTCACCTGTACACAACAGCAAAGAAGAGCTGGGCAGCATTAATAACAGAACTTCACACTGAGATATTAGGACACAGCATGAGACTAAAATCTTAAGGGACAAGGGAATTTAAACTGGGAAAGTTGGCAAGTATGAGGCAGCTGCTTTGGGCCCCACAACAATGACAGGGCCCAGGGCAGCTGCCCCTTTTGCCCTGCCTTAAAGACGGCCCTGCCTCCGGGTCACCTACCAGGGGAAAGTCCAATTTTTCCAATCCCTAAAGGATGCCCTGGCCTGGTGGGAATCTTTACCCCATCCCCCTAAACCACCTGCCTGATGTCAGCCCACGTGCTTTTTTGCTAGAAAGACTGGAGAGCCTGCATTCCTCTTTCTTCCCAGAACCATTCCCAATGCCCCTTTCTTTCAATCACCAGCAATGCTTTTTTCAGAGATGACTATGGTTTACCGTTTACATCTCCTGTGAGGAAAGTACTTTGTCCTGTTCTTTTCTGAACAGGCCTGAGCTACCTTGGGGTTCACTCCCCCTATTGATACCTGTTGAACACTAACTATTTTTTTGTTTGTTTTCCTGACATCTTTTTTTGTCTCCTGTTGCTGGCCATGCGCCCATGCATGGTACAAGTTTTGGGTATAGGGCCTTTCCCTTGTTCTGGAGCAGGGCAGGGGTAAAGCTACCCTTACTGGGTAATGATTATTGTTCTGTACATAGTTATGTATGATGTATGTGTGGTTTTATTTTTTGATAGAAAATATGCGCTGCGCTAGAGTAAACCCAATAGCTTCTAAAAAATAAATGTGAAAAATAGCTGAAAATAACAAAGACCAATAACTTACTATACATCTGATGTATAAAAGTGCAATGTGCAAATAATGATTGAAAATATAATTATCTATATAATGATAATTGTAAATATAAAAAACATCAATAATCCATATTGTAAACAGTGAAGTGCATAAATGAATGCAAAAAGTGCTTAGTGCTCCATAATAGACATCACAGATGCCCTAATACATAATCACAAAGTGATAGGTGAAAAAGTCTCATATAATAATTCCAATCTGTGCGTATAGATAGTGTCCAAATGTGATGTCATCTGTCATGCTCATACATCCTAGGTGCCGCAAACCATGCTCCGGTGCACTTCAGTGGTCTCCCTAGGCTAATATGCTCACCTCACAGCATGTGACCCAGCTGCTACCCTGAGTCAAATCACGCATTGGAGCCACCCCCGGGCTCAGTGCTGATATCAGATGTAACTCTCCAGCTTGATTCAATGTAGCTCCATGTGTACAAATAAGAGAAAAAAATATATGGTGTAATATTGTTGGGTAAATTTATTAATAAATCACCTTCCACAATGGGGTACTCACATGGTCCTGGTGCGTCAGTGCACCACTCTATAATCAGCCTCCAATATAAAAAGCAAAAAATCGCTGGACATATGGTGTGGTATGGTGTGATATGCTCCTTCTGTGTGGATTCCGTGCTGCTCTCTCCGTCCTGGCCCCTCCCCTATGCGTGTTCGACACAGGGATCACGTGTCTTCCCCCTGATTTGCACTTTTATACGTCAGATGTATAGTAAGTTATTGGTCTTTGTTATTTTCAGCTATTTTTCACATTTATTATTAAGAAGCTATTGGGTTTACTCTAGCGCAGCGCATACTCTCTATCAGTATTACTTGCACGGTATATTAAACGTGATCACGCAGGCAGCTGGAGACTAGCACACGTTTGGCACAGGACCGTTGTGGCTCACAAGATTTTCTTTATTTTGGTTTTATTTTTTTGCAGCACTGCGACCCTCACAAACTCCGGTGGCTGTGATCGGGGTTGGGGAGCTTTTTAGACTCCCCCTCACACCCCCCCCCCCTTTCCCCCCTGCCACAATAATTTCTTTCTTGGTTCCATGTCTCAAGTAACAGTTTGTTCATGGAATGTCCGTGGAATGAATTCTAAATTTAAAAGGGCTTCTATCTTTGAGGCCCTGAAGCACAGCAAACCACACATTCTGTGCCTCCATGAGACCCATCTCATGGGATCCAAAATCCTGGCCCTGAAAAAACACTGGGTGGCTGATAGTTACCACTCTACTTATTCTAACTATGCACATGGGGTTGCAATTCTAATCCGCAAGGGGACACCTTTCCTGTGTCACCAAGTCATTTTAGACCCTAAGGGACAATATGTTATCCTATATGCAACCATATGTGGCACCCCCTTATTTTTGCCTCAGTCTATCTCCCCCCTCCGGTCACGGCTACAATGTTTGCTGAACTCAGCATGCACTGTACCTTCTTACCTAACTGTCCCACGCTCATCCTTGGGGACTTTAACTCTGTGTTACAGCTGGCCCTGGACAGGTTGAAACCTCTACCATCTGAATCTAAGTTGTTTCATGAGTGGTGCAGTGCCTATGGATATGTTGATATATGGTGCTGGAAATATCCTTATGTCAAAGTGTTCTCTTGCCAATCCAGGTCTTATGCAACCCTCTCCAGAAAAGACTATGCTCTGGCCACAGAGTTTTTTTTACCCCATGTCCAGTCCATAGCATACCTATCTCAAACAATCTCTGACCACTCTATAGTACAGGTGGCTTTGACACTTGGCCATAGACCAACGTTTCGGACCTGGAGACTCAGTCCTCTCTGGATCTCCACACCGGAAATCTCTGACCTAACCCCGACTGACTTGTCTACTACTGGTCCCTTCACTCTGCAGGGGGAGACACTGTTTGGGACGCCTTCAAGGCGGTAGTCAGGGGCTCATATATTTCATGCATTAAAAGGTACAGATCCGCTGGGAGGGCTACGCAGGAGACTCTCCAAAAAGCGTTAGAGGAGGCTCGCACCCATCATACGGGTAGCCCCTCCTCTGTGACCAGAGGTATACTCACAGACGCTCATCGGGCACTACAGCTTCATATGGTCGATTTGACCAGGAAGCAACAACTATACCTTTCTGCTTGCATTTGTGAGTATGGGGGGAAAAACGGTAGGCTCCTTGCGTACCTTGCCCACACGGATCTCCAGGATAGCTCAATCGCTGAAATCCAACTTCCCAACGGGTCAACTACTGCTGACGCTCTGACCATTAACCAGACCTTTGCAGATTTCTACACAACGTTGTACAACAACGCGACTATCCCTTCAGAACAAACCTTCCTGGGTTTCTTTGAATCACTTGACCTCCCAACTCTCAGTACCCCTCCAGCAGCTTTCTTTAGACAAACCCATTACACTAGAAGAGGTAACCACAGCCATACGTTTACTACCAACCAATGAAACTCCAGGCCTTGACGGACTCCCCTCAGAATGGTACCAGACACACATATAGGAACTTAAGACTTTCCAGGAATCTCTTACCCGGGGGAAACTTCCAGACTCTATGAATGAAGCACTTATAGTGGTTATACCAAAACCTGGCAAGGACAAACTGCAATGTGGATCATACCGTCCCATATCCCTCTTAAATAACAATGTCAAGATTCTAGCTAAGATCCTTGCTCTTAGACTGCAAACGGTCATTCTGTCCCTCATACCCCCGGATCAATCCGGTTTTATGCCTGGCAAAAGCACCTTTGACAACATTTGCAGATTGTACCTACATGTCCATAATGCAGCACGCACGAAATCAGGGGGATTGGTCCTATCCCTAGATGTATTAAAAACCTTTGATACTGTGAGCTGGCCCTTTCTCTGGGAAACCATGGCACGAGTGGATATCGGTCCACAATTTATTCAATGGGCCCGCAGACCCAAAAGGTAGGGTTCGCACTAACAGAGATATATCTGAACTATTTTCTTTGAAGAGAGGCACCAGACAGGTGTGCTCTCTCTCTCCACTTCTGTTCGCACTGGCCATTGAGCCACTGGCCCTGGCGGTGCGACAGACATAATAAGTACTGTACGTCACTGACTCCTCCTATGCGTTGCGTCACCCGACACATGTTGGGTGACGCAACGCGTAGGAGGAGTCAGTGACGTACAGTATCGAGGCTGTTCAACAGCTCGATACTAGCGGTGTGAGGGCTCACCGCGCCCCAAGCGGCTGATTGTTTTCTATCCAGGCATTAACTATCCAGGCTTATGTGAGTGTATCCAGTAAAGTCTTTCTAGTTTAAAGCAATCCATACTTCGTTCATTGCGCAATGATGTCCCTTCTTTTTTATTTCATGTCCCCTAGCTAATTAAGAACATTCATCCGCACGCCCTTTACTTTATACAGCAGTATAAGGGAATTTTGTGAACAGACTTTAATTTTGGCACATATGGGATTTTGTTCAAAATAGTATATACCAGTGCAGCGTATAATCTTCTGCAATTAAGAGCGGCTATCAACATATAGCTTCAAGCTATAATAATATTATAAGAGGAGTTTTTTGAATGAACTAGATATTGGACGATATATATAGCAGTCATTTATTTATTTATTTTTACAGGTGGTAACCTGTGGTTTATTCATTGTGTGGAGCATATTATCATGATTTAGTGGCTATATGTTTTCTGACCTTTCCATATTTTTTTTATAATTTTATTGACACTTAGAGGGATTGATTTATTAACCAATTGTGCACTGGATTTAATATTGATTGGAAGGTTAATATTAGCGCAACACATTATTTCACTTGATACTCTGTCCTGTGATACTGGGGCTTTATAGTCCTGACACTATGAGTGGAAGCAAGTGGAATACAAGGAGTGGGTGGATTCTATAACGGGTGGGGCTTATGATAAGTGTGAGGGATTAAAAAGGATGGGCAGGGTCTGGTGCCCCCCATCCTAAAACTTCACCAGCCGCCACTGCCACAATTCCATGTTTTTCTCACACAGTTAACCACTTCAATACAGGGCATTTTCATAACCTTCCTGCCCAGGCCAATTTTCAGCTTTCAGCTTTAAATGACAATTGCACGGTCATACAACACTGTACCCATATGACATTTTGATCATTTTTTTTCCCACAAATAGAGCTTTCTTTGGTGGTATTTGATCACCTCTGCGGTTTTTATTTTTTGTGCTATAAACAAAAAAAGACTGAAAATTTTGAAAAAAACACAATATTTTTTACTTTTTGCTATAATAAATATCCCAATTTAACCACTTCCCTACTCGCCTATAGACATATGACGTCCACAGATGGGATCTCCCATCCTGGGTGGACGTCATATGACGGCCTCGGGTTCCCGGCTGCCTAGGGGGCGCGCGCGCGCCCGCCGCGTCGCTCTGGACCCGGTGCGTGTGCCCGGCGGCCGCGATGTCCGCCGGGCACCCGCGATTGCCCGTTAACCGGGCCGGACCGTGGATCTGTGTGTGTAAACACACAGGTCCACGTCCTGTCAGTTCAGAGGAGAGCGATCTGTGTTCCCAGAACAGATGAACACTGATCGGTCTCCTCCCCTTGTACGTCCCCTCCCCCTACAGTTAGAAGCATTCGCTAGGAAACATATTTAACCCCTCCCCGCCCCCTAGTGGTTAACCCCTTCACTGCCTGTCACATTTACACAGTAATCAATGCAATTTTATAGCATTGATCGCTGTATAAATGTGAATGGTCCCAAAAATGTGTCAAAAGTGTCCGATGTGTCTGCCATAATGTCACAGTCACGAAAAAAAATCGCGATCGCCGCTAATAATTTTTTTTTAAAAATGCCATAAATCTATCCCTTATTTTATAGACGCCATAACTTTTGCGCAAACCAATCAATATACGCTTATTGCGATTTTTTTTACCAAAAATATGTAGAAGAATACGTATCGGCCGAAACTGAGGAAAAAATGTGTTTTTAAAAAAAAAAATTGGGATATTTATTATAGCAAAAAGTAAAAAATATTGTGTTTTTTTCAAAATTGTCGCTATTCTTTTGTTTATAGCGCAAAAAATAAAAACCGCAGAGGTGATCAAATACCACCAAAAGAAAGCTCTATTTGTGGGGAAAAAAGGACGTCAATTTTGTTTGGGTACAACGTCGCACGACCGCACAATTGTCATTTAAAGTGCGACAGCGCTGAAAACTAAAAATTGGTCTGAGAAGGAAGGGGGTGAAAATGCCCGGTATTGAACCGGTTAAAAAAAAAAAAAAAAAACATAATTCTTCCTCAGTTTAGGCCAATATGTATTCTTCTACATATTTTTGGTAAAAAAAAAAAAATCGCAATAAGCGTATATTGATTGGTTTGCGCAAAAGTTATAGCGTCTACAAAATAGGGGATAGATTTATGGCATTTTTATTTTTATTTTTTTACTAGTAATCTACAAAAATCGGGGCGATCTGCGATTTTTGTCTGGACTGCGATATTAAGGCGGACAGGTCGGACAGTTTTGACACTATTTTGGGACCATTCACATTTATACAGCGAACAGTGCTATAAAAATGCACTGATTACTGTATAAATGTCACTGGCAGGGAAGGGGTTAACACTAGGGGGCGATCAAGGGGTTAAATTTTTTACTTAGGGAGTCATTCAAACTGTGGGGGGACTGACTGACTGGGGGAGGTGACCGATCATTGTTCCTCTCTACTGGGAACACACGATCGGTCTCCTCTCCCCTGACAGGATGTGGGTCTGTGTGTTTACACACACAGATCCACATCCCTGCTCTGTGACAGGCAATCGAGGGTGCCTGGCATGCGCATCGTCTCCCGAGTGACGCGGCGGGCGCGCGCCCCCTAGCTGCGGGGAAGCTGAGGACATCATATGACGGCCGCCCAGGATGAGAGAAACACCTTATGGCCGTCATTTGACTATAGAAGTTAAGAGGGAGAATCTGCTAGAATCTGCTGCCTGCTGAAAAGGTACTGTTTTAATGAAGCTAAATCATATATTATTATGCTATATGTAATGACATAATCATTTATTATTTATCTATTTACTGTGAAATTACTGATTTGAAGTTATAACTTCAAACTTCAGTAATTTGTCCGTTAAGCCACCTGCTTGAATACAGTTTTTGAAAATATAGTAAATTACCTTAAAAACAATATATAATAATTATTTGTATATTACTTATGGTAATTAACCCCTTGCCACCCAGGACAATTCTGACACTTCTCTCTTACATGTAAAAATCATCATTTTATATATATATATATATATATATATATATATATATATATATATATATATATATACATACATACACACATACATAGATTTTTTTTTTAGTGGTTGTTGTAACTTTTTATGTCACATGGTATTTGCGCAGCAATTTTTTCAAACGTGTTTTTTTGGAAAGAAACTGTTTCATGAATAAAAAAACAAAAAAACCCAGTAAAGTTAGCCTGATTTTTCTTTTGTATAATGTGAACAATGATGTTACACCAAGTAAATAGATACCTAACATGTCACCGTGTGTGACCGTGTGTATGCAAGACAAGTTTGAGCCAACATCAGTCGGAAAAAATCCTAGGATATTGTTGTCGGAATGTCCGAACAAAGTCCGATCGTGTGTATGGGGCATAACGATCGTGGCATATTTAACCTGTGTGTACCTGGCTCTAATACTGGCCAGTGCCTCACCAGCCACTGACCTGACCGCACGTCCCTGTGCAACAGATAATAGTTTTCTTAATTGGCTAATAAAAATAAAATTAAAAAAAAAAACAAAGCTCAAAAACACTGGATAAGATGTGCAAATTGCACATAAAAAAAAAAAAAAAAAGCCAGAAAAACACTCAAAGACGCTACTGTGAATGCAGCCTAATGCTGTTGTGTGAAAATCATGACAAAAAAAGTGCATTGACACGCAGGTGTAAATCAGGCCCAAGATGAGTGTGAAACTTTCCTCCTGCTAGTCTAAGTTTATGGCTGCGATGATTTGTACGGTTTTACTAACATGTGTCAAAATAAATGTATAAATATGTTTAAAACTATCATTATTATTAATAACAATGTATTATTTAGTTTGTGTTAGGTGTTTAGTTTTTTTTTTTTTTAAGGGTTAGGGGTTAATTGTTTATTATTACATAGTATTCGTTTATAGTATTCATTTTTTTATTTATGATTATTTTCATTTATTCGTATACAATGACACACAGTTATTGTATAAACTGTTTAATTTTCTTTTTTTTTTTTTTAACTTGTAGCACTTTGAGATCTTTTGATGAAAAGGGCACTATAAATAAAATGTATTATTATTATTATTAAATTGTAAAATTACATGCAGGTGTGAAATTTGATTTACCTGTGGACATGAACTACCAGGAGCCTGTCTAAAGAATATATTAATGAAAACCCAGACTACTACCTTCAGGCCCCCACCCCAGGGCCACACAATCAGGAACCCCCAGGGAGCTTTTCGTATTACCTGAAGAAATGCAGAGAAGTGTAGTACCCTGGATGTGACAGCAGAGGGAGCGCGGCACACAAACGGAGGGGGCTCGGGATACTCGCACGCCTCTTCCTGCTGCTCTCCCGGCGCTCCGTCCTCCGGTACACACAGCTCAGATCAGGAAAAGGAGGAGACGTCGGCCGGTGTGTGTGCGGCTGGAGCGGGGATAGAGTGTCTCTTCTCCCCCGATCCATAGACTGGCTCTTCTATATAGCATTGGGACTGGGATCTCCATACACAGCGGGAGGCATTGGAGCTTCTTCTAGTGGATGATCGCTGCTTGTCTGCCCCCCTTCCCTGGATCGTGCGATGACCCCCATACACTGATCGCCGGCTGGGATGTGAGCTGTCACTCTCTGACCGTCAGCTGTCATCGTGTGCCGCAGGTGATCGGAGGAGGGGACGGCGCTGCTATGAAGCTGCCAGGAGGGATGGCTGGCCGGTGAGGAAGCATGGGCACCCCGGGGCTGGTGAGCCTCATCACCGGGCTCCTTGTCTGCACCGTGCATGTCATCCTGGCAGGTAAGATGAGGAGGGGGGACAACATTGGGCACATGCTTCCCATATACTACTCAGCATGCTGATACTTGTAGTTCTCTGACCAATAAAAGAACCTAAAATAAGATCGATAAAGACGAGTCTGCTGCACCCCTCCTTCTGAAGAAGCGCATTGCTGGCTGCTTTGGCTGCAACACTTATTGCCCTGGGACAAGCATGCAGCGAGGGAAGTCAGGACCGTTCTGTAAGACCTCATTCACATTTCACGTAGCCAAATCAGGCGTTTTTTGTTGCATGATGTACCTGTGTTTCTGTGTGCCACACATAGAGCAGCCCATTTACGTGAGTTTGTCAAGCCAAAGAAGCTCTAAAAGGACTAAACTTTGGTCCCAAGCCAGGCACTTTTTTTTTGCACCTGCATTTTGCTGCACAACAGTTGCAGCAAAAATCACACCGAGTTTGGGGAGCCGTTAAGAATTAATGGCACCCAAAAGCGCATTACGCGTTTTTGCCACAATTTACGGCTACATTCACACACAGCGATTTGGAATTCCGAACCGTTTCAAAATTGCAGCAAGATACGCATTTGAATGCCATGCAATCTTAATGGCACCCCGAAAAGCGATTTGGAATTCTGGACCGCTCTGAAAAATTGTGGCAAGGCACACATTTGGATGCCATGGAATCTTAACGGCACCCCGAGTAGCAATTTGGAATTCCGGACTGCTTTTGGGTGGCATGCTGTCTTAACAGCACCCGAGTGCAGTGCCTTTTTTTTTTTTGCTACAGTTGTTGCATGTCAAAAACACGTGGTAAAACGTGCTTCGCAAAATTGCATGAAGCTCGTCGCCCAAAAAAAAGTGCACAAGCCTTTTTGCACGACACACAGTAAAGCGCGTAAATAGCACACACACAATAAAAAAGCGGATTCCCGCTACATGAGATGTGAATGGGGCAGTTTGGAAATGCAGGCAGAATTTTGCCAGTTCTGCCCCAGATTCTAAATCGTAGCCTTAGATGCAGACACCTGGGACCCCGCACTGTAAATTTCGGCATGTCCAAACTCACCACCCCCTCACCCGGGATTCCCAGGTACTGCATACAGACGCCCATAGACATAAGTGTCAGGTATTCACCGGCACTCATGTAAACAGTAGTATAGTGTACGAGAGTATTCCAACAATGTTAATTTATTACTAGTATTTATATATGGCAGGAAATCTACGCAGAACTTTACATATATTACACATTCATATTGATCAAAAGAGCTTGCAATCTAAGGTCCCTATCTCACATACACATACTAGGGTCAGTTTAGGCTCCACATTGCTCTTGCAGATCCATTCATTGTCAGTGGCACCCCAAATGCCTCACTCTCCAGGCCTGTTCAGCCACGGGTGTATGCGATGCCAGTCAGGGAGCACATCCCCACTTTATGAGCCGCCCTCTGACGACGTCACTTATGATAAGCCAGCACGAGTCCCCATCCCAAAAGCAGTGCTTTTTGAACACGGAACGCACGTTCCGAACTGCATTCTGATGTGAACCGGCCCTCAAGGCAGAAATTCTAGAGAAATAAATTGCTAGGGGGTAGAGGTTTTTATTGTTCAAGACAAATCTTCTTCTGCCAAACAAACTCCTTTGCCTCTCCCCTAGCAATTTTTTTTTCCCTTTTATTTGTGGCGCATGCAATCTGTAGATGCCAAGAATGGAGCTGGGTGCTAGGATAATGTAACTCCAGCATGCCTACATGGGAGTTAAATCATCATTGGGCACCCAATGGCAGAAGAGAAGAGGCGGTAGAATTGGAACACGTGGCGGAGAAGTTGACGGCAGCAGAAAACGTGGACCTGTCCGCACTGAACAAGGGAAAATGAAGAGGGAAGTGTGCCAAAGGCACCCAGGGCCCCTATGACCTCCATCATAAGCTTATCCGAAATTAGCAATTTGTGACTTTCTAGCAGGGTAAGAAGTACAGGTCTCAATGTACTGTGTTCAGGAGTTGCTGAGCCTTGTATACCTCTGATTTCCCAAAAAGAATAGGTAACCAGAGTAGCTTTTCTGATCTGTCAGTGAACGGATGTGATCCATGTACGTCATAACCATATCTTGCTCTGACAGCTTTTATTTGATATAAAACACCTCCAGACTGCTTTGTATTTGAATGAAATACATCTATTTGAGAGGCCACAAAGCACATGGCATTGTATTCACTGGAGGTGTGTTGCAAGGCCAGTTCCTGTGGGAGTCATGTGGGAGTTTTAACAAGGACCTTCTAGTGTTCAGTAGACAGTTCTTGTTAATGAATGGAGATGTACCGTGTGCTGTTGGATTATACGTGGTAGAAGAGGCTTTAGTATGTTGGCGTATCGTTGTAGTAGGAGCTGAAAATACATTTTTGACCCTGATTATTCATTGGGCCTGTATGTACCTGTTCTGGGGCCCAAAAAATATTTTTTCCACAGTTCTTTCTTTACAATAGATATGGATATGTAACCAATGCACCTTGATTCTGGGGGAAAATGGACAAGCCCATTATGGCCCCATTGCTCAAATGACACCAGTTTAGACATGACCGATTTAGGTGTCTGTGGCCCCCCCCCTGTCCTTTATACCGCGTGGTGGCTTGCAACTCTACTGTCCCGATAGGTATAGCACCACCCCATGGAGGAGAAACTGGAGATGATGGCTCCTGAGAGTGTTCATGCTAAGTTTGTCTTTGACAATACTCGGTGCTTGCTTTACGGATATCTTCTGGAGCATTTGTGTAACCCTGAGAATAGTTTGCTACAACCATTGAGGGTTCTTGCACCCTTTATCTCTCTGAAATTGTATTTTTTTTTTTTAATTTTTCTTTTCACATTTTTGTCTATGCACTCTGGATGTTGTAATTCATGGAAAAGTCAACAAAACTTTATAGTCTAATAAAATTACAGGCCAAATCATAATGTTTCAATAATATCTTTATTTTTGTTTTTTAGCGCTGTTTATTATGCTAGCTTAATTTACTGTTCAACGTCCCCATGCATTGTTTTTATGTAGATGCTTCTCTCACTGGCTGGTTACTTGACTATTTAAGCCCAATGTTCGATCAACTGCAAATTTTAACAAACTCAAAAAATATTGACTCTTGTGTACTATTTTATTTTGTGAACGCATTTTGTGTTCTTTTATGTAATATATTTTAGAGCTGTGAAGGGAGTTATTTGGATATCTTGTAAGGTGTTGGTTATTCATTAAAAAAAACCTTTGCGCCAAAGAAAAAAGAATTAATCAAATGATTGCCAGCAGCAGTGTGAATGTGAGCTGACTAGCGTCACAGTGACATGAAAAAGTTAAACACCGTGCTTGGCTAATATGAATTTTCTAACAATAATCATCAGTGTATAAAACAAACATTTCAGTTAACAGTCCCACTTTGTTGTGAATTAAATGCTTGTGTGTAAATCAATTATAGGTGCTCCAGTATTCGGTGTTCAGACCGAGGTGTCCCACGTGGATGAACACTCACCCTTACACTTTGACCACCTATCGCTAGAATGGTCACTTGCGCTTTGTGGGGATGTATAACCCCTAGATGCTGAGTTCCAAGTCAGGTTAATGTTTAGGATGGCCCTCCATGGATGGGGAGAAAGAATAACAGAAGGGGGCTCCCATAATGTAAAACCGTAATTTTTTTATTATTATTTATTCCGGGCGGATGTATAGTCACGATGAAGCGATCATGCCTCAGTGCGTTTCAGCCAATAGAAATGGCTGTCATCAGCAAGCTCTCAATCTGCCATCTTAAGTGTGGGCTTATATAACCATGTGGGCTACAGCCTTCTTTATGGTATAATGATAATGCTCTGATTAATCCACACATGCTGTGCACCTCTGGGTGCTTACAATATAAGGTTATATTTAATTATAAAAAGAATAAATAAATTATTTAAAAAAAATGTATGGTTATTTATTGTATGTGATTTAGCTTCCCATGTTTCTACTTCCCCCATCAAGGCAAAAGGTGCACCGCTGGCACAAAAAGGTTCCTTCAGGTACCTTTCCAGAAACATGTTATTCTCCCCCTGCCTCCCACCATTCATCCCTTCGTGCATGAGACCAATCAGTGGGCCTAGGCACTATCACATGGAATCTTGGTTTGCCGGGTTTCCACTTTCATATATATATATAACGTTTCACATAAGTTTTGGGGGCTTGGTGACAGATAAGGTATTTTTGGGAGAGGGGGAGCCTTTGCCTTAGATTTTTTTTTTTTCTCTGTGGAATCTCTTTAAAAGCCAACTAACCACTTGTGTTATTAGGTTGTAAAATAATAAGACATTTTCAAACTGGTGGCTGGCATTGGAATAGGCCATTCCCTGACTGATGGGTGGCGTTGGAATAGGCCATTCCCTGACTGATGAGTGGCGTTGGAATAGGCCATTCCCTGACTGATGGGTGGCATTGGAATAGGCCATTCCCCCGACTGGTGGGTGGCGTTGGGAAAAGCCATTCCCCCGACTGGTGGGTGGCGTTGGGAAAAGCCATTCCCCCGACTGGTGGGTGGCGTTGGGAAAAGCCATTCCCCCGACTGGTGGGTGGCGTTGGGAAAAGCCATTCCCCCGACTGGTGGGTGGCGTTGGGAAAAGCCATTCCCCGACTGATGACATCCTGGACAGGTTGTGACAAGGTGTCACTAGGAAATATCTTCAACATTTTATTTTTGTGGAGCTGGGAAGAAAGTATTTCAGATATGTCCAATAGGACTTTCACCAGGGGTGTCTGGTGATCCCAATAATGGCTCAATGTGACAACTTTTGAGGAGTTTATTTTAAACATAAATTATTTATGGCCCTATAGACAACATTTCATGGCCCCATAGTCTCCTTTCGATGTCTCTGGGCTCCCTCCAGTATTGGTCACATGACCGCTGACAAAGTGGAGGATCACTGTTGAGGCTGTCAGTTGCCAACCAGCTGGCTATTCCTGAATGTCAGTCTTTCAAGCCCAGTCAGTAGAGTCCACATAAACAGACCCACAAAAGGGGAGCTTCTGCAAAACGCTATTTTGTTGCTTTTGTATAATGGTCAGTTTGACAGAATAAGTGAGCATTATCATTTGAGTATTGGTCTACTTTATTCATTACAGCCTAAACATTAATCAACAGGGTATATGTAAGCCTTACTATATCACATTATTTTGAGTGAAAAGTTTACCAATTCCCAAGCTCTTGTACCAAAAGCCTAAGCAGAAGATTACATGGTCTCTGCTTAGCAGGAGCATTGTGTGTGTGTGTGTGTGTTTCATATCATTAGAGACTGCAGGTTCAATGACTGTTAGACAGACCCTGTCTGATAAATATGTAGTGAAATACAAGAATCAGCCAAGCACAACCAGAACGCAGAGCTTAGTTAGATTATGAGTAGGTGCTGCTGCCCCAGGTTAAACTATACTGTACAAGAAAAGAAGCATTGATGAGATTCTTTCTCCATTGCATTGAATTCTTTCACATATACAGCCAAAAACACTTTGCATTAGATTATTTTTTTTTAAAGATTTGATAAGATTTACAGCAGGTGATAAGCCATGATTACCACCTGATTCAGTGACAATTCTGATCATTTAACAGTGAATCACAACGACAGAGCTGGCACAGGATACTGAGCAGGGTAGTGGGTGGTGGGTATGGAAGAAATGGAACGACATCTTTGATGGATTTCATTCATTTTCCTCCCATGTCAGTTCCACATTAGGATACTATGTAACAATTTGTGTCACTTTATAATGCACAACCGTTTTTATTTGGTTCTTTTTGATTTGTTATACAACATTTTCAATTGCATATTTATCTTTTCGAAAAGTGTCAAATCTTTGTAGATCTGGCAGAAGTCCAGTGAGCTTTCAACTTCTGTAGGGAGCTGACAATGCTGCTCTGAAACTGAATATTATACATTAGGGCATGTTCATACCACATGCAGTACAGTGCATTTTTTTTCTGCATCAAAAACACATAAACAATAGGTCACATGGATTTTAGTGACCCTAGTTCACACCATTGCAGTGTGTTCCAGTACAGTCAACAAAAGTAGAATATGTTGCATTTTTTTTCTGCAAGAAACTGCTCTGGAGCATGGCAAAAGACATCAAAAACAAACTGGAGGGTATCAAAAACGCAGCGGAACACATCTGTGTGACTTTATGCACAGATGTCCATGCAAGTCGCACCTGAACATGCAAAAAGCAGTGCAGGAACTACATTCAAAATCAATTTCCATTGCGGACAATAGGGTGTGACTTGTCATGCAATTTGAAACTGTCAAATTGCATGAAAAGTTGCACCTGGGGGCCCGGGGGATGATACTCAACAGACAGTGAGAAGATATCTTTCCAATGTGAAAGAAACCCCCTCTAAGTTGACACAAGGGGAAAAAAAAATGCAAAAAAAAAATTGATATAACATGTACAATTGCTACACAAGCCATATTGTAATTGTTATTAAAAATTACCTTTTGGTTTTCAATCTGCAGCTCTGTAATTTTCTGTAAAATGCAACATGGCAATCCGGAAGCATTTTGTATGAAGTTTGCACTAAGATACAAGTTTGATTTTGGATATCCCCTGCAACAAAAATGTCATTTTTGGTGGGATACTCCCAAAGGTAAATCACATCCAAAGGGATGCAGACCCTGTCACTCTCTTCCTTTAGAACCCTGCAATTGCAGCAGTTGATTGATAATTCTAAAATAACTTACATTCACATTCACTTTGCACATAGACACAGAGAAGCAAATGGCTATTTCTTCAGAAGAACAAAAGGTTGGATTCTGCAACAAATTTTGTTAAAATCCCTGCAGTGTATATTGATGACCTAGAGGGGAATTTTTTTTTCTCAACAAAAGTGTAGTTACTCTTTACCAATTGCCCCCACTGGAAGATTTCCCTTGTTAAAGATGAGTTGAGTTGAATTCGATACCCTGCTTATCCCTAGCAGGGACCAGTGGGAACGCGCAGCGCGAGTCGCACATGCGCAGTAGGGAACCGGGAAGGGAAGCTGCAAGGCTTCACTTCCTGATTCCCCGTACCGAAGATGGCACCTGAGAGCCGAGGGACAGATCGGCTTTCGGGTGCCAACATCGCGGGCGCCTTGGACAGGTAAATGTCCATATTTTAAAAGTCAGCAGCTGCAGTATTTGTAGCTGCTGACTTTAAAAAAAAAAAAAAATTGGCAGAACCCTGCTTTAAGAAGCCTACAAAAAGTGATGAGATCAGCATTGAACCTCATGGTTTTAACCATAAATGTGATATTTGGAGAGGAGTAAACAAGGCCAATTGTAGAAAAGTACGAAATCCCTACCATGAGGTATGGAGATGGATCTTTGCCTATTTGGAGATGTGTAAGCTACAGTGGCACAAGGAATTTTGATTAAAACTGCAGCACATTATCAGAGAATGTCAAAGGAAAATTTGCTCATGGGGAGCACTTCAACTTTCCCACATGGCAATGATCTGAAACATATGGCCAAGTCAACCCTTCAGTGGCTTCAGCAGAAAATAAATTCAGGTTCTTGAGTGGCCATCACAATCTCCTGACCTCCAAATCATTGAGCTACTATGGGGAGATCTCAAACATGCAGTTAAAGCTTGACAACCAAAAAATATTTCAGGACTTGGAGGCTTTCCAAATGCATCTTTGCCATACGAGGAAAAAAAAGGGGTTCATTCACAACGGTTACAAAAAACTGCAAGCTGTCATTGATTTATCAAGTAGAATTCCAGGTTTCATGTCACTGTTCATTCCACACTGACCCAAATAATCTATTTCCATTACATAATGATGTGGCTGCTGTGTGTGTGTGTGTGTGTGTGTGTGTGTGTGCTGTAATGTACTGTAGTAGCATTAGCTATATACTGTATAGTAGGTGGCACTGTGTTCAGGGAGCAGTATGAGTGAATTCCCAAGTGCTTCTGTGCCATTCTGGAGAAGCCTTGTATTTTATTGGTGAATACAAGACTTCCTCTGATTAGCTGAGGTGGAAACCTTAATGTCATCCGCCCACCACATCACCTTGGCTTATCAGAGGAACCCTTGTTTTCAATGATAAAATACAAGGCTTCTCCATAACTGAAAAGCACTACTCAACTCCTTTTTTTTTTTTCTTTTTATTCCGGCAGCAGACCTCAAGTCACCGCTTACTGTATGCAGCTAATGCTACTTCAGTATATTGCAGCCACATAATTATGTAATGGAATTAGTTCATGTGGGCCAGCTTAGCCCAAAAGAAATATTTAAAGCGGAACTAAACACAACAATTTAACGGTTTAAAGAGAAAACATTTCTGGCATGCTGGGAATGCTAAGGCCCCATGCACACGAGACGCTGGTGCAAACACTACAACATATCCAAAGTTGGGGTTCCTAGCACCAAGTGGCTCTGAGATATGGGGCCCCAAAGTCGGGTCGCAAAATGTCATTCTCTGCTGCAGAAAAGTGCTTGACATTTTCCGACCCGAATTTGGGGCCCTGTATCTCGGGGACCACTTGGTGCTAGGAACCCCAACTTTGAATATTTTGTAGTGCTAGTTCCGCTCTATTTGCATGACAAATTTTGGGGTTCCTAGCACCAAGTGGCCCCAAGATATGGGGCCTCAAAATCAGGTTGCAAAATGTCATTCTCTGCTGCAGTTTACCATCATATTTCTGTGTTTTCTGGTCCAAAAAATAGGGTTCCTTTTAAAAACACTTATAAACGCAGTACCGGCGTTTAGTCGCGTTTAGCCGCGTTTGGCGTCTGAAACGTGGAAAACGTTTGCGTCTGAACTCATTTTTTCACATCTGGAAAAACGAAGTTAAACACAACTGCCTAAAAACGCCAAAAAACGAGACTGTGTACATGGACACATAGGATAACATTGAATGAGTTCAGGGGCAGTTGAAAAAATTGTCCAACTGCCTCCGAATGCGCGTTTAACAGCGTCTCCTGTGCATGAGGCCTAACTGTCACATTTGCTTGTGCTTTCAACCAAACTGTCATAACATCAAATGGCTGGTGTCATAACTGATCACATGTGCAGCACAATGGCAGTTGCAGGTCAGAGGCTAAAATGGCAGCTTCCTTGGCTGAAAGGGACAGCAGGGTTTAGTTCCACTTTAGGGCCAATTCACGCTGTATGCGGTGACAGACATTTTACTGCATTGTTATTCACACTGCAACGCAGCCTAGTGCTGCACTATAATGCAGACATGCTGCTATTTATCACAGCATACCTGTCTGAATCGCGCTGCCCGACATCACAGTGAATGAAGTTAGGTTTTGTAAACTTCAAATAAAGTTGGTCCAAAAAAATAAAAGGAGCAGTGTGATGCGATTTAAGAACCCTTTCACTTGGTCACACTGGCGGACCGATCGGGTCCGCCTGTCAGTTTTTCAGGCGCATGGATCAAACCCTCCAGTATCCTCTATAGAGACTCGTGTCCGTTGACACCTGCCAACATCTGATCCGATCTACTAAAGACAGACGAATGGGGAACCATTCCCCATTCATTCTATCGGATGGCAATTGGGTGTAAACGGACAGGCAGTCCATTTACATGGACCACCCATAGAGGAGAGTGAGCTTTGTGTCCGCTCTGCATAAGCGGAGCGGACACGAACCAGCCACCCACCTGCTCAGAGAGGATCAGCGACAGATTTCCCGCTGAGCAGGTGGACTCCAACAGAACCCGCCCTGTGTGTAAGGGGCCTAATTGTGCATCGCACTGCACCCTAACGCAGTGGCAACGCAGAGCCGTGAATTGCTCCAGCTGCTCGCCGATTTCACGGAGGAGCAGTGTGAATTGGCCCTTAAAGTGACTTAACACCTGGCATTCTACTTTAAGGGGGGCAATACAATATTTTAGTAAATATTTTAGTAAATGAGGGTATACAAAGTTTTCAACAGACCTTTTGTATTTTGGTTATTGCTATGGTTTGTGCAATAGTAATTTTGTGTTTTGTTTTGCTTGATTTGAATTACATTAAAAATGAAAGAATTATGTTTGGTCTGATCACTCATCTTTTCTTAAAAAATGGTCCACATCTGACAAATTCTGCCAGGGGAATGTAAACTTATGAACACAACTGTAAACTATGGAGATGTAATCAGGAATAAGGCATTACTATGTCCTTTTAATATACCCTGTTTCCCCGAAAATAAGACCTAGCGTGATTGTCAGTGATGGCTGCAATATAAGCCCTACCCCCCAAATAAGCCCTAGTTAAAGTCTTTGTCGGTCTTATTTTCAGGGTAGGGCTTATTTTCGGGGAAACAGGGTAGGGCTTATTTGGGGGGGGGGGGGGGTAGGGTTTATATTGCAGCCATCACCGACAATCACGCTAGGTCTTATTTTCGGGGAAACGGGGTAGGAGTCTAGTATGTATCGTTCTATGATTCACTCGATAGGTAGGATGCCATTTCTATGAGTAAACTTGGAGGAGCGTGCAGAGAAGTTAGAGGATAGCTAGAAGTTGAATTGCTCCAGAAAAGAATTAGTGGCCCCTGTGAAATATCCATACTTGATAACAAACCGCAGATTGTTTCCTGAGAATTGACTCATGTTTTGTCATCGGAAAGCAAGGCTTTTTGTGTAGCCATGTAATTGCTTTGGGATCATTCAGTATGTTTTTATTACAGAAAAATGATTACGATTAAAAAATTTTATAAACAGACTCTAACATGATAAGCATCCAGAGTTAGGCATCCTGCTGTGTAATTACAAGTCCTGGCACTCCCTGCTGGAGATAGGTTACTTCGAAAAAATGCTCACAGGGTTGCATAATCTGTAACTTTAGCATGGTTATCCTTTTACAGCTAACGTTCAGCTGTAAATGCATCAGTTTCTGTAATGATGTGTATGCCTCTGGATATTGCTCATCGTGGCAGCCCTCTGTGCTGCAGGGGTAACGGCAGTGGCTGCCAATGTTAGCAGCAGCGCATTCTGTGAATGGAGGAGTAGATGATTGACAGGACATTCACTGCTATTCACAGAATTCCTTGCCATGTGGGGAAATATTAGTACAAGTTCTGTACTGTACTAATAGCGGAGGGGCAGGTGAGCAGGGCATTTCCTTCACATTTGCAGCCCCTGCTGTTAACCCCTGCAGCACCAGATAATTGCAGCTCTGAGCAGTATCCAGCAGAATGAAGGAAGGATTTTTACATGAAGCAGCAGTCTGCAAGAAATGGGATCCACATCATTACAGGTATGTAAGTAATAAGCATGCTGTATCCCAAAAGTTTGTTGCAAAGTCAGAAATTTTTTTATCTTCAATCATTCTATGCATTAGGATAAAAAGCCTTCTGTTTGCAGCGGACTTCCTCAGCCCCCGACCCCCCCCCCCCCCCCCCCCCCAATACTTACCTGAGCCCATATCAATCTAGTGATGTTGCACATAAGGCTTGGCTGTCCGGGACTCCCCTCCTCATTGGCTGAGACAGCAACGGGGCACCATTGGCTCCCGCTGCTGTCAAAGTGAGTGAGCCAATGAGGAGAGAGAGAGGGCAGGGCCGGGTTGCAGCTCTGTATCTGAATGGACACACAAAGCAGCAGTTCGGCTCGGGTGCCCCCATAGCAAGCTGCTTGTTGTGGGGGTACTCAGCAGGAGGGAGGGGCTAGAAGCGCCAGCGAGGGACTCGGGAAGAGGGGGATTTAGACTGCTCTGGGCAAAACCACTGCACAGAGCAGGTAAATATGACATGTTTGTTATTCCTAAACCAAAAAAAATTGAGACTTTAGTATCACTTTAACCACTTCAGCCCCAGACCATTTGGCTGCCTAAAGACCAGAGGACTTTTTCCAATTTGGCACTGCATCGCTTTAACTGCTAATTGCGCGGTCATGCAATGCTGTACCCAAACAAAATTTGCGTCCTTTTCTTCCCACAAATAGAGCTTTCTTTTGATGTTATTTGATCACCTCTGCAGTTTTTATTTTTTGCGCTATAAACGGAAAAAGACCGAAAATTTTGAAAAAAAAAATGATATTTTCTACTTTTTGTTATAAAAAAAAAATCCAGTAAACTCAATTTTAGTCATACATTTAGGCCAAAATGTATTCGGCCACATGTCTTTGGTAAAAAAAAATGTCAATAAGCGTATATTTATTGGTTTGTGCAAAAGTTATAACGTCTAAAAACTAGGGTACATTTTCTGGAATTTACACAGCTTTTAGTTTATGACTGCCTATGTCATTTCTTGAGGTGCTAAAATGGCAGGGCAGTACAAAACCCCCCCAAATGACCCCATTTTGGAAAGTAGACACCCCAAGGAAATTGCTGAGAGGCATGTTGAGCCCATTGAATATTCATTTTTTTTTTTGTCCCAAGTGATTGAATAATGACAAAAAAAAAAAAAAATTACAAAAAGTTGTCACTAAATGATATATTGCTCACACAGGCCATGGGCATATGTGGAATTGCACCCCAAAATATATTCAGCTGCTTCTCCTGAGTATGAGGATACCACATGTGTGGGACTTTTTGGGAGCCTAGCCGCGTACGGGGCCCCGAAAACCAATCACCGCCTTCAGGATTTGTAAGGGCGTAAATTTTTGATTTTACTCCTCACTACCTATCACAGTTTTGAAGGCCATAAAATGCCCAGATGGCACAACCCCCCCCCCCAAATGACCCCATTTTGGAATGTAGACACCCCAAGCTATTTGCTTTGAGGCATGTTGAGTCCATGGAATATTTTATATTTTGACGCAAGTTGCGGGAAAGTGACACATTTTAAAAAAATTTTTTTTTTGCACAAAGTTGTCACTAAATGATATATTGCTCACACAGGCCATGGGCATATGTGGAATTGCACCCCAAAATACATTTAGCTGCTTCTCCTGAGTATGAGGATACCACATGTGTGGGACTTTTTGGGAGCCTAGCCGCGTACGGGGCCCTGAAAACCAATCACCGCCTTCAGGATTTCTAAGGGTGTACATTTTTGATTTCACTCTTCACTGCCTATCACAGTTTCTGAGGCCATGGAATGCCCAGGTGGCACAAAACCCCCCCAAATGACCCCATTTTGGAAAGTAGACACCCCAAGCTATTTGCTGAGAGGCATGGTGAGTATTTTGCAGCTCTCATTTGTTTTTGAAAATGAAGAAAGACAAGAAAAAAAAATTTTCTTATTTCTTTTTTCAAAACTTTGTGACAAAAAGTGAGGTCTGCAAAATACTCACTATACTTCTCAGCAAATAGCTTGGGGTGTCTACTTTCCAAAATGGGGTCATTTGGGGGGGGGGGGGGGTTGTGCTACCTGGGCATTCCATGGCCTCCGAAACTGTGATAGGCAGTGAAGAGTGAAATCAAAAATGTACGCCCTTAGAAAGCCTGAAGGCGGTGCTTGGTTTTCGGGGTCCCGTACGCGGCTAGGCTCCCAAACAGTCTCACACGTGTGGTATCCCCGTACTCAGGAGAAGCAACAGAATGTATTTTGGGGTGTAATTTCACATATTCCCATGGCATGTTTGAGCAATATATCATTTAGTGACAACATTGTGCAAAAAAAAATTTGTCTTATTCCCACAACTTGTGTCACAATATAAAATATTCCATGGACTCGACATGCCTCTCAGCAAATAGCTTGGGGTGTCTACTTTCCAAAATGGGGTCATTTGGGGGGGTTTTGAACTGTCCTGGCATTTTATGCACAACATTTAGAAGCTTATGTCACACATCACCCACTCTTCTAACCACTTGAAGACAAAGCCCTTTCTGACACTTTTTGTTTACATGAAAAAATTATTTTTTTTTGCAAGAAAATTACTTTGAACCCCCAAACATTATATATTTTTTTAAAGCAAATGCCCTACAGATTAAAATGGTGGGTGTTTCATTTTTTTTTTTCACACAGTATTTGCGCAGCGATTTTTCAAACGCATTTTTTGGGGAAAAAACACACTTTTTTAAAATTTTAATGCACTAAAACACACTATATTGCCCAAATGTTTGATGAAATAAAAAAAGATGATCCTAGGCCAAGTACATGGATACCAAACATGACATGCTTTAAAATTGCGCACAAACGTGCAGTGGCAACAAAAAAAATACATTTTTAAAAGTCTTTACAGGTTACCACTTTAGATTTACAGAGGAGGTCTACTGCTAAAATTACTGCCCTCGATCTGACCTTCGCGGTGATACCTCACATGCATGGTGCAATTGCTGTTTACATTTGACGCCAGACCGACGCTTGCGTTCGCCTTAGCGCGAGAGCAGGGGGGGGACAGGGGTGCTTTTTTTTTTCTTTTTTTTTTTTTCTTTACTATTTTTTTGCTTTTTATCTTATTTTTAAACTGTTCCTTTCATTTTTATTTTTTAAATCATTTTTATTGTTATCTCAGGGAATGTAAATATCCCCTATGATAGCAATAGGTAGTGACAGGTTCTCCTTTTTTTGAAAAAATTGGGGTCTATTAGACCCTAGATCTCTCCTCTGCCCTCAAAGCATCTGACCACACCAAGATCGGTGTGATAAAATGCTTTCCCAATTTCCCAATGGCGCTGTTTACATCCGGCGAAATCTAAGTCATAAAATGCTCGTAGCTTCCGGTTTCTTAGGCCATAGAGATGTTTGGAGCCACTCTGGTCTCTGATCAGCTCTATGGTCAGCTGGCTGAATCACCGGCTGCATTCTCAGGTTCCCTGTTGAGACAGGAGAGCCAGAGAAAAACACGGAAGACGGTGGGGGGGGGGGCATTCCCTCCCACTGCTTGTAAAAGCAGTCTAGAGGCTAATTGGCCACTAGGATTGCTTTTACATGAAAGCCGACCGCTGGCTGAAAAGAATGATACCAAGATGATACCTAAACCTGCCGGCATCATTCTGGTATAACCACTCAAAGTCGTGAATGGCGTACCTGAAGACAAAAAAATGGTTAACAATAAAGCACAGTAAACAGTAAAGTATAAAAAATTGCATACCTGAAAAGCAAACATGATAAAACATAATAACAATAAAACATTGCAGAATAGAATACAGTAAAAAAGAGCAGAACAATAGAGAAAGAATAGAGAGAGAGAGAGAACAATAAAACGACAACTATTTTTTTATTTTTTGTTTTTTTTGTTTTTTTTACACTGTTTTTGTAACTGTAACTTTTATAACTGTAACCCGTTCCAGGTTCGGGTCTCTCAAAATGCGATGGCCTCTTGGGAGACCCTGTGAAAGTGTGCCTAGTCTGTGCAATGCTGTACGCTACGCTAATACTCAACTAGTGAATGGTAGCGTTCAAAACATTCACCAATGCAAAGACCAAGATTGTCAGGACAGGAGGGACAATAATAGCGGGTGTCACGCCTATATCCACGCTTGCTGCAGACATGACATCTTTTTGGAGGGGGGGGGGTTCGTTGGGTAGGGGTACTCAGGAGGACATAAAGAAAATGCCTCTCATGCAGCCGACTGCATTTGGTTGGGGATGTGAATGGGGGAAGTACGGGTGCTGCAGAAGTGGTGGGTTCCCAATTAATAGGATTGGCGAATGCAGCAGGAGGGGCATTATGGGCACGACGGGCCTGTGTTTGTCTTCTTGGTGGCAGCGCGACACTACTTGTGCTTGCCACCTCACCAGCTTGAACTGCATTTATGGGACTCACCACGTCACCAAGTGTTACTGCAGTGCTGATTTGACTAGGACTGGGGTGTACTAGGCCACTGGTGCTTGCCAGTTCACCAAAACGCTACCAAAAAAACTGTTAGCGATCGCAGGGATCAGGTCTGACTCTGCGAACGCTGCAGTTATGCGTTTAGTGTTTTGTAAGTGACAGTGATCGATTGATACTGCATTTGAGTGGGCTGAGCTGGGCCGGGCGGAGGGGCAAAACGCAGGTGCTAGCAGGTATCTGGGCTGATCCCGCTAACACTGCATTTTTGGGAACCCTAAACTGCTGGGGACACTAGTATAGATCTGATCGGATCAGATATTGATCCGTTCAGATACTATACCACTAAGGGAGGTGTATGGTGCGTGCGTGGGTGTTAGCAGTACTGGCGCTAACCTGACGCTGCTTGGGGCTGGTGCTTGCCAGTTCACCAAAATGCTACCGAAAAAACTGTTAGCGATCGCAGGGATCAGGCCTGACTCTGCGAATGCTGCAGTTATGCGGTTAGTGTTTTGTAAGTGACAGTGATCGATCGACACTGCACTTGGGTGGGCTGGGCTGGGCCGGGCCGGGCGGAGGGGCAAAACGCAGGTGCTAGCAGGTATCTGGGCTGTTCCCGCTAACACTGCGTTTTTGGGAACCCTAAACTGCTGGGGACGCTAGTATAGATCTGTTCGGATCAGATATTGATCCGTTCAGATACTATACCACTAAGGGAGGCATATGCTGCGTGTGTGGGTGTTAGCGGTACTGGCGCTAATCTGACGCTGCCTGGGGTGACGCATATCACCGCCGGGCGATCAGGGGGCTAAACCTTTATTCGGTAATAAACGGCGGGTGCCCTGACACTATAAAAAATAAACGAACTAACCAGCGTCACCCGTAACAGTTATACGGTGATCAGTGGTGAAAGGGTTAACTAGGGGGCAATCAAGGGGTTAAAACATTTATTAGGTAGTATATGGGGGTCCCTGACGCTATAAAACACTGATGGTGAACCTATATATTTACCTCCCTAACTAGCGTCAACAGTGACACTAATACAGCGATCAGAAAAATGATCGCTTAGTGACACTGGCGACGGGGGGTGATCAAGGGGTTAAAACTTTATTAGGGGGGTTAGGGGGTTATCCTAGACCTAAAGGGGGCTAACCCTAACTGCCCTACCACACTAACTGTCACAAACTGACACCATGCAGTAATCAGAAAAAAAAAAACTGCTTGGTGTCAGTGTGACAGGGGGAGGGAGGGGTGATTGGGGGGGTAAAGGGGGGTGTATTGTGTGCCTGGCATGTTCTACTGGGATGTTTAGTGTTGTGCACTCACATTGCAGTCTTCTCTCCTCGGCGCCGGAACGGAAAATACCGAGCCGAGGAGAGATGACGTCACATCCCTTGCCTCTGTGTACTATACAGAGGCAGGGGAAGATTCAGATTGGCTGGGAGCGATCGCGAGGGGGGCCACGAATGGATGGCCTCCCCCTCATCACTGAACGCTCCCAGACCAAAGCCGACCGCCTCGGGCACTGGGGGGGGGGGGGTTCGAACGGTGTTTATACATTGTGATATATACATCCTCACCTGTTGTACATTACTAGCGCTGCACTTATCCATACCTACATTAATGCCTGGGAGTGTGACATCGCCCATAGGCTTCAATGGCCCATCTACAGCCAGCACTTCGCCGCTCCCCTGCAGCAGCACCACCTGGCACAGGGGAGCAGGATTATGTGACCAGACTGAATTGGCCTGAAAATAGGTAAGTATAATATAGCTTTTTTATGCAGGTTAGTAAGCATAGGAAGAGGAAGGGGACAGTTTAACCGGTTCCCGACCGGCGCACGCGATGTACATCGGCAGAATGGCACGGCTGGGCAAATGGGTGTACCTGTACGTCCATTTGAATTCCCCGGCGTGCCATTGCGTGCGCGCCGGCTGGGAGCTCCGTGAGTCGGGTCGCGGGTCCTGCGGACTCGATCACCGCAGGGATACCCGCGATCGCCTAACGGAGAGGACGAACGGGGAGATGCTGATGTAAACAGCATCTCCCCGTTCTGCCTAGTGACAAGTGTCACTCGATCTCTGCTCCCTCTCATCGGGAGCAGAGATCAGTGACGTCACACACCAGCCCATCCCCCTGACAGTTAGAGATCACTCCCCTAGGACACACTTAACCCCTCCCCGCCCCCTAGTGGTTAACCCCTTCACTGCCAGTGTCATTTACACAGTAATAAATGCATTTTTAATCGCACTGATCGCTGTATAAATGACAATGATCCCAAAAATGTGTCAAAAATGTCCGCCATAACGTCGCGGTCACAATAAAAATCGCTGATCGCCACCATTACTAGTAAAAAAAATTATTAATAATAATGCTAAAAAACTATCCCCTATTTAGTAAACGCTATAACTTTTGCGCAAACCAATCAATCAACGCTTATTGCGCTTTTTTTTTTTTTTTTTTACCAAAAATATGTAGAAGAATACGATCGGCCTAAACTGAGGAAAAAAATTTTTTTTTTATATATTTTTGGGGGATATTTATTATAGCAAAATGTAAAAAATAATGCGTTTTTTTTTTTTTTTTCAAATTTGTCGCTCTTATATTGTTTATAGCGCAAAAAATAAAAATCGCAGAGGCGATCAAATACCACCAAAAGAAAGCTCTATTTGTGGGAAAAAAAGGACGTCAATTTTGTTTGGGAGCCACGTCGCACGACCGCGCAATTGTCAGTTAAAGCGTCGCAGTGCCGAATCACAAAAAACGCTCTGGTCAGGAAGGGGGTAAAATCTTCCGGGGCTGAAGCGGTTAAAGAGAGTACAAAAAACACTAAGGCGACGTACCTGCATTTTAATGAGTTACAAAGTACTGTAGTGCATTGCATTAGAGAAAGGGTCATCTACTATTTTTAGCATGTTGTGTGCATAGGCAGCCCATTCATTTAGAAAGGACTGTCTTAACATGTGGCATAATACACAACTGTAAATGGGCTCTTAGAGTTTTTCAAGCAACAGCTAAAATGCTCTTTTCCTGGTGGGTACAGGTGGCTAAAGGATACACTCTGTGTGAGAACAGCGGACTGTCTACTGTAGTCTGACACACTTCCTGTTTTGTCACCTCTACAGCACTGCAATCAAGCAAGACTCCTGCTGTCATGATTTCAATGTTCTTAAAGTGTAGCACAATTTAGCTTCTTTACCCCTTTCTTATTCCCACTTTTCTTTCTTTCTTTTACCTCTCTTTGCCCCTCCTCATTTATTTTATATATCTTTAAACAATGTACAATATCTTCCTTAAAGCATAGCAATTAAAAAAAGAATGGCCGAATAAAACATGAAATAAGTCAGCTTTTGCTGCAATAGTCATCTTCAATCCAGAAATGTTCTCCGCAGTACTTTTTTCCTGCCACTAGATGGTCAGCATCATTAAACCCCTTTCCTCTGAGCTTTGTGCTGCTTTTTCCTTTTACTCTCCAAATCTGCTATAAATGAACTGCAAAAGGCCAATAGCTGCTCAAATTCAGGTATTTACAATTTATGCACTTGCATCCGAAAAAAATACATTTCATGGTGTTTGTGTGTCTTTTATATCTGCCTAGAGTTCAGCCTTAACGTAGGAGTAAACTACAATCTCTGGCTTTTACCTATAGGTAAGCTTCTAATAAGGCTTACCTATAGGTACTGTAAATATCTCCTAAACGTGCACTGTTTTAGGAGATATTTCCTGTATATGTAGCCAATGATGTCACCGCACATTCACTCTGAAAGAACAAACTATAATACAGTGGAACCTCGGATTGCGAGTAACGCGGTTAACAAGCGTTTTGCAATACGAGCACTGTATTTTTAACAATCGTAACTCAGTTTGCGAGAGTTGTCTCGCAAAACGAGCACGATTCAGGCCAAAGCGGTGTGCAGTACCGCTTTTGGCCTGAGGTGGGGGGGGGGGCGCCAGAGCCGTTCGGAAAGACCCGAGGACAGCGAGGCTGACCTCGGCAAAACTCAGGTAGGAAGTCCTTCCGAGGTTTGCCGAGGTCAGTCGAAGTGTCCCACGGGCCTTTTCGGACGTTTCCAAGGCTCTCCGGTGCCCCTCGCTTCTGGCCGCATGTGGTATTGCATTCCATTGAAGTCAATGTGGAACTAATTATTTTTGTTTCCATTGACTTCAATGAGAAAACTCGCTTTGATATGCAAGTACTTTGGATTATGAGCATACTCCTGGAATGGATTATGCTCGTAATTCGCGGTTCCACTGTATTATGTTGCCCATAAACACAAAAAGTTCCAATCCAAGCTCCACTGCATATCAACCTGGTGACTTCAATCACTGTGGAGTGCCAGCTTCCAAAGGGCCAGACTGGCCCGGTGAAACTAGATGTCAGAAAGAAAAAAAAAGTGCACACCAGCAAACTGCCTGATTTGGTAATATGACAGCTCATCTTCAGCTTATGCCTCCCAAGCCACGCCCCTCTACCGTGTTTCTCCCAGTCACAGGCTTAGTCATAGAGGTGACCTCCTATGATTAAGCCTGTAAGTGGGTGAAATGCACTTCTTTCTATAAGACTATGCACCTTTTTTTTTAGATACATCCAACTGTAATATACTTAGCTACTATAAAATTAGGGTTCAGTTTGGTTTTATCATCCTTGGCGGGCCAGCTACTATGACTTCCACATCCTTGTTCTCTTTCTAAAAGGTCACATTATCTTTATTGGCACTCGGATTGGTCCCTTTGTCTTTCACATATCTAGAGCTTGTATGGCACCTATGTATATAAGATGAATCTTATCAAGCTTAGGCAGTTTCTTCTGGACTAGTGAACAGTCATTGTGCCGGTGGGTATTATCACTCACTTTCATCACTTGCATCTCTCCCTAGTGGTTGCTTCCTGGGAAATGGTCTTTGCGGGGTTTTTTTCTTTTTTGTTTTATTTTTTTGTTTCTTTGACTGCAGTTGTTGCAGTGATCAGGTTAGCATGGGGTTTGTCTGCACTCCCTTATTCAAGCCCTGCCTGGCATGCTCAGTTAATTCAAGTGTACGTATGTCAAAAAGGATTGGACTTGGACCATACTTTCACTATTAGCCAATAGTATGCTTGCAGCTAGCTTCACGCTTTGCCCTAATCACACTATGCAGACAAGGATAAGCCTTTTTGGCAAGCAAGGTCTTCTGATTCCTTAGTTAGATCTGCTGGTTACGTCGTTGCTTTCTAATGATGGCAAACTGATGAAATATTAAATATCTCTCTCCAGGGTTAATAGTATGAGTCATGCTCACACTGCGCCTCTGTTGTCAATACTGTATATAAAAGAGCTTGCTTTCGTAGGTGAGTGATTTGGGGAACTGCGCTGAGAAGAGCCGTCTGCTGTTCTTTTCGCAATTGTGTCTGATAAATCATGCTCGTGTCATAGAACCGGCATCAGGTTTTCCTTCAATGTCATGAGAAAGTGATTCAGTTCCGTGGCTTTTGATAGCATCCTGGAAGGGGGAAGGATTGGGGGCACAGTAGTTCTGCGTGAAAATAGAAAGAATAATGGGCAGATAGCTTGTTGGGAACTCAGATTTATGCATTTTATCCTTTGCTTGATTTTAGTTTGTGTTTAGTATAATAAGTACCTTATTTAATAAGGTGAAGAGTGTCGTGTAAAGTGCATGATTCCTTGAACAGCAATTCATATTTTGCTTGGATTCTTCTACACTTAGTGTTACTAAACCCACAACTGTAAAATCAGTCTGTATATGCAGTAAAGCTTGCTTGGTATACTCAGTATGGAACCTAAGAGGTTAATTCTCTGCATTGTGTAAAAAAAGGCTGTTTGATTCTGTATGCCCAGATCATCCTCTTGCATTGTCCCCAAAATGTCTCTGTATAAGACAGTGTTATTGGAGTCAGTCTGCACATGCTCGTTTTGGTGTGTATTGCTAGAGAGTTTACTTTTTCTTGGGAGAGTGCATGTGATCAGCACAGGGCCAATCAACACTGTCCAGACAGAGGGTCAGGGGTCCTACATCCTCCTACAAGCTTTAACTGAGACACTGATAGAAGTCACAAGACTGCTATATACTGCTGATGAGAAAAGGTATTTAGCAGGTTATATTTAGTAAAATAATTGCATTTCCATGTTCTGTGTACTGTGGGAGACCAGATACAATGAATGCAGGGCCCTGGGTTTAGTAACATTTTAACAGTTCAAATTTTCTGTAATTGACTTAACAAAGTGACCCCTGTCAGTTGCCTTAAAGAAATATGAATAGCAGTTCCTTGCAATAGAAGAGCAATTATAATTATCTCCATGTCCCCTACATTTGCTCCATACCGGCAGTGTAACCTCCAAAAAAAACCCTCTTTGCTCTGTACCCACACTGCAGCCTCAGGAGTGCTTTATTGAAAATAAATATTCACAGTACAAAAACAAAGGTATACAATTGTCACAGTGTCATGCAGTTAACATATGAATCTTCTAACAATATCTTTCCTCACTTGATATTAGGGCTGCGCATCTTCACTGGTCTCACGATTCGATTCGATTACGATTATCTGGTCAACGATTCGATTCGATTCCGCGATGCATCATGATGCATCACGATTACCGACGAGCTCCCACTTCCGCTTGGGCCGCCTAGGTGGCCCTTCCACCCTGCAATCTTCTGGGACACATCACAGTTCCCAAAAGATTGCCCGGCTATGCAGGACAGCGCAGTGAGACATGTGCACCCGGCTGTGAAGCTGCAAGCTGTCACAGCCGGATGACCACAGTAGTATTGCCAGCGCTGTGGACAGGCGGGGGAGAGAAGGGAGGGTTTGGGTGGCCACGTCGCTGGATTGTGGGACAGGTGAGTGTCTTTTTATTAAAAGTCAGAAGATGCACTTTTTTTGTAGCTGCTGACTTCTAATAAACAAAAAATTGACTGGAACTCCGCTTTGAATTAAAAATAACCTCACTCCCTAAAAAGTGCAGTAATCCGGTGCACTACAGGGTACAGACATTCACACACACTGCTGCTGGGAGGTCAAAAGTGAAAGAATCCACAGATGACAAACAGCCCTGTGAAGTTCCCTGTACTGTCTCTGTGCTGACCAGTGGCGGCTGGTGCTCAAAATTTTTTTTGGGGGCGCAAACAAACTGAAAAATACTGAACCTCCCCCGTCAAACGCAGCCATCTGTGCCCGTCAAAAGCAGCCACTTGTGCCCGTCAAAAGCAGCCACTTGTGCCCGTCAAACACAGCCACCTGTGCCCATCAAATGCAGCCACCTGTGCCCAAACGCAGCCACTTGTGCCCGCCAAACGCAGCCACCTGTGCCCAAACGCAGCCACTTGTGCCCGCCAAACGCAGCCACCTGTGCCCAAACGCAGCCACCTGTGCCCAAACGCAGCCACCTGTGCCCAAACGCAGCCACTTGTGCCCGCCAAACTCAGCCACCTGTGCCCAAACTCAGCCACCTGTGCCCAAACTCAGCCACCTGTGCCCAAACTCAGCCACCTGTGCCCAAACTCAGCCACCTGTGCCCAAACTCAGCCACCTGTGCCCAAATGCAGCCACCTGTGCCCAAACGCAGCCACCTGTGCCCACCAAACTCAGCCACCTGTGCCCACCAAACTCAGCCACCTGTGCCCACCAAACGCAGCCACCTGTGCCCACCAAACGCAGCCACCTGTGCCCAAACGCAGCCACCTGTGCCCAAACGCAGCCACCTGTGCCCAAACGCAGCCACTTGTGCCTGCCAAACGCAGCCACTTGTGCCTGCCAAACGCAGCCACCTGTGCCCAAACGCAGCCACCTGTGCCCAAACGCAGCCACCTGTGCCCAAACGCAGCCACTTGTGTCCGCCAAACTCAGCCACCTGTGCCCAAATGCAGCCACCTGTGCCCAAATGCAGCCACCTGTGCCCGCCAAATGCAGCCACCTGTGCCCGCCAAATGCAGCCACCTGTGCCCGCCAAATGCAGCCACCTGTGCCCGCCAAATGCAACCACCTGTGCCCAAACGCAGCCACTTGTGCCCGCCAAACACAGCCACCTGTGCCCAAACTCAGCCACCTGTGCCCATTAAATGCAGCCATCACTGACCCCCCACAATTACTTTCTTTTAATAAATATATTACAATGGATGGTGTGCCCCCGCTGTATGTGCTTTTAAAAAACGATGTCACTTCATACCAAATTTCGCCGGTATACGATCATGTGACTCCCGGCCGTCCCGCCCCTCTCCGCTCTCCTCTTCCCTCTCCGCTCACGTGTCTCCTGAGTCCTGACGTCAGCGGGGAATTCTCAGTCCCGCCCGCTGACTATAGTTATCGTATCAGAAGAGAGGCGGGCGGGACTGAGAAATCCCCGCTGACGTCAGGACTCAGGAGACGGAAGCGGACAGCGAAGAGGAGAGCGGAGAGGGGCGGGGCGGGGCGGGCCGGGAGTCACATGATCGTATACCGGCGAAGTTCGGTATGAAGTGACATTGTTTTTTAAAAAGCACATACAGCGGGGGCACAGCATCAATTGTAACACATTTATTAAAATAAAGACGTTTTAAAAATTTGCTCGAGCGCTTTCCCGGGAGGAGCGGGGCTACTAATGACGTCACCGAACATCGATTTTCGGGTTTTTATGCATCGATGCCGCATCGGGGACACCCGAATCGCGATGCAACGATTAATTTCAGCACCCCTACTTGATATCCATCTCACATTGTCTAATTTAAGAAAATAGAATTAACTTGATGCAATAGGGGAATGTCACATTTATAAATCATACCAGTCAGGGTAGGAGGAGAAACATGAGGGGGGGAATGGTGGGTGGGGACATGGGTGAGGAGATAAGGGGAAGGAGGAGGCATATAGGAGGTGGTGAGGGGAAAAACTGTTCGGTCCCTGTATGGCTCACAGAATTTCCAACAGAGCAGCAGTTATGCATAGTACTATAACCTCCCCACTAAGTAGTCCAGGGCAACCAGACTTTGTCAAACTTCCAGGGGCAACCCTGACTAATGTAGGTCAACTTATACAGAGGCAGGGCAGCATTCATTTTATTTTTCCAGGATGAGAGGGTGGGGGGGCAGGCGGAAGACCACTTACAGATAATTTCTTTTTTGGCATAGTAGAGGATGAACGAGATTAGAAGCTTACTGTGGTGTGGTCTTTGCTCGTCCTCATATATTCCCAATAGGGCCAACTCCGGTGTTCTGGGGACAGACAAGTCCAGCCGGACATTTAATTGCTCAAATACCCCCTACCAAAAAGCCGCGGGGCAATCCCAAAACATATGCACATAGGTACCAATCTGCGTCCGGCATCGGGGGCAGTATGGATCCCTATCGGGATACATCCTGGACAGTCTTGCCGGAGCAAAGTAAATTCTATGTAGGAATTTTATTTGTGTCAATTTATCTCCGGCCGAGATTACCAATTTGGGACCATGCTCCAGGCAGTCCTCCCAGTCCTCCTTGTCCAGGGCGGGGATATCTAACTTCCATGCATTCCACAGCCTATCCATTTTGGGCGAGTCCTTGGGCAGCAGGGTATTATATAAAGCAGAGAGAGGCTTCTCTAAGTCACTGCAGGATAATAGGTCCTCCACTGGGTCTAGTTGAAGGCGTGGGGGCACAGGGAACTGTGCCCTGGCTGCATGGTGTAACTGGGCATAACGGAAGTACATCCATCCCGGAAGCTCATATGTCCTGGACATCTGTGCAAAGGATATCGATGAACCAGTGGGCATGATGTCTTTCAGTGTTTTTATGCCAAATCCTGCCCATACCTGGGGATCGGGGATCGTTCGAAAATGAGGTAGGTTAGGTTTCCCCCAGAGAGGCTGGGCAGGTGCCCATTGCTCCGCGAGGGAAAACCTACATCTGGCCGTATTCCACACTTGAATCATTGCCCTTGTTGGGGCAGGTATCTCCGCATAAGCTTTCACCCCTCTGTACACTAAATTTTGTAGTGCCTGCATAGACCCTAGCCAAGCCGCCTCCACACACACCGCGGCATTAGATTGTTTCTCTTCAAACCACCAGTAGGTCGTTATAAGCATCGCAGCCCAGTAGTAGGTCCTTAAATTGGGGAGAGCGAGCCCTCCCAACTGTATGGGCAATTGCAGTGAGGATTTTGCCAGTCGTGGAACAGAACCATTCCAGATAAAAGAAATGACACATCTGTCCACCTCCCGGAAGAAGGACACCGGAATCCAAATCGGACTATTTCGGAAGAGGTAATTAAACTTGGGTAGTAGCATCATTTTAAAAATGTTTTTATACGCCCCAGTAGGTTTAAGGGGAGTCCAGACCATTATTGACATCTCTCCTTGAGGAGACGAAGCAGAGAGAGCATGTTAAGACTATAATACTGGGCAACAACCCTGGTCACCCTAATCCCGAGATACTTGAACTCCGATACCCATGTCAGAGGCGCACTGTTAGCCACACCAGAAGCCCGGCTGTCCAGGGGAAAGAGGACCGATTTTGACCAATTTATACGGATCCCTGACAGGGTGCCAAATTTGTCAAAAAGGTCCAGGGCAGCTGCTAAGGACAGCTCTGCATCATTTAAATAGAGCAGTGCATTGTCCGCATATAGGGATATTTTCTCTTGAAGTCTGCCTATCTGCAACCCCCTGACCTCCAAAGATTCCCTAAACAAGGGGTTCTACCGCGAGGGCAAATAAACTAGGTGACAACGGACATCCTTGACGATTGCCTCTGTGGAGCTGGAAGGGATCAGAGATTCTGTCGTTTGTGTGTACCCTAGCCCTTGGTGCCCGATATAGCAACTGGATCCAGGTCCAAAACCAAAATGGTTGCAGCACACCCCAGAGATATTCCCACTCCACAGAGTCAAATGCCTTCTCAGCGTCAAGAGAGGCGAGCACCCTATTTCCAGTATTGTCATGTGTTATGGACAAGTTGAGGAAAAGACGTCTTATATTGATATCCGTGCCCTTGCCCAGCATGAAACCAGTCTGATCAGCATGGATCAGTGTTGATATAACCGACGATAGGCGTGTGGCTAGGATCTTGGCCAGAATTTTTGCTCTAGCAAATTCTAAGCTCTGTTCCAGCACTATAGCCTCCAGCAGACTATTTGCTCTGTACCAGCACTGTGGCTTCATGAGACTCGTTGCTCCGTACCAGTACAGAAGCCTCCATCAGACTCTTCAACATTCAGCACTTCCGATACCGTGATTCTGTGTCCGATACCTGGCATGATTCCTAGAACAGTCAATCAGAAGTCATGTTTTATTATTTTGGATTAGTCAACGCTTAAGAGGTCACACATGCTTTTTATTGAGTTATTGGAGTTTACATTGTGTTTATTAAAGGGACTCTGGTCAGTTGCCTGTAAAACAAAAATTACAGTTCTCTGTGACTCTGTTGCCCCGTACACACGGTCGGACTTTGTTCGGACATTCCGACAACAAAATCCTAGGATTTTTTCCTACGGATGTTGGCTCAAACTTGTCTTGCATACACACGGTCACACAAAGTTGTCGGAAAATCCGATCGTTTTAAACGCGGTGACGTAAAACATGTACGTCGGGACTATAAACGGGGCAGTGGCCAATAGCTTTCATCTCTTTATTTATTCTGAGCATGCGTGGCACTTTGTCCGTCGGATTTGTGTACACACGATCGGAATTTCCGACAACAGATTTTGTTGTCGGAAAATTTTATCTCCTGCTCTCCAACTTTGTGTGTCGGAAAATCCGATGGAAAATGTCCGATGGAGACCACACACGGTCGGAATTTCCGACAACACGCTCCGATCGGACATTTTCCATCGGAAAATCCGACCGTGTGTACGGGGCATGTCAGTTCTCTGTGGCAGCACTGCAGCCTTCATCAGACTCCTTGCTTTGTACTGACACTGCAGATTCCATCTGACTTACTGGTCTATACCAGCATTGCAGCCTCCATCAGACTCTTTGCTCAACCATTGCTGTGCCCTCTTTTACAGGGAATTGCCATTTTTAATTATTGTGCAATCCGCAACCAGAACATATTATCTAAAAGGTAACACTGGTTCTAAACAAAAACTGTTACTCCCACCAACCAGACACCTTTCACACCGAATGCAATGTGGCATCTGTGTGATTCAGTTGGTCCTGACCTCCTAGAACTACCCTGTCAACTGTCTGACCTCACGCACTCCTTGTTGAAAAGTGGTTTTATGAGGACAGGCAGTTGACATGCCAGCAAATGTTAGATATGAATTGACATCTGACCCCCTGACAGAAGCTAAAGTGTCAAATACTGGCTAAGTTTACATTGTACAGAAATTGCCCATGCAGACAAGGGGCCCCAGTAGTTTAAATACACTGTGCTTTTAAAAAAAAAGAAAGTTAGATGCAGATGCCATACCAGTAGGCCCTTCTGTCCCTCATCAAGCCTGACCCAGATACTCCCTTGTTGATATCCTTATATCATGTGTTAACTGCAGGACAAAGCAGTGGAAGAAATAGTGCCCCATCTGTATTAGTGGAAGGAGTAGTGCACCGCCCCCATCATTGGCATTAGTGGAAAAAATAGTGCCCCATCATTGGTATTAGTGGAAGGAATAGTGTCCCATCATTGGTATTGGTGGAAGGAATAGTGCCCCATCATTGGTATTGGTGGAAGGAATAGTGCCCCATCATTGGTATTGGTGGAAGAAATAGTGCCCCATCATTGGTATTGGTGGAAGGAATAGTGCCCCATCATTGGTATTGGTGGAAGGAATAGTGCCCCATCATTGGTATTGGTGGAAGGAATAGTGCCCCATCATTGGTATTGGTGGAAGGAATAGTGCCCCATCATTGGTATTAGTGGGAGGAATAGTGCCCCATAAAGGCAAGCAAACGGCCACAGTTTGGAGACCACTGCTGTTTATGAACCCAAAGGTTTGACATGGCTATTATGCAAGATTAAAAATTGTCATGTACAAGAGTACGGCCACGTACAGCCATTCACTTATGTCAGGGAGTTCATGGCACCTGCACCTCCTTGGGAGCGCAAAAGCACCAGGAAATATAGGCTAGGCATATAAAATTGCTATAAATCGCCATGTGCATGAACCCTAATGTCCCGTACACACGATTGGACTTTCCTACAATTAAACTATGGATTTTTGTTCAAATGATGTTGGCTCCAACTTGTCTTTCATACACACGGTCACACAAATGTTGGCCAACAATTACAACCGTGGTGACGTACAAGACGTACGTGACATCTCCATTGCGAACGCTAGTTTTACAAGACCGAGCGCTTCCGGCTCATACTTGACTCTGAGCATGCATGGACTTTTGTCCGATGGACTTGTGTACACACGATCGGAAAGTCCGAAGACAAACATTTGTTGGCAGAAAATTTGAGAACCTGCTAGCCAAAATTTGTTGGCGGAAAGTCCAACAACAAATGTTTGATAGAACATACACACGGCCCGACTTTCCGCCAACAAGCTCACGTCCAACATTTGTTGTCAGAAAATCCGATCGTGTGTATGGGGCATTGGGGTTCATTCACAAAGGCATATGAATGTTTTCTGCATGAATGCAGGTCCTTGCTGGCAGAAGATCCTGCAGAAAATATGCATCTAATATACTCGCGCTTAGATGTGTACAATTCTTCTTTCATTCAAATGAGTGGCAACAAGTTTACACGCGTACAGGTTTAGGCATGTTTGCACGTAAAATCTGCCAATCTGTGTGGCCCTGAATCCAGAGGTGGCCTACTTTTTTTTCTGCACAGCTAAATGCAATGCATATTTTCACAGGTAGGTACAGTCATGTGCATGTGCTTATTGATTACTACAGTGCTGCGTTCAGATGCACACAAAACTATGCGCAGTACGCATCACAATGCAGCTTTTTTTGTGCCTGTGTGAATGGTGCCTAAATGTTAAAGCTTTATTGGGCTGTGTTTGATGTGAAATCACCTACAGAAGAGAACATTGATGTGTCGTCCTCCAGATTTGTCTGTCCCTGTTTGTTTTGTATTTCTTTGAATGTGGAAAATGTTACGATACTTGTGCCTGAAAATTACAACATTATTATTATTATTATTATTATTATTAATAAACAGGATATAGCAGCAACAGTTTGCGCAGCGCTTTACAACATGAGGGCAGACAGTACACTTTCAATACAGGAGGAATCAGAGGGCCCTGCTCGTTAGAGCTTACAACATAAACTTATTTAGAATCAATCTGAGTCAGATAGGTTTCACTGGCATTTTTTCTTTTCCTTTGAGGTTTTGTGTGTGCGCGAGCTTTTTAAATATATATGGACCTAACTGTATCGCTCTACACCAATTTAGAGCTGATCTCAAAGGATAAGTCCACCTTTCATAACATGTTATTTCCATATTCGGGGTGTAACATGTTACGAACAGACTGACCCTCACTTGCCCCAGCTCTGACAGCTAGCGGGGATCTTCTCTCTCTTCCCCCTGCTAGTTGTCACAATTTTAAAAAATGTGTGGAAGCGGTGCTCCACCCTCCCAGCCACGCCACTCTTTCACAGTCTTCTGTGAATGTAAAACTACAAGTCCCGACAGTCTACGGACACATATATATACACTAACAGGTCTGCAGCAGCTCGCTGGTCTGCTGATCACTGGTGCAATGCTTTAGACTCCAGAAGCAAAAAATAATAAATGCACATTTTTCTACCTGCAAAAAATGTGCATTTATTTTTTGTTTAAAGGTAAACTTAAAGTGGAAGTCCATGCAAAACTAAAATCCCTGCATCTATAGCCACCAACATTCTAACACTAACCTATCTAGCCCTGAAAAGAAAAAAATCTGTATACATACCTTTTCTACAGGCGATCCGACCCGATTTCAAGCGGCGGAAGCTCTGATCCCACACTGAGCTGTCAGCCACGGCTCCGCTGTGTGGGTGGGTGCAGAGGACACGTCCGTCAACTGGAGCCCCGTAGTAACTCTATGGGTGATGTCACTTTCCATAATGCACAAGAAAGCCTGCAAATAGTTTGCTGAAGACAAACAGACTAAGGACATGGATTACTGTGGTCTGATGAGACCAAGATAAACTTATTTGGTGTCAAGCGTGTGGGGCAGCAGCCAGGCGAGGAGTACAAAGACAAGTGTGTCTTGCCTACAGTCAAGCATGATGATGGGAGTGTCATGGTCTGGCGGAACTGGGGAGCTACAGTTCATTGAGGGAATCCTGAATGCCAACATGTACTGTGACATCAGTGGCAGCTGGTGCTCAAAATTTTTTGGGGGGGCGCAAATAAACTGAAAGATGCTGAAAAAAAAAAACCATCATTTGCAGCCTCGCTGTACCATCAATCGCAGCCACTGTGCCCTATCAAACGCAGCCACTGTGCCATTAAACACTGCCACTGTGCCATTAAACGCTGCCACTGTGCCCCATCAGATGCTCCCACTGTGCCATATTAAATGCTGCCAGTGTTCCCCCCGCCCACCATCTGCCATCTACTTACTCTGTCTCGGTAGCATAGCTCCTCAATGATCCTCGATTCCTTCTCCTGTCCTCTCATCCCGTCGTCTGCTATGATTGGACACCTGATAGGCGTCCAATCACAGCGCCTCTCATTTCAGCCAATCAGGTGATGGGTAACAGATCCGAGCACCTGATTGGCGGAGAGGCGGTTTAGTGTTAGGAAAGCGAATATTCATTTGCTTTTCTAACATAGCTGAGTGACCTTTTTTGACGCCTATTAGAGCCTATGGCTCTAATCAAGTGCTTCAAAAACACCCCCCCCCCCACTGTAATTCAGGCGCCCGACGCTCAAAAAGGGGCTGGGCGCCTGAATAGGGGGTGGCAGTGGTGGCCATAGATTCATGCAATGCATGAATCTATCTACTGGTGAGAGGGGGGGGGATAACCCACCCTCCCTTCGGAGACTGGGCCGCAGGGCAGTATTCCAACATGATAACAACCCCAAACACACCTCCAAGATGACCACTGTCTTGCTAAAGAAGCTGAGGGTAAAGGTGATGGACTGGCCAAGCATGTCTCCAGACCTAAACCCTATTGAGCATCTGTGGGGCATCCTCAAACGGAAGGTGGAGAAGCGCAAGGTCTCCAACATCCACCAGCTCCGTGATGTCCTCATGGAGGAGTGGAAGAGGACTCCAGTGGCAGCCTGTGAAGCTCTGGTGACGTCCATGCCCAAGAGGGTTAATGCAGTTCTGGAAAAATAGTGGTGGCCACACAAAATATTGACACTTTGGGCCAAATTTGGACATTTTCACTTAGGGGTGTACTCACTTTTGTTGCCAGTGGTTTAGACATTAATGGCTGTGTGTTGTGTTATTTTGAGGGAACAGCAAATTTACACTGTTATACAAGCTGTACACTCACTACTTTACATTGTAGCAAAGTGTCATTTCTTCAGTTTTGTCACATGAAAAGATATAATAAAATATCTACAAAAAATGTGAGGGGTGTACTTACTTTTGTGAGATACTGTAGATACCTTTGAAGATACCAGGGGCCCGACTTGAGGCCCCCTTCATTAAGAAAGTTGACCGTCACTGTGTTTAATGCCTGGTACTCGCGATGAGGTTATCAGGTGAATGATCACCCTTTTTTTTTTTTTTTTTTTTTGTATGCTAGTTTCATATCGGAAATTAATAGTTTACTAGAGTGACAAAAATTCTTGTACAACAGAATAAAAATTTTTGTAAGTATTGTAATGTATTTGTATTGCATTTTCGAATGACAACTGTGCTGATCAAAACAAAAATCGTACAACCTGGTATCATACAAGAAAACATTTTGGTTTTGTCAGAATATTTTCAGGTGAACTGTCGTTATCGGCTCTTGAAAGCTGTGTATTAACGATCAGATTATCATACGATCGATTCAAAAGTGGTATTTTTCTTACGACTTTCTGATCGTGTGTACGGGAATCATGCTGTTATAACAATCCTTTAATGAATTCTATTACGTACCTGTGGAATACAACCATTCCTATTTTACTGATAACAAAACCTGCAAAGAGTATGTTGTGGTGGAAATTCAGAAAGCACAGGCTTGATTTGGCATCACATCTCACCGATTCTTTCGCAATGGAGGGAAATAAATGTACGCCTTCAATAAACTGCAGGTTTGTTAGCATTATGTATTTATTAGCATGTTGCAACAGTGAATTATAATAGCAGCCAATCATAGATTGGCTTCAGAACTGAATCCGACTGGTGAAACCTGGTTTCTGATTAGTAGCAGTCAGGTACTGCAATCCATGTCTCTGTATACTTTATTACTAAATATGTATATACCAAATTTAATAACTGTAAATTTCTCTGTTGCGCAAACCCAGGCTTGACGCAAGTAATCCTGAATGTATATGGCCTCATTACTAGCCAGTTTTTATTGTTTATTTTCCAGCAAATTCTGCAGGCTGAGACATATTTTTTGTTTCCTATGCATTTATTACAATGAGTTGTGGTTTTGTATTGTTCGCTGGGTAGAAATCATCTGATTTATCATGCACAGACTTAATTTGATCATCACCACCTAATAGAAATATTCCAAATTCTTGAGAAATGCTTGTAATGCAGCATCATGGAATAGCTTTGTGCCTTTTAACTAGTAAATAATTACAGCCTCTCTTACATAAGGTACATTTTTAATCCTGTTGGCACACCCAGACAGATGAAGTATGAATTAAAAGTGCATAATCAGTGTCTTATTCAGGCCATTTGCAGCAATGTGCTTCATCTTGTTCGCCAACAAGCCGTAATGATGTCATTATAGCACGCAAGGAAACAAAAAGGTCATGGGTATTTTACTATGAGCGGCCATACGCACATTAGCCTGACAAAGTATGTTTCACTCCTGCTAGAGCTCATTAAGGCGAGGTATAGATTATTAGTGTTTTCAGTTTTAAAGGGAAAAAAACTGTATTTAAGAAAAGTTTGGCTCCACTTTAATGTTTTCATTTTGAATAGCATAGGGAAGAGGTAGAAGCTCTGCTGTTTGCAACATCTTTGGGGTTTATCCTGGTGACCATTGTCCTAAGACAGCAACCTAACGTTTTTAAAAGAGAGATTCGGAATTGGAAAAACACACACACACTGACCTAGGTAGACGCAGCATCAGTCCAGTACTGCATCTGTCCCCCGCCACCTTTAGATTGAGAACTGGGCAATCAAAGACTGCTGATCGCTCAGTTCTTGGGTCCGCACTGACCAGAGCGTGGTGACTGCCAGTCAACAGCTCTCTGTGGGGCGGCACAGTGGTGTAGTGGGTAGCACTCTCGCCTAGCAGTAAAGAGGGTCACTGGTTCAAATCCCAACCACGACACTACCTGCCTGGAGTTTGCATGTTCTCCCTGTGCCTGCGTGGGTTTCCTCCGGTACTCCGGTTTCCTCCCACACTCCAAAGACATGCTGGTAGGTTAATTGGCTTCTGTCCAATAATGGGCCCTAGTATATGAACGGGAGTTAGGGACCTTGAATTGTGGGCTCCTTGAGGGGGTAGGGACCAATGTGAGTGTGTGATGTATGTGTGGAGCACTGTGTAAATTGACAGCGCTATATGGGTACCTTAAATAAATAATATATAATAGAGGAGCATCTTAAGGAGACACAATGTACAGGGATAGGGACAATTGTAGACACACACCTACACTCAGGTTGAACTGGCTGGACTGGTGTCTTTATTCAACCTTACTTACTATGTAACTATGCTCTGCCCCTTGAGCAGTCACTGAAGCGCCAGGCTGTGGACGGGGTGAGAGCGGCTAACAGCCTCTTAGCAGCGTGCTAAGACGCTCGGCCACCTGCTGGTCAGGCATCTGGGTGGATCCTGACAAGTCTGGACTGGCTGAGAGACGTCAGCCAACAGCAGGCCACAGGAGTGCAGAATGAAGTGCACTCCAGTGATCCCCAGGAGAAGTAGGCCCAAAGGTGCTTTAGCCCTACTTTTCCTTTAGGGTGGCCATTGGAACAGAAGATGGAGAGACACATACAATGGGAAAACCAGTTTGGATGAGAACAGTTTGAGCTCGCTTACACTATTAGTTGGGGGCAGTAAAAACCACACAGCTGAGCCACATTTTTACCACCCCTCGGCCACTCCCCTTTTGCTGGAATGGCAGTGGCCAGGGGTGTACACATGCTATGCTTTGTGGCTGCGGCAGGAATTATGACCCCTGGCGCACTTAGCAGGCACTACCAGCTGCCCAATGTGACCCATTCAAATGAATGATGTGAGGCCCAGAAGGACCTAGTATGGATATGGAGGGACGACCTGCACGCTGTGTTTTTTTTTTTTTTTCGATTCAATTGATCATATGTGCGATTCAGATGCATTCCCATAGAAGGTAATGAGCCTGGAATTTGCATCTGAAATGCACCGCAGTGCTCAGAAAACACACAAGACTCTTTTAAAATTTGCAGCAAATTTGCACTGCCACTGCACTGCATATATGTGAACTGGCTTCATAGAAAGCCGGTTTGATTCATGTCATGCAAATTGCATGTGGTTCAAAATGCATCCAATTTGCATATATGTCAAAGGAGCTTTACAAAGTGATGAAGCCAGAGACCGGCAGGCAAATAGAAGTGTATGCCAGATATCCACTGTGCTCCTAATTTCATGTGTGAGCTGACAACACATTGCCTCTGCTTCACTGAAATCCCAAGCAGTGTCGACAGCCCTGCCTGCTGAACTACAGAACTCTGCCTATCCCCCGCTCCTCCATCCCACTCTACATATATACATTGATTTATTTTCCAGCAAAACAACACTGTGACCTTGACTCCTAAGAGTATTTCATGCACACTTTCTGTAGGGGAAAGGCTCTTGGGAGATGTAGTTCTGGGGGGTGTGCCTGCGTCAGTTGGAACTAAACTTCTTATGCCCCGTACATACGGTCGGATTTTCCGACGGAAAATGTGTGATAGGACCTTGTTGTCGGAAATTCCGACCGTGTGTAGGCTCCATCACACATTTTCCATCGGATTTTCCGACACACAAAGTTGGAGAGCAGGATATAAAATTTTCCAACCACAAAATCCGTTGTCGGAAATTCCGATCGTGTGTACACAAATCCGATGGACAAAGTGCCACGCATGCTCAGAATAAATAAAGAGATGAAAGCTATTGGCCACTGCCCCGTTTATAGTCCCGACGTACGTGTTTTACGTCACCGCGTTTAGAACGATCGGATTTTCCGACAACTTTGTGTGACCATGTGTATGCAAGACAAGTTTGAGCCAACATCCGTAGGAAAAAATCCATGGATTTTGTTGTCGGAATGTCCGAACAAAATCCGACCGTGTGTACGGGGCATAACAGCTGCAAGACTTTTAAAAGCCTGGTAACGACGAAACAGGGAGCTATAAGAGACTTTTCCCTCAACAGGAACAATGTAAAAGAAAAGTTAATGCCAGGGACATGCCCTAGAGGGGGAGAGGAAAGTTTAAGGTTAAATTGCGGTAATGACTGGAGGTGTAGTATAAGCACTACGCTTTGAATAAAATCTTTATTTTACTGTGGAAGGTTTGAACTGGGTCTCCTATCTTCAGGAGCACACTGTGTCTTATCTTTGCCAGCCATCCTTCAGCATAAGATCAAAGGGAAGAGCATAGCAATTAATATCTTTTTTATTTATTTATTTTTTTACATCCTTATCTATTCTTAATTTATCTGTCAGCTTATGTAGTTAATTTGTCTGAAAATCATTTATGAGGTCTTTGACTTCCCAGGCTTTGAACTATTGGTTTACTGTGATAAAAGTAATGAGACAAAGGGATACTTAGACAGGGAAACTACAGTGTGTGTGTGTGTGTGTGTGTATATATATATATATATATATATCTCAAAACATATACAGCGCTGGTAGAAAATATATAACCACACCATAAATAAACTAAATATAAAGTGCTTAGTGCAATATTGCTATCCATAAATAACATAGGTGGATATTAATATACAATAAGTGCAATACAAAAATCGGCTGCTACTTGCCAATAAACCACATATGTAAAGTGCAAATTACAAAAGATAAGCAATCGGTGCTACCCAGTTGCTAGAAAAAATAACATAGGTAGTGAATATTGATATGCAGTAGGTGCAATACACAAATCGGCTGCTACTTGCCAATATACCACATATATAAAGTGCAAATTACAAAAGATACGCAATCGGTGCTACCCAGTTGCTGGAAAAAAGTGAAAAGTATATTGTGTACAAAGTTAAAATAATGGGTGCTGGTAAATAATCCTAAATAAATACCATCCGCTGGGCTACTACACAGGGCACAAGGCTCTTAACAACAGCCTCACTGGAACGCAAACAGCAGCTCTTCACCCTGTACTGTCAGTCAATCACCATGGATGTTATAAAGTGATGCCTCTGATGTAAATACAGATAAGAAATGGCTGATGTTCATAACATATAGGTCATGTACTTGCAGATGTCGACCCCAAAAAACAAAAAGAAAGGCAATATGGTGAAGTATTGCGGAGCTAAAAAGTCACTTGCGCATCAAAGCGCTACTCACAGAATCCTTGGTTGCAATCAGGCATGTCAGAAAACTTCCGCGATCGCCGCTTACAGCGTGCGTTCCACTGGAACAGGAAGAAGCGTCACTGGTTAGACGTGAGCCGGATGTTTCGTCGACGCGTTTCGCCCCTCCCCCAGGGCGTCATCAAAGGACTTAACCTTAAGGACTGAACCAACCTGTTAGTTTTTTTTTTTTTTTCATACAATTACTGCCACCAGCTACAGCTATACTTGGCAGCAGTAATCATTGTATTCTGACGATGGGGACATCTCCCGTGTCAGAATACAATAAAACAGCGGGAGGGATTCCTCCTCATCATCATGTTGATGGAGGAATCAAGTGTTTTTCTTTCCTTCAACCCATGGTTGAAGGAAAGAAACTTTAACAATCTATAGCCAGCCTAAAGCAGCCCATAGACAGAGCGATTTTCTTTCGTTCATTATTGAGTTGGCCCACCCTTTGCAGCTATAACAGCTTCAACTCTTCTGGAAAGGCTTTCTACAAGGCTTAGGAGTGTATATGGGAATGTTTGACCAGTCTTCCAAAAGCGCATTTGTGAAGTCAGGCTCTGATGTGGACAAGAAGACCTGGCTCGTCATCTCCACTCTAATTCATCCCAAAGGTCTTCTATCGCGTTGAGGTCAGGATTCTGTGCAGGCCAGTCAAGTTCCTCTACCCCAAACTCGCTCATCCATATCTGAGGACCTTGAGGTTACCATGAATGCCAACATTGTATTGTGACATACTGAAGCAGAGCATGATCCCCTCCCTTTGGAGACTGGGCTGCAGGGCAGTATTCCAACATAACAACCCAAAACACACCTCCAAGATGACCACTGCCTTGTAAAAAAAAGCTGAGGGTAAAGGTGGTGGACTGGCCAAGCATGACTCCAGACTTAAACCCTATTGAGCATCTGTGAGGCATCCTCAAACAGAAGGTGGAAGAGCGCAAGGTCGCTAACATTCACCAGCTTTGTGATGTCATCATGGAGGAGTGGAAGAGGACTCCAGTGGCAACCTGTGAAGCTCTGGTGAACTCAAAGCCCAAGAGGGTTAAGGCAGTGCTGGAAAATAATGGTGGCTACACTTTTGGCCCAATTTGGACATTTTCACTTAGGGTAGTACTCACTTTTGTTGCCAGCAGTTTTGACATTAATGGCTGTGCGTTGAGTTATTTTGAGGGGACAGCAAATTTACACTGTTATACAAGCTGTACACCCATGAATACCAACATGTACTGCACTCATGCACCCCAACATGACACTCCCACCACCATGCTTGACTGTAGGCAAGACACATTTGTCTTTGTACTCCTCACCTGGTTGCCGCCACACATGCTTGACACCATCTGAACCAAATAAGTTTATCTTGGTCTCATCAGACCACAGGACATGGTTTCAGTAAGCCGTGTCCTTAGTCTGCTTGTTTTCAGCAAACTGTTTGCGGGCTTTCTTGTGCATCATCTTTAGAAGAGGCTTCCTTCTGGGACGACAGCCATGCAGACCAATTTGATGCAGTGTGCGGTGCATGGTGTGAGCACTGACAGGCTGACCCCCCAGCCCTTCAACCTCTGTAGCAATGCTGGCAGCACTCATACGTCTATTTCCCAAAGACAACCTCTGGATATGACGCTGAGCATGTGCACTTAACTTTTTTGTCGACCATGGCAAGGCCTGTTATGAGTGGAACCTGTCCTGTTAAACCGCCGTATGGTCTTGGCCACCTTGCTGCAGCTCAGTTTCAGGGTCTTGGCAATCTTCTTATAGCCTAGACCATCTTTATGTAAAGCAACGATTCTTTTTCAGATCCTCAGAGAGTTTTGTGCCATGTTGAACTTCCAGTGACCAGTATGAGAGAGTGAGAGCGCTAACACTAAATTTAACACACCTGCTCCTCATTCACACCTGAGACCTTATAACACTAATAAGTCACGTGACATTGGGGGTGGGAAAATGGCTAATTGGGCCCAATTTGGACATTTTCACTTAGGGGTGTACTCACTTTTGTTGCCAGTGGTTTAGACATTAATGGCGGTGTGTTGAGTTATTGTGAGGGGACAGCAAATTTACACTGTTATACAAGCTGTACACTCACTACTTTACATTATAGCAAAGTGTCATTGCTTCAGTGTTGTCACATGAAAAGATAATAAAATATTTACAAAAATGTCTGGGGTGTACTCACTTTTGTGAGATACTGTATATATAATGCCATATATTGTTACCTTAAATATACTATATGTCATTATATTATTATTATTATTTTACAGGATCTATATAGCACCAACAGTTTACGCAGTGCTTTATAACATAAGAGTAGATCGTACAATTACGGTACAATTTAAAGCGGAGCTCCACCCAAAAGGAGAAGCTTCGCTTGTTCGCACTCTCTTCCACCCCCACTTGTCGGATCAGCTCAGGGTGCTGACAGTAATGTACAGCTATATACTGTATATGAATATATGATTATCATTTAGTACATGCCAGTGCAATTTACTCTGCTGTTTTATTCTGTGGGGTTTCTAAACATCAATTTTTATAATGTGTGAAATAAAAGATTTTTTTTTTGGTGTGTTACCTCTTTAAAGGTCCTATTTTCAGTAGTTTTGTCTGTAGAGTCTGATGTGCTTTCTATAACCCTATAAATAACTAAACATTCAATAAGCTAAAATATTATTTGTGTATTAGCTTGTCAACTTTTTGTATCTTTTTAGAATGTTCTGATATACAGAAAAAATGGCAGCCAACCCCCTACATCTTCTCGCTTTTGTATGCACAACTGACTAGCCAGGCAATACACCCTAGTCTGCATATGCTTTGATTGCTAATTCTTAGCCATATGATGGGAGTCAATTTTAATCTTGTGCACAGGCTTTTTCTGTAGAAGGCACCCACCCACCCATACAGCAAAAGAGAAAACCATCAGCTGTAACCTATAATGTATGTTTGCTGTCCGTTTATATCTTACCTGGAGCTCCTCTTTAGGAATAAGTCATTACCAGCTCTTTTCACTGCGTGGCAATCAGCTAAGTGATGCTGGTACACAGCTGCAAACTGTAGGTAGCTGCTCTCATTCTTTCAGTCCACCCACAGTACAATTGCGTGAGCTTCCTGCTCATTTAAATAGAGGTGGCTGGGATCCTGACCCCCGGTTTCTGTAAGATCCTAATGAGTTACTTCACTGCTTGAACCGATGGCAGGGGCCCAAATGAAAGCTGAAACTAAAACACTTGGCATTAGATCTTTATTTTGTGCTCCCACATACACTAGTATTTTTCAGGAAAAAAACTGTTTACTGTGTAGCTGATGAAAAATGTCATAGAGCGAAAGCTGTCTGGCGTTAGCTGTTATATACATCCTTGCACATCAGATGGATCTGTTGTAAACTGCTGCTATTGAGCTACTCAATAAGCCTATATGGGACGAGCTTTTATTCCTTTCAAGTTTTTTTTGTAAAAACTTGTCCCATATGGACTTATTGTCAGGGCATGCAGAAAACAACTTCCATGTACACAAGGTCCTAATTTGGCCGAAGATAGATTGGATGTAACAAAAGAATAACCCAGTATTTAGCAAGATGGGATAGTTATAGTTTTAAAAACCTTTCCGGAAACGCCCAGCCTTGGGTAATCTAATTTTGCAATCACCTTAAAAATGGCACAGTATAATGGAAGCTTTAATTATAGAAGTTATGTATTCACTTAACAGTGATTAACTGTAGTATTAACCTTCCCTGGGGATTGGTCTATAAGACCCTGCCCTTTGTAAACCTTAAACATTTAGGAAGGCCTTACTTGTTTTCAATTACAGAGCCTTTAAAAACGACACTTTAAAAAACATGGAACCACCAGGAAGACTGTACCCTTCTTGAAGCAAAGAACCTTTTAGGAAGGCTTGTCTTATTTTATTCTATAGAACTTAAAAAAAGTTCTACCAATTGTTAATGACAGAACCTTTAGAAAAACCCTGCACTTTGTAAACCATGGGACCTCTAGGAAGGTCCTGCTCTTAAAAATCTTTGAATATCCAGGAAGGCCCTACTCATTGTAAACCATTGAAACTCTAGAGGGTACCTACTCTTTATAATTAATTTGTCTTCAGGATGGCCCTACTCATTAAAAAAAATGACCCTCTAGGGAGGCCCTGCTCTTCATAGTCCATTGAACCTTCAGGAAGGCCCTAATCATTGTAAACCATGGAACATCTAGGGAGGTCCTGCTCTTTTTATAGTTCATTGAACCTTCAGAAAGGCACTACTCACCGTAAACTGTGGAACACATCTTTAGAGGTCCTGCTTCTTGTAGTCAGTTGATCCCTCAGGAAAGCCCTACTCATTGTAAACCATGAGACCTCTAGGAAGGTCCTGCTCTTTATACACCATTGAAGCTCCAGGAAGGACCTACTTATTGTAAACCACGAGACCTCTAGAAGGGGCCTGCTCCTCACAAACCATTGAACCTCCAGGATAGCCCTACTCATTGTAAATCATAGAACATCTAGGGAGGTCCTTCTCTTTATAGTCCATTGAACCTTCAGGAAGATTCTTCTCATTGTAAACCATGGAAGATCTAGGAGGGCTCTGCTCAATGTAAGCAATATAATCTTTATATGAAGGCTTTGTTCTTTTATAAACTAGAGATCTTTTAAGAAAGGATGGAAGCAATGATACAGAAAAGGCTTTCCTTTTCACCAGCTTATCAAAACAAGAGGTAGAACAGACAGTCAAACCTGCATTCACACCTAAGCAGAGTATGTTCTTGGTTATTTTAAAAGCACTTTTTCAGGCCTTTCACTAATGTTTTTACCCATGTATCAAACTTCAGGCATTTGCTTTCTGGACTGGGTAAGGGGATAAGAGCAGTTCTAGAGGAGGAGAGGAGTTTTTAAAGCATATTTTACATGTTTTTCAGACTCTCTCATTGAAGTCTATGGGGCCAAAAACCCATGAATACACCCACCCAAAAAGCTCATGTGCTCTTTCTTGAGTGTAGGGTAAATGAGTGTACAAGTGTGAGCAGGAACAAATGGAAAGAATGGGATACTGAATGTGAACATAGGTGTAGGGAAGCAAGCTGAAAAACTCTTAAGTGTGAATGGGGGGCTAAGGCTTTATTTATAGGGGTGATGTATAGCGTGAATGGACTGTTTTTTGCATCATCTGCAACTTCAAGGTGCTGCTTGCAGGCAAATCGTGGAGGTTTATCAGGATGCAGTGGACACAGCCACTGGTCCTAATATGACAGGGTGCAGGTAATCGGCCCCAAACGCACAAGGTATGTGATCATGTCGCTCCCCCTCGCACCTCCAAATTTAGGACTAAAGGCTGTGTCTGTGTACTACATGACCGTAACAAGCACTGCAAAAAACAGCCTGTTTACGCTGTACAGACGACATTGCACGTATGAACAAAGCCTAAGTACACATCTAGTCTTTCAACCACTGGTCTGATTTATATACTACAAGCTCATATTTCAATTTGTGCAGAAAAGTTTCTTTTTAGTTGACTTAATGCAGTTTTTTGGTGTGAATTTCTATTTCCAAGAATATAGCTATTTTTCTTGCATTTTAATGAGCCACCAAGGTCTGCTGCATGCACTTCTGTAGTCTCTACAGTGGTAGAGAATACTTTGTCCTAGGTTCACCCTTTTTATAAGATCCCTGCATTGTAAACCACTTCTAGTAAATGCTCCATAGTTTCAATTGATGTACTCTGAAGGAACCCTCTAAATTTTAAATTCATGGTGATTTCTCTAAAAGTATTCTTAGCCTTGTATTGTTCTCATACCTAGGCTGAACCTGATGTTTCCATTCAATTCATACTTGTTAGGTTCCTGGGTACAAGCTTTTAGTCTTTTAACTATGCATATAGCAGTTGTGTACAACATTACGGAACGTATGTTAAATCCAGCTTGATAGTTTTGGTTAAGCCAATACCTATTCATTTACCTTGTGTGACACCCGTAGAAAAAAAGAAAAAAAATGACTTTAGGTCTCTGAGCTGCACAAAGACAGGAATGCAGCTCTGGCTAACGAAGCATACCAAGCCTATATTTGTAAACTGAGGCAAATCATTTTAGAAATATTTGTATTGGTTCCATAAATATGATATTAAGAAGTAGCTCCGCGTTTGTTGGGACAAGAAAGAAAAAATCCCCTCTGGGTGATCAGTGTACATTGCAGGCATTTTCACAAATTTTGTTGCAGATTCTTACCTTTTTTCACCACGTCCTTTGCAGACTGATTCTGTTGGGGGGGTGGGGGGTTTGGTTCAATATAATCAGCTAGTGCACTCGCATTATTCTGATGAGAAAATATGCAGTGACTGCATCAGTGGAGGCTGGTGCTCAATTTTCTTGGGGGGGGGGGGGGGGGGTCAACGGCTGCCCCAGGCAGCCAACCAACCCCCCCCACCAGTCAGCCAACCAATCAACCACCTCCCCCCTGTGTCTCCTCCTGAGTCCTGGCGGTCGCTTCTCCTCCCAGCCGATCAAGGCTTAGAACTCATGGCCAATAGGGTCTTAGGACAGAAACGGGAAGACCTTTGCGCATAATAATTTGCTAATGGCTAATGTCAGTGCTCTGCACCCCGGGCCCACCCTTTTTGAAGCCAATTAGAGCTTCAGGCTCTAATCATGTGCTTTGAAAAAAAAAAACCCATTGTAATCCATGCGCCTGGCACACTGCGTGTAGATTAGGGGCCGGGCACATGGATTAGGGGGGTGGCGTCCCTGCATGAGCAGCCGCCACTGGTCTGCATCCCTTTAGAAGTACGCAGCCCTTGTAGATTAGCTCACTAAAACCGAAATTCCTATTGCAGTGGATGCCTAAAATCTAACTTGAATCTTGGTGTAGAAATCTGGGAAAATTAGTGAGTTAATCACACAAGCCGTAAATTACATTTCTAGGGGCATTCTTTACACCAGTGGTGTACAGAACTCCTAGATGTCGCCTTGAATTTTCCAGAAAATCACAGCTGCTGCGGATTAAAAAGGAAAGATCATTTCTAATAAATTACAACATGGCTTGTGTAGCAATTGTACATGCTATTTTTTTGTATTAACAAAAGTGGAGTTACCCTTTAAGTTACTGAAGGTTAAGTGCAAGCTGTGCCTATGTGCGAGTAAATCTTCCTGTTTAAAGTTTAAGTTAAAACAACATTTTGTTTTTTATTGATCTGCTGCCCTTCTTCTTGATGTATTGGGTAATAAAGTTCAGTCCCAATCTGGGTAACGAGCTATAGTTCTGGTATTGCGATAAATGGCAGCATTCTTGCCACTTCCAGCGCAAGCAGAACCCAGGAGCCGACCAAATTTTGATCCATGTATAGGCAGGTTGGTTAGACAGAATTTAGCCAGCTATAGCAAGCAGCGATGATCTATATAGTCTGACAGCATAGATGTCTCCCCACTGTCAGAACACAAAGGCATACTGGGGAGGATTCCTACATCCACATACAATGTATGGATGGGGGGAATCAGATCACTTACAGGTTGAACAAAAAAATAAGCTATGGGCTGCTTAACAAATTGAAGCTGAACTCCAGCTAACACTTTATAAACAGTAATTTATGGGATAAAGGTTTTTAGATTAAGTCCTCATGCACACGGACGTTTTTACAGCTGCTTTTTTGAGCTTTTTTTGCAGCTTAAAAAGGCCTGTCTATGTTAGTCTATGGCTTCATGCCCACCTAGGCGTTTTTGAGCTGCAAGTGGCATAGGCGTTTTTAAGCTGTAAAAAAAACCCAGGACCAGTGGGTTCTGAGAGACGTTTTTCAGCTGTAAAAACGCTCTAACGCTGAAAAACGCTCAAAAACGTCATTCACCAACGTTTTTTAGCGTTTTTGATCCATTGAAAAAAAAAATAAATAAATAAATTTGAAAAAAAAAAAAAAAACGCTCAAAAACGCTATTGCAAAAACGCTGAAAAACGCTGAAAAAAGTAAAAAAAAATCACTGCAAAGATACTGGCGTTTTCATAACGTTTTTTTAACAGCCTGTGTGCATGAGGGCTTAGGAATAAAATCTGACCATTGTAAGCATGCCTGTCAGTGTTATATGGTTTGTCTCAACCCTCTAGCTGCCATGTTTGCTGGACAGCTTGGTCTGTTAAAGGTTACAAGCTGAAAAACAGATTCACTGGCCAGATCACCAGGTGAAATTAAGGGGGGAAAAAAAGGCAAAAAAATTAAAACTACTACATCCTAAGAATTGGTAAACTGCAATATAATAAAATGTTGTTTTGGGGTTTCATTACTGCTTTAAGTCACGTGACACCAACTTGAGTCTGCAGCTAACCTTTTTCCTAGGCTACATCTTTTAAAATCGGGAGTAGGACAATGGCATCATATGACTGATTTTGAAAGCTTTTTTTTTTAGTACTTTAAGGCTTTGCTCATACCTATGCAGGTACAGTGGTGTGCATGTTTTTATGCGTTGCGTTTTGGGCACACCATTCATTTCAAAGCGTAGACCTATGTGTGGAAATCGCAGAAAAGAAGAGTATGACACATGTCTGTTTACACCCGCCACTCCATAGAGGGCAATGGATAGTCCGATCAGGTCCGCCTGTGTGAAAGGTGCCTAAGACAGATCAGCCCCTGTTGCAACCTCTACATAGTTACAATGTTACAGTACAAATACTGTAGCTGCTGACTGTTAATATTAGGACACTTGCCTGGCCAGGAATTCAGCAGTGTCCTTACCCAAGACAATTTTTCTACTGGCTATAGAGTGCTGGTGCCGCCATCTTGACTAAGGGAAACCGGCAGTGAAGCCTTGTCGCTTCACAGCCGGATTCCTACTGCGCATGCGGGTAGTACACTACGCTTTGTGAATGGGCTGGCTGCGGGGGAAGGAAGTGGGGGACTGAACTTCCTGCTCTGTTTGGCGTGGCAAACTGAGCCGAAAATGGGAGCAGATACCTGTCAAAACCAGGTAGCCCCCCCATTGGGGGAGGAGGCAGACAAGCAAAGCTTCTCCTTTTTGGGTGGAGCTCCACTTTCAGTCTCAAACAAAGAGCACTGTGCCTTCTACACACACCCAACCAATCTGTAGTAATGTAAAATAGAATGTGCATCAGCGCAAAAATAAACCCCCCAGAATGCAAGCTGAACAAAAAAAAACTTTTTTTCTTTTTTAATAACAACCTTAAAGTGTTTGTTACTCCAGCATTTCAAATATGTGCCTGTTGTACCATGTACTTGTATGAAAAATTATCCTGTTCTCCTGTTTTTTTTTTTTGCTTCATTTGTGTGAAATCCCTGGTGTTACTGCCAGTCCCTCTGCTTTCTGGTAAAAACTGACTACACTACGCAGGAGAGCTCATCATGGTCAGTTTTCTAGCTCTGCTGGGAACTCAGGCTGTTCTCCAATGATCAGACTTGTCCTGACGCACCCCCCTCCCCACACAGCCTTACACTGGGAAGATCAGTGTGCTGTTGCTTCTCCTCCCCCAGCTCTTATGCAGATGACAACAGAGGGAAGGTGATCATTTATATAAAAAAAAAAAAAAAAAAAGGGGGGAAAGGGTGTTTTTAATTTTTTATATATATACACGCATGTTTTGCCTTTCAGTTAAATTTTAAACAGAATGGGTTGTTTTACAAGGTGATTGTTTACATCCACTTTGAGGCAAATGTGAGTTCCCATTATTTAATAGCTCTTCCTATATGAAAAAATGTTGGGCTAGCCATACAGGTTTAAATGTTTAGAAACATGAAGGCTTACATTGGTGACTTCAACCAATAAAGTATCCTAGACCCTCTCTCTCACTTTAAATATTTTGAGTCAGTGACTTGGAGAAAGTATCAGATTCTCACCGATGATTGTCTTCTCACTTTCTCACTGTCCTTTCCAGTGATTCATAAGGTCTTGAAGCTAGCCGCTTAGTATAACAGCCAAGAAACTAACATTTTGAGATCAGCCTGAAAATTAGCCTATTTTAGAAGGAGGGCAGTAGTGGCATTGCCCGTATTTCATGACAGGCTGACTTTCATTTTAAGGAATATTCTTTGATCAATTTTGTCTAAATCGTGACGATTGGAACAAAGCAAACAGAATGAGCAGATGATAGCATCTTAGGCTCGCTCTCATAAAGCTCTCTGTACAGATGCTTCCTGTCAGTTCTCAGTTGACAGCTTGATACCGAAGAATAAGCTTGTGCATACTAATTGGCCTATTCTTGGCTTTGATATTGGCTCAGAACCTGAGAACAAATGCCGATCGTAAAGACACTATGAGGACTCTGACACTGTGTGTAAATGGTAATGTGACAGGCGTAATCGCGACGTCCGGGAGATAGAGACCCATTCATATTAATAGCCCCGGACTCTCCAGGATGCCTCTTGAGGACAGCATTGAGAACAAATGATCTTGAGCATATGATCTTTTATTTATAAGGTGCCAATGTATTCCATGCTTGGGGACAGTATTAATATTAATAAAACATGCAGAATGTATGGAAGCATGGAAATGTACACTGTTAAAATAGAAAAAAGACTTGCTCCAGGGATGATCCCATTAAACTACTTGGTGCCCTTACTGGGTCCAGTTTAAGTCCTCTAGTCTCTCCAGTAGTAAGCAGACACTGAAAGGTACAATTATTATCATGCATTTCAAGCTTTGAGGCTGAGTATTAGAAAAAAAAAATCAATATTTCAACAACCGCTACACTCTGGGGCTATTTTAAGTACCATATTCTCAAAAGAATTCAATATATAGAGGCTGAAAGTGTATAGATACACTCACAATCAATAGACTGGACTGTATGTTCTGGTTAACCCCTTGTGTGCCCCACACTACTGTGTTCATTTTAGTTCTGTTGTGAAAGGTCTTTTTTTCCAAATGCTGCTGTCTGTACAAAAACAAAATATTTTAAGGCAGCTTAGAAATCATAAAATGCTGCATTTGTTTTTCTTTTCTTTTTTTTTATCTGGTTGGTAGTACGCTTTCCCTGCAACAAAAATGTAATTTTTGGTGATATACTCTCATGGAAATCACATTTGAAGGGAATCCGATCCTGACACTTTCCTCATTAGAACCCTGCAAGTGCAGTAGCTGATTGATAATTATAAAGTTACTCCCATTCAGTTTGACTCCTTTGTCTGTTTTGGCTTTTTCTCATGTTTTAGAATTTACCAGTTGTGTCCCCGGCCCTCCCGATCATCCTTTTCCAGGGTCCCCCAGCAGCGCTCCTGGCTCCTCCTCTTCTCGAGTGCCCCCACGGAGAGCCGCATTTCATGGTGGCACTCATGCGGGCGCGCTCCCGAGTCCTGCTGCTGCGCCCATTGACACAAACGGCAGGACTTGGCCCCGGCTCCCCGTGTCACTGGATTTGATTGACAGACCACTGCTATCAATCTATCCAATGAGGACCCAAGACAGCGGCTGGAGCTGCTGTGCTAGTCCCTGTCGCTGGAACGATCGGGCTCAAGTAAGAAAAAGGAGGGTCTGGGGGAGGTGCTGCGGCACAAAAGGTTTTTCACCTTAAAGCGGAGTTCCGCCTAAATGTTTTTTTTTTTTTTTTTTTTTTTTTTAGTCAGCAGCTACAAATACTGCAGCTGCTGACTTTTAAAATTAGGGCACTTACCTGTCCAGGGCGCCCGCAATGTTCTCACCCGAAGCCGACCCGTCCCTCGGCTCCAGGGTGGAGGTGCCGGCATCTTCAGTAAGGGAATCGGGAAGTGAAGCCTTGTGGCTTCATAGCCTGGTTCCCTAATGCGCATGCGCGAGTCGCTCTGCACATCCTGACAGGTCCCTGCTGTCTTCTGGGACCTGTGTGTCTCCCATAAGACAGTGGGGGGGGACAGACGAGGGGCCAGACATGGGGTAGATCGCCGTTGATTCTGCCTCGATCTATCGCCGGAAGTGGGAGCAAATACCTGTATTAGACAGGTATCTGCTCCCCCCTGAAAGGTGCCAAATGTGGCACCTTTCAGGGAGGAGGAACCGGATAAGTGGAAGTTCCATTTTTGGGTGGAACTCCGCTTTAATGCATGGAATGCATTAAGGTGAAAAACGTGAGGGTTTACAACCCTATTAACATTAAAATTTCCCTTTATGCTTAGTGTTAATTTATTTATCACCCTTCGTCCATCCTGCTCACATAGGTAACTGTTCCTCTAGCAGTTTAATCTGCAGGATTCTTAGTCCCTGTGGACTTGGTAAAAATGTTACCTATTGTGGATCCTTGTCCACTTTAACCATTTATTTAGGGGCTCAGTATAGGCAGAACCGTACCTTTTGGTTCATATATTCTCTAGCGCTCCTATTGCACTGGGCTTTTTTTTTTTTTTTTTTTTAGGGTCTCTTACCCTTCATTGCCTTACTTCATTTAATGCCCATAATGACTGGGCAGTCTTTTCTCTTCTCTACTTGTGCCTATACCCTCTTGCCTCTAAATTACTATTACAGCAGATGTGTGCTTCATATAACCTGTTAACAGCACTAGTCTTCCCTATCTTATCTATAACACTTTGATAGACAGTAGACAGTGACGACATGACATATATGGGGCGGCACAGTGGTGTAGTTGAAAGTACTTTTGCCTAGCAGTAAAAAGGGTTGCTGGTTCGAATCCCAACCACGACACTACCTGCCTGGAGTTTGCATGTTCTCTCTGTGCCTGCGTGGGTTTCCTCCAGGTACTCCGGTTTCCTCCCATACTCCAAAGACATGCTGGTAGGTTAATTGGATCCTGTCTAAATTGTCCCTAGTATGTTGTGGATAAACCCACTATACTCTTGCGCTATTAAGCGCCCTTCCAGCCTTTTGGTATAATGCATCCTTAAAGAGGAGTTCCAGTCAAAAAAAAAAAAAAAATTAAAAGTCAGCAGCTACAAATACTGCAGCTGCTGACTTTTAATTGGACACTTACCTGTCCCAGGGTCCAGCGATGCGGGGCATCGAAGCCCCGCTCGTCTCCCCCTCCGTTCAGCGGCGCCAACGTTGCAACTGTGGGCGCCGGGCTGTGGCTTCACAGCCTGGCACCCACTGCGCATGCGCGAGCGGCACCGCATGCCGTGATTGGCCGCTCAGTCACCTGGGACCTGTAATGGGTCCCAGATGATTTACAGGAGGGAGGGAGCAGAGCCGAGCCCTTCCTGTGCCGAGGGTGAAGTGATGTCACCAGCCCAGGCACTGGAAGAGGCAGACTACGAGGGACCCCCTAGCAACAGGCATTTAGAGGTAAGTAGAAAAAAAAAATATCCAAATGTTTTTTTGTATTTTTTTTAGGATTTTTCATGTAGTTTTGTTTTTTTGGGTGGAACCCCACTTTAAGTAACCCATGTCTCCCCCACATTCTTATGTCCTCATCTCAGCACGATTGCCTTACCGAGCAGTTCACTGGTTCTTTTATTCACGCACAAACAGGAAGCCACAAACTGGAAGCCCTGCCTCCAACAGCCAATTGCCTCCTACACAGGATGTGACCTCAAAGGATATGACCAAATAAGGATATGGCAACACAGTATGTAACAACACAGGATGTGAATGTCAACACAGGAGAAATTAATTTATACAATAACCAATACAGCAATGACTAGGGGAGTCTTATGGGCATGTCTGGGTGGGGGCAGCATGTACAATCTCCAGCCCCCTGTCTCTGTATCACAGAAAGCCTGAGATCATAACTTCTCCCGACCACAACGATTCAAAGAATCGTTTGTTCATGAATCCTTATTCTGCGTTGTTCAGAGAACAAAGCATACCTGGACTATACTACTGTCTTTGTGGACGAGAGATTATCTGCAGGTGTATGCTCATGGCACCACAAATATGTTGATCAGGCATACAGGGGTGACACGAGCGCACATCCACTAAACCGATAATGTCTTTGCAGAGCGAACACATCCCCCCCCCCGACGATCGTTCTGTGCATCGCACAGGGGCCCATTGCTGGTGGACATGTCCCCACTCCGCAAACACTTCTTTACAACCCCAAGGAGCTTTCCACTACCAAATGGAGCACAACCAGCGTCAGTCTGCCCCAGTCAGCTCTTTAGTGCGGGTTGCGGGAGTACTAACTCTGGGAGACTCTTATGACAATACATATTAAAATACATCTTCATAAAATTTCCACAACAATGTGTATGTATGAATGTGAGTTAGGGACCTTAGAGTGTAAGGGTAGGGATTGATGTGAATGTACAATGTATATGTAAATTGACGGTGCTATATAAGTACCTGAAATAAATAAATAACCATCAATACAGTTCAATTAAGGGGAGTAAAATGGGTACCCTTTGTCTCAAATGCCTTAATGATCAAGGAAGTCTGATAACTCAAATGTAAGCAAAAGGCTTTCCTCAGCCGGCTGATTATTAGAAATTCCCAGATCGTCTCAAGTTCCTTGATTCGGATTCTCAGGGTCACCTATAAATTGCCTCCTGGCTGGCTAGCCAACTGGTTTGGATATTTTATAGATGGGCAAATCCTATCCTCACATTGATTAGTGGTTCCAAATTATTAACTACTGCAGTAGGGAACAGACACAAAAGATACACTCTGCATCTTTCCAAATAATTGTTCTGTTTTATTTGATGCAATTGAAGGTTTTTATACACATGATTATGTAGGTATCACATTAATATTACACTTGTACTTTTATGGTAACAAGGGGCGTAACATAGGTAGGCTAATTCTAATCAGGACTCAAAAGAATGCAAACATGTAATGAAAACATTATTAGTGCTGTGTGCACGGTGAGTGCAGTGTGCAATACATACAAAATAGAATACAATAATATACAGAATTTACAAATTTCCTTTACAGCATGAAAGGTTCAACTTTTTTAAAGGGAAAAAAAATGACAAACATGTTATATTTCCCTGGTCTTTGTAGAGGTTTTGCACAAAGCAGCCCCGATCCTCCTCTTCCCAGGTCCCCTGTCGGTGCTCCTCCTCCTTCTTGACCAGTGCTCCCAAGAGCAAGCCACTTTCTTTGGGAGCACTGGTGCGTGCTCGCCCCCAAGCCCTGCTCAATGCGTCCTATGCTCTCTCCTCATTGGCCCACTGGCTGTTGTTGACACCAATGGCTCCCGCTGCTGTCTCAACCAATGAGGAGAGCGATTCCCGGGGCAGCTGAGGCTCTCGTGTACATCGCTAGATCGAGAGGGGGCTCAGGTGAGTATTAGGGGGGCTGTGGGAAGAGCAGCACACAGAAGGTGAAAACATCTTCAGCCTTTTCAACCACTTTAAAGCCCTCTGAGTGCCGAATTATCCTTTGGATTATAGGCATCTAATGCTTGGCTGAGCACCTGGGCCAATTTTCTCTTAGATACGTGTACAGTAGCAACCACTATATTATACTTTAAAATATGGTTTACTTCTTTTTAGATTCTTTTTGCAAAAAAGTTCCCTGCTCATATGGAAGCATTCCTTTGGAGACAATCCTCCATTGTAATGTTTAACTCGTTTGCAAATATTAAAAAAATAATCATTTGCAGAAATGATAAAAAATACTGTATACAGTAACTGTGCGCCTATGTTGGATGAAAGAAGAGCTTTATTTTGTTTTTAAAAAGTCATATTTGATAATTTAATACATTTTTGTAATTTTCTTGAATATTTGCATACAAGTTAAACAATTATTATTATTATTATTATTATTATTATTATTATTATTATTATTATTATCAGGGTGGATATAAATCAATGATTTAAAAAAAAAATCTGATTTTTTTTTTTTTATCTGATTTTTTTTTTTTAAACTGATTTTTTCATGTAAATTGATTTTTTTTTTTTTAAATGTATTTTAATAAAATGCTTTTGGAGTAAAAATCTATCCAAAGATAGTTTTCTATTTAAGATGCATTAATATTTAGTTTATTCAGCATGCAATGGAGCTTAGTTATGTAGCATGAGGCTATATATTCTGCAATATTTACATTTTTTGGTAAACTCATTCAATGAATAAAAGCTCTGCAAGCTGAGCTAACATGCACTGCATTGATGCATTCACACAATTTCACAGTAACCATGAGATAAACCAAAGTTCAGGAATATTTATTTATGCCTTTGTTTTGCAAATCTATGTACACTATAAACTGTATGATTGAATCGGTTCTGATATCGCGGTTTTACTAACCTGACAGCTTATTATTCTAAATAGGAAACTTTTGCTTTGTTTGCAAATAATAAAGATTCTAACTACCAGCAAGAATAAGGCCTTAAAGCGGGATTCCGGCCAGCTAAAAAAAAAAAATTAAAGTCAGCAGCTACAAACATTGTAGCTGCTGACTTTAAATAAGTAGACTTACCTGTCCTGGGTGCCCGCGATGTCGGCCACCCAAGGCCAACCCGTCCCTCGGCTCTTGGGTCCTGGCACCGCCATCCTAGGTAAGGGAAACAGGCAGTGGAGCCGTACGGTTTCACTGCCAGTTTCCTACTGAGCACGCGCGAACATCTGTGAATGGCCCCGTGGTGTTCTGGAGAAGAACACACCGCGGAATAGGAAGAGGCAGATTAGGAAGACTGCCTAGCAACAGGGGTTTAGGTAAGTATAATTTTTTTTTTTCCAAATGTTTTTTTTTTTTTTAATTTTTGGTGGAATTTTTTTTTTTCCAGGGTGGCCCTCCACTTTAAATTTAAAGAGCACCTGTCATTTCAGATCCGTCATTGCAGCGCCTGTTAGCGGGCATCCACTCACCAGCTGCCGCCACGTCCCTCACCTTGTTGTGTCACTGCTGCATCACCAGCTGACCCATTAAATTGAATGGAACTGTCGGTGAGTCCACAGCGGGTCAGTGATGACAGTTTCTCTCTAAAAATTATGATTTAAATCGAGTTAAATTAAATTAAGCGTTTTTACTAGTGATTTAAATCAAACCCGCACTGATTATTATTATTATTTTAAATTTTTTTTGAGTAATTGTGTATGCATATGTAGCGGGTGTCTCACTCTAAAACCTGCAATCCCGCCAAGCTGGCCGGAAAGATGTACACAGGCTTTCCAGCTTGAGTTAGGGAGAGCTTCCTGCTAGCAGTTGTTAGGGGGATTTTTCATCCCCCTCCTTCTTCCTGTTTTTCACTGAGTTAAAGTGGTGTTCCACCCAAAAAAAAAAAAAAAAATGCATAAATGTGCCAAAAAAAAAAAAAAAAAATTTGGAAAAAATGTTTTTCTTTTACTCACCTCTAAATGCCTGTTGCTAGGGGGTCCCTCGTAGTCTGCCTCCTTCAGTGTCTGGGCTGATGACATCACTTCCCCTCGGCGCAGGAAGGGCTCAGCTCTGCCCCTCCCTCTTGTCAATCATATGGGACACGTGACAAGTCCCATATGATTGCGCGGCCAACCACGGCGCGCGGTGCCGCTCGCGCATGCGCAGTGGGTGCCCGGCTGTGAAACCACAGCCGAGTGCCCACAGTTGCAATGCCGGCGCCGCCGAACGGAGGGGGAGACGAGCAGGGCTTCCGATCCCCCGCATCGCTGGACCCTGGGACAGGTAAGTGTCCGATTATTAAAAGTCAGCAGCTGCAGTATTTGTAGCTGCTGACTTTTAATTTTTTTTTTTTTTTTTTTTTAGTGGGAACTCCTCTTTAATGTAATGTGAGCTGACACACAGAGAGCTCTGTATTTAGTGGCCTCTTTTGTGGTGGGAGTGGGATCCCAGGTGAATATTTTTGCAAATACTTTATTTTTTGCAAAGGAACACACGGGAAATACAGAGACCAAACTCATGAAGTAGATTCCAAAAATACAAAGACCTGCTTCACACAAGTTATTACACATGTATTCTGGAACAGTAGACTAAAGTACAGACTGCGAGCGTCGGGATCTAAAGATTCATACCATGTAATAAAAGCACCAAGTAGTTAGAATAGACCTGTAAGATCTCAGCAAGAGAGAAAAGGTAGGAGGGAGGGGGTGTGAAAAAGAAAAGAGGGGGGGGGTAGACGGGGGTAAAGTGCCGACAGCCCAAAACCGCATCCAGGCCAGAGGGTTTACCGTGTTAGTCTTCAGTTATCAATGATTCACACAACTAATTCTGCATACTCCTCAGAGTAGACAAACTCTAGGCAATAAAATCATGGAGGCCCTTCTCTGTGCTTACCAAATCTTCCATTGGATTGATGTCGACAACCTTTTTCAGCCAGACGGCAATCGACGGAGGCTGCGTCTGCTTCCAGAATAGCGGGATGCAAGCCTTTGCGGCTGTGATCAGGAGGGGCAAAATGGACTTCCTATATGCTTTACTTGGTATATTGTGCTGATGCAAGAGGAAAAAAGCTGGGTCACTTGGTAAAACTCTATCAGTGAATTTTTGGACAATGCAGTGCACTTCTGTCTTGTAAGACTGCAAAAGCCAACAGGACCAGAAGATGTAGAAGAGAGAACCATTGTCCTCCCAGCATGTCCAGCATAAGTCCGAGCATTGGGGATACATTCTGAGGCTCTTTACTGGGGTATGGTACCACTGGGTCAACACTTTGAACTTCGCCTCCTGGTGTTTAGCACAGATCGATGTCTTGTAAGAGAACAGAAAGATTCTATCTACCTGTTTCTCATTCAACCGAAGTCCCAACTCTTTTTCCTAGCTTGCAATATATGGACGCTTGTGATCCGCTGGCGGTGTTATCAGCAATTGTTAAGTCAGAGAGACCGCGTGGGGAAGAGAAGACTGATCTAGATAGCAGTTCGAAAAGACTCTGGAGGGGGTAGGGACCAAAGGAAGTGAGCCAGTTGTATTTTTTGCAAAAAAGACAAACCTTACGGGACTGGACCGTCAATGATTTGTTGTCTAGTCATCTATTGTCCATTAACAACAAAGTGTCAGGCCTGTGAACGATCAACTATTTTCAGGTCTTGAAATTTGGGGTCCTGAAGTCCAGGATTAAAAGCCAGCTTGCCCACTATGGGCGTGAGTGGTGATGGTAATGTCGCCATAGCAAAGTCTTGGAATGCTTTCTGACAGATCTTCCTAGTCTCCCCTATTGTGGGGTGATTCAGTACCTGTCGAGGGAGATCTCTCTGGCACCATGGTAACGACTCAAGTGGTATCCCCCACAAATTCTGCTCCACTCTAACCCATTATTTAAGTTCTCCATGGCGACACCAGTCAGATGACACGTCATGTGGTAGAGGTTGGCATCTGGCAAAACCATGCCACCTCTGAGCTTCAGTAGTCTCAGAGTAGATTGTGCCACATGGGGTGAGTTTAGTGCCCCTAGGAAAGTGACCAAAGCTCGGTTCATCTCCCTAAGGAAAGAGCTCAGGAGTGGTACAACAAGCGGGGAATAACATTCACTTTCACAATGTTGCACCGTTTCGAACCATGAGAACATACCACCCTGCCAGGACTGTAGGTCCTTTTTAATCCTTGCCAAAAGGGAAGGAAAGTTCAGCAGAAATAAATCTTTCACCCTTCAGGGTAGGTTGATCCCCAGATATTTAATAAAGTGAGAAAGTCCATTCGTAACAGTGTCAATGTGGAGGTTGACATAGATACATTCAGCGCCTCTGATTTCTGATAATTGACGTGGAAAAAGGACAACGTTTCATAAGTCTTCAGCTCCAAGAGAAAGTTTGGTATAGAGATCAGAGGGTTAGACAAAAAAGATTGTCCTCAAACGCCGCAATCTTTGGAGAGAGAGTGGCATCCAGATGAAGTCTGGTGATATCTGGATTGTTTTGAACGGTACTCAGGAATGGTTCAAGGGTCAATATGAATATCAAAGGGGACAGGGGACACCCCTGGCGAATGCCATTAGTTATCCCAAACGATTGTGAAAGGTGCCCAGTCACCTTAAGTTGGGCAGAAGGGCATGAGTAAATGGCCTGAACCCAATGCATTATCCTGTGCCCCGGGTACTTTGGTTTTGACAAGTACCCACTCCCACTTCCGGGTAAGATCGAAGATCAGTTATCTACGACATTCCCCCCTGCTGCCTTCTGGAACACACACAGGTCCCAGAAGATGGCAGGACCATTCAGAAAGCACAGCAGGACTCACATGTGCAGTAAGAAAACCGTCTGCGAAGCCTGAAGGTTTCACTGCCGGTTTTCCTTACATACAATACCTGTGCCTGCACCCGAAGCCGATTGATGGACCGGCTTGCGGTGCCGACATTATGGGATTCCTGGACAGGTAAGTGTCCTTATATTAAAAGTCAGCAGCTGCAGTATTTGTAGCTGCTGACTTTTTAATTTTTTTTTTTTTTTTTATAGATTGGAGCTCCTCTTTAAGCATGCATATTCGATTATGAATTAAAAATCAAGGTGGAAGTACAAGCAGTGGGATTTTTTGGTAAAAAGAAAAAAAGTGTGTGTGTATGTACATATAGTATATCGTGTGTATGTATATATTTAGAAGTTTTTTATGTAGTAATGTGTTTAATGTAGACTTAGTTGCCCTCTGAAACAACATTTTAAGCATGCATATTACATGTCCTCTATGACTATGTGAGAAAAGAACTTGAAAATTATAAGTTTGATCTGGCCAAAACAACAATGACACATCGAACAAAGTACCAGTTGCTTGCCTGATGCTTCTGGAGGGATAAACTGATGTCATTTACTGGAAAGGTCCTTCTAAAACCCTGGGTTGTGGCACAGCATGACTCACTGAAATATTTCATTTAGATCATTGTTGGATTAGGACGTAGTGATACTCTTACTGTATTGGCCTGCTTTTCAGAAATCTTAGTCTTTCATTTATCTCAGAGGGGTGAGCATCCAGCTGTCCACAGCTGCTAGGTGACTGGTATAAAATTACACTGCTCAGAGATTTCTAATTACTAGTGGGCAATACAGTTGTTTTACTAGCTTTACTGCTCAGAAACATTTGGAAACAATTACTGTAACTGTGTATTAAATCATTTGTCTTAATGGGGAAGTAAGCTAACTGGAAACCTCAAGAGTCCAAAGAAATGCTAATCACATAAACAACGTAATTGGATTTTTAAAGCTCTGCATTAATAATCATAGTAATTGTATTCTGGTTTATATATACAATATACAAATAAGCTTGCAGTTTGTAATTTGATAATTTTAAAGGGAAAGCACAGTGTAATTCTGTACATAGTGTTAATGGTTAATTTTGCAGTTCTATTTTTTGAGACCCTGTGTTTTCTAAAAACAAAAAAACAAAAACAAAAAAGGGCTTTGTGAAATACTTACCTGTCCAGTGGAAGGTGGTATGATCCCACCAGCCTTCGCCCTCACTACTGGAATCAGTAGTGACATAGAGGCAATCAACACATCTGGAAGTATATCTAATGCAGTACCTGTTGACCTTTATCAGAGACAGACAGCAATTTTGCTAAGACCCTTAAATTAAACTATTTTTTTTTTTTTTTTTACCAAATTGCTCTCACATAACTTTGTTATTGTAGTAAGTATAAAAATGTGTGCATTAGCCACCAAAGTTCTTATTTGCTAAATGCATGCAGTTAAATTACTCAGTCTCTGAGTCTGTAGACTCTAGACTTGCCTTCCAAGAAGTAAATGTCGGTTATTGGGAAATGGGATTTTAAAAGTGACCAAAAACACCAATTATTAATATAAAAAGTATTTTATTACAAAAAATATAATATAATCGTAAAAACCTTTGTCGTATAGACAGGGATGCACAAAAGCATAAAGATAAAAATAGTTTTGATACATATACAGACATTTATGACATCTCTGATGAACCTGACGTTTCCGGCTTGATGCCCTTCTTCAGGGATTTTTTACAAACAGAGCAAAATGTCTAACAAAGAAACGTATATATCATTATAGAGGCAATAGAAGAACATCGATGTAAGGCATGAAAAGCAACTAAATGGCAATGCATATCACGTACCAATGGTATCAATAAATTGTACATAGGTAAAAGAGCCCTTGGGCCCCATATAGCAGAGAGGCTGGACGGATGAGACTCAATCTCGGATAACCCCAAAGAAAGTATGGATATCTCAGAGAAGGTCCAAAAAGAGGAGGAAGGCCACAAAGAAAAAGTCAGATCTGAACTGATCTGAAATATAAAACGAAGTGTATTAATATCCAATGTACTTTTAAAGTCAGGCACCAAATGAAGTTACACATGATTTAATGTACACAAGACATACATAAATGGATAGAAAATATACATAGATTCTACACAGGAAGATGTCTCTGGTTTAACAATCCCAAGAAAATGGCTGGGAGAATTCCCATGAATCCCCTGCACGGGAGGTATGCCTGTTTGGGATGCAAAGGGGTAGTATTATAAAGATAGGAATCACCTCAAGCTAGTTATTTGAGTAGATCAGGAAACTACAAAGAAGCAGCTGTGTTTGCACGTGGCAATGGGATCTGATATACACTTGCAGATACCCACGCATGTGCAGTGGTGCCAAATGTGCTGATCATGCACATTTGTGGCCAACCAGGACCAACTGTCCTCAGAGTGCACGGCACGCCCCAAATAGGCGTGGCGGTGTCCTGCGCTCCAGGGACACCAATGCACAATCACGGCCTGCCGACAATGGGCGGGACTCCGGTAAGTACCCGATCATGTCAGCGCAGTGTAAATAGGGGGGGCGAATGCCGAACACCCCCTTTGTGCGCCGGGTGAGATATGTGCAAAACAAGGAGGGGGCATGAAAAAAGGAGTCCCACCGTCAAGTGATGGAAAAAGAGGGAAGGAAAAAAGGAGGATTGTGAAGGAGTCTGAAAAACACAATAAAGTAGCATCATTATCAGCATATTGTGCTATATTAGACCCTGAACGGGTCAGTCAAAAAAAAGGGGGGAGATGTAAGAAAGCATTTGAAATATTAGCATAGCAGAGAAGCCATAGATGATGGAAGAAACTCTTAATAAAACCTTTTATAGAGGTGTATTTCTCTGTTCGACCATATGGCACCATATATACTGCCATATAGTAGAACACGAAATAGAAAATTGAAATGGGAGATTTTAATTTTATCCAAGGGGAAGACTAATATAGTTTATCCCGATAGTCAATCGGATATATCATCGTCTGAATCTCCTATTCTTCCCATCCCCCAGACGAAAAACCTTCAAGGAAGGGGCGATGGCTAACCATGTCATTAAGGCCAGAGGGTAAGGTGGAATCCAGACTTGTTGTCCAGCGTGTTTCATGCTGGAGCAAGTCTGTTCCAGTCTCCACCCCGGGTGCTGGGATGCATTCGATCAAGAATGAGAAATTTTATATGTGGAAACTTACCCCCATGTATATCCCTAACATGTCTGCCTACTGGAAGATCTGGTTTTGACTTCTGCATACTGAGGATATGCCTATAATCTCTTTTGTGAAATTCTTGTTTTGTCTTTTCTATGTAGAAAGAGCCACATTGACAGGGCTGCATGTAGAACACCCCACTGTCTTACAGTTGGCATAATGTGTAGGTTTAAAAATCCTACCATTGGGGAGTCTAATATTGCTTCCTGTATACATGTATTGGCAATAGCCGCATATCGGAAGGTGCCCGGATGTTTACATGGATCCTTGCGGAATTCTCCTGTGAATTCACTATGTACAAGTACATCTTTTAGGGATCTTGTTCTACATTATGGATGGATTCATGTGAGATAAAGGCGCTCAGAGAGGGATCATTATATAAAAGGTGCCTATATTTTGATATAATGGCTCTGATTCTATTGTGGTGTTTAGTATATCGCGTAATGATCTTCAAATTATTTGATTGATCATTACTTTGTTGAGAATTTCCTTTTTAAAAAGCAGGTCTTGTCTAGATCTTTTTGTAGATTTTCTATATGCCTTTTTCAGGCATGTAGGGGAATAACCCCTATGTAGTAATCTCTCTCTGAGTTTGTTGGCCTCCACTAGAAACACAGCATCATCTGAGCACTTGTGGCGTATCCACAGATATTGGCTGTTGGGGATAGATCTGATTAAATGTAGTGGGTGTGCACTGCTTGCATGAAGTATCGTGTTGCTCACTGTGTCCTTGCGGTACAGGGAGCTAGCAAGTGTGCCATCCTTTTGTTTGGATTTAGTGAGTATCGATCCCCTCCAGGCAATCAAAATGTCATCTATATACCGATACCAACTTAATATGTTTTCCGTCAAAAAGGACAGATTGTCATCCGCCAAAAGTGCCTGTTCCCACTCCCCCAGGTACAGATTGGCATAGGATGGGGCATAACAGGTCCCCATAGCCACGCCCTGTACCTGGAGGTAGTGGCAACCATCAAAGGAAGAGATATTATGTGTAAGTATATGTTCCAGGGCCGAGAGTATAAATTCATTGAAAGGCCGGTTGTCCCTGTGTGACTGTGAAATGACATGACCAATGGCACTAATGCCCAGCTGGTGGGGGATGGCGCTATAAAGTACTTTGACATCAACTGCCACCAGCAGGGCATCAGGAGGTATGGTCAGCCCCTCCAAGTTTTGGAGGAGATGCATTGTGTCTCTAATATAAGATGGCAAATTAATCACATAGGGTCTAATCTGTTCGTCAATAAATTTGCTTAAGTTTTCAGTTATTCCACCACAACCGGATACTATCGGTTGTCCTGGAGGATTATTTTTGTTTTTGTGAATCTTGGGTAAACTATAAAAAAGTAGGTATTTCTGAATTAGGGGTACGTATGAAGTCCCAGATTTGTTTGTTTATTAAATTATTTAAGTATGCGTTATCTACCAATAAGTAGAATTCTCTGTCGTATTTTTCAATCAAGGATCTTGAGATTTGTCTATACCATGATTTGTTATTTAAGATTTTTAGACACATAGTCTTATATTGGAAATTAGTCATAATGACAATATTGCCCCCCTTGTCTGATGGTTTCATTGTTAGATGGTGTTGGTTAATCAGAGTTTCAATGGCTTTTTGTTCTTGAGTAGACATGTTATGTCTCATCGTGGTGCGGGTATTGAGTTTTTTAATTTCTCTAGTGGTCATGGCTAGAAACGCCCCTAAATTAATGTTGGAATTTGGCAAGGGAAATTTGTCCGATTTCTTTTTAGGCTTAGATTTAATTTTTGATTTGTCATCCTTAATAGTGATGCTTTCATTGAGGAGTGTTTCTATATCAAGTCTGTCGATTAGGTCCGCCCCGTCCCGTTTATCGAGCAAGTCGATGAAATTGTCCAAAGCTTTTTCATTTTGTGTTTTCTCTTCTGTGCATAATATATATTTGTTATACATACTCTAGCAAGAGTTTTCTTGCAAAGAGCTGGAGATCTTTAATAATTTCAAATTTATCCATATCAGATTCAGGGCAGAACTTAATCCCTTCGACAGAACTGATGTTTCCTCATTTGAAAGCATATAATCCGAAAGATTAATAATATTAAGTGAATTCTCATTGGTGAGTGAGGGGTTCAGCTATGAAAGATTACCTTCTTGATTCAAATTGTGAGAAAAATTATCAGCCATTTCCTGACTGGTGATAGCTCTAGAATTAATCCTAAGAGTGTGTGAAGTAGATAGTTTATGTGAAATATGCCCAGAGGGCCCACCACGTGCCTCAGTTACCTGTGTACCTGTAAAGCCTTAGTAGGGTGAATAGAAGACTGTGCACTTGAAAATTCCTCCACCATACATTTTTTAGTGAACTGAGATTCCATGTTTGATGATTTGCATTTATCTTTCTGTGATTTTTTTTTTTCTTTTATCCAAAGATTGGCTGTGAGGAGGAAGAAACAGAAGAGTTTTTAAAGACACGTTTGACGTTTTATATTAATACTTGGTGTTTTTGGTCACTTCCATTGGGAAAATCCCATTTCCCAGAGGGGTCTGTTTTCTGTATTACAAGTTACTTACAGAAACAAGATTTTAAAAACATTGATCCATTTTTTTTTTCAAACTGATTTTTACATGTTTACATGAAGAAAAAAAAGACCATATATTCCCTTTAAATTAGCAGTAGTTGTACTCTGTAAGCATGTTTATTGTATGTTAGATTGAAACACCAAGCAAGTATAAAAAAGTTTTTTTTGTTTTAACTAAAAAGTATAAGTCCTCGTCCACATCTAGGGATTTGGCCCCATTCACATTGTGCGGAGCAGGAGCTTCCTTTGGGCGACAAGCTTCACTCGATGCGATTTGCCTTGCGATAAAACGCAGCAAAACTGCACCGTGTTTTGGTGCCATTAAAAATGAATAGCACACAAACTTGCATGCTGCACTTTGCACTGCAATTTAAAAACCGCCCGCAATCCCAAATTACTAGATGTGAAGGGGGGCCTTAAAGTGATTGTAAAGTCCTTGGGGTTTTTGTGTTAAAAATAACCTTGTTATACTTACCTTCTCTCTGTAATGGTTTTGCACAGAGCAGCCCAGATCCTCCTCTTCTCGAGTCCCTCTTTGGTGTTCCTGGCCCTACCCTCCTGTTGAGTGCCCCCACAGCAAGCAGCTGTCTATAGGGCACCTGAGCTGAGCCACAGGTCCCTGTGTCCATTCAGACATTTTCTCTCCTCATTGGCTGACTTTGACAGAAGCGGGAGCCAATGGGAGTCCCCGCCGGCCGAGTGTCTCGTGCAACATAGCTGGATCTAGAGGGGAAGCAGGTAAGTATTAGGGGGTCTGCTGCACACAGAAGGCGTTTTAATCTTAATGCAATCACCTTTAAAGCTGAATTCTGGGAAACCTGAAAATTCACTCTTGTGGTGGGACTGCTCCTGCACTGCAAAGAATGATAAAAGCAATTTCACTTACCTGATCCTTCACTCCCCAGGAAACTGACACCCTAAATACTCTAGCAGTGGACTTTCCCTTAACGCCTTCATGTCCAAAGCATCGATCTTGATGTTGGCAGGACCTTAAAGTGGTAGTAAAGACCTGAAACCTAAAATGCGCTGACAGACAGGGTTTTTCTTTTAACAGAAGAGACCGTAGAGGTCTCTTCTGTCATAAATATCACCCCTGCCTGTCAGCAGGTAATGTGAACTGAGCCATGGCTCAGAAAACATTTACAGCTGCTCACTGTGCCGTGGCTCCTGTGTGGAATTGACGTCACATGCGGCCCAGCCATTAAAGCGGCTAGAGAAAGGGAATCCGGAAGGAAGACTGGGCGAAGATGGAAGCCGCTAGAGACCAGCGAGAGCCATGATAGCGCAGCGCTGGAGGGTTCCATCTACGGGTGAGTCTGTCATGTTGTACCAGTATGCAGGGCATACTGGTACATTATAACCTAAAAGTGCTCAGAGGACCAATTTTTTAAATAATAAACAAGGCTTTATTACTGCTTTAAACCACCAGGGCAAAAACACTGTGGGGACCAGTCTAGCAATGTGGAGGAGCCTGCAGAAGAAAGAGATCAGGTAATTAAATCCACATTCCCATGCCCCTTAGACCTTCACAAGCAGTTACCTCTTGCAGTGCAGGCGTTGCGCTACGGCAAGGGAGGATTTTAAAGTTTCCTGAAGTTCAGCTTTAAAAATAAAAAATTTAAAGGCCAAGTTTACTTTTGGTAAAAAATAATAAATGCACATGATTCTGCAGGTAAAAAATGTACCTTTATTTATTTATTTTTTTTACACAGCAGCCTGCAAAGCATTGCACCCAGGATCGCAGGTGCAATGTGAGGCTCCTGCAGACACTGCCTACAGCTCTCTGCCCATACCTCTGTACTGGCAGACAGTTATTGAGCTGCAGGAAGTGTCAATGGACTATAAGGATGGAAGAGAGATCGGCGACACTTTGAGTGTAGCATGAAGTTAAAAGCATCAAATTTAATGGGTCATATTCAACTCCCATTTGAGTAGATGTATAACAGAGTAACTACGAGGATCCCTTCCGTACAGCTGGGCAGAGATCATCCGTCCCAGTTGCTCCGGTGGTGTCCTTGGCTGGAGGTGATCAGCTGGGCAAGCAGTCAGCGTTTCAGCCGTGAGGGGGCGTGGCAGAGCTTGCAGTCAGAGCATGCGTGCTTCTTCATCAGGCGCTATATGTGTTAAAGCAAAACATAGTTGTGCTTCAGGTACCTTTCACGTGGCCATCTGATCAGGTCCGCCTGTCCGTTTTTCAGGCGGACCTGATCGAACCCTTCAGTCTCTTCTATGAAGCGACAGGTGTCAGCGGACACGTTTTCTAAAGCCGCTGTCTAGAGCAAATTAATGGATTGTTCTCTGTGCCTCTGGCTTTGTTAAATATGCAGCCATATATCCTTGAGCATTTGATGGTATATATCAATAATAAAGGAAGTCCTGTCACACAGAGAAAGCTTTAGCATTGAATGAGCCACAAATGCTATCTTGGATGAGATAAAATATTAGCAGTATAGAAGTATCTTTCATATTCTTAACAGTTTCTATGACGTTTCCATCATTTGTGTCTGTCTAAGGTTTTGTTACACAAAAACTGAATTTGCTTATCAAACAACAGTAACAGATTCTTGATATGTAAAGTGGCATTTTTCTGCTACCAAAGCTTTTTAACTCTGATAAAATGTATTTCTTCTCTATGTGAATGTTAGGATGGTGGTTGTCCATTCAGGGTAAAGTGACAACACCCTTACTTCTGAAACCTACCCTTTCTACACTCACTTGTGAACCTGTTGCTTGATGGAGTCCAGAGTTTCAAGGCCTGCGTATTGGAGTTTATCACCACCTACCTGATGGGTATTGGAATTTTGAATGCTGCGCACCCAACAGAGAAGGGCACATGCTCATCCTAGCCAAGAAGTACCTTGCATAAGCAAAGGGCTCTTGCCTGTGTATAGAGGGTAGGGGAGAGCAGCAAAGGGAAGTATGAAAGCACTAATATACTGGTGAAGTCAAGATTCTTATTACCCATCAATATGACTGATGGGCTCTCTGGTCAATGGGGAAATAGAAGATTGGGTGCTTCAAATGTTGACCAGGAAATGTTGCAGTTCCTATATTGTCAAACCCTTGATTTGGGGGGTTTGTGATCATGTTTTTTAAAGTATGAGTAAGCACTTCTAGCTGTCTACATTTTGCTTGTTGATCACAATCAGACAGCCGACAACTCGGTAAACTCTTATGCCCTGTACACACGATAGGATTTTCCGATGGAAAATGTGTGATAGGACCTTGTTGTCGGAAATTCTGACCGTGTGTAGGCTCCATCACACATTTTCCATAGGAATTTCCGACACACAAAGTTTGAGAGCTTGCTATAAAATTTTCCGACAACAAAATCAGTTGTCGGAAATTCCGATCGTGTGTACACAAATCCGACGCACAAAGTGCCACGCATGCTCAGAATAAATTAAGAGACAAAAGCTATTGGCTACTGCCCCATTTATAGTCCCGACGTACGTGTTTTACGTCACCACGTTCAGAACGATCAGATTTTCCGACAACTTTGTGTGACCGTGTGTATGCAAGACAAGTTTGAGCCAACATCCGTCGAAAAAAAATCCATGGATTTTGTTGTCGGAATGTTCGATCAATGTCCGACCGTGTGTACAGGGCATTAGTTGCACAGTCTTTATTGGCTACATTCCAGCATATACAATGTCAATATACTAACACGTTTTGGCCACAGCTGCCTTCCTCATAGGCTCTACATATTGTTTGTGTATTTGTTTTTGACAATACTACTAACCTCTGGCTGGCAATAAATGAATTTCAATAAAGTTCTTACTGAGGAGAGTAGGCAAAGGAGCCATTAAAAAAATAAGGCTTTTTTTTACAAATCAACTTTTTGAACAGTAAAAGGCCAACTCCAGTCATAACTTTTTATTCCAGTGACACCAGGACTGGAAATGACGAGAACAGGTATCACCTAAACCGGAAAAAATAGTTTTTTCTTGCTGTTTTTGTTTTTTTTGCTGTCTGTGTCGTGGTGTCCTTATGGAAATTTCAAATAATTTCCTGTTACCGTGACACCCTGTCATCTGATTATGAAATGAGGGCAAATCCTTTAAGATGGAGACGTGTTCAGCAATAGAAATCCAGCATAGGAAGTAACCTCTCCCCACTGAACTCAAAACCCAAAAATAAGGTTTTGCCTGGAGTTGGGCTTTAATAGAGCATACTGTGCGCAATATTGTAATGGTAGCCTCCAGATAAATTGTTCAGAAAAAAATTTAACCATATACTGCCTAAGCAGCACTGCAGCAGATTATTCCTTTATAGCAGTCTGGCACATGTGCCTGAGCAATATTACCGTACATATCCTAATTATCTCCCAAATGATATAGCGGCCTCTATAAATCATTATGCAGCTAGACAGATGGGGCCTTTGAAGAATGTTTTCTTTGTGCGTCTGTCTTTTTTTCCCTTTACTTTTTTTTCTACCCTCCTCTCAAGGGCGCTTATGCTACCATAGATATGGAGATATGGGACCTGATATTGGAAATATCCATTGTGTGTGGGGGTTTTCGTTTTTCCACATGTTGAAAAATTCTGTAAAAGAGCTCTACCACTGGCTACTATGCCATTTTGATTGCTTACATGTCCAGATATCTTATGACAGTAAACCCATTCATAGACTTACAGATGTGTCCCTGAGAATGTTGCTTGGGAAAATAGCTGCCTGTTTTTTGAAGGGTTCCGCTGCTGTTCCTTGCGTGACTTTCTTCCAGTTGAGAGAAGGGTAGGTCAGATCATAGATTGTCCAATAGTGTGATAAATCTCCATGTAACCAATGTGCTTTTTTCAAAGCCAATTATGATCCCTTAGGTTAACCTTAACTGGCTTGATTCTATAATGGACATCTGGTCATTGGCAGATTCAGGCTGCTTATTGCCACCTCTAAATAACAACTTCACCTTTAGTGAAGTTGCCCTTTTATTAAACCCCCTGAGTGTAAGCCAGCTTTGGATAACACCTTCCGTCCCAATCCAGCATTCTTTACCTCAGCAAGGTCATAGCCAGCTTCTCTTCATACTGTTCATGTGTGGTGTGGCTTCTATCATTTATATGGGTAAGCCATACCCATTGTGGCCTCCAGAGGTCCCACAGAGTGCAGCTTACCGATTGGAATCAATGGGGCCAGAGTGCACATATGTAGTATAAAAAGGAGCCAGCAGGAACCTTGTCAGAGGAAGGATTGGTGGATCGGGGAGAAAGGTGAGTACTATCCCAGGAAGGATTTGCTCAGGGGGGTGGGGGATTTATTAAAAGACCACTTTCTGCAGGGGACATTGTCATTTCAATCTAAATCCAATGCAGGTATAAGACGCCAAGTAATGCAACTAGTACAAGTACCTGCAATTGACTTATTATTAGCCTCTTGTGATCTGTACAACAGCACTCAGACAGGTAGAGAGTGGGGCAGGAGTAGCAATCAATCAGGTGCTGCATGCAGATTTGTCGATGTTGCATGGCAGATAAGGCAGAGAGAGTCCTTTGACCCATAGACAACCAGTGGTAGTGGAATAAGCATGATCTGACCATCACTAAATTTATTATTACATTATAATTTACTATAGACATGCATGTTTGGACCACTTCAGTTTGCATTCTTATTCCTGTGGATAAGGAACAAAAAAAGAGGTTGCAGAATTCTCATAGGCATAGAGGTTTTTTACTATTTTGTGTGGGGGGAGGGTGGCTCCATGCATGGTTAACACAAGCCTTACAGAGTTGTTCTGCCCCCTCCTTTCCTTACCCTATTAAAGCCTAGTTTGTGGACATCTGATCATCTTCAAATCTATATGAGCCTGTTAAACATCCCTTAATCTAAATATTGCAGCTTTCAATGTTTTGTGAGGGTTTTCCATAAGATATTGGATTATGTCTGGTGTGAACCCAGTCAAGCAAAAGCGCATTTATGAGCTCATGTACTGACCTTGGAGGAGAACACCTGTCTCGTATCCCAATGGCTTTTAGTCGAGCTGAGATCGGGGCACTGCATAGGCCACTTGTGTTCCTCCACACCAAACTCCATTAAACCAAGTTTTATGAAGCTGGGTTCGTGTACAGGAGCAAAGTCATGCTAAAACAAATGATGACCTTCAATAAACTATTGCCACAGGGTTGGAAGCACACAGTTATCCAAGATGTCTTTGTTTACTATATCATTACACTGTACTCTTCAGTGGAAACATTTGAACTAAATCATTTGATTTTGGAATAGGACATTCAACAAGCTCATACAGTGAGGGGAAAAAGAATTTGATCCCCTGCTGATTTTGAACATTTGACAAAGAAATGATCAGTCTATAATTTAATTTGTAGGTTTATTTTTACAGTGAGAGAGAAAGAATAACAAAAAAAATCTAGAAAAACGTATTTTAAAAAAGTTATTAATTTGCATTTTAATGAGTAATATAAGTATTTGATCCCCTATCAATCAGCACGATTTCTGGCTCCAGGTGTCTTCTATACAGGTAACAAGCTGAAATTAGGAGCACTCTCTTAAAGGGAGTGTTCCTGTTCTCAGCTTGTTTCCTGTATAAAAGACACCTGTCCACAAAAGCAATCGGTCAGATTCCAATCTCTCCACCATGGCCAAGACCAAAGAACTATCCAAGGATGTCAGTGACAAGATTGTAGGCCTACACAAGGCTGGAATGGTCTACAAGACCATCGCCAAGCAGCTTGGTAAGAGGGTGACAACAGTTGGTGCAATTATTCGCAAATGGAAGAAACACAAAATAATTGTCATTCTCCCTCGGTCTGGGGCTCCTTGCAAGATATCACCTTGTGGAGTTTCAATGATCATGAGAACAGTGAGGAATCAGCCCAGAACTACACGAGAGAATCTTGTCAATGATCTCAAGGCAGCTGGGACCATAGTCGCCAAGAAAACAATTGGTAACACACTACGCTGTGAAGGACTGAAATTCTGCAGAGCCTGCAAGTTCCCCCTGCTCAAGAAAGCACGTGTACAGGTTGGATGAGACCAAAATAAAGCTCTTTGGCATCAACTCAGCACGCTGTATTTGTAGGAGGAGGATGAATGCTGCCTATGACCCTCAGGAACACCATTCCTACCGTCAAACATGGCGGTGGAAACATTATGCTTTGGGGGTATTTTTATGCTAAGGGCACAGGACAACCTCACTGCATCAAAGGGACGATGTACGTGGCCATGTGCCTTCAAATATTGGGTGAGAACCTTCTTCCCCCAGCCAGGGCATCGAAAATGGGTCATGGAAGGGTATTCCAGCATTACAATGTCCCAAAACACACGGCCAAGGCAACAAAGGAGTGGCCCAAGAAGAAGCACAGTAAGGTCCTGGAGTGGCCTAGCCAGTCTCCAGACCTTAATCCTATATAAAATATGTGGAGGGAGCTGAAGGTTCGATTTGCCAAACATCAGCTTCAAAACCTTAATGACTTGAAAAAGGATCTGCAAAGAGGAGTGGGACAAAATCTCTACTGAGATGTGTGCAAACCTGGTGGCCAACTACAAGAAACGTCTTATCTCTGTGCTTGCCAACAGGGGTTTTGCCACCAAGTACTAAGTCATGTTTTGCGAAGGGTTAAGTATTTTTTCTCTCATTAAAATGCAAATCAATTTATAACTTTTTTGAAATGTATTTTTTTGTATATTTTTGTTGTTATTCTGTCTCTAACTGTTAAAATAAACCTACCATTAAAACTGTAGACTGATAATTTCTTTGTCAGTGGGCAAATGTACAAAATCAGCAGGGGATCAAATACTTTTTTTTCTCTCACTGTATAGGTGTAATGGCCAGCTGTCCAGAAACGTTTGGTTTGTGTAGTTTTGGTTAATGATGGGCTTTAGAAACTTGCTGCCAGTATTGGCAACACCTTGAAAACTTTTCTGCAAATGAAGAGATTGCCAACAGGAGGTTAAACTCATCAGCACCAAGAGATTAAAATCACATCTGTAGCCTAACCGTATCATGTAATGGATGGATGACCTAATATTTTGTTGGCAAGTGTATATTTTTGCCCTCTTCTGTGCTGCAAAATATCTACTTAAAGCGGAGTTCCACCCAAAAATGGAACTTCCGCTTTTCGGATCCCCCCCCCCTCTGGTGTCACATTTGGCACATTTCAGGGGGGAGGGGGGAGCAGATACCTGTCTAATCCAGGTATTAGCTCCCTCATCCGGGCATAGATAGCCACAGTATCTGCGGAGATCTATGCCATGTCCAGCGCCTCCCCCATCCTTCCCGCTGTCTTCTGGGAGACGCACAGTTCCCAGAAGACAGCAAGGACCAGTGGGATTGCGCAGCGCGACTCACACATGCGCAGTAGGGAACCAGGCTGTGAAGCCGCAAGGCTTCACTTCCTAATTCCCTTACTGAAGATGGTGGCGCCTCCACCCGAGAGCCGAGGGACAGATTGGCTTTGGGTGCCGACATTGCGGGCTCCCTGGCCAGATAACTGTCCATATTTGACAAAAGTCAATAGCTGCAGTATTTGTAGCTGCTGACTTTAAAAAAAAAAAAAAATTTGGCGGAACTCCGCTTTAACTGTGAAAATTATGTTTCCGAAGACTGCTGTTTGCACTTGTGGAGATTTCCCTGTCACATCAACAAACACGATAAACCCGTGAACATATTCAGTACTACTTTACGCGGTAAAAGGCAAAATAGCACATTAGCAAATGAATGTGTTGAAAGTAAGAGAAAATCTTGGATGTTAAAAGTGTCAATTAGATAAAACAAAGAGGATGTTCCTCATTATTCAGGAAAGCTTAATAAGGTGGCCAGATGTAGTCAATGTTTTGTGATTATGCTCTGAATAGTAATAAGATAATTAAAGAGGAGATGCGGAAAACATACAGTGTTTGCTAGGTTTCATAGCCTAATATGGCAGTAAAGAATTTCCTGGTTAAATACATTGACATTTAAACAAACATATATACTTGTAATCTTATCAGGAGAATCGGAACTGTGGGAACTATGTACAGTACAAGGTGCAACTGGGAAGATTTAAAAGTATTGCAGGGCAACAAAATCCATCTAATACAGTAGTGGGTCAGTCTTAGAGAACAAGTGAGTGCATAAGGATGGCCATAAATTATACAATTTTCTTGTTCAATTTCTTTTAGATTTACCTTTCACTCTGTAGTACAATTGAAAGGTTTAGGTTTGACCTCGTAATATATGATTTTGGTAAATCTAAAGGAAAATTGTGCAAGAAAATTGTATAACGTGCAAGCCTTACTGTATACATATCTATAGGAACTTCAAAATTTAGTTTGCTTTTAACATTTAATTATATTATTTTGAATAAAAACCACATACACTGTTAGAAATTCATTTGAGAACATTTTTCCATCCTGCTCCTTCCAATTTTTTTTTTTATCACCGTGGTCTAATACGAATGTCTATTTGACCCAACTAATGGTTAAAAAAATCAAATGAATGTTCCTAAAAGGAGCAATTTATAATGACATTCTACTAGTATATGGCCAGTTTAAGGTTTGTCCCAAACTACACAGGTAATTTGTTAAGTTAATCAAATCGGTAGTGATTAGCGTGCAAAAAGGAAAAATCCATAGGTAAAGATCCTGCCAGAAATGAAGTTAACTTGTCCAGGCACTTCCTTTTAATGGAAGGACAACACTGATAATCTGTCACTGAAAAGGTAATCAGGTTTTTACACCTAAAGCTGAATTACTGCTGCACCAGACAAAGTAATGTACATCAACACATCATTGAGGGGGAGTGATCAGTGTTCTCCTAGTACACGCTTCCTTACTGGCACCAGGAATCGTGAAAGGTACAGTTCTACTGATTAGTGGATGTCATAGTGTAGGGCCAAAGAAAGCATGAGGGATCTTGGTGCTGTCAACACTAGAACAACAAAAACAGAGGGCGCACTACCTTTTTATTAAACCTTTATCAAAGAGATAAAACAGTTTTGTACTCCCAAAACTGCATATGCGGTATTAAAGTGATATTAAGCTTAGGTTCACATTGCTGCAGGTTAGAAATCCTGTGAATTCAGATGAGCTTGCACGATTTCAACCCTGCAATGCAGTCCGACTTCAGCGACGATTTGACAGACATCTATGTGGGTTCCTGCACAGATGTCTATACAAATTGTCCTCCGAAGTCGCCGAAAGTAGTACGGGAACTACTTTTGGGAATCAATGCGGTGTCGCACCGATTCGGACGGTGCCATTGCTGGCAATAGCCGCCGATTTGACATGTGAAATCGCATGCCAAATCGTACCAATGTGAACCTAGGCTAAAAACAAGAAAAAAACAAACCTGTTATACTTCCCTGCTCTGTGCAGTGTTTTTGAACAGAGCAGCCCCGATCTTCCTCTTCTCGGGTCCCCCGCTGCTGCTCCTGGCCCCTCCCTCCTGCCAAGTGCCCCCAGAGCAAATAGTTTGCTGTTGAGGCACCCAAGAAGGCTCATTACCGAGCCGCTGCTCTGCATGTCCACTCACACACAGATGCAGCTCGGCCTTGCCCCCCTCTCTTCTCATTGGCTCACTGGCTGTGATTGATAGCTGTGATTGAATAGCTCCCGCTGCTCTCCCAGCCAATGATGAGGGAGAGTCCCCCCGGAGAACCGTGGCTCTCGTACACATCGATAGATCACTGGGCGGAAGGTTGGTACACACAGAAGGTTTTGGCCTTCATGCATTGAATGCATGAAGTTAGAAACTTTGTGCCTTTAAAACCACTCATTAAGCTCATCAATGTCCACAGTGTCCTACATCGCCAGGTCCACTGTTCCAATCCCAACATGGAAAAGACTCTTCAAATGGCTGATATGTTCTGAGAGAGTGGATCCCTCAGAGCCAAATAAAAGGTTTTATAAAGGTAAAGTCCAAGGCTATGCACCCTGTGTTATTTTTGTTCTAGTGTTCCTTTTGGACTCCCCCTAATTAATAGGGGGCTGAAAGGTCTTGCTTAGTGTCAAGTTGCTGAAGATTTCAGGTTTGGGAACAGCTACCTTGAGCGCAGGAGTTCATTTTCCATAGGTTGGACTTGATGGACTTGTGTCTTTTTTCAACCTCGCCTACTATATACTATATTTTGTTTGCACATAATAGTGCTGTGTTCAGGTAGGCACAGAGATTCAAGGTAGATTCTTTACTGGATGGAAATTCAGAGGTGTTTAATATTAACAATATGTCACAGAGGGTTAACACCCACTTTAAACATTGTGGCTTCCTTTGTAAATATGTATAAAATACATATGTAGCATTAGTAGTTGTTTTTAAAATTAATTTTTCAAGTGAATTAGTAGGATCGGTCAGCTTTTGCCAGGTGACATTTTAAAGTACACTTTGTTATTAGGCCAAGATTGTTTGGAGATGGTAGGCACTATGAGATGCCGGATTATACCTGGCTTGTAGACGTTTCAACCTGGCAGTCATTTTGGGGTGTGGCACACGTCGCATTTCAGCTTGGAAGTCAAGACATTTTCGCGGATTCCTGCACTTTCCACAGATGTAAGATCTGCTCTTTATGGAGCCTACTGTTTACAGATATTTTGTTTCAATCATTTTTTCCTGCTCTTAAGCTCTCATGTGAGCTTAAAGTGATTGTAAAGGCTTGCTTTTTTAAAAAATAACAGACATGTTCTACTTACCTCCTCTATGCAGTTGGTTTTGCACAGAGCAGCACAGATCCTCCTCTTCTGGGGTCCCTCTTTGCTGCTCCTAGCCCCTCCCTCCTTTGAGTGCCACTCAGCCAGCATTTTGTTACAGGTTGTCACCCAAACCGAGTCAGAGCCCCTTGTATCCATTCAGACACTGAGCCCTGACCTGGCCCCGCCCCCTCTCTCCCCTGATTGACTGACAGACTTTGACAGCCGTGGGAGCCAATAGTGCCACTGCTCTGTCTCAGCCAATCAGGAGGAGTGTACTGGATGGCTGTGGTGATCATGATCGTGGACATCGTTGGAGAGAGTAGGAGGTCAGGTAGGTAATTGGGGGGGTGCTGGGGGGCTGCTACACACAGAAGGTTTTTTATATTAATGCATACAATGCATTAGGATAAAAAAAACCTTCTGCCTTTACAATTCCTTTAAGCCTAGGTAGTCTTAGTCCTACAGTATGGATTTTGCACCCCAAAGGATCATAGCAGTTTCACATTAATAAAAACGGCAGAGAATCGCTTTTTCACCAGCCAGATTGTTTACAGGCAGACTTGTGGTGAGATGAGAGGATCAGCAAGGCAAAAGATTGTGCAGCACCACTAAACAGAAAACACAGCTTTCATACTGTATGTAATAAACAAATTGGGCTGCTCCTTTGTGCATTTATTGTTACACAGTATACAAAGCAACAAACCTTGTAAAATTGTAATGCGCATGTTAGGCTATACATTAATCGGATTACTTTCACGTGAATATCCAAAAGTGAACAATGACCAGAACTTCTAGACATTAGATGAACAGTGTCTGATCAAACTAATCTCAGATTGGAGGTTGGTTGTAGACACCATGTGCAATTGTTCGCAACTTTTACAGACACCCCAAGGCTAATCAGTCTGATGTGGAAGGCAATTGATCTTTTGGAATGGATTTTCCTGGCCCAATGTATCTTCAGTATATTTAGCCAAAACCATTATGTGTGTTTTTGAAAAGATTTGTGTGAAATGAATATTTGGCGCCAGAATTGTGCATGCACGGTCAGACGCCATCTTGTGTCAGTTTGCCCCTTTTGGATGACCAAAGGCTAGCAAATGTTTTAATGAGAAAGATGGCCGCATCTCCCTGTCATAGACAGACATGGAAAGGATCATGGAAAAGTGACTGACAATTGGTAGAAGACAATTTAACCAAATGCAAAAATAAGCTTGCTTGGAACTATGGGGTTCCTAACCTGATTATCATAAATAACGCTCAGGTGTTTTGCCTGCCTCTATAGGGCAGAGTTTGACATCCTTTAACTGTCTCTCTTGGAACAGCTAAAAGTAACCCCCTGGGGACTCCATGTAGTGTGCAGTTCATGGACTACCTAAACTCTTGTTGATTGGCCCACTGTAATTGGCAAGAAAATATGTCTACCAGCTAAACTAAGAAGATGGCGGGTTGTTTGAATGAACTTAAGGGGAGATGGGGAGACCAAAAACTGAACCTGCTGCTTTGCCCTTTAATGCATAATTTACCAAAATTAAAAGAGAAGTAAAGGGGTTTTTTTTTGTTTGTTTTTTTCAGATTTATACTTGCCTAGGTGGATGCAGCATGGGTCCGATGCTGCATCTGTCCTCCGTCATCTCTTCACTGAGAACAGAGCGATCGAACATTGTCGATGGTTCAGTTCTCACAGCTCACCGAGCAGAGAGCTGCTGACTGTCAATCAGCAGCTCTCTGCTCTGCTCCTCCATGCTCACTGAAGCGCTGGGCTGTGGAGGGGCGGGGAGTGGCTGTCTCAGCAGCTCGCTGAGAGGCTGAGATGCCTATCAGTCCAGGCACCTGGCAGATCCAGACTTCTGAAGTCGGGATGATGCAGTGCCTGGACTGATCCTGGTAACGTCAGCAGAGAGTGGAATTCAGCTCTCCACTCAGGGAGGTGAGAGAACTGAGCCATCGATTGGTGTTCGGTGGCTTGGTTCTCGGTGAAGAGGCGGCGGGGGACAGATACAGCATCGGTCTGATGCTGCATCCACCTACAGTAGGTAAGTATGAATATGGGATAAAAAAAAATTCCCATACTTATCTTTTAAAATATGAACTGCATAGAAATCCTTGCTTTACCAGAAACAAAGATGTGTAATTAAAGAGAATCTGTGCATCTCGGCTGAACAGCCCACAAAATTCTTCCAGCTAGACTGTCTACCTCCTGCACATGTGCACTGATATCTCCTTTTATACCTACAAAAGGGCCATCAGTTGAAATGATTGCTCTCATAAGGATAGCTGAGGGTCTAATAGGGATAGCTGTACTATAAGTGCAATTATTATTTTAAACATTTGACCCGTGGAAATTTATACTGCCTTCATGACCAGGGAATATTTTGCTATTCAGCACTATGCTACTTTAACTGGCAATTGCGCGGTCATGCAACACAAATTAAATTTTATATTATTTGTTTCACACAAATAGAGATTTCTTTGGGTGTTATTCATAGGCGTGCGCACAGGGTGTGCCAGGTGTGCCTGGGCACACCCTAATCACCCTGTGCTGCGCAGATTCCCCTTACTGCTTGGCTGCAGAGAAAGGGACTGGGAAATCTCTGTCCTCAGTCCCTTTCTCTGTCTCAAAAGTGAGGCTGTTCAGACCCCTGATATTTCACCAAAGTCCCCCAATGGGGCTCCTAATAAATTGTAAAAAAAAAAAATAATAATAATAATAATACATTATTGTAAAAAATAATAATTTATTGTAAAAAAGAAAAAATTATTGTAAAAAATAATACAATTGTAAAAAAAGTTATAATAATAAAAAAATAAAAATAAACTACTGACACCAATCTCTGCCCCACTGACACCGTCCACTGCTCTACTGTCATATATATATATATATATATAAAGTGTGTGTGTTTAAGCTTTGGGGTGCACACCCTAATGCACTAGGCTGCGCACACCTATGGTGTTATTTAATCACCACTGGGTTCTTTATTTTTTGTTATATAAACCAAAAAATTCTGAAAATGTAAAAAAAAAAGAGAAAATATGTTCTACTTTCTGTTTATAAAACATATCCAATAAAAAAAATGTAAAAAATCAAATTTCTAAATAAATTTAGGCCAAAATGTATTCTGCATGAATTTTTGTTCGAAAGTTATAGCGTCTAAAAAATATGATATATAGATATATATATATTCGATTCGATTACGATTATCAGGTCCACAATTCACGATGCATCACGATTACTGTGCGCGGTTTTCATCCAAAAAAAAGTAGTCAGAAGAACTTAAATTTTTTTAAATTCTATCTGTTCTTAAAAAAAAGACAACACTCCTTGCATGTAGCAAAGTGTAAACACAGCAGACAACTTAAAGAGGAGCTCCAGACTGCCCCCAAATGACTACAGAAGATGGTCAGAGACTGCAGACATGATACAGGAGATGGTCAGAGACTGCAGACATGATACAGGAGATGGTCAGAGACTGCAGACATGATACAGGAGATGGTCAGAGACTGCAGACATGGTACAGGAGATGGTCAGAGACTGCAGACATGGTACAGGAGATGGTCAGAGACTGCAGACATGATACAGGAGATGGTCAGAGACTGCAGACATGATACAGGAGATGGTCAGAGACTGCAGACATGATACAGGAGATGGTCAGAGACTGCAGACATGATACAGGAGATGGTCAGAGACTGCAGACATGATACAGGAGATGGTCAGAGACTGCAGACATGATACAGGAGATGGTCAGAGACTGCAGACATGGTACAGGAGATGGTCAGAGACTGCAGACATGGTACAGGAGATGGTCAGAGACTGCAGACATGATACAGAAGATGGTCAGAGACTGCAGATATGGTACAGGAGATGGTCAGAGACTGCAGACATGGTACAGGAGATGGTCAGAGACTGCAGACATGGTACAGGAGATGGTCAGAGACTGCAGACATGGTACAGGAGATGGTCAGAGACTGCAGACATGATACAGGAGATGGTCAGAGACTGCAGACCTGCTGGACGTGGTAAGGGAGGTGTCAGACTGTCCTATCCAAGATGAATAATACCCCGCCCCCCTCACCACTAACCTGTCCCACATAATACTATTACCATAGCGCTCCCCTGCCCAGTGTCATCACGGACCAATTCCCATCCTTCTTGACCAGCATCCACACAGTCCTCTGCTCTTCCCCCCACCTCTACACAGTGAACATGCAGATAGGGCAATAAAACAAAAAATTGTGTGCAGTGCTTTGTGGTGATAAATGCACAAAAAAAGTCTTACTTATTCAAAGTAATTCCAGTGCTGAGTGTTCTCTGCTGTGTTCAAATCATTCACCAGAAATCAGGAATGACACAGCAGAGAACACTCAGCACTGGAATTACTTTGAATAAGTAAGACTTTTTTGTGTATTTATTATCACCACAAAGCACTGCACACAATTTTTTGTTTTATTGCCCTATCTGCATGTTCACTGTGTAGAGGTGGGGGAAGAGCAGAGGTGTCCTCTATGCGGCCCCCTTACCTGGCTTGATATGCCAAAGCTCCACTCTCTTCCTCATCTCCGTCACACCTGCTTGACATGCCGCGGTTCCACTCTCCTCCTTGGAGCTCCGTGCTCCACAAGCCGGCCGCCGCCACTCTTACCAGCAGCAGCTCCAGCCACTGGTGCTCCATGTTCCTGCGAACATGCACACAGCGCCGCTCCTCGCAGGGCAGCAGGGGGATGACATCAGTCAGGGGCAGCAAGCAGGAAAAGCAGGCGCGGCTTACTCCCGCGGCTATTCGATGGCTTTCGGCTCCGTTCGGTCGCGGAGGCGGGGCATAATGCGGCGCGAGGATGACGTCATCCTCAATCAATGCCTTAAAGCTATAGCATCGATGCCGCATCGTGGACGGTTGGATGCCGATGCATCGATTCGTCGATTAATTTCAACAGCCCTAATATACTGGATTTAGCACCGCTATAAACGCTATACTGTAATGGCGGTGATCAGCAACTTAATAGTGGAACTGTGATAGGGTGGCAAGCAATCTGGCACTAACTGACACTGACAGGCTAACAGATAGCGACATTCCAGGTATGTTATCCAGCATACCTGTGCAGCTCGCCCGCAGGAAAACTACTGTTGGCAGGTGGCAAGTAGTTAAACATTCTGCAAGGTACACGGAGGACAGTTAAAACTACATACACAATCCAGCTGCTCTCGGTGCAGCCAACTATCAGAGCCCTTCTAACTTTTATGCCCAGTACACACTATTTTTTTTTTTTTTGCATGCTAATCTCATATCTAAAATGAAGGTTTTACTAAAGTTATGAAAATTCTTGTATGACAGAATAAAAATTTGGAAGTTATGTAGTGTGTTGTAGTGTATTTGTATTGTATTTTTGAACGACAAATTTTTGTGCTTGCCCCATTGGATAATATCGGATGAACTGTTGCGATTGGCTCTCGAAAGCTGTGTACTAATGATCATATTATCATACGATCGCTTCGAAAGCGGTATTTTTGGTACAATTTTCTAATTGTGTGTACGAGCCATTAAGCTTGGTTTGGCCAAGTTTACAAATGTTTGTAGTGAGAGGGTAGAGCAGATGATAATGCTGATTTATCATCTGATCACAACGATTGGGATCCAGTATATAACCCACACTTTCAAGTGCCCCAACACCACCCCTCCACTACAGCCAGCCTGATCTGGGTTCCGACAGCTGTCATTTAATGTCTGTAGACTATAAGCAGAGATCAGAAAACATACCCCGTCTGAAGGATACATTCAATTCCAAAAGTAATCCCTATTCTATGGGCTAAAAATAAATTAATTGCTGAGGATTTATTGGAAATTAATCCAGTACTTTGATTGGGCTTCAGGTGTGCAAATGTGTGACTATCAGGGCTGAATGTCTGCCACCGGAAAGTAAGTGCCGCATTGCACGAAAAGGTACATATTGGTTGTTTTTATTAAAATATTTGTGATTGCTTGTTTGCTTTGTGTATGAAGTAACCTCATAGCAAATTTGCAAAAGACTGTTGTGCTTTCAAGTCACAGACAATTCAAAATGTAGAATGGAGTCTTTTTGTAAACTGCCTTTGATCAGGATATGTGTATAGATTATGTGGCGACAGCATTATCTCTGCAGCCAACAGGCTACAATAGAAAATCTGCAATTATACAGTGGATAGTGAAAGTCTACACACCCCTGTAAATATATAAGGTTTCTGTATAGCAATGACCACAGTTCAGTAAGCAGAAAGCATATTCTTGCTAAGTTTAGTAGCAAGATAACTATTCAAGTGTTTGTAACCCTTAAAAAAAGAAAAAAAGTGATCTCCTGTTTTTTTATAGCAGATTAACCACTTCAATACCAGGCACTTAGACACCTTCCTGCCCAGGCCAATTTTCAGCTTTCAGCGCTGTCGCAATTTGAATGACAATTGCGCGGTCATACAACACTGTACCCAAACAAATTTTTTATCATTTTGTTCCCACAAATAGAGCTTTCTTTTGGTGGTATTTGATCACCTCTGTGGTTTTTATTTTTTGCGCAACAAATAAAAAAAAAGACCGAACATTTTGAAAAAAAACAAGTTTTTCTCTGTTTGTTAAAAATTTTTGTAAACAAGTACGTTTTCTTCCTTAATGACGGACACTGATATGGCTGCACTGATGGGCACCGATGAGGTGGCACTGATAAGTTGTCACTAACTGGTACTGATGGGCACTGATAGGTGGCACTGGTATGCGGCACTGATGGGCACTCATAGGTGGCACTGATGGGCACTTATAGGTGGCATTGATGGGTACTTATGGGTGGCACTGATGGTTACTTATGGGTGGCACTGATAGGTGGCACGGATGGGCACTGACAGGTGGCACCGATGGACACTGATGGGTGGCACTGATGACACTGGTGGCACTGATGGGTGGCATTGCTGGGCATCACTGATATATAATGGTGCCAGTCAGTGCCCATTTGTGGGCACTGGCACAGATCAGGCATAATTTGCACATGTGGATGGCCATGGGGTACATACCTGGCCATCCACATGTTGCCCCCTTCCCTAGTGGTCCTGGCGGCTTCCCTGGTGGTCTAGTGTGGGCATCCGAGGGGGGCTGCGCTGATAAACAATCAGCGCAGACTCTCCATGTCAGGAGAGCCACCGATTGGCTCTCCTCTACTCGCGTCTGTCAGACGCGAGTGAGGAAAAGCCGATCAACGGACACAGCTGATCACGTGGTAAAGAGCCTCTGCCGGAGGCTCTTTACCAAGATCGGTGGAGCGGTGTGTCAGACTGACACACCGCTCCACCGATCGCCGCGATGCGCGCCCCCAAGGGCGCGCGGCGGCTGTTATCCTGAAGGACGTCAGGATAACTGAACCACCGCCCGGCCGTCAATCTGCTATAGGTCGGGCGGGAAGTGGTTAAACAGCACCGTGCTTGTGCTGTGTAACCTGCTGTCAGGAACCATGAAACAGACAGAGACCGAAAATGCAGTAAAAATCACACCTTTTAATAAATTGGTAAAAATGCTACTGGTAAACGTAGTCAAAACATAGCCAGGGTTCAGTAGCCAAATCGAGTAGTTGGAACAATCCAGGAAACCGCAAAGCCAGAGATCAGTGTAGTCGGAGGTAGCAGACAGGATCAGGAAACAGAAGGGACATAGGCCAGGCAAGTCTTCAACAGGAACATAGCAGAGAGTCTCTAGATATGTTGACCAAGGCGAAGGCAATTCATGAAATGAACCAGGCAGTTTACTTAGCCACAAGGGGCTGGCTGCGGGCTTGACTGACGAGCAGGAGATGATCAACAGGTGAGCCACTGTGCAACGATGAGTACTGGCAATTAACCGACAGCTGAGCACAGAGAAGAAAGGGCTGAGAGCCCAGCCCTGACACCTGCCCCTCTCTACGCTGTAAAAAAACCTGGCTGATCCTGCCATTTCCTGTGTCCCCCCTCTGTGTCTTGACCAATCTAATCATGCCTGCTGAGCCCCGACTACTGTGGTCAGTTTGCATGCCTCTGTCATCCACAGCTCTCCTCTGTCCCCCTCACCCCTCCCTCCCTGCCTGTTAGCTCCGTGCCTGTGTCTCCCCCCCCCCCTTCCTTCCACTATCAGTATTTAAAAAAAGTTTAATAATTGTCACTGGCAGCCCCTCTATTTTATCCAGGGATAATTAACTGTATAAGTGTTTTTTTTTTTTTTATAACAAAGCCTCTAAATCCCTTTTTGCAGTTACATTCAGGCCATTCACGTGACTTCCAGCCACTCTGCTACACCGATCGAGGGCTACAGTGGGAGGGGCGTGTGGCCTGTCTGGGTGACGTCAAAGGGAGATCTCGGCCCCTCCCATTGTAGCCTTGGATTGGAGTAGCAGAGCAGCTGGAAATCACATGACCTGGTTGAACGTAGCTGCAAAATAGGTATTTAGAGGCTAAATTTATAAAAAAACACTTATACAGTGCATTATCCTTGGATAAAACAGAGGGTCTGGCAGTGAAAGGGGTTTGAAAGGTAACAACCACTTTAAAGTATCATGTTTTGTGTGCTCTGTTAAGAAATAAAGCGAACCTCCAGACAAAAATGAATAGCCCATGCAAAGATAAAACAACAAAACCAGCATTTGCTGCAATATCCACATTCAATCCGCAGATTTCCTGCACAGTACTATTTTTCTGCCACTAGATGACCTCAATCTGATGGCCAGCATCATTCAAGCCACTTCTGTATCCCAGTCATCAATATTTATTCTATCTTGCCTGTTCCTGAATTTAGCTGATCTGTGAGTGCTCTGATAATATTAATAGTAATTATAAGGCCTCATGAACACAGGGTGTTTCTCCTATGAATGCCTTTTACTCCTGTCAGGAAAAAGCGGATTAAAAAAAATGCACCCAAAGCTGCACATTGCACGTGCGTTTAAGCATGTCAAGCGTTTGAGCATTAATGGATTCCATTGGCCAGAATATTGGTTTATTCTGGCCATTGGAAGAAATTAACGTTCAAACACCAAATGTGTCTAGCGCTTAAGCGCATTGAGATGCATTTACATGTGTCTGCCATATTTTTTTTTTTTGCTCAAAAGCTCCTCTTCTGAACACGCTGGTGAGATATATATATATATATATATATAATTTTTTTTTGCCTGTAAACGCTTCTCTTCTAATATGCCGGTAAACATCTACTCTATATTGTGAAAAGTATTGGTATACCTGCCTTTACAAGCACATGAACTTGTAATGGCATCCCAATCTTAGTCCATAGGGTTCAATATTGAGTTGGCCCACCCTTTGTAGCTATAACAGCATTAAGTCTTCTGGGAAGGCTGCCCACAAGTTTTAGGAGAGTGTCTATGGGAATGTTTGACCATTCTCCCAGAAGTGCATTAGTCTCCACTCAAATTCATCCCAAAGGTGTTCTATCAGGTTGAGGTCAGGACTCTGTGCAGGCCAGTCAAGTTCATCCACCCCAAAGTCGCTCATCCATGCCTTTATGGACCTTGCTTTGTGCACTGGTACGCAGTCATGTTGGAACAGCAATTGACCATCCCCATAATCACACCATAATCCCCCCTCCACCAAATGATTTGGACCAGTGCACAAAGCAAGGTCATTGACACAATGTGAGCAAGCTCTCTGACATAGGTCATCATCAGAAAAGACATGCATCAAACCAGATAACAGTTCAAATAGTTTATTGGTTTGCACTAAAAAATGGCCAATGCCTTTTGGAGGCCAGAAAAGCATACCATCGCCTGCCCTTTCTTTTTCCAGTGATGGGACACCTTGACAGATAATCTTTAGTTCTGCAGAAATCCTCAAATATGCTTTGATGCAAATACAACAACGACAGCATATATGTGTGGATCCTTTTCCCAAGAGATGGGATCTTCCTTCAGACTCCCCTGCCATACGTCCTGCAAGATGATCCTGTTCTACTGGTTTTTAAGGCTATAACTCAGCAGTGGCCACAAATGGCCTATTGATGTCCACAAATAGACTAAGTAACAAAAAGTTGCTGCGCTAAACATTCAAAATAAATGAAGAAAACGGTTCATGCTGTTCTCCGTAGTAGAAAGAAACAATGATTACAAGTAAAATTTCCTAATAAGTGTCCAATTTGGGTGAACAGGTAAATGTAAGTGCTGATCACCCAGGTGTACCTCTACCACATATTTACATTGAATGCCTCTTTACCGTAAACCTAGACCCCAAAATATAAGATTCTACACAAATTTGGTTTGTAAGCACAGAAGATCTAATTTGGCTCTCTCTGTTATGCCGAAGGGGATAGTGGCATGGCTGATGAAAAGGATCGCTGCGTATCAAAGCCTATGGGAAAGAGATTAAAAACGCCCATGTATATTAAAACTATATAACAATTTATTAGAAGAAAATGATGCTAAAAACTCACAGAAATCCAGATAAAATTCATCATGTAGTTGTCAAAGGTTCCCGGGAACCAATCCACATGTAAACGCGTTTGGCATGCATGATAACGTCACAGACATGGACTCCTCTCTATGCATTTCATCAGAGAGGACATCCATGTCTGTGATGCTACCACACACGTCAAACTTGTGTACATGCAGATAGGTTCCTGGGAACCTTTGATAACTACATACTGGATTTCTGTGAGTTTTTAGCATCCTTGTCTTCCAATAAATTGTTCTACAATTTTACACTATGTGGGCATTTTTTATCTCTTTCCCATGGGCTTTGATACAGAGCGATCCTTTCCATCAGCCATGACACTATCGCCTTCAGCATAACAGAGGGAGCCAATTAGATCTTCTGTGCTTATAAACCACATTTGTGTAGAATCTTATAATTTGGGGTCTAGGTTTCCGGTAAGGAGGCATTCTATGTGTCTTGTGGTGGAGGTGCACCTGGATGATCGGCACTTACGTTTACCTGTTCACCTAAATTGGACACTTATTAGGGAATTTTACTTGTAATCACCATTTCTTTCTACTATGGAGAACAGTTTCTTCATTTATTTTGAATGTTTAGTGCGGCAACTTTTTGTTACTTATTCTGTTATATCACAAATGGTCCTATTGTGTTGTTGCCGGCAGCTTACACTTTTTAATTTTCATTTTATTTTTCTACCTGTGCAATAATTTTTTGTTTATGCCAAACATAGACTAGCCATCCAGAAATGTCCAGTCATTATTTCCTAATAGTTCTAAAAGATCTATATTAAAAATGTTATGCAGTCCAACACTGCCCCAGTTCATGACTTGACATTGAACAGAGGAGCAGCGTAATGGTGAGCTCATCTTCTTGTTACTCTGCTTTCTCTTTTTATCAGCATGCTTCTTGTCCACACGTTAATGAATTGGCTTCTTGCACTGCTTATTCCTTCTTGCTTATATTTGGAAATTTCCACAGCACCTCATTAAAATCAATACCCAGTGGAGTTTCTCTTTTGATAAAATGTCAAAGTACACAGATATTCTTTTTGGGAAATCCTCTTTTGATAGCCAGGTCATTGCCTAATGGTTGACTACCATCCCAGGTGACTCTCTTTATTTAGTTCATGTCATTGCCATTAATTTGTTTTTATTTTATTACATTTCAGTTTGTTTTGGTGGTGCCGCCCTGAGTTTTCTGTCAGTGTTGGTGACATCAGGCTTGTTGCTTGATTCCGACAGAAATGATAGGCCAAAAATCATGCAATGACTAACAGAATCCTCCGTATATCTCCACCTACATTCCCATTAGTGACAGTCTTATGGAAAACAGAGAGGAGGGAGGGAAGTTCTAATCAGATTAACATGCAGATTCTGTATAATGGATCCCATAGTCTCGCTCTGTAATTTTAGATATTAGAATCTGAAAGAAAGGCTCAGCCCCTAGTCTTGTAAGCGTTGAGTTGCCGGCACGACATGTTAATACTTACTTTTGCAAGTTCTGTTTATGTGTAGCACAATGTGGTTTCAACTTGGTTCTTCCTCTGATAGAGTGTGATGTTGGCCTTGTTTTCAATGCCTCAAGTACCCCCTACAGCAGGGGTCTTCAAACTACGGCCCTCCAGTTGTTCAGGAACTACAATTCCCATCATGCCTAGTCATGTCTGTGAATGTCAGAGTTTTACAATGCCTCATGGGATGTGTAGTTCCGCAACAGCTGGAGGGCCGTAGTTTGAGGATCCCTGCCCTACAGCTATTGTTTTCAGGATTTCCTTGACCTTGCACAGGTGTTTTAAATCAGTGGTTGTCAACCCTGTCCTCAAGTAAGGATGAGTTCTGGCATGTTCGCACACTCCACGTGCAGAGCCCGCCAGGAAGTCAGCACGGCGCTGCGCTAATCACAGGCAGTGAGACATTTCCCAATCTCTGCAGCCGCACATCGGGAAAATGTCCCACTGCCTGTGATTAGCGTAGCGCCTTGCCGACTTCCTGGCGGGCTCTGCACACGGAGTGTGCGAACACACCAGAGCTCATCCTTATCCTCAAGTAGTCACAACAGGCCATGTTTGCAAGTTTTCCTTTATCTTGCCCAGGTGTTTTAAATCAGCGTCAATGGCTTGGTATTTTGGACAGCTATTTTATCTAAGAGAAATTCCCAAAACATGGTCTGTTGTGGGTACTTGAGGACAGGGTTGAGAACCACTGCTTTAAATCACTGTCAATGGCTTGGTGTTTATTATAGCTAATTTATCTCAAGGAAGTTCCCAAAACGTGGCATGTTTTGGATACTTGAGGACTGAGGTTGGTAACTGATCACTGATGATGGTGATATTGCAAAGCAGATAGGTGAGGACATTGACAGCACAGCAGTTGCCAACCAGTGGTCCGTGGACCACTGATGGTCCACTAGAAAATTTTGGTGGCACCCCATGGGTTCTCCCGCAAATCAACATTGTGGTGGATGTATATTGCCCTATGTTTCCAGTGTTGTTCTCAATGTGCGTTGAGAGCATTGTCAGTGAGCATTGATACCCGATGCCTCCTCTGTAGTACCGGCTGCTGTGAACTCAGAGGGAGGCACCGGGAGTAGTGCAGGGAGGTGAAGAAGGGGACTTCCAATCGCAGTGCTAATCACAGATTGTGGGAGGGAGCATGGAGCTCAAGCAGAAGGCTGGATAAAGAAATTAGATGCAATAAAGGAGTCTGGCAGCAGTGTGATGCAGAAGGTGGGGGGTGGGGGCAGAAAGTTGGCAAATTGTATAAGGCACCAATGTGGTCCAGGTGGAGGGGGCAGAGAGCTGCTGCATTGTGTGTGTATAAGGCAGCAATGTGGTCCAGGTGGAGGGGGGCAGGGAGCCGGAGCATTGTGTGTGTAAGGCAGCAGTGTGGTCCAGTTGGAGGGGGGCTAAGAGCCAGAGAATTGTGTGTGTGTGTGTGTGTGTGTGTGTGTGTGTATAAGGCAGCACTGTGGTCCAGGTGGAGGGGGCAGAGAGCTGCTGCATTGTGTGTGTATAAGGCAGCAGTGTGGTCCAGGTGGAGGGGGGCAGAGAGCCGGAGCATTGTGTGTGTAAGGCAGCAGTGTGGTCCAGGTGGAGGGGGGCTAAGAGCCAGAGAATTGTGTGTGTGTGTGTGCATAAGGCAGCAGTGTGGTCCAGGTGGAGGGGGGCAGAGAGCCAGAGCATTGTGTGTATAAGGCAGCAGTGTGGTCCAGGTGGAGGGGGGCAGAGAGCCAGAGCATTGTGTGTATAAGGCAGCAGTGTGGTCCAGGTGGAGGGGGGCAAAGAGATGCAGAATTGTGTGTATAAGACAGCAGTGTGGTCCAGGTGGAGGGGGGCAGAGAGCCCGGAGCATTGTGTGTGTGAAAAAGGCAGCAGTGTGGTCCAGGTGGAGGGGGGAAGAGAGCCAAAGTATTGTATGCATGAGTCATATACATTCATGTTAGTGGTACACTGCATTCAGAAATGTGAGTTTAGTGGTCCTTGAGGTCAAAAAGTTTGGCGATCACTGATCAGATGACCTTATGCTGCCATTACAATGTTATTTTCGATCTGTCTCTGTTTTATTTCACCTAAAAGCAAAATAATAGATTTTACTGAAAGACTTGCCAAACTGTAAATTGCTGAAGTTTTGGAGCTTGAGCTTTTTTGTGACACAAAGCTTTGTTGTTTTCAAATCTGTCAAATGTCAATGAAAGTGTGAATGAGGAAACCTCTATTGATGTGTTATACAAGGCTGCAACATTTTTTGTATGCGGTGGTTTCTACCTGAAAGACCAAGTCCGCAGGTACCTTGAACCCAGACAGAAGAGGGTTGCACGGTGGAATTTATTGTACAAGAATTAGACCAAATATCTGTTGGGAATGTGAACATACAGGTTGAACATGCACATCTAATAATGTGGGTTGTGAACTCAGTCCCATTTCCTGCTGTTTTTGTTTGGATTGTGACACAAAAAATAGTTGCAAGAGTAATTGTAAAATCTATCACATCCAGCCATATTCCTTTTAATTCCCTAAGTGTTTTGATCTTACAGTGTCCTTTGCTGTTCATGTTATATAGAAAGAGCTAATCATATTAACATTTTCAGGTTTCCTTGCATGTACTGCTTCCATCCCGAGACTGTTACGGGATCTTAGAGTAATTTCAGCGGTTATCTTTTCTGTAGGTATAGCTGATCTCCATACAGATGTATTAAAAAAGCATTTAGTTTATGTAGTAATTAAAATAATTCACTGTTTCTTTGGCAACCAATCTTTATAAAAGCCTCCTCTAATCACCCAAACAGCATCTCACAGACTATGAGAGGGAATGGCAGCAGTTTGAGCCAATTGGACTTGATGGAGAACTTGCTGAGAGGAGGAGAGAGCAGAGGGATAATTTGGTTAGAGTGTAGCTACACAGTTATGATACAGTCTGAAGACTTGGAAATGCATTCCTGACTAAGATGTGCTGCTGCTGCTGCAGTGGGGGTTGAATTAATGACTGTGCAGTTTATCAGGCAATCCTGTCCCTAAAAAAAAAAATGGTTGCAGTGTTACAAATATTTGGTGACTAAAATAGACCCATTATAAGCGTTTTAACACTTCTGTTTGCTTGAAGTTCAGGTTTGGGGATGTTTGTGTATATTTGCGTGTGTATGTGTTTGTACATACATACATACATACACTCACCGGCCATTTTATTAGGCATACCTGTTCAATTGCTTGGTAACACAAATTGCTAATCAGCCAATCACTTGGCAGCAACTCAATGCATTTAGGCATCTAGACGTGGTGAAGACGACTTGCTGAAGTTCAAACCGAGCATCAGAATACGTAAGAAAGGGACTTTGAACATGGCATGGTGGCTGGTGCCAGATGGGCTGGTCTGAGTATTTCAAAAACCGCTAATCTACTTTTCATGCAAGCCATCTCTAGGGTTTACAGAGAATGGTCTGAAAAAGAGAAAATATCCAGTGAGCGGTCCTTTGGGGAGATTGCCCTCTTTATCCTGCTCTGAAGTTGCATACCAAAGCATAGGGTAAATCTCTTTTAGAAAATTATTAATGGAACAAATACCCTTAGTAAAATATTTAACCTCTGCTCCGGTTCTGGTGAAAACTGTAAAACAGACAGCAATAAAAACTTGAGTTCTTCTAGCTCTCCCATATAAACTTTTATAACTCTTAACAGTATTCTTTAAAGAAGAGCTCTCATGAGCATTAAAAAAATGAAAGTGATATTAAAGTCTTTTTTTTTTTTGTTAAAAATAACAAACATGTAATACCTGCTCTATGTAGTGGTTTTGCACAGAACAGCCTAGATCCTTCTCTTCTTGGGTCCCTCTTCGGTGCTCCTGGTCCCTCCCTCCTGTTGAGTGCCCCCACAGCAAGCAGCTTGCTATGGGGGCACCCGAGCATTCAGACACGGAGCCGTGGCCCGGCCCTGCCTCCTCTCTCTCCTCATTGGCTCACTGACTTTGATTGACAGCAGTGGGAGCCAATGGCACCACGCTGCCGTCTCAGCCAAAGAGGAGGGAGAGTCCCGCTGAGCTGAGACACTCCTGCAACATCTCTGGATCAAGATGGGCTCAGGTACGTATTAGGGGGGCTTTGTATCTTAATGCATAGATGCTTTAAGATAAAAAAAAACTTCCACCTTTACAACCACTTTAAAACCAAGTCCATACATTAACATCAAATATCTGTATTGGACTGTCCAATGAATTGGTATTGAAATGTGAAGAATATCTCTACTTTATTCCTAATTTTTTAGCTTCTCTGCTCCTCCCCTGATAGAAGACCCATTTGTAGGTATTACCTTGAGCTCAGTTGCCACATTTCCTTGCTCAGTGAGCATGCATAGGGGAGAAGAGTGTTGGCTAGAAGGGACCCAACTAGTTTCCATGTTGCATTACCTCTGTCTTTTGCTAGGATGCAAGCGGCTGGGTCACCAGTGTCCTATCAACCAATGAAGTTGTGCTTCCTGGCCACCAGCATAGCCCCCCACCTTGGGCAAGCACATGGAGCCAGAGACCATCATCCTCAATCAAGAATCATAAGTTATTTATTTTTCTCCTTGCTAATTGCTTGGTCAGACAGCTGTAGGGGGAGGTACTGACAACCACACTAGCACAGCTTGGAGAACACGTAGAAAGATGGGACAAATTGCTACATGTGCCTTGTACCCTGAAAGACCAAAGCTACCAAAATAAGTTGGAGAGACTTCTTCAAGTTTCATCTCAGACGGGCCATAGATGCATTGGTTGCAGGAGAGAAAATTGCTCGATTACCCTATCAACAGTCAGTGTTGATGGGGGAATCCCTCCCACAAAGCTATTATGTTCTCCCTGCTGGGAGAACATGGTGATTATAGCTGTTGGCAACAATCGCATGCCAAAAATCTGACATGCTGGTTGTACCCAAGTTGATCGATGGATCAACTTTGGTATAATCGGCCTGCCCATAAATGGTTTGAATCTCAGCCCGTCCCTGCCCTGTCTAGATACGAACCATCTGTGGCCAGCTTAAGCCTGCAGTCAGTTATCAAATTTAGTAGGGTTGTCCCGATACCGATACTAGTATCGGTATCGGCACAGATACCGAGCATTTGCCCAAGTACTTGTACTCGGGCAAATGCTCCCGATGCTTCACCCGATACCTGGAAGTCAGCTGTGATCGGCGCGTGGGGGAGTTACAAGATTCTCCCCCAGCGGCTTTCAGCTGCTTTAGTGACATACAGCAGTGATCGGTCACCGCTGACTGTCACTGCATCCTCCTCCATGCCCCCTCCGTTCCTCTGTGTCTCTCCGCTGTCCCCCCCGTTCCGCTCTCCTTTTCTGTCCCCCTCCGCTGTCCCCTCCGTTCCCCTCTCCTTTTCTGTCCCCCTCCGCTGTCCCCTCCATTCTGCTGGTTCTCCGCTGTCCCCTCCATTCTGTTCTCCTTCTCTGTCCCCTCCGTTCTCCCCCTCCGTTCCGCCGTCCTCATCCTCCTTCCTTTGTGTATGGACAGAGTCAGCTGACTCTGTCCATTCACATAACTGAAACATTGTAATCTCCTGTGATTACGATGTGTCAGTTTATGAATGGAGAGGAGCCGCTGTCTTCTCTCCATTCATTCTCAGTGCAGCTGAGGCTGCAGAGAAAGAGACTGGGGAATCTCTATCCTCTGTCTCTTTCTCTGTCTCAAGGGGGAGATATCAGAGGTCTGTTAAGACCCCTGATATCTCACCAAAGCCCCCCAACAGGGCTGATTAAAAAAAAAAAAAAAACACATATTGCAATAAAGAATAAAAAACAATTATTGTAAAAAATAAAAATTGTAAATTAAAAAAAAAAAAACACACACACATACACCGTTCACCCCCTCCCCCCCCCCCCCCCCCCAAAAAAAAAAGCACTGTTAAAAAAAAAAAAACACTGTCACGTGACATTAAAAAAAAGTATCGGTATTCGGTGAGTACTTGAAAAAAGTATCGGTACTTGTACTCGGTCCTAAAAAAGTGGTATCGGGACAACCCTAAAATTTAGTTCCAACAAAAAAAAATAGGGTAGCATTATCAAAACCGATTTTGTCTAGTATGTTTTCAAAATTCCTCATTTGCAGAGTTTACAGAAAATCTTCTTCTTCCACTTTACAGTTTATGTGCCTGTTTGACTTGATCGTGTAAGTGCCTGTCATTTACATACAACATCTTTCAATACTGCAATCATTCCCAAATAAGCACTCAAAACCCTTTGAGCCTCATGGTTTTACTAAGTAGAGTTATTTCCTCATAGCCACCAATATGATTTAGCCTTCCAGGACAGATCTGATGGTGATTGGTGGCTGGTAAAGAACGTGTTGATATGTTAGGCCCTCTTGTGTTTTGGTAGCATTGAACAGCTGATGAGTTTGCACTGTTAATATTGGTTAAGAGCGCTGATTTGAGCTGTTTCTTTATCCTTCTGTTTTGTTTAGGGAAAACAATTGGATTCCGGTTTACAGGTCATGGGTACAATCTAACAGTGCCTCAAGGGCGAGAAGCCAAACTGAACTGTAGCCTGCTTGGTATGGAGGAACCAGAGATCCAGTGGTTTAAGGATGGTATTCCGGTGCAGAGTGCTGATCAGTTGTACATTCCAAAGAATGAAGATCATTGGACCAGCTTCCTCAGGTGATGTATCTTGTCCAGACTGGGTTACAGTTAATAATGTCTGTTGTCTTATTTGGCATACAGAGACCTTGGCAAGTTTACCATATATAGACACTCCTTTATCCACACTGAGATCAGTATGCAGATCCTCTGACTTGGCATGCTTAGTATATTTTTCTTAACTTGGAATAGAAAATCATGTATTAAAAATTGTCCCATATTGTATTTAATACATGTAGTGGGCCCATTTGGATTGTTTAAGGACCTTTCAGTGATATTTCTAAAAGTATAATGCAGTCAAACCGACATTTCTACTTCCTTCCCGTCCTAGGGACACCTGACAGACGAGAGATTCCCTCAAATTTTTGAACTTTGGAAAACCATTTCGACTGATATCACCCACTGTTTGCTGCTATTGATGACCCTAGTGGTACAGAGATTTACTGACAATTCATCAAAACTTTCCAAAATCGGTCTGTCCAATCTTCATATAAGATTGACTACCTAATGTCAATGTAATTTGAAATTGTAAATGTAAATTCCAGTCCATGTCAAAACAAGTGATATATATTCCAAATAGCATAAAAAAAAGGATGACGGAAGGAAGAATATGAATTAAGGAATCCTGTAGCCAGAGGTCAGAGATTAGATAAATTGCGTTCCCTCCACAGTAGAGGCCAACCACCACCAAGCCAGATAAGGTGCATTTCTACCAGAACAATGGGACCCTCTGTCAGGAAGGTCAAACACACTTTGGGGTTACAAGGGTAGTGTGCATATTCCAGCAAGGCTCACAGATACAGTAGAGGTGTCCTCTCCCAATGCGACCGCCAATAGGACCACAAACTCCCACGACGTAATGCAACTGAATAAAAACACTATATATGAGCTGATATTTATTAAAAAAGGAGTAACACTCACAAAATCAGATGAGAGATGTGCATAAAAACACATCCAGGCAGGTAAAATGGCGTCTGCCTGAACTTCTGGGTAGCGAGATGTCCACATCATCGATTGCTTTGACATGGACTGGAATTTGAGACTTTATTTAATATTGAGCACAATTTGTTGCATTTAAAATGGCATCCGCCTAAACTTCCAGGTAGCGCGATGACATGGACATGTAACTCAGGGTGGAGTTACATGTCAATGTCATCGCGCTACCCGGAAGTTTAGCCGGATGCCATTTTCCCTGCCTGGATGTGTTTTTATGCGTATCTCTCATCTGATTTTGTGAGCATTACTCCTTTTTTAATAAATATCAGCTCGCAAGGTTTTACACTATATAGTGTTTTTATTCCTTTGCATTACGCTGTGGGAGTTCGTGATCTTATTGGCGGTCGCATTGGGAGATGACACCACTACTGGATCTGTGAGCCTTGCTGGAATATGCACATTACCCTTGTAACCCCAAAGCGTGTTTGACCTTCCTGACAGGGGGTCCTATTGTTCTGGTAAGAATACACCTTATCTGGCTTGGTGGTGGTTGGCCTCTACGGTAGAGGGAACATGATTTATCTCATCTCTGGCCCCTGGCTACAGGACTATAGATCACAAGAATATAGATCACTTATTTTGACACAGACTGGAATTTGAGACTTTATTTAATATTGAGCACAATTCGTTTTTTTTATGTCACTTTAATAGCGCAACACTTTAAAGCAGGGGTCCACCTATCTATCGTTTTTTTTTTTTTTGAGTTCATTCACAAACTTTTCTTCTCAGCACTACATACTCACATATTCTGTGTAATATGTCCGCCTGTGTCAGATTTTGTCGGAAAGAATAACTTATATTATTCACTGCAGGCGGTTTCCATCTTCATTGTGGGCATTTGAAGCCCACAAGCATTTATTTCCTGGATGTGGTGAATGCTGTGCTCCCAGCATTCACCGCTCGTTCCCGCACATGCTCAGTGGCATCCTGGGAAGCCTGAGACTAGCTCCCAGGAGTCTGGGAGAGGCTAGAAACACGCCTACTCCCACGGGAGGAGAACCAGGAAGTGCAAAGAAGAATAGAAAAATAAAAGGTAATTACGGCGATTAAAATTTTTTTAAATGGCATGTCAGCATCTAGGCAAGGAAAATACATACAGATATTGTTCAAAATTTGGGTGGAACCCCGCTTTAATTTTTCTTTGGTTGTGATAAATATCTCACAGTTGTGTTTGCAGCTTACCATTCATGTTGACACAGGCACAGTAGTATTTCTGTTTTTTATTTTTTTTTTATATATAGATAAATGTGATAGCAACGGCAATATATATTTTTTTTTGATAAACATAATTTCTAATTTAAAATATATATTTACTGAAACTACCTTGTAGTATTTATTTAGGGGATGTGTGCCTATTTTAACCTGTGTTTATTACAGTTATATAGCTAGTAGGTGATATTAACCAATTAGGGATTTAGCAGATGCCTCCTATGCCCCCAGAGTCCATCCCTGCTGAGCATCAACCCTTCTATGCAGCTGTCAGCTTGACAGTAGAGGTCCTGATCTTTGTAGCAGCGCTGCAGTTAGCAGCTCTTTAAGCACTGATCAGCAGAAACAAGTGTTTCAGCTGCAAAGCTAAACAGAGTTTAACACATTGTAGTTAGCGGCTGCTGTCTAAGGTTGATGACACACAGGTGACTATGCCACTAGCGATCCCACTGCTGCCAATCTGTCAAAATGGGCACAGGCAGGATTGCTAGGAGGCTGCCTGTTTTGTCCCTGTGGAGTAGCTTCATCTTTAGCTAAGACAGTGAGATGTGGCTCCTATCACTAGTGATCAAGATTTAGCAGCGTTCAGGCCAGCGACAGAGCAACATCTTGCTGCCTCTGTTTCAAATGTAGCAATTCCATAGGGACACTCGGGCAGCCTTTTTAGTGATCCTGACGCTGGCAATTTGTTGCTAGTGACAGAATCATTTGTGTCATTGGCCATAAGCAAATCATTACAGTGTGTACATTTTTTACACAGGAAGAGTTGCTGAAGCAAACCTAAAGGGCTTTCCTAATTAACACCTTATTATCTCTAACTAGACTTAAAGGAGACTATGGTCAAAGCACTTAGCTCTACACTCCTGTGACCCAGATTTAGCCAACATCGACTGACATCACAAAACCAGTCTAGGCTCTAAAAGGATCCCAATAATAATGTCAGGATCTGACCGGCAGCAGGCTCAACTTCTCAGCGCGCTGCTGAGAGCCTGATGAGCCAGCTGCTCCTACACCCTCCACAGCCAGACACTGTGATTGCTGGAGGGACAGAGCAGAGAGCTGGTTACTGACAGTCATCGGCTGACTGAAGACCAAGAACTGAGCAATCAGTGCTCTTTGATTGCTCAGTTCTTGGTGTAGAAGGCAGAAGGGGACAAAGCTGCCACACCAGACCAATGCTACATTCACATAGGTGAGTGCCTCCCACTTAAACTTAATTTTTTCTTTTGAAGAATATATTTTAAAAAAGCATACCATTCTTGCATTGGTGTTTTTTGTGCTTTCATTCATTGAGGTTAGTTTTTTGTAGACACTACGGTTAAAAAAAAAAAAAACCCTTCGGGCTCATGCACACAAGACGTTTTTACAGCTGCTGTTAGGGGCGTCTGAAGTTTTTTTTTTTTGTTTAGACGCTTTTGCCGTTTTTAGGTGTTTTTACATTATAAGGGAGTGTTTTTATTGTAAAAACGCCCAAAACCGCTAATGGCAAAAAAGCGCATAAACACTAGTCAAAAAAGCGACTAAAAGTGTGTTTTTATAGCTGCTTTTTCGTGGCAACTGCGCTGGTGTTTTTTATACGTCTTGTGTGCATGAGCCCTAAATGTCATATGTAAGTAACTTTGCCATGCTTTGTACTAGAAACCTAACTTATATTTAAAAAAGTATTCCCTTTATACTAAATCTAGTAGTTTTTAACCTCCCTGGCGGTATGATTATTTCGGATTTTAGGCGCTGAAAGCGGTACAATTATTTTGCATGGAAATTTGGCGTTTTATATTGTAGGTCTGTAAATCTTAACAATAACACACTTAAATCTGTCCAAACCAGAGTCTAGTAGATATCCCGGGTATGATAAAGTTTGAAACACAAAAACATAAATTATAATATAATAAATAAAAATAAATAATTAAAAAAAAAAAAAAAAAAATAGTAATAAAATAAATTTCCCCACAATTCACTATCGCTCAATTCTGCAAGTGTTCTAATTTACTATCGCTGTTTTCTAGCTGGTCTAAAGCCACTTTTGACGTAAAGGGACACTTTTTGGTTGCTATGGACAATCTCCAGTTTCCAGGCAGAAAGAACAGTATATATCATGTAAAACTGCATGCAGGGCATGGGCCAAAGCACTGGGGACAAAAGGGATGTGAAATCATTTCATACAGTACTGTAATCTGTAAGATTACAGTACTGTATGTGTTATGATTTTTACTTTTTTTTTAATTTGCCACCAGGCTCCGCCCCGTGTGTCGCGCCTCTCGCAGGGAACGGAGCCTGGCACGGAGAGGCTTCAGAGGAGGACGGAGTCCTCGGACACTGCGGGTGACATCGCAGGATCCCGGGGACAAGGTAAGTAAAGCCGCCCCAGGATCCTGCAATGCGATCCCGAGTGTGGCTCGGGGTTACCGCTAATGGTACTGAATTTTAACCCCGAGCCACACTCGGGAATACCGCCAGGGAGGCTACAATGATCACTGACCAGATAAGAGAAGTATTTTTTTAGCGTTTTATTTTAAGAGGAAATTCACTCTCTCAATCAACACTATTTTTAATCCATATACTTGCTTGTATTTGCAAATAGATAGGAAAGTATATCATATTTTCCTGTCTTAAACTTTTTTTTCCAGTTAATTCCTGGTTTTGTGGCCTAGGCAAATTATGTCATACATCGCAGGAGTTTTCAGGAGGGGTTTTCTCAGCTAAGCACACCCTCCTGCCTGTATGTCTGAGCAATGGGCAGATGGATTCCAGGAAATAAATGCTACATGAATCCTCTGCCCTTACTCATGATGACCACAGCCAGAAATGCCAGGGGGTGTTTTTCAAAGTGACTTTTCGACAAAATAAAGCATGGAGACATGGATGGATGGGGGAGTTTGTTTTAAATATTAAAAATTAAGTAAATGGTGTTTATGGTTTGTGGTGCTCAGATGCAATGTAGTTCTGCTTTAATTTGCCTTAATTATATTTTTTTTCCCCTTGAAAGACAGTCCCACCAAAAGAAAGCCCTCCTTTCTAAAACGTTTGTTCCATATGTCTTTTCAAATTTATTCCCAAAATGTGAAAATGTATCTGAAACAAGTGAAAACTAGTTAAAGTAAAATGCAGCTTTTCGTAAGGTTGTATTCCTCCATGGCATGGGGTTCCTTTTTTTGGTGTTAAACACTTTTGGCGAACATTAACTCATTTGTCTTTGCAGCTTGAAAAATGTTGAGCATCCGGATGCTGGAAGATACTGGTGCGAAGCTGAACATAAAGGAATGAAAGCTGTGTCCGATAGCTTCTGGATCACGGTGGAGGGTAGGTCACTCCTGTGGTAATTCTTCATGCAACCAATACTTTTGTGAATTTCTCCTGCTGACTGGATTCTACTGTTTCTGATTACAATCTTTTATGTTTTTAATTGGCTTTAGGTGTCCCATATTTCACCATGGAACCAAAAGATATGGCTGTTTTACCCAACACGCCCTTCAACATTACATGTGCAGCTGTTGGACCACCTGGGCCGCTGACCATTTTGTGGTTTGTGAGAGGGTCTACTGCTGGGGAGACACCAGATAGCTCACCATCAGTCCTGTTTATACCAGGTACCTGCGTTCATCTGTAGCTGGAGGTGAAATTTGCATCTGCAATTTTGCTCTCTGCAGAGGCAGCCGGGGATGGGAAGGATATATACATTTCCTTTAAAGGGTCACTCAACTCTGCTTTCATGAGAAAAAAATAGCAAATAAAAAAATAATAATATAGCAATTACAATTGCTACATAAGTCATATTGCAAATGAATGTTATTAAAAACTATCTTTCCTTTTCAATCTACAGCGTTGTAATATGGCGACCTGGAGGCGTTCTGTACAAAGGTGGTGCATGGGACGCCCCCCTGAAATGTAATTTTTCTTGTGTGATTGGCTTACTGATTTTTCCCAGAAGTATGCACTAAGATATAAGGATATAAGTCAGATTTTGGTCATCCAATGCAACAAAAATTTACGGTAATTTTTGGTGAGATACTCCCAAAGGTATATCACCTGTAAAGGCATGCAGATCATGCCACTTTCCTCCTGAGAGTCCTGCAAGTGCAGCAGCTGACTGATAATTATGAAGCCACTCCCATTCACATTCACTTTGCAGATGGGCACAGACAAACAAACAGTTATTTCTTCAGAATAAGAAAAGGCAGTAATCTGCAAAAAAGTTTGTTAAAATCCTTGCACAATACATAGATTACCCAGAGGGAATGTTTTTTTTCTCGGTTGAGCAAGCCATAGATTATGCAATTTTCTTTCCTTCAACTATGTGTTGAAGGAAAGAAAGTCGCTTGGTTCCACCATCAACATAGTCAGTGTTGATGACGAAATCCCTCCCGGTGCGCTATTGTATTCTGGCAGCGGGAGGTTTCCTTGCCTTCAGAATACAATAGCTACCACCAGTGATCGCATAAGAAAAACCCAACAGGCTGGTTGTACTAAGGTCAAATGATAGATTGATTGCAGTACAACTTGCCTGCCCATAGGTGGATCAAAATATTTATCTGTCTATGGCCAGCCTTTCTCTTTAACCACTTGAGGTCCGGGCCATAGCCGAATGACGGCTACAGCGCGGACCTCAATCTCCGGGAGGACGTCATATGACGTCCTCCCCTATGCACGCGCACCGCGCGCACCCTGCAGGGCGCGCGGTGTGCGCGCTGTGATCACCGAGTCACAGAGACTCGGATGATCACAGATCCGAGTAAGGGGCCGGTCCCGGCCCCTTACCATGTGATCAGCTGTCAGCCAATGACAGCTGGTCACATGATGTAAACAAAAGCTCGGTGATCGGTTTCGTTTTCTCCTCACGCTGACAGCGTGAGGAGGAAAAAAAAGCCGATCACCGGCTCATGTCAAAGGGACATCGGTCCCGAAGAGGAAGGAGGCACAGATGCCTCATCTGTGCCTCCAAGTGCCATCTGCCAGTGCCCACAGTGCCCACAAGTGCCACCTATTAAAACCCACAAGTGCCACCTATTAAAACCCACAAGTGCCACCTATTAAAGCCCACAAGTGCCACCTATCAATGCCCACAAGTGCCACCTATTAGTGCCACCTAGCAGTGCTGCCATCAGTCAGTGCCCAATCAGTGCCCAACACTGCCACCCATCAGTGCCCATAACCGCCACCCATCAGTGCCCATCACTGCCACCTATCGGTGCCCATCAGTGCCGCCCCATCAGCGTACATCAACGAAGGAGAAAAATTAACTGTTTGCAAAAATTGATAACAAAATATTAAAAAAAATATAATTTTTTTTCAAAAATTCTGTCTTTTAAAATTTTTTTAACAAAAAATAAAAACCGTAGAGGTGATCAAATACCATCAAAAGAAAGCTCTATTTGTGGGAAAAAAATGATAAAAATTTCATTTGGGTACCGTGTTGTATGACCGCGCAATTGTCATTCAAAGTGCGACAGCGCTGAAAGCTGAAAATTGGTCTGGACAGGAGGGGGGTTTAAGTGCCCAGTAAGCAAGTGGTTAAAGAGACCCTGTCACCCATTTAAAAAATTGCAGGGAAAAGCAAAGAAACATCAAGCAAATACTGGCAGCGTTTTTTTTGTTTTTTTTTTTTGGGGTGGTGGGTTATTATTATTATTATTAAAGTGGAACTAAAGGGTGATCACTTACCTGTCCAACAGTCCCTTGTTGGTGCCAAAATGTTTGAATACATGCCGGTCTTTTGGCCATTTCATTAGCCGGCGGGGGGTGACCTCAATCCTGCGCAGGACCTAGTCATCTCGGCACTGTAAACTAAGCTGCACATGCAAAGCTCAGTTCACAGCACTGGAGAAGACAGTGGGCAGGCAGTCAGGTAGGAGCATTTTATTGCAGAAGAGACAGTACATGTCTCTTCTGCAATAAAATCCTGCCTGCTCGCTGTTTCTTACAGCGGAAGTGCGGTTCTGCTTTAACTTCCAATGTACCTTTAAACTTGCTAAAATATCTGACTACTTCAGGAAAAGTCAGATTCCTTCCCTGCCACTCCCTACATGACAGCTGCTGGGGATTAGTGAAGGGGAATACTGTAGAATGTCACTTAATTGACAGCTCAGAGTCTGCTGTGGATGGCACCAGGGCCCAATCACTGTTGGGGGGCCCAAAGCAGCTGCCAATTGAGCCCATGCTGCTGCCTGCTGGAGTCCCGCCACTTGTCACTACTGTCAGTTATAGATACAGAGAAGGGCTGCTTCTTTATTTACAAGTGACAGCGCTCCTCTGTCAGCGGTTGCTCCGATCCCTGTCCTCTCTACACATCTCTATATGAGAGCAGAGGAGTGAGAGCGAGGAGAGAGGGGGCAGGGAATGTACACAGGCAGAAGAAGCTCCTCGTGAAGCAGCCTGCACAGACAGACGTCCTTTTAGTTTAGTTGATCTTCTGTAGCTACACTCTGACTGTGAGGTTTTCTAGATGCTAGGAGAGGCTTTGGGGAGGGAGAAAATCTCTGCACTGTAGTGGGGGGGACAGGGGGTGAGCTCTGAACTGTTATCTGGGGAGAGAGCTTTCTACTTAGGGGGATGGAGAACTTGGATGTACACAGCCCTCAGCCCTGCACTCCATACAAAGTTTACCCCTCAACCACGCATTCCATATGTAGCGCACCCCTCAAACCCACATTCCATCCGTAGCGCACTCCTCAATCCCGCATTCCATACGTAGTGCACCCCTCAACCCAGAATTCCATCCATAGCGCACCCCTCAATCCCGCATTCCATATGTAGCGCACCCATCAAACCCGCATTCCATATGTAGCGCACCCATCAAACCCGCATTACATATGTAGCGCACCCATCAAACCCGCATTCCATATGTAGCGCACCCCTCAAACCCGCATTCCATACATAGCACATTCCATATGTAGCGCACCCCTAACCCCTCATTACATACGCAGCGCACCCCTCAAGCTCGCATTCCATATGTAGTGCACCCCTTAATACCAAATTCCATATGTAGCGCACCCCTCAACCCAGCGGTAAGGATTTTCAGTAACCTCTAGCAACCAATCAGCAAGCAGAAATAATGTGTTTTAGCTTCTAGAAACCATACAGTGAGTGGCAATGATATGGCAATGATATGCTGCAAGCTCTGGCAACCAATCGCAATTGCTGCCTGATCTGCTGCAGTAAACTGATTTCGAGTCTAGCTGCTATTTAATGTATGTCTCAGAATTGAGAAAATGTTTGCCCAGGGTCCAATCAGTATTAAAGATGGCCCTGGATGGCACACATGGTACCCAATAGCAGTCTTGGAACTATTGAATTTCTATACAAGGGAGGCAATGCAGGTAAATACAAAAAAAATAAATAAATGTATCCTGTGCTACCTCTTCACAAATGTCACAAATAGTAAAAATGTGTTCCCACACCTACAGTGTATATATAGAAATAATATTAAAGTGACACTGCGGCACCTACCTAATAAACAGCTGATATAAATTGGAAAGTATAAACACCAATAAAAATATGTGATAAACTTCACAATATCGTGATGACAAATTAATTACCTTAAATAAATAAGACTTAAAAGTACAATAAATGTGCAAAATATCAATAAATGTGCAAAATATCATCATTCCACTATCTTCTATTGCATATACTCTGTAAATGTGTACATATACAAACGATTATCAATTGCACCAGTGCATAAATGTGAATAAACTTCTCTTAAATAGATTCAAAGTCTCTCAATGAAAAACATAAACATCCAGTAAATTCTTAACTTCTCAAAAGGATCTTCTTACATGTACGTGTGGTATTAATTATATCAAACAGTGATTCCCACCACCGTTTACTCCTACGTTCACCTCAAATGGTGGATCCGCAAAATGCCAGGTCAGGTATCGCTTTCCCCTCTTAGGGGCTGCCTTGTGGTTCCACTCAGTTAGGGTCCCTCTTGAAAATCTCCTCTTATATGCATATATGTGATGATCACATATATTTGGATGTATGGTATGGCCCTTTAAAAGTAATACGTCCTTCAATGGACTCGCATAACAGAGGTGATGTCAGGTTAGGTACTCACCGAGACCAAGATGCAGAGAGCGGTTCACTCTTGCGACTAAGCGCACTCCACCCCCTGGAGATGGTACAGAGGGCGAATTGCATGAAGAGGCACAAGCTACCAGCAGGCTGGGCAGATCTTGCGTGAAGGTCAGCGATGAGCCGGGTAGCTGTGCAGGTAGGTGTTGGACCTAGCGGGTCAGCAGGAGAACAAAGTCCAGGACAGACTGGGAGCCGAGATTCAAGGCTGGGAGGAAATCCGGGAGCAGGCTGAGGGTCAAACACAGAAGACAACAGCAAGTTCCAGAAACAGGCAGAGGGTCAGGATACTGGAGTCTGAAGACAAATCCGGGTCACAGGCAGAGGGAAAGGCAGCAGAAGGCAAATCCGGGTACAGGCTAAGGGTCAAACACCAGAGGTAAACAAGTCCATTAAACAAGCCAAAGGTCAAGATCCAGGAGAGAGTCAGAGTAGGTCAAGGCAATCCAGGTCACAACAGGTAATCGATCAGCAGGAAACAGGAACAAAATCACAGGGAAGCTGAGAGACAAACCAGCAATTTGCTAAACAGCAACGCAGCTTTTATAGGCAGGCAAAGGATTCACGTTATGCGTGCACTAGTGCGCATGCGCGCGCGCCGTTCAGCTGAAGTTATAGTGGTTTTGCTATTTTGCACATTTATTGTACGTTTAAGTTTATTTATGTCATGTAATTAATTTTTCATCATGATATTGTTAAGTTTATCACATATATTTATTGGTTTAAACTTTTGCATATATCAGCTGTTTATTAGATAGACACAGCAGTACAGGTAAATAATATGCATTGAATGCATACATAACCTTATGATAAGATTGTTCCTCAAATTAATGGTCTGGTCACAGGATCTCTTTAAGAAGCAGCATTTAAGAAACAGGACTCTTTATTAGATAAAGTCAATGATGGTCTCATTTAATACACTGTGTTGATAGTTCTTAGGAAATAATCTAGATTATTTCCCAAGAATTGTCAGAGACGTCTTGTGTAATGTATTATTTGCAAGGTGAGTAACAACAACCTGTTTTACCTGTGTTTTAGCCTTTCTTCTACTTATTCTGTACAAATCCTTTCTGAAAATTCTTTTAGTGGCTGTGTAGTTTGTGTACAAAACGTTCCATTAACTTCTTGAACTAATTTTTGTATGTACAGTGGGTATAGAAAAGAATCAACCCCCCCTCTTTAAATCCTTTAAAATAATCACATTTTGTTGCTTTGCAGCCTGAAATGAAGACAGACACAGATTTTGTTATCCAGCTGTATTTACAACTTATAACATCCAACTGAAAGATAAAACATCAACATGTCAGAAAAAAAAAATGTCAAAAACGAGAATCACATAGAGTTGGAAAAAGGATCACCCCCTTATGTCAGTATTTTGTTGAACCACCTTCTGCTTTAATTACTCTTTAGAGTCTTTAGTCTGTTGAGATATGTCTCTACTAACTTTGCACATCTAGACTTTGCAATATGTGCCCGCTCTTCTTTACAGAACTGCTCAAGTTCAGTTAAATTTGATGGTGACTGTTTGTGGACTGCAGTCTTTAAGTCATTCCAGAGATTTTCAATGGGGTTTAAGTCTGGGCTCTGATTAGGCCATACAAAGACATTCACCTTTTTTCTCCTTCAACCACTGTGTGGTCATTTTTGCTGTGTGCTTTGCCAGAAAGATGTCTATGGGGAGAAGGTATAACTTCCAACATGACAATGACCCAGAGGGCAGCAGATTTTCCTCAAGAATTTGATGGTATTTTGGCCCATCCATTTTTTTCCTCTATCCTGACAAGTGCTCCAGTCCCTGCTGCAGAGAAACGCCCCCATAACAGGATATTACCACCTCCATGCTTTACTGTAGGAATGGTGTTATTTGGATGGTGAGCTGTGTTGGATTCCTGCCAGACATATCCTTTGGCGTTGAGTCCAAATAATTCAATTTTAGTCTCATCTGACCATAACACCTTTGAGATTAAAATTAAATGATATGTCTGGTGGAAATCCAATACAGCTCACCCAAATAACACCATTCCTACAGTAAAGCATGGAGGTGGTAATGTCCTGTTATGGGGTGTTTCTTTGCAGCAGGGACTGGAGCACTTGTCAGGATAGAAGAGACATGGATGGGTGATCCTTTTTTCCAACTCCGTGATTCTTTTTTTGAATTTTTTTTTTCTGACATGCTGGTGTTATATCTATCACTTGGGTATTAAAAGTTGCACTAGTAAATACAGCTGGATAAAACAAAAACTGTGTCTGTCTTCATTTAAGGCTTCAAAGCAACAAAATGTGATTATTTTAGAGGGGGGGGGGTGATTCTTTTCTTTACCCATTGTATATAGAGTATATTTGTATATTTGTCATTGAGATCATCTATCACATTAAGGGACCAATAGGGAGGCTTGAAGTGTGGTGGCCAGAATGAGTTGAGACATTTGACATCTGTGCATCATATGGCCATTGAACATGTTTTTCTTATTGATCAGCTCATAGACACACAGGCTAAATGTATGTATTTATATCACTGTGTGAATCAGACACCCTTCCCCTCTCATATCTTGGAGGCACAATAGCTTAAACAGTGCAAACCCGCTGGTAGACTCCTCCCCTTTTGAATTTTCTTAGATCTGCTGACTTGGAGTAGCTGCCTAAGATGACAGTCAGGCAGGTTTTCTTTCATTTTCAATTAAAAGAACCACAGATACAAAGAGGCCAGCAGTATCAGGATTTCCTGTAGACATGAGACCTTCCCAAAACAGTCAGATATGCGCTCTCTTGTCTAAGGGGACCCTAAGGTCTGTTTTTCCTCATATCCTACAGCAACAGACACAATGAAAATTATTCCACAGCTCAGGCAGCTGTACAATTTAGCACACTTAGCTTTGTTCTCCTTTTAGAACATATAAGAAAATTGCCCTCTGAAATTACTGTTTGTGATCAGATGGGGTGATGATCCCCCATCTTTCATGTCTGTAAATGGAGCCAGCTGGCCACTGTTGGGGGAAACTATTGATTGGACACAACAGTGTTGTAGGAACACAACAGTGTCATATTAACTCCAGATAACTTTTGTTCCATCATGATAACTTCGTTCTGGCCTTAGTACCATAGGTGGAAGGAAAGAAAATTGCTCAATTTCAATGCCTCCGGAGGTGCTTTTGTAGTCCACCAGCAGAGGGCGTGGGAAGCAATCCCAGCCAGCAGAATACATTGGTACTGCTAGCGGTTATAGCCACTGGCAGTAACCGTATGTAGAAAAGTTGTACCTAAGTAACCTGGGTACAGTTAGACTGCCCATAGATGGTTTGAATCTCGTCCGGTCCCTGCTGAACCTGCCAAGATTCGATCCATCTATGGCCAGTTTTATTTTTATTTTCTCTTTTTCTTTTCCTTGACATAGGTCTGTAAAGATGGTAGAAATAACCTTTCAATTTTATGGAGTATTCCTAGTCAGATCATACTTGTATGTTTGCTGCTTTAATCTTTTTTGCTTGATATGGCTGACAACAATCAACATGAAAATAGATGGCACAGAGCACTTCACAGCACATTAAAGATAAAGCAAACCAACTACGTCTAAGCCATGCGTGTTACATAGATATGCTTGATGGCGAGCTAAGACTTGTGCTGTGTTAATTGTCAGTGGCAGCACAACAGGTTCAGGCAGTAAAGGAATTCACCTGATGTGCCTGTTCAGTTCTAATCAACAGCAGAATTTTTTTTAAAGCATCAGCAATGTAACAATACAGGTTTTATGTCTTTTTGAAAAAAACATTTTACTAATAAAAACAGATTGGTGTACAAATTTCAACAGCTTTAAGGAAGTGCCTGCATTTTAGTGACTAATCTTTGGTATTGGCCCCCAGTTTAAATACATAGTGGAATAAAAGAATCCTAGGGGGGTAGCTGGAAATGTGGAGGCATCTGAAGTTTCTAGTTAAGGGGTCTCAAACTTATTAAGTAAAGGGACAGTTTTATTCAGGCTTTGGGGGTTAGATTATGGCCAGTAGGAGTAGAAAATTCCCTGGGAAAATTGTGATTAAACAATGCCACGTGGTCAGTGAGAGAAAAAATGCCGGTGGTCAGTTGAGAGGAATAGAAGTGGATACTTCCCAAATGTTGGTGTCTATGGAAGGAATACTGCCCCAAAGTTGGCATCAGTGGGAAGACCAGTGCCCCATCATTAGTGTTGGTGAAAGGAATATTGTCCATCAGTGGCATGGTACTCTGTTATTGGTGTCAGTTGGAGAAATAGTACCCCAACATTGTTGTCTGTGGTAGAAATGGTACCCCATCATTGGTTTAAGAAGGAGGAATAGTGTCCCATCATTGTTGTTGGTAGGAGGACCTGTGCCTCATCAATTGTGTTGGTGGGAGGAATTGTGCTCCATCATGGGTATCGGTGGGAGAATTGTGCCCTGTTGCTGATGTTAGTGCCTGATCATTGGTGTCCCTGGAAGTACTAAGGCCTCAAGACCAGTTAAATGCATGTAGAAATCTGCAGTTTTGGGGTCATTTTTTTAGCTCGACACTAGAAAGGCATGGTCCACCATTCAAGTTTAGTCTATGAAAAGAAGCAGGAATGATGCAATTGACAGCAGTACATTTTAACACAAGAAAAAAATGGACCTGACATTTTTTTGCAACATACCACTGGTGTAATGCAGTATGGGCGCAATGCTGTAACATGGTGAAATGCACGACTTATCGCAATCCAAAAATCTAAATGAGTCCCTAATGTAACACTGGCATCTGGTAATAAACTAACATGGCCCTAAGTTGTTCTCTTGCCAGGGGCCATATTTGGCCATAATCCAGCTCTGCCTGTGATATTCATGTCAGAAAAGCTATTGTGCTTTAGCACGAGTGTAAGCAAATGTTACAGAATTTATTTTGCTAGGCAAATTTAGCAGCCAAATTTAGATCGCTGCATTTTTATGGGTTTTAAGGGAAAGATTTCTTTGATTTTTAGTTGTTTGTGGATGTGATCATAATCTTATTAGCATATATAATAAAATCAGTGGTGGCCCGTCCATAGAGGGCGCATGCGCACCAGACTATCGATTCCATTGCGGGGTGGGTGTTTTTTTTGAATCACCTGATTAGAGCCATAGGCTCTAATAGGCTTCAAAAAAGGGTGGGCTCAGAGCGTAGAGCATTGCGCTCCGAGCCCACCCAGTTGTGTGACATTAGCAAATAAATGTTTGCTATTTTCACACTAAAGTTGCTCCCCGCCAATCAGGAGGCGGGCCGTTAGACCTGTTTCCCAATTGGCCAAAACATAAGGTGATCCTATTGGATGCCTAGTGCTTTGGCAGAAGAGGATACACACGATGGAGGAAGCTTGAGGAGTGGACACTGGAGCCGCCGCTGTCCGCATTTCAGGAGAGGACACCACAGCCCAGCCACACGAGCGGGTAAGTGCCTGGGGGGGGGGTTGCTGGCAGTGCCGCGCCGCCCAGCAGGGGGACGGGGTACCGAGCCACAGGGGGGGTGTTTGCTGTCCCCCCCAAAAGAAGAACCCACCAGCCGCCACTGAATAAAACCCTTGTGTGTGTATTTGGTTTTAATTTTTTTGTTTATAGCATATTATGTACATGATTGCAACCATATGTAATTGTATGCTTTTTGGGCCTAGGTTCTAACCCTTGCAGTGGTAATCTATTAACGCCTGCAAGCAGAAGTTGGAAGACTCCAGATTGGGCGGGCCACTATTCAATAATGGTTCTTTGTAGAGTGACATTATATAAGCACTGACATACTAAATCTGAACTCCAGCTAAATATGCAGTTAAAAATGCATATTTCTATCCATCCAGTTTTGAGATTTACACAGCTCTTCCACACAGACCTATCTGGAAGGGAAGGAGACTGTATATTTTTTATTACTGCAGTTTATTGACCCCTACAAGTCTTGTCTTTTTCCCCTCCCCAGCTTGTGATGGACAATGAAATAAGAAGCATCAGATTGTTCTCTCTCCCTTATAACATACCCATTGTTAGCACATCAACACTGCAGCACAACTGATTTGCTCCTAGTACTGCTTATTCCTCTCCCAGTCTGTGTTCTACTGTACAGAGACTACAAGAGGCTGCATTTAAAAAAAAGATGTATTATTGAGTTAATTATATATCTTTTAAATGCCTGGAACTCTGGTTAAAGTGAACCTTTCATGAATTTAGCTGCAGGGAGATACCATATGGGTTATGCTTTAGTGAATCGACTCAATTAATTTTCTTAGAGCAATCATTCAGCCTGGATTCTGATAGCCACCCAAAGAAATTAACTCTGGTGTATTTACAGCAAAAAGTAACGTAAAGTTTTACCCTGTAAAGTTTAAATATTAATCAAAAAAGGACACTTATTGAAAAGAAGAAAATGAGCACATGGGGCAATAACTGCTATTTGTGCTTGTTTTCTTTGAGCCATTGAGCCCAAGGCTCAAAAATGCTATAGTTTTCCCTCAACGATGTACATACAATTTACTACAAATAATATTTCTCTGCAGGAATTCGAGAAACCACAGTCTTCTCTTGTGAAGCTCACAACTCAAAGGGGTTATCATCATCAAGGACTGCCATTGTACATGTCAAAGGTAAAAGCTCTCTATATATTTGTACAGCTCTTTTGTATAATATGGTCTTTGCATGCCCTTTTAACAGACTACTGCTTGAAGCACAATATAGCATTTCACCACTGGATGACACAGCAGGGGAAATATGGAAATAGAACTCCAGTTCCAGAAAATATTGAGGGGAAATTTATATTTGTGGCTAGGAAGCGTGTACACAGGTGATTGCAGAAACTCACATTTTAAAGGAATAAAAGTGGACCGTCATTTTGTGAAGGCTGACCAACAAACCGCATGATCCCAACCCTCAGCCGAAGGTCTAATGTGGAGCTTTTTGTCCAAAGATGTAGTGTGATGCTACAATGGAAAATATGGGTTACTTTTGGGTTTCTTTGCTGGGCAGATCTCTTCTTCTCAATGAAAAAAGTCTAAAAAAGGTGCTAACCATACCTACGCATCTCCTGTCCATTGGGTAGTCACACAACGACAGTTGGTCCAGCTTGGTGGGGAATAACATTCTATAGCCATCCTTAACCAGTAGGTCTTTCTCGATCCCAAGAGAATTGATCAACAGTTGACCTATAAAAGGTCTGCTTAGTATTGTTAACACTTATTAAAGGATCACTAAGAATAATGAATTCAGCTAACAGGAATCACTATATGCATTCCTTTTTTTTTTCCATTTTTTTTTTTTTTGTATTCTTCCTAACATTTACATGGAAGGCCAAGCTGTCCAGCAAGAATGTCCGAGACCATGGGCTATAACAACTCCAGGGGTCGTAGACTTTTTTTTTTTTTTTAATGATTTAAACCAGTGGTCTCCAAACTGTGGCCTTAACGTGCCTTTATCTGGCCCTTGGGGCACTTCTCCTCCCACTGACACCAACAATGGAGCATAATTCTTGTTACGTCAACAACAGGAAACAGTTGTTTTTCCCATTAACACTAATGATGGGCCATTTTTCCTCCCACTGACACCAGTGATGGGGCATTATTTCTCCCATTGATACCAATGATGGGGCACTATTCCTCCCACTGACACCAATGATGGGGCACTATTCCTCCTCCTGACACCAATGATGGGGCACTATTTCTCACATTGACACCAATGATGGGGCATTATTCCTGCCACTGATACCAATGATAGGGGCCAATAAACTGGCCCTCTAGTTGGAAAGTGTGGAGACCCCTGATTTAAACCATAATAATAAAAATTGACCAGTGTAAGCACCCTTGGCAGTGTTAGTTTGTCCCAACCCCTGTCACTTTTGTTGGACTGTTTGATATGGACGTAGATGTACAGAAAATCTAAAAAAGGCATGTGAAATAAAAAACAAGATTCGGTAAATGAATTATCATTTTATGCATTAAAGCCTAACCCCAGCCATTGTTTTTTGTTATGGTTAGTGTGGGCCAGAGCTATCATTTCTGTCAGTGGTCCCTCTATGGGGATTTTTCTCTACCTCTTTTTTCTGTGATGCCTATACAAGAAATGATGGGTGCGGGAATCGTCAGGACAGGAAGATACAAACATAAAAAAGTTGTCATTAGTTTATCCCTTCCCCACTTTACTAAAGTGTTTTTAATTTGATCTGTGTTCCCATTTGTAGAAATTTGCCATCACATCCTGTTGACATCCTACAACCTATTGAAGTTGAAGTGTTACCAAACCCAGGACCCTGCATTCACTATAACACGGAAATGCAATAGTTTTAGTAAATATAAACTGCTAAATACCCTTTCTCATCAGCAGTATATAGCAGTCTTGTGACTTCTATCAGTGTCTGGTTATCCCCTGATTGTCCTATGAGACTGCAGGACCCCTGACCATCTGCCTGGACAATGCTGATCCTGTACTGATCACATGCACTCTCTAAAAGAAAAAAAAACTTTCTACACACCAAACTGAGCATGTGCAGCTTGCCCCAAGGCTCTGTTCTATCAGCAGAAGGTTTGGGGACTGTAGAGGAAGGGGAGGAACAGAGAAGACATAATCAAATAGCCTTTTTACACAATGCAGAGAATTAACCCCTTATGTTACACAGTGAGTATAACAAGCATGCTTTACTGCAGACAGACTGATTTTACTGTTGTGGGATTAGTAACACTGCTTTAGGGGTACAAGTAGCATTAAAAAGGTTATTAACCTTAAAACGATACTAAAGTCTTGTTTGTTATTTTTACCAAAAAAAAAAAATGTTATACTTGCCCCTGATCCTCCCCTTCTTGGGTCCCACTTTGGCGCCCCTGGCCCCTCCCTCCTGTTGAGTGCCCCCACAGCAAGCAGCTTGCCTTTAAGGGCACCCGAGCCGCAGCTCCCTGTGTCCATTCAGACACAGAGCCGCAGCCCCACCTCCCCTCTCTACTCATTGGCTCACTGACTTTGACAGCAGCGGAAGCCAGTGGCACCACGCTGCTGTCTCATCCAATGAGGAGGGAGAGTCCCAGGCAACCAAGTCTCTCATGCAACATCGCTGAATCGAGATGGGCTCAGGTAAGTATTAGGGGGGCTGAGGGGAGCTGCTTAACACAGGTTTTTATCTTCTGCCTTTACAACCACTTTAACCTTTCTAAACAAAATGAAATATAAAGGTTTGGCTGATGTTGGGCTTTTACAACTTGCAATTACCTGACTGCAAAATTTTTCACAATAGTGCTCCTTTAACTGCGATTTCTATCCTCCGATTGTTGAATAGTTCATGGTAATTTAGTTACACAAGGTACTCAAAGGACACAGTTGGGAGCAGAGTTATTTTTGCTGCTTCACACCTACTCAGCTAAAGCTGTTCATGGTACTTATAGAGTAATGAGAACAATATTTTTTTTTCAGAAAATGTACCAGTTTTTCTTACATTTTAATGCATTTATTATATGAACATCCTAGATAGAAATGGTACTAAGCACCATTCAGCAGTTGTGTGGCATTGCAGTTGGCTGGTTATTATTTAGGTGTTGCTCAGAAGAGCTGTACAGTGTTTATTTCCATCCTCATGTGTTGCTGCATGTTTTTCAGGCTATATTCCTCACTTGGTGTCAGTGGAGCTGTCATTCTCACGCAGCTCCAATGAGCATGCATACTTCTGCAGGCATATACAAGGACACATCACCTTTTTACAAATTTGGGCCTCTGAACACAGACGTAATAATTTACTGATGTTTAGCCAGGATGTTGCTGGCAAAGGCTGGTAGAAAGATCCTGAGTAAAAACATAAGGTATGTTCTGTAAAGACCTTGTGTATACGTGCATACAATTCTTCCTCCTCTTGCTTCTTCAATTTAGACATCTATACCGATCAGCCATTACTTTATGGCCACTGACAGGTTAAGTTAATAACACTGATTATTCCTTTCCAATGGCACATGAAAGTTGGTGAGATTTATTTGGCATCAAGTATACATGTTGTCCCTGAAGTTGATGTGTTTAAAGCAGAAGAAATGGGCATCACAGTGTGTTGTGTATGGGGCTGCGTAGCCACAGGTCAGTCAGTGTGCCCACGACCAGAGCCAGAAGTGCCTACAATGGGCACATCAGCTTCAGAACTGGACCACGGAGTAATGGAAAAAGGTGGCCTGGACTAATGAATCATCATATGGATGTCTGGGTGCATGTGCGCCGCTTACCTGCAGTAGGTAAAAAGTAAGCGGGCAAAGGCAGTGCGATGTTCTTGGCAATGGAAACCTTGGGTCCTGCCATTCATGTGGATATTATGACAGATCACCCACCTAAAATCTGTTGCTGGCCAAGTGCACCCCTTCATGGAAACGGTATTGGTGGCAGTGGCTTCTTTCAGCAGGTTAATGCGCGCCTGCCACACTGCAAAAATGGTTCAAGAATGGTTTGATGAACACAATAACAAGTTCCAGGAGTTGACTTCCCTTCAAATTCTCCAAATTTCAATCCAATTGAGCATCTGTGGGATGCAAAACAAAACCAAAGAAAATTCCCAGCTCAACTCGCCAACCAGTCTGCTACCAACCAAATTATCCTGTCTAACAGTTATTTTGTTAAGAACAGGAGTTTAGTTAGCACACATTTGTAAATACATGCATAAGCTGCAGAGCCGCTCCAAGGCACCACATCTGTGGGATGTGCTGGAAAAACAGGTCCGATCCATGGTAGCCTCACTTCGCAACTTACAGGGCTAAAAGTATCTGTTACTGACTGCTTGGTGCCAGAAACCACAGCATACTTTCTAGAGGCATCCATGTCTCGACAGGTCAGGGCTGTTTTGACAGCAAAAGGGGGCCTACTCAATATTATGTGAGTGGTCTCAAAGTTATGGCTGATCAGTGCATGCTCCTATCTCAATTTCTGTCCATAATTCTCATTATGGACTATAGTGTATGTCAAGGCAAAATCATATGCATTACATGCCTGCAATACATGCACATTTCTCCATGATTTATCACTTTAATGACCCTGCAGTTACAGACAAATACCTGTTGATATGATGCCCAGTTGTTTAATAAATTACTATATTCCTTCAACTGTCCTCTTCTCCACCTCATAGGGGCTATTTATTTTGTAGTCGTTGGCCAGTCCATCACCTTTACCCTCAGCCTCTTTAGCAAGGCAGTGGTTATCTTGGAGGTGTGTTTGGAATCATGTTGGAATACTGCCCTGCGGCTCAGTCCCTGAAGAGAGGGGATCATACTCTACTTCAGTAATGCACAGTACATGTTGGCTTTCATGGTTCCCTCAATGAACTGTAACTCCCCAGTGACGGCAGCACTCATGCAGCCCCAGACCATGACGATACCACCACCATGCTTGACTATAGGCAAGACACACTTGTCTTTGAACTCACCTGTTTGCCGCCACACACGCTTAACACTATCTGAACCAAATAAATGTATCTTTGTCTCATCAGACCACAGGACATGGTTCCAGTAATCCCTGTCCTTAGTCTGCTTGTCTTCAGAAAACTGTTTTGTGGGCTTTCTTGTGCATCATCTTTAGAAGAGGCTTCCTTCTGGGACGACAGCCATGCAGACCAATTTGATGCAGTGTGCTGTGTATGGTCTGATCACTGACAGGCTGACCTCCCACCCCTTCAACTTCTGCAGTAATCCTGGCAGCACTCATATGTCGATTTCCCAAAGACAACTCTGGATATGACACTGAGCACATGCACTCAACTTCTTTGGTCGACCATGGCGAGGCCTGTTCTGAGTGGAACCTGTCCTGTTAAACTGCTGTATGGTCTTGGCCACCATGCTGCAGCTCAGTTTCAGGAACTTGGCAATCTTCTTATAGACTAGGCCATCTTTATGTTGAGCAACAATTCTTTTTTTCAGATACTCAGAGTTCTTTGCCATTAAAGTGGTTGTAAACCCTGGTAAAAAAAAAAAAAAAACCCTGCAAGACAAAGGCATAATGAGCTAGTATGCATAGCATACTAGCTCATTATGAATTACTTACCTGAGAACAAAGCCCCCTGCAGCCATCCTCGTCTCCCCCTCCGGCCGGCGACATCTCTCCCGGGGGTTACTTTCGGGTATCACGGCTCCAGCACCGTGGCCGGAGCCGCGATGATGTCACTCCCGCGCATGCGCACGGGAGCCACTGATAACGGCACACAAAATGAAGCAACAGCACATACGTGCCATTGCTTCAGTTTGCCCCAGTGCGCATGTGCCAATGTCATCAGCACATGCAGGGGACAGGGGATATATCCTAAACCGTGCAGGTTTAGGAGATATCCTGGATAGCTACAGGTAAGCCTTATTATAGGCTTACCTGTAGCATAAAGTTGTTGCAATGAGTTTACAACAACTTTAAGGTGCCATGTTGAACTTACAGTGACCAGTATGAGAGAGTGAGAGCAATAACACCAAATTTAACACAACTGCTCCCCATTCACACCTGAGACCTTGTAACACTAATGAGTCACATGACATCGGGGAGGGAAAATGGCTAATTGGGCCCAATTTGGACATTTTCACTTAGGGGTGTACTCACATTTGTTGCCAGCAGTTTAGACATTAATGGCTGTGTGTTGAGTTATTTTGAGGGGACAGCAATTTCTCACTGTTATAAAAGCTGTACACTCACTAATTTACATTGTAGTAAAGTGTAATTTCTTCAGTGTTGTTATATGAAAAGATATAGTAAAATATTTACAAAAATGGGAGGGGTGTACTCACTTTTGTGAGATACTGTATATAACAAAATTCTTTTTATGGTATGTTTAAAAGACCAAAAAAGAGAACATAAGAGAAATTCATTGGGGTGTAAATGTTGGGGTTTACATACTCTTTAAGTATTTACATGGCTTCCCCAAGTGGAAGTTGCCTCTGCTGTACAATATCGCCCTTTTAAAATGTGGCTTTGATGTTGGTAGCCAACAAGGGGTTAAACACTGAAGAATAAGCAGAGGCTAGAAATAGTAGAATGATTTATGTAATGGCCTACAAGTAAATTTAGCTTTACATTGGCGGCAGTTTTATGTCTTGGAAATGAATTGCTTGTAGATTCAGAGTATGCTTTCTTTAATAAGCAGATCCTTAAGGCTGCATTCACACCTGAGCGTTTTCAGCTCATAAAACTCTCGTAAAACGCCCGAAAAAACGCCTGAAAAACACCCAACAAACAAAATTCCATTCATTTCAATGGCACCTGTTAACACATGAGCGTTTTATCACCTGAAGCAAAATGCCTGAAAAACGTCCTAAGCTCAAGAAAGAACATGAGCTTGTTTGGGGAAGATTATAGGCATTTTTCTGCCTTTTACGTTGGTGACCTGAACAAAAAAGCAGGAAAATCGTGGTAAAAAGCGCACCTTTGAAATGCTCAGGTGTGAATGCAGCCTAAGTGAATAACCCTTCCCGTGTTACTTTTAACACTATAGCACAGAAATCTATACCTCTCGTTCACTTCACGCAGAGGAGAGAACATTTATTGTGCGCAGTCACTGAGGATGAAATGGGATTGTAGCTATAAACTCACAGTAAGGGCCCATTCACACTACAATGCACTTAAAAATGCACCTATAGTCAGTTGTGCTCTTGTGCATTTTTATGCATGTTTCTGGTTTTCTGCATAGCTTTTTTTTTTTTTTTTTTTTTTTTTAAAGGCATATTTCCTTTGACCATATTGTTGTGGGGGAGAGGTGTTTTGTATGTGTTTTACATGGCTTTCTGTTCATTGCAGTGCTATTTTATACAAATTATGTAAAATATTATGTTGCCAGAAATTGCACAACTATTGAAAACGCAAAGAAACATCGAGTTCTGGTGTGAACATGACACCTAGAGATTTTTTTCCATTAGGAGAAATGCAGGTAACGGCACACAGTATGAATGGGCCCCATGAGTACTGTATTTTTTAACATTTTACACTTCACTGATTGGACCGCTCTGTTGCTGGCAGACTGCAGTCATCTGATGTCATAAGTTCTTTTCAAACGAATGCCAATCTTCAGCTGTTGGGGGTTAGCACCAAGCACTGAAAATAAACCATGTGATCTCAAATTCACTGCTCTAAATCATGTGATTCACTTTCTGGTCAAAACAGGGCCAAACCAGGCATTCATGGACTATTCGGTTTTTGTTTTTTTAGAAGCTGCTGTCTTGGTTGATGTGATAGTCAGCTGAAGAAAGTACCACTCATGGCGATATCCATTACAAATTAATTGTACAATTTCCATTCAATCTTCTTTAGATTTACCAACTACTTCATAGTGTGAAGTACTTAATTAATATCCATTCAACATATATCGAGTCAGGTAGGCCCTCATGCTACACGTTCATTGTTAAATCTATATGAGATGTACTCTAAATATCTCTAGAATTCTCTCTAGAAAAGTTGGAATTGGGAACTACATTTACAGGATTTATTTGTAGCAACACCTACTGGTATATTCTGCTATTTTGGACGGTCCTTGCTGAAATAATTGCACTCCAATAACATTAGTGGTTTAGGTCAGCACCCCCCAAACGTTTTGGCAGCAGGGACTGGTTTCAGGGCAGATAACTTTCCCAGGGATCGGGGTGGCTGGGGGCAGGATATTCGCAAAGTCTGTCCTCAGCCCCCTTCACACTACAAACCTCCCACCCTTTTGAAGCAGTCTCCACTTCTTATCTGTGTCCACAGTTCCCCTTCACATCACAGCATGTCAACTGTCTCATCGGTGTGCGGGCGCCGCTGGAAGGCTTTGTTCTAAGGTAAGTGTTTCATAATGAGCTAGTATGTGATGCATACTAGCTCATTATGCTTTTGTCTTACAGGTTTTTTTTTATGAGTTTACAACCTCTTTAAGTGATATAAGCTACATTACGATAACTGCACTGGTTTCTTAACAAAAGGGTCGTGAAAGCAGGGATGAAGGTGTATGAATATTTTTTAGAAAACCTATACTGAAAGAAACAGAAGTTGATCTCCTTCACAAATGTTGTTTGCATGGCTGTCCCTGGTTTCAGGAGTTTCAGCAACATTGTCCTAGAAATAGGATGCAGATTAGAAGTCCGGGTCAAGTGAGATCTCCTAATCAACATACTAGTTGTAAGTTAGTGGCTGAAGGCACTGAAGACATCGGATTAGCATGGTGATCAAGAAATTAGTATCTTCAGAGGACGAAGTCAACAGTGGCGTTCATCATACTGCCTTAGGACATGCTATATTACCAAAAGTATTGAGATGCCTTCCTTTACACGCACATGAACTTTAATGGCATCCCAGTCTTAGTCCGTAGGGTTTAATATTGAGTTGGGCCACCCTTTGCAGCTGTAACAGCTTCAGCTCATCTGGGAAGGCTGTCCACAAGGTTTAGGAGTGTGTCTATGGGAATTTTTGGTCATTCTTCCAGAAGCGCATTTGTGAGGGCAGGCACTGAAATTGAACGAAAAGGCCTGGCTCGTAGTCTCTGCTCTAATTCATCCCAAAGGTGCTCTATCGGGTTGAGGTCAAGACTCTCTGCAGGCTAGTCAAGTTTCTCCACCCCAAACTCGCTCATCCATGTCTTTATGGACCTTGCTTTGTGCACTGGTTTAAATTATTTGGTGGAGGGGGGATCATGGTGTGGGGTTGTTTTTAGGGGTTGGGCTTGGCCCCTTAGTTCCTGTGAAGGGAACTCTTAAGGCATCAGCATACCAAGACTTTTTGGACAATTTCATGCTCCCAACTTTGAGGGAACAATTTGAGGATGGCCCCTTCCTGTTCCAACATGACTGCACACCAGTGCACAAAGCAAGGTCCATATAGACATGGATGAGCGAGTTTGGGCAGCAAAGGGTGATCCTACTCAATATTGAACCCTAGGGATTAAGACTGGGATGCCATTAAAGTTCATGTGTGTGCAAAGGCAGGCGCCCCAATACTTTTGGTAATATTGTGTATTTCCTGTATGCAAATCCCAATTTTTCTGAAAAAGGGAACTACGCTAAAATACAAATAATTTGATGAAAGATAAATGTCACCAAAGACTTAAAAAAACACTTAACAAATTGTTTTAGATGTTGTCCACAGACTTTTGAAGTTCTGCAGTGGCGATGGGCAAACTCGGCTGTGTTTTATGGGGAAGGGCTGCAGGGTGGGAATAGATTGTCAGCCTGGAAAAAAAAAATGTAGAAGGAATGCGAGTCTGACAATAGAAGGTTTCCAGCAGTGAGTTAGCTGGCTGTTTGTTATGCATGTCCATGCTTCAGCTGTGCGCTTATGGCTGAAGACAAAGAGAATCTAGGTCAGGGCTAAAGAAAGTGGGTGAGCCACTGATCTGTGTAACCACAAGCACGTGTAGATATCCCCCTGGCAGAGATCTAACAAAACTGAAAATTTGTGATGTCTTTGCTACAAAGTGACCATGCTGCATGAGCTTCCCATAGTGTATTGTACATGTGTGAATCTACTGGGGAGGTATGTTACTTATTTACCTAGAAGAACAGTTATTAGAAACCACTAGACATAAAACAAAAAATGTTACCTAAAGTAAAACTGGTCAAGTATATAAGGAAGATTGTTTTATTAAAGCAAATCCATATAAGCCATGGCAGGACTGAAAGCACTTTGACAGGTTTTGCATGAACTGCTTAACCAAAGGGGCATTTTATTTGCATCTTGCACCCACCATTAAGTAGGTGACCTGCTCCTCAGCAGCTGTTACATTGTTACTTTATGAGGAGAGTATAATACTGGTTCTAACCTAAATCTGTGCGGCACCAGCCATTGCTCTGAGGAAGGGGGCCAGCCCCCCGAAACTCGTCATCATTGTGATCTTGTGAGATTGGAGGGTGGACTTTTTGGACTCTGTATTTATGATACGCTACCATTCCATTTTGGTTTGCAAGTATAATTTGTATCTGTTATCCTATAATAAAGTGCTGGCGATAATACGATAGGCATTCACACCCTTTTGTTCTTTGTTGTTTGTATAGATCTGCGAGGTCACTGTTTTCTCTCAGTTCATTTAAGTTTTATCCTCTGTTGAGCCCTGAAAAGGGGGGGTGATGTTGTCCCCAAATGCGTTGAATGCTTTTATTTAACTTCTGTAACAACAATTAAAGTGATTTTGGACTCTCTCATCCATTTTAGTATGGCACTCCTTTCTGTATTTCCATGATTTGAGCTCACTTCTCTCTCATTCTGCCCTCTCCTCCTGTGAGCATGCAGTTTGCACTGCTACATACCCGATTGGCTCCGTGTTCTGCTTCTCCCTCCCCCTTCCTGAGCTCTTTTTTGTACAGTGGACTTCAAGAGGCTGATGTCAAGTTTGGAAACTTGCACCGCTTGCATTCAATGATGTATTATGATTGCAGGGCTACAATAATTTGTGCCTTTATATACCTGGAGTTCCACTTTAATACACAATGCATGGAGCAGAAGACAGAATGATGTAGCTGTCAATATGTATTTACCTTACTAAAGCTGGACAAACGTAGTACAAATACAGACAATAAAAGTTTGTATTAAATACCAGATTTATGATTCCTAATTTTTGGAATTCAGAAAAGCATAAAAGACCAGCGGCAGAAAAAAACATTTATTTCAGTCTGTCCTTATTTTTGTTTTTGAATTTTGTTTTTTTGTCTGAGAATAGACCTTTTGTTATTGGAAGCTTGTTTAAATTCACTTACTGTTGATTGGCTCGCTGCTGCAGGCAGTCCGTTCCAAACAGTCACACCGTCTTCCTGCTAGTTTCAGGTCATGCTCCCGTTTTCTTGAGCTCAGTTTTATATTGACAAGCGAAATGTCCTTTTGAAAGTTATTTGGCTAAAACTCCAGTTCCTACAAAATTCCAGCTTCGGAAATTTATAACTTCTGTCTTCCAAGTGTAAAATATAATCATTTCTGTGAAAGCCAGATTTCTGGCTGTAGAAAACGTAAAGACAAAAATTTGTTTAATTTCCTGGGAAGGATTTGGACACCATATTATATTGGGAATTGGGTACTACATACCAAGCCTGCATGCAAAGTGAGAACCCCTTCTTGGCTCCTCTCATCTGAGAACTAATTCATGTCTTACTTTATAACTAATTACACACAGACAATGGTGAGTTGAATTCCTTACCAACTTATTGTGTTGTCTTATCAAAGATTGGGTAGTGAAATCTTTCCACTAGGCTATCCAGCACTTCAAGCCTCACCAAGGAGTTTTGAGACAATTTCCTTAACCACTTGCTGACCGCCCTATAGCAATTTTACTGCTACAGGGTGGCAGCTGTGCACTGGATTACGTGTGTGTGTGTGTGTGTGTGTATATATATATATATATATATATATATATATATATATATATACTGTTGTGTTCATAAGTTTACATACCCTGGCAGAATTTATGATTTCTTGGCCATTTTTCAGAGAATAGGAATGATAAAACAAACATTTCTTTCACTCATGGTTAGTGTTTGGCTGAAGCCATTTATTATCAATCAACTGTTTTTACTCTTTTTAATCATACTTGATTTGTTGTAGCCGTATTAGTGCAATTGTGACAGAGAAAATTGAGTACTGTCCGTGATACTTTTTTTATTTGCACTAACATACAATTTTTCAGGACAAGCTTTCGGGGTATGTCCCCTTCAAGGTCCAAGCAGTACTGATTCACAAATTTTTAAGCAGAATGTTAAAGAAAAAAAAAAAAAAAAGAAGAGAAAACCAAACACATACAAATCAATGGTAATAAAAATAGCAACAGAGTTAGTGAGATAAGACAGAGGGAGAGCTGGGGGCAATGCAGGGGGGGGGATACTAATCACAGAGCGGTCGTAAAACTTTAGCATAATGTGTAAGGAAACCAATATCTAAATTCAGGCCATTATTCTTCGTGTCAAAAAGAATTATCATTCTTAGTTCAAACGTTTTCCTTTCCTGGATAGTTCTGAAATTCCCTTTAAGAACTAAGACATTGAGGTCTTCTATGGTGTGGTCCGATTGTGAGAAATGATGTCCCACAGGTGTGCATAAACTGTCTTCTTTATGTTCTTTGATGGTATGTCTGTGCAAGGATGAATTTGCACAGACATACCATTAAAGAACATAAAGAAGACAGTTTATGCACACCTGTGGGACATCATTTCTCACAATCGGACCACACCATAGAAGACCTCAATGTCTTAGTTCTTAAAGGGAATTTCAGAACTATCCAGGAAAGGAAAACGTTTGAACTAAGAATGATACTTCTTTTTGACACGAAGAATAATGGCCTGAATTTAGATATTGGTTTCCTTACACATTATGCTAAAGTTTTACGACCGCTCTGTGATTAGTATCCCCCCCCCCCTACATTCCCCTCTGTCTTATCTCACTAACTCTGCTACTATCTTTATTACCATTGATTTGTATGTGTTTGGTTTTCTCTTCTTTTTTTTTTTTTCTTTAACATTCTGCTTAAAAATTTGTGAATCAGTACTGCTTGGACCTTGAAGAAGGGGACATACCCCGAAAGCTTGTCCTGAAAAATTGTATGTTAGTGCAAATAAAAAAAGTATCACGGACAGTACTCAATTTACTCTTTTTAAATAATAATGGCAACAGAAACTACCCAAATGACCCTGATCAAAAGTTTACATACTCTGGTGATTTTGGCCTGATAACATGCACACAAGTTGACACAAAGGGGTTTGAATGGCAACCATCCTCACCTGTGATCTGTTTGCTTGTAATTAATGTGTGTGTATAAAAGGTCAATGCATTTCTGGACTCCTGACAGACCCTTGCATCTTTCATCCAGTGCTGCACTGACGTTTCTGGATTCTGAGTCATGGGGAAGGCAAAAGAATTGTCAAAGGATCTGCGGGAAAAGGTAGTTGAACTGTATAAAACAGGAAAGGGATATAAAAAGATATCCAAGGAATTGAGAATGCCAATCAGCAGTGTTCAAACTCTAATCAAGAAGTGGAAAATAAGGGGTTCTGTTGTAACCAAACCAAGGTCAGGTAGACCAACTAAAATTTCAGCCACAACTGCCAGGAAAATTGTTCGGAATACAAAGAAAAAACCCACAAATAACTTCAGGTGAAATACACGACTCTCTGAAAACATGTGGTGTGGCTGTTTCAAGATGCACAATAAAAAGGCACTTGAAGAAAGATGGGCTGCATGGTTAAGTTGCCAGAAGAAAGCCATTACTATACAAATGCCACAATTACTGGCAATACCCCAAACAGCACAGAGACAAGCCTCAAACCTTCTGGCACAAAGTCATTTGGAGTGATGTGACCAAAATGGAGCTTTTTGGCCACAACCATAAACGCTACATTTGGAGAGGAGTCAACAAGGCCTATGATGAAATGTACGGAGGTGGATCGCTGATGTTTTGGGGATGTGTGAGCTACAAAGGCACAGGAAATTTGTTCAAAATTGTTGGCAAGATGAATGCAGTATGTTATCAAAAAATGCTGGAGGAACATTTGCATTCAGCCAGGAAGCTGCACATGGGACGTACTTGGACATTCCAACATGACAATGATCCAAAACACAATAGCAAGTCGACCAGTCATTGGCTACAGAAGAATAAAGTGAAGGTTCTGGAGTGGCCATCACAGTCTCCTGACCTCAATATCATTGAGCCACTCTGGGGAGATCTCAAACGTGCAGTTCATGCAAGACAGCCCAAGAATTTACAGGAACTGGAGGATTTTTGCCAAGAGGAATGGGCAGCTTTACCATCTGAGAAGATAAAGAGCCTTATCCACAAATACTACAAAAGACTTCAAGTCGTCATTGATGTTAAAGGGGGCAATACACGGTATTAAACTTTTGATCAGGGTCATTTGGATAGTTTCTGCTGCCATTATGATTTAAAAAGAGTAAACACAGTTGATTGATAATAAATGGCTTCAGCCAAATACTATGAGTGAAAGAAAAGTTTTTGTGTTCTCATTCATACTCTCTAAAAAATGGCCAAGAAATCATAAATTCTGCCAGGGTATGTAAATTTATGAGCACAAGTGTGTGTGTGTGTGTGTGTGTGTATATATATATATATATATATATATATATATATATATATATATATATATATATATATATAAAATATATATGTGATTTGGCATTTGCACCTGTAGGGGATGCGCCACTTATGCTGTGAATATTCATTGCAGAAGCCGTTCTGTAGGTGCTGGGCACTTGATGTCCTCCGGCACACGCCAAACGTTGGTAAAGAGCACAGAATGCCAATCTGCCTATGTAAACAAGGCAGATCGCTGTTCTGACATGGGAAAGGCATGGATTTCATGTTACTGCAAAGCAGGGACTAGAATCCATTTCTTCTCCTAGTAAAAACAACACACAGTGTACACCACAACACTGTTGGCACACATTTAACCCTAGATGTTTAGCACCTTCCCAGCCAGTGTCATTAGTAAAGTGACAGTTCATATTTTTAGGACTGATCGCTGTATTGGTGTCACTGGTTCCCACAAAGTGCCAAAAGTGTCAGTTAGTGTCTGATTGTTTGCCGCAATATCGCAGTCATGCTATGTCGCTGATTGCAGCCATTACTAGTAAAAATAAATAAATACAAATTCCATAAATTAACTCATAGTTTGTAGACGCTATAACGTTCGAATAAACCAATCAATATAGGCTTATTGGGATTTCTTTTACCAAAAAACATGTAGCAGAATACATATTGGCCTATTTTTTATTTATTTTTTTTCAAAACTGATGGTAATTTTTTTGTTTATAGCACAAAAAATAAACTCAGTGGTGATCAAATGCCACCTAAAGAAAGTTCTATTTGTGGGGGAAAAATATGACATAAATTTGTATTTGGGTACAGCATTGCATGACCGCGCAATTGTCAGTTAAAGTAACACAATGCTGTATCACAAAGTGCCTGGTCGTGATGGGGGGGTAAATCCTCAGGAGGTCAAGTGGTTATAGTCATGGGCGGCCCGTCCATTAAGGGCGCACGGGCCCCCTCTATCCATGCCACCCCCCCATATGGTTAATGAATAGATTCATGCTTAGCCCCTTTCAGGATGCCGGGCGCAGTGGCGGGGTGTTTTTTTTTTTTTTTTTTAAGCACCTGATTAGAGCCATAGACTCTAATAGGATGGACTCGGAGCGCAGAGCATTGCACTCAGAGCCCACCCAGGTGTGTTAGAAAAGCAAATGAATATTCACTTTTCTAACACTGAATCGCCTCTCCGCCAATCTGGAAGCAGGGGTCTAATACCTGTTTCCAGATTGGCTGAAAGGTCAGGCGATCCTTTTGGACCCCCAGGTCACCAAAACTAGTGTCTCCATTGGAAGATTTCCATTCTATTACTTTTCTGGGGACAATCCAAAATGTGGGATTTACTCTCACATTCCATGATAATGGTAAACAGGACATATAGAAAGTATGAATCTCACTAATGGGGGCACAGACAGCAATAAAAACTGACAGGTGTTTCTAATCCCTCTCCCCTCTATAAAAACTAAAAACAAAAGTTTTGCCCTTAGTTATACTTTATTTTGTACAATCCCACTCAATACCATGGTGTGCAAAACGTCCGGGTGAAACAAATCTTTGTATTGTCAGGTGGACCTGTTGCTTTTTTTTTTGTTCTGAGATGTTAGGGCTTGTTGACACATACTGGTTTTCTGCACTGGATCAACATAGGTCACTGCAGAAACTGATCATATTAGTGCAAATATACCTTTTCGATTTTATTTTATTTTTTTAAATAAAGTATCCTGTTTGACCTGGCATACTATATATGCTTTGAGTACAACATTTGTGTTTTCTCTTTACAGGTCTGCCCCACCCGCCTACAAATGTAAATGTGAATAAAGTGACCAGCACCACTGCAACTGTCACATGGAGGCCAGGGTTTGACAACTATTCTCCCCTCATGTCATGCACAATGCAGGTATGTCTAAAAGGGATAGCATTCGTTTTCACAGCAAGTGTCATTATAAGGAAAGCTAACCCTACTTTGTATAGTGCTTTACCCATGCATGCACATGAGGGATGATTTACTAAACGAGTTGAGAATTTTCTCGCAAATAATTGTAGCTGTGCTCACTTTGAATGCCCAATCATGTGCAGATTAAATAAACAGGAATTTGGTTTTTACATGATGATTGGATTATTGAAGTGAATCTCAGTCAAGTTATTGAAAATGTGCAACATTTTTAACTAATCAGCCTCAAGGTGTTTTACCATCCCATCAAAAAAATGACTTTATTAGGTGTACAAATGACCATATAATATAGCCAAAATAGGGAAAAGTCTGTATGGCAGCTCCTGTCTAGGTTTAAAGGGATTTTAAACCCTCATGGTTTTTCACCTTAATGCATTCTATGCATTAAGGTGAAAAACCTTCTGTAGTGCTGCAGCCCCCCCGTTTTACTTACCTGAACACTGTCATCCTCCGTCTGGGAACAAGCACACCATCTCTAGCTGGTGTCTCGTGTCCTGATTGGATAGATTGATAGCAGTGCAGGCATTGGCTCCTGTTGCTGTCAATCAAATTTATTGACACGGCACCGGGGGGCAGGGCCGAGTCCTGCATTCTGTGTGAATGGACACAGATGCGGGACTTGGGAGCGCGCCCGCTTGGGTGTCCACCAAAGAGAGCGCTTCTCCATCTTGGATACTCAATGCGGGGAGGAGCCACCAGCGCCGCTGAGGGACCTCAGAAGAGGAGGACCGGGGCCACGCAAAATGAACTGCACAATGGGGGTATGAAATGTTTATTTTAATTTAAAAAAAAAGAGGGTTTACAACCCCTTTTAAAGTGAATGTAAATCTTCACATATACCCAGTGACGTGAACAGCCTCAGATGATACACAGAGATGAAACAAATCTCCCTACATAAGTTTTACTTGTATATGTGCTGTCTTCAGCTTTCTAGACTGTTTAGAAAGTGCACATCATGTTAGAATCTTCCTGTTCCACCACTGGGTGTGGATTTTTGGCATATACTGTGTGACAGCTGATTGGAGTAAAGGCATACCCCCCCCAATAGGAGGAGGAAGAAAGCTGTGCTGTAAATAGACCAGCTCTCTGCTAATCTATTTATAACACCCACCCCAACACTAATTTCAGGCTGGTTTTATCTCGGTTGTCGGAGAACTTGTCAGAAGTTATCATGCTGATAACAGAGGAACCGAGCAGCAGAAAGACATGGGACTTGGGGCTTTGGAGAGAGATAAGTAAACACTACAGATAGATGTACCCAGGTCAAATTTCATGAATGGGGTTTACATCCATGTTAAAGCTGAAATTTATAGATATTTTTGCATAGTTACATTGGTCCAGCTTGGATCAATGAAAGAATGGATGTGCCATTCCTGGCTAATCCCTGTGGAAGCTGGAAATCACTGTAGTATGCACAGCTACTACAGTTATCAATGCTAGTTTCCAGGTCCCATGCCAAGCGTCTGCTCTGCTGTTTAGTTTACACAGGAGGTAATTTTCTCAGCACACAGATCGCTTTGCATCTTTTCAATGAATTCTCTGACTCGATGAGGTGCAAGGCGGTGATGTTGTTAATGTTCACAGTGTCCAAAGAACACTTTATTTTCACTGAAAAAATGCAAAGTGTTCTCTGAATGGTGCCCACGCCAAGCGAGCGACCTCTTTTGCACACTATGCAGCAGGGCAGCCACTCTGCACAGGACCCGGAAGCTAGCGCTGATCACTGTAGTAGTGCTGCCTACTGCAAAACAGAAAAACATAGCCCAACCGCAGCACACCTCAGCCAGCCCGAGTGGAAAGCAAGTAAATAAAAGCAGCCTCGGCTCAATTCATCCAGACCACAACTTCAACATGTTTCACCCCACCCCTGGGGCTTAATCTTGGAGAGTATTGCCTACTACAGTGATGATTTCCACAGAGATTGGCCAGGTATGGAAAATACATTGGTCCAAACTAGGCCAATGTAACTGTGCAAAAATATCCATCCGTAAGCTTCATCTTTGATGGGTTTAACAGCCACTTCCATGATGCAGTAGGAGCTTCCTCTATGCTGGTTTATGTGAGCTGCCAGACAAAGTCATGTAGTGAAATTGCTAATTGCGAATAGGTGTTATGACAGCTCGATGGGTAACAGACTGCAGATAGGCGCTCTCAGTGCATGGAGTGCTATAGAGTGATGGGTGTCCGGGAGCCACACATAAAGTTCAAGCCTACTGTGTGAGGGTGAATGGCAGTCTCAGCCAGGTCACACCCCCAATATGTTTCACTCTGGCCACCAGAGTTTACTCATGAGCTTATTCCAGTGGGAATGGCATGGCTGAGACTGGCATTCAGTATCACACAGCAGGCTTTGACTTGATGTGCAGCCCCCGGGACACCCATCACTCTCTCTACCATTGCTTGGAGCATAGACAAACTCCCTTCCCGGCCAACACTCACAGCGGTGGGCACAGAATTTCATTCCCATACAGCCTGAGTGGCTCACATACATATCTTGGTTTGTATGGATTGCTAGAATTACATAAGACTTCTCTACTTTCTTACAAGAACACCTGTGACAAGGCACTGGTCAAAAGTTTGCTTAATGTTAGTTGACTGTAGTCACTGGATATGTGGTATAAAGCAATACTTTCTTTTTCATGAATATTTTTTTATTAATTTTAAGAATAGACATTATAACAATGTATACAATTTATACAATAAATAACATTTTAAAGTATATAGGAATAAAGTAACAGTTAAAAAGAAATAGAAAAAAAAAGAGGAGGGGGGGTGTAATGGGAGGAAAATATCAAAATGAAAAAAATTGATCAGGAAACGTACAAGAGTTTTTAAAAGTACATCATAGGTGTAAAAGGGATCTATCGATTTCATTCATTTATTTTTAACTGATAAGGAATTTGGAGTAGAAGACTACCAAGCTTTTACAAAAGTTTGTTTTGCAGCAGTGAATAAGAATGTTAGGAGGCGGAATTGAATATTTGTGACACTTTTTGGTTTGAAATTTAGTAAAGCTTCTAGTGGATTCTTGGAAAGCTGTTTTCCAAACATGGTGAAAATTATTTGGTATATGTCAGTCCAAATTTGCTTTATTCTAGGACAATCCCAACATATATGTAAGAGGGTACCAGTACTCAAGCAACCTCTAAAGCATTTATCAGAGACTGTTGGTTTAAATTTGGGTAAGCGTTGGGGAACTAAATATCATCTCATGAGCAATTTATAGTTGGATTCTACTGCTGCTGTGCTGATAGAACAGTGGGACGTAGTATACCAAATTTGTTTCCAGTCTTTTTCTGCTATAGGTTCACCAAGATCACTTTCCCATTTAGTCATGTATGAATGAGACAGAGGTGTCTGTTTTTTAAGTATAGATGAATATATCATTGAGAGAAGCCCTTTAGTAGTAGGATCATGTTTGCAGAAATGTTTAAAAAGAGTGAGGGTTTTTAAACTTGAAGATGATACTATAGTTTGGATCACGAATTGTTTAATTTCAAGGTTCCTTAAAAATTTCTTGTTGAGGTAAGTCGTGTGTTTGTTTCACTGAGGAAAAACTCAATACTCCCAGAGGAAGATATCAGATCAGCTATTTTATAAATATTGTTAGAAGTCCACCGTTTGAATTGGAGGGGTTTATGGAATCCTGGCAGAAACATTGGGTTACTGGTAATAGGGAAGCATAAGAGGACATTAGGTTTCCTCTAATTTTGTATGTATCCCATATTCATAAGGAATGTTTGGCAATGGGGTTATCAATAGACTTCCCAATTTTTTTAGGAATCCAAAAAATAGTATCAACGGATATAGGGCCCAGCTGGGAGGCCTCTAAGGAAATCCAGAGGGGTGGGTCTGAATAGTTATGGTAACCTGTAAGTTGTGCAATTTGAGCTGCTGAGTAATACGCAGAAATATTTGGAACAGCCAGACCTCCATTTCTTTTTTTTTTTTTTTGTCTGGAAAAGAGTTTCTCTATTTATTTGAGGTTTATGATTTGGCCATATAAAGGAAAATGTTTTGAATTGATCTTAGAATATGGGAAGGAATTTTAATAGGAAGCACTCTATAAATAAGTAAAGTAATTTAGGTAAATAAAAATATTTTGATTGACGATATGCGTCCCAACCACAACATTTTATATTTTTTCCATGTTTCAAGAAGGGATTTTGAGTGACATATAATGGAAGCATAATTGGCTTTATAAAGGGAATCGTAAGAGGAGGCAAGTTTAATACCTAAATAAGATAAGGAAATGTCTTCCCATGGGAAAGGAAATTTTGCTTTAATATGAGCAGTATCTGCATCCGATATATTTATATTAAGGGCTTTAGATTTAATATTGTTACCACAAAGTCCAGAAATTTTTTGAAAGCTATCTAGTTACTCATTTAAATTGGGTGAAGTGGTTAAGGGTTGTGTTACAAACAAGATGACTTCTGTGATGGTAATTTGCAATGTCCAAACCTTTAATATTGATATATTTAATTAATATCGCAAGAGGTTACATAATTACATAGTAGGTGAGGTTGAAAAAAGACACAAGTCCATCAAGTCCAACCTATGTTTATATGTCAGTATTACATTGTATATCTCTGTATGTTGTGGTCGTTCAGGTGCTCATCTAATAGTTTTTTGAAACTATCGATGCCCCCCTGCTGAGACCACCGCCTGTGGAAGGGAATTTCACATCCTTGCCGCTCTTACAGTAAAGAACCCTCTACAAAGTTTAAGGTTAAACCTCTTTTCTTCTAATTTTAATGAGTGGACACGTGTCTTGTTAAACTCCCTTCCGCAAAAAAGTTTTAAAATGTATCCCTATTGTGGGGTTACCAGTAGGGTATTTGTAAATTGAAATCATATCCCCTATCAAGCGTCTCCTCCAGAGAGAATAAGTTCAGTGCTCACAAACCTTTCCTCATAACTAATATCCTCCAGACCCCTTATTAGCTTTGTTGCCCTTCTTTGTACTCGCTCCATTTCCAGTACATCCTTCCTGAGGACTGGTGCCCAGAACTGGACAACATACTCTAGGTGCGGCCGGACCAGAGTCTTGTAGAGCGGGAGAATTATGGTTTTATCTCTGGAGTTGATCCCCTTTTTAATGCATGCCAATATTCTGTTTGCTTTGTTAGCAGCAGCTTGGTATTGCATGCCATTGCTGAGCCTATCATCTTCTAGGAACCCCAGGTCCTTTTCCATCCTAGATTCCTAGGTTAAATTGCTAGTAGAAATAACAGCAGGGATAAAGGTAATCCTTGTCTACTGCCTCTTGGAATATCAAAAGGGGGTGATCAAAATCCGGCATATTGTACAAATGTGATAAACACTCACACCAGAAGTAAAAACCTTAAAAACGAATAATGTGTTAATTGCAGCAACTGTTTCAAATCCAGTGATTAACAGACTGACAAAAATCTAGATTCCCGTGAACAAACAATGCTTGCTAATACCGTAAATCAACAAAACTTCTAAAAAGTTATTATAGTTATAGATAAAACACAAAAAACTTTAAACATGATAAAAACAGTGTTCATAAGTCCTATGACGGTTAATATGAAGAACTTCTTTTCCAAAAAGCATGTTCCTGCCGTGTAACTCCCACAAAGAGTTACTTGTAATTCACATTGCTCTCAAGCAAACACCTCGTGGAAGTGAAATGAAGATCCCCACTCACCGGATGAAGTTGACCCTCAATGTCAAATGACAAGAGGAGTCAAATAGGCTTAAACGGTCTCCGTGACCAAGGGTTCCACCAACCGGCTCCAATCGTTCCCTCCTTACTGCATTCCATACCTCCAGGGATGAATCTCGTGGCAGTCAGAAAAAACAGAAAACGGGCTCCACTTAACGTAAAAAAGTTTTGACTCTTTATTAAAAGCCTTCAGGCTGGTCCAGCTTACAACAGATAGACTCTGCAAACCCTTCCTGTACAGACATCCATATCAGCAAATAAAATATAAACCGCTCGGGTGTTGTGGTGTGCATTTCACCTAGTGCTCTGAATGTTGCACCGTGCGTCCTGGCTTCACGCATTTCGTCATCAGAAGTTATCTGTTATGTGTTTTGAGAGATTTAATGGCTAAAAGAATTTCAGGAATAGATATACTATTTTCTGAGGTTTTGGAATTGTAGATAAGTGCACTAAAGAAAAAAAACATTTTTGGCTAGATTATTATCACATGTGGCTGGGAGTTGATAGTTTCGACAATTGTTCATGAAAAATTCTAGTAGGAGTGCTCATTCATGAGTTTGTGTGTCTCTTAAGACAAATAGGTTTAAATTTATGGTCGAATTTTCGCAATTTATTAACCAAGAGTATGTGGTTTATCAATCTACATATAGAATGTATTCAATTAATATAGATTTCAGATTGTGTTGATAAACACTGGTTTATTTGTGTCTGAACAGTGGACAAACTAGTGAGTGAGGATTCAGAGGGATTTTTTTTTATGTTGGTTATTTAGAGTATGAAATTCTTTCTCTAGTAGTTATTTTTTTCAGTGCGTTTGTATGAATTTACCACGTATATCCAGAATGAAGAAATTAAGTATTCCCGCCCTACCTGTGGCTATAGGGATGAGGATACTAGTTGTAGCAAACACCCGATTGGTCAACCAAAACCAACAAAATAAATAGGATAAAAATCAATAATTGGTTTTGCGCTCTAAGTAGTAACTAAAATAACAGTAATATATGGGAAGTGTTGTGGGAACCAAAGTAAATAGAAAGTGGACACATATAAGATCAAGTCCTAAATTCTGATCAAACAATGGTATAGACAACCACTAAACATGGATACATACTAATATATAAAGTGCAAGTGATGAAAGTGATAGAAGCGACATATAATCTTCAAATTGAGTAATAATAATGTGCTAATAATTACAAATGTCCAAATATAAAACTCTTCAAATATAGAAGTGCTCCAATCAAAAATAGTGTCCATATAGGTGAGTGAACTGAAGCTGTGACGTGCTGCTCCAGTTGACACTCTGTTCAGAGAATGTGAACGGTGACATGGTGGCTGATTTCTTTTGTGCAATTACACCTTTTGTGTGGGTTAGCCCCTTACCTTACCGCTGTAAGGTAACAGCGTGAGGAATTAAAATAGCAGTCAGTGAAATCCAGACTCCTGTTGTAGATAGCTGGGGGTTTCTCTTCTGTGCAGTTCAGCAATGCATGAAAAAAAGGGGAAGATTTCCAGATCCAGTAAGGCTGTATACAGGGGAGAAAAGAAGGGGGCCCAGATCGTGAAGTATGTTGAAACTTGAATTTATTAAAAAATAACAGCCAGCTTGGTACTCACATGGGCAACGAGGGAGAAGTCCTCCACCAAACCGCAAATATAAATAGGGAGATAAGGGGGGCCCACCTCAAGGATTACATCACCCTTATGTCCAATACCTATATACAACTACTGCACTCCCTTGAGAGACCGATATGAAGATGAAAGAGGAGGTAGATGTTATCAGACACAACATCAAGACCCCAAGTATGATAGGTCTTTTTAGGGAGGGGAACAGAAAATCACCCATTGAGGAGAACGGAAGAGACAAGAGGGACGAGAAGAAGTCCAGAAAGAAGAAAGGATGCAGATCAGGGAAGAGATGACAAGCGAAAAAGAGTGAAAGAAGTGGGTATCTTTTTAACCTGAGTAGTAAACCACTCACACAAGAAGAAATTGGAGTACTAGACAAAGGCTAAAATACACACCCACAAAGAACCTGGATACATTTCAAACATAGGAATCCAAAAATACATCAGAAAGTTGAACGTCAAGAAGTATATAGTGAGCAACCCAATTAAAGCTAAACCTCCACCTGGAAATCAGGATATTTTACATAGTGATTTGAGGAATAAACCATTTTCAATCCCCCTATTAACAACAACAAACACATAGAGGTATTTAAGAGAGTAGTCTAGGACCTGAAAGATTCGAAAATTAAGAAAAAAGAAAAACCTACCTACATCAAAAGTGGCATTAGGAAACTGACTAAAAGGAAAGATGTTCGACCAGCGGACGGGGGGGGGGGGGTGGCGGGTTTGTGATCCTCCTCTCCAAAGAGCAATATAATATAATAACAATAACATAAAACATGCTCAAACTCTTAGGAAATTAAAGTACCTATACCCGACTACCCAGTAACCCCATGTTTAGATGTAAGAAAGAACTTGAGCAGGTTGTACATTTGGGACTAAATCTGAATATAATAAATAAAAAAGAGGCCAAATTCCTAATACCTGAATCTTGTCGTACACCCATCATATACTCGTTACCCAAGATTCATAAAGATAAGGCTAATCCCCCACCAAGACCGATTAGTGAATGGGATAGATTCCCTGACTGCTAGGATCGGTCAGTATATAGATAAATACAGCCGTACAGAAAACAAGAGCGTATCTGAGAGATACCAAGCAAATGATACAGATACCTAATGAATAAGGGCCCTGGATTATGGCCACAGCGGATTTCTCTTCGCTATATACTGTAATACTACACCATCAGGCATGCAAAACCACAAAATGGGGTCTAAGAACACACACCACATCTTGTGTCCAAAGAAAGTACTTTGTGAAATGTCTTGATTTCTGCTTACAAAAAAGGTACTTCTAGTATAACTGTGAGTATTATTTCCAAAGAACAGGAGTTGCCATGGGAGCAAAATTTGCTCCCATTGTGGCAGGCCTGTTCATGGCCCAATGGGAAGATGAAACCATCTTCACGAATACACCAGCAGAACGCGTCATTTTTAAAAGATATGTTGATGAGATCTTCATTTTATGGAAAGGTGACCAGAATCAGCTGATATACTTTCTTGGAAAACTCAACATCAATGACAGAAATATTAGACTTACTTGGGATATCAGCAAGAAGAGTATATCCTTTCTAGATCTAGATATCAAACAAGAAAACGGGAGGCTCATCACAAAAACCCATTTTAAGAATGTGTATAGGAACAGCTACCTCCCACTTGAGAGCTGCCACCAATATCTCTAAGGGCCAATTGATGCGCCTCAAACGCAACTGCACCAAAAAGAATATCTTTCTAGCCCAAGCAGATAAAATTGGACACAGATTTGTCAAGAAAGGCTATGACAGCAAATATGTAAAAGAACAAATAACAGAAGTAGGGAAAATGGACCGAAACAGATGAATCAAAGACAAAGAGAAACAAGGGCCCAAGATGGATACAGTACTGATCATTCTAGACTATAATGGACAACATAAGAAGATAGAAAAGATTATAAAACGGCATTGGCATATACTTCTAACAGATGGACATCTCCAAGGGGTACTTCCAGACAATCCCAAGTTTATTTATACGAGAGCACCCACATTACGCGACAAGATTGTCAAAAGCATTCTAGGCCCACCACCAAGGAGTTTGATGTTTTTTTACGGTTAAAGGTTTCTTTCCTTGCAAACGGTGTTTTGCATGTACAAAAACAAAATGACCAAATGAGAACAAATTCAATTTTACATCTACTAGCACAGAAAACGCCTATGAGATAAAAGACTTTATAGGCTGCAACACAGAAGGGGCAGTATATTCCCTTGAATGTATTTGTGGACTACAGTACATAGGACGTACAAAATGACCATTAAGAGTACGCATTAAAGAACATGTGCAGAACATCCTTAAAGGATTTGACAAGCATAGTGTTTCTAAACACTTTGCTACTTGCCACAATAAAGATCCTACTCATTTGAAGTTCTGGGGGCTAGAACCGTACAAAAGACACTGGTGGGGTAGTCACAAAGTAAAGACCCTGAGCCAGTTAGAATCCAAATGGATTTTTATAATATATACTTTTACACCTCGGGGATTGAACATTAAATTTGATCTTAATTGCTTTATTAATGATTTTTAACACTAGCCTCCAGCCTTTCTGCTACCTAGAGGGCATTATCTAGCTTCTTTCTAATGCCGCGTACACACGACCAGACTTTCTGTCAGAAAAGGTCATTCTTTCGGACATTCCGATCGTGTGTGGGCTTCATCGGACTTTTTATTTCTAAAATTCTGACGTACCTAGAAATAGAATATGTTTCAAATCTTTCAGGCGGAATCAGTTGCTATCGGGAAAACCGCTCGTCTGTATGCTATTCTGACAGACCAAAAAACAACACAAGGGCAGCTATTGGCTACTGGCTATTGAACTTCATTTTTCTAGTCCCATTGTATGTCATCGCGTTCTAAATGATCGGACTTTGGTGTGATTGTGTGTAGGCAAGTTTGTTTCAGTGGAACTCCTTCGGAAAGACCGTCGGAGTCTATTCTGATGGAAAGTCCGGTCGTGTGTATGCGGCATAATATGACACCCTCTTCTCTCTCATCATTTAGCTTCCCCAACCTCTTTTAATAGTAGCTGCCCCTGGCTGTCTCATTATTGTGTATCATTGTATCATTTTATTCTGCTTCTTTGTGTCATGGTTATGCAGTAATATTTGTCAGCTTCCCTCTCCTCCATGTGTTCACCTGTGTTCAGCCACTCTCACCTCACTGCTTATATAATCTTCCCTCAGCATAGCTCCACCTCAGCCTCTAATTAGGAACACTATATTAACCTGTGCATTGCAAGCCAACCTTGCTAATCAACCATTGTGTGTTTAGCTTTCGTGTGCAACTTGCTGTGTCTCCTACGTCTGATTCCAGTTACCGATCTTGGCCTATTCTCGACTATCCCTGTCTGCTTGTGACCCTGACCCTTGGCGTGTTCTATGTTTATCCTTGTCTGCTAGTCGCCCAGACCTTTGGCTTATCCCTTTTACTATCCTTGTTGTTCCAGCCTGCTGCTTCCTTCCTCTTTCTCCTGTAAGTTTACTGTGACCTGGAGCCAGACTGCAGCACAGTCCATCCTTACCACTAGAGGCTCTGGTGAACACCTGCTGACTCATGGACTCCACGCCCTGGGGAATCTATGCTCTAGCTCCCAGTGGGATCTGTGTTGGTGCTCCAGTGGTCCTGCTTCCTGAACCTCCCAGAGTTCAATCCGCAGCAGTCAGTCCTAGGATCCACTACCTTAGCGGTGCACTCCTGACTCCTACGGAGTGCATCTGTCACCTGGACTCAGGTGACCTGACAGTTTGGTCAGCCCTGGACCCGGCTGATGTGCCGCTACCCGCAGATGATCCATTGCAGGGCATAGTTCGCAAACTTGAGACCCAGGAATCTAATCAGACCCAGGTTATGCAATTCCTTCAGGATTTGGCCTCCCATTTTGAACAGGTTCAGGCCTCCTTAGGACCCCCGATTCAACAACCTCAACCGCTATCTGCTGCCGCACCTATCCTGGTCATAGCCACATCCACAAATTCTTTGCATTTACCTGCTCCGTCCCGTTACTCTGGGGACCCCAAGGCCTGCAGGGGGTTCTTTAGCCAGTGCACAATTCATTTTGAGTTCAGCCCCAAAACTTCCTGTCCAATCAGGCAAAGGTAGCCTATATTGTATCCCTCCTGTCTGGCGAGGCATTAGCCTGGGCTGTCCCTCTGTGGGAACTGAATGATCCAGTGGTATCTAGCTTGTCTGACTTCCTGAAACTTTTTCGGAATATCTTCGAGGAACCGGGTCGTGTCTCCTCAGCGGCCAGAGCCCTTTTACGTCTCCGTCAAGAGTCCGCTTCTGTGGGACAGTACGCTCTTTATTTTCGTATTTTGACTGCTGGAATAATGAGGCCTTAGTTGCAACCTTTTTACATGGCCTCTCTGATAGAATGAAGGATGAATTAGCAGGAAGAGATATTCCTGCTGATCTGAATGGTGTCATCACCTTGTGTAACCAGATCAATATTCGCTTTCAAGAAAGGACTCTGGAAAAAAGACACCAGCGCTCCCCGTTCTTTAGGCAGCCTGAGCTCCCTGTCCCATCTCTTCATCCCGTGGAGCACCTATGCAGCTGGGCCGGACCAAGTTATCTCCCAAAGAACACGCTAGGCGCATAACTCTGGGCCTGTGCCTCTGTTGTGGGGTCAAAGGTAATTTTCGTAACACTTGCTCTCTTCGTTCGGAAAAACGCTCAGGGCTAATACATCTGGAAGGTGGAGTATTGGACCCTGAAATATCACCTTCACCTTCTCGTCTTCTCCCTTCTGTGTTCCTTCATGTCGGCGCTTCCTCTCATTCGGTCTCGGCATATCTGGATTCCAGAGCCGCTGGCAACTTCATGGACTGGCTAACAGCATCTTCTTTGAGGCTTACCCTTTTGCCCCTCACAATGCCATTAGTGGTCTTGGTGATTTATGGCACTGTTCTCCCAGGGGGCCCAATCCACTTCCAGACTCTTCCTGTTAAGATGTCGGTAGGGACACTCCACCAGGAGTGGATATCCTTCCTTGTCTTACCTAAGGCTTCATCTCCTATCATTTTAGGTCTTCCCTGGTTACGGCTCCATTCTCCACAAAGGACTGGACTGCTGGACAGATCCTGGCTTGGGGTTCCTCCTGTTCCTCTTCCTGCCTACTCAAGGTTTCCCCAAAAGAGAAACTTCCTGTTGCCACCATTCCAGTATCTTCTGCTCTTCCCGCTGTATATAGCGATTTCTGGGATGTGTCCTGCAATAGTCGGGCCGGGGCACTTTCTAGGTCATGTGGCACTCTGGATGAGGAGCCCACCTGTGAACCTGAGCCGATCATTTACTCCAGTTTGCATAACCATTTACCCTTGCCTGTCCCTAAACTCACTTGGACGCACAGCCAGATTAACTTGTCTGCAAGTTCCACAGTCTATACGCCCTACGATGCGATTGAAGTAGTCGCTACACCTGGCAATGCTATTCAGTCGGCCTTTGTACCAGTTATGTCAGCTCAGCCCATGCCCAGTGAGCTTCCTGCTTTTTCCTATTCAGGACCTTCTGTAACCTGGCCTCACACTACTACTACATCCATTCAAACTTGTCTGAGGCTCAATCCATCCTTTGGATAGACTGCCTTATTCGGCCAGGTGGGGTTTTCAACCTTTCTTTCTGGACTCTCTGCATTCTGCTTGTGTTTCAGCTATCCAGCTTGACTCTTGTGACATGTCTCCTTCTAACCAACCTGGTCTCGGGGATCCACTGACCTCTGCCCAGTCTGATGGTCCTGTGCTGGATGTCCAGCTCATCTTTAAGCGTCTGGGGGACCCTGCTCAGACTCCTGAATGGTCTTCTCATGCCCTTACCCATTCCTAAGAAGCCTTTAGTCCTCAATAAGTCCTCTCATCCTCTCCCTACCTTGGTTTCGGTCTCTGAGGATAATCTAAAGTAAGAGGTTAGTCAATTTCTGGATTCCCGGCGCCGTAGAGGCATTCTTCAGTACCTCGTACATTGGAAAGGGTTTGGTCCCGGTACCGTAGAGACATCCTTTAGTACCTCGTACATTGGAAAGGGTTTGGTCCTGGGGAGAGGTCTTGGATTACTGCATCTGAGATCTTTGCACCTCGTCTGTTGAGGAGGTTTCATCTGGAGTTTCTCTTTAAACCTTGGCCCAGGCGCGGGAGGCCTCGTAAGGGGGGGGGGGGGGGGTTCTGTCAGCTTACCTCTCCTCCATGTGTTCACCTTTAGAGGCCAGCCACTCTCATCTGACTGCTTATATAATCTTCCCTCAGCACAGCTCCACCTCAGCCTCTAATTAGGAACATTATATTAACCTATGCATTGCAAGCCAACCTTGCTGATCAACCACTGTGTGCTTAGCTTTTGTGTGCAACTTGCTGTGTCTCCTACATCTGATTCCAGTTACCGAACTTGGCCTGTTCTCGACTATCCCTGTCTGCTTGTGACCCTGACCTTTGGTGTGTTTTATGTTTATCCTTGTCTGCTAGTCGGCCGACCTTTGGCTTATCCCTTTACTATGCTTGTTGTTCCACCCTGCTGCTTCCTTCCTCTTTCTCCTGTAAGTTTACCGTGATCGTGAGCTGTGAGACCCTGGGGGCTGTGACCTGGAGCCAGACTGCAGCGCAGTCCATCCTCACCACTGGAGGCTCTGGTGAACACCTGCTGGCTCTTAGACTCCGCGCCCTGGGGAATCTATGATCTAGCTCCCAGTGGGATCTGTGTTGGTGCTCCAGTGGTCCTGCTTCCTGAACCTCCCAGAGTTCAATCTGCAGCAGTCAGTCCTAGGGTTCACTACCTTAGCGGTGCACTCCTGACTCCTACGGAGTGCATCTGTCACCTGGACTCAGGTGACCTGACACTCTGGCACCTGCCTATGTCGATTATTACTTTTATGATACTGCTGACATCACTTCCGGTGTCCCCATTTTTACTTTGTGTCTGATGTGACATATTTATAGAAATATGTGACCTTTTATCTGGTGCCCAGAGCGCGTCCTATTTTAAGTATTAGTGCTACAACTTTGAATATCTACTGGCCGTTCCACACCTTATGTTTTATCAAAATTATTTTAATATGTAATTGTGATTTAGCCCATAATTTCTAACTATTGTGGCTATGGTAAACCTTAGGACAAGAGGAGAAAGATTGTGGGGGTAGGTTGCCGTTTATATCCACAATAAAATAGCTGCCATACCATTTATTTATATAGGGTTTTATTAAAATGGCCGTTTGTTTTATGTCATATTTCAGTCATAATGTCAGTATAACTGTATCGCCAATGGCTGTCCCACACCTTATGATTGGATTTTGGAGCACTTTTATATTTATTTGAAGAGTTTTAATTTGGACATTTGTAATTATTGGCACCTTATTATTACTCAATTTGAAGATTATATGTCAATTCTTTCACTTTCATCACTATGTTAGTATGTAGTATGTATCCATCTTTTAATGGTTGTCTATACCATTGTTTGATCAGTATTTAGGACTTGATCTTATATGTGTCCACTTTCTATTTACTGTGGTTCCCACAACACTTCCTATATATTATTGTTATTTTAGTTACTACTTAGAACGCAACACCAATGATTGATTTTTATCCTACCACGTATCCCGCCTTATGTGCACTCCATAGAGTGCAGTGAGATATATCAGGGGATGTATTGAGATTAAAATATTCTCAGGGCCGGTGCTACCACTAGGTGAACAAGGCAGCCGCCTAGGGCGCACTGCTGCCTAGGGCGCAGCCATGGCCTGTCACCTCCTCATCCCTGCTGGATGTAACCTATGGAGCCGCTGTCCCTGTGTGGCGGGTCTGCAGGAGTGTGTACTGGAGGTCCGGAGGAGGTGTGGGAATGTCTGTTGGATCATGAATGGGCGCGGGGAGGGATGTATCACATGCAGTACACTGACAGATCCCTCCCCCGACTCCCCCAGCTGCAGAGCTGTTCGGCAGATCAGGGCTCTGATTGATGCCGAGGAGCTGGCCCGCCTCCTTCATTGTCACTAGTCGGGACTCATGAGGGGGTGTGGCCAGCCAAGGGGTCATCCTGCCTATCACTGGGGGGCAGGGGGCGGAGCGGCCAGCCTCAGGGATGATCACAGGTCCTTCTAGGCAGAGCAACATGGAGGTAAAAAAAGGCTCTAAAAATGCTGTTTTGTTTTTTATGCAGCCACTGGGTTGAAAAGTGCTCTGCCCGATATCTCAGTCAGGACACTGCTACAGGAAAGACCAGATGTCATCTTGATCTTTGTCAACTTTATTATTTCTATCTTTAGACTTTTGCACATAAGTAAAAAAGTTCTGTTATCTGACAAAGATCAAGATAATATCTGTTTTTTTCCTGTAGCAGTGTCCTGACTGTGAGATATTGGGCAGAGCAGTTTTCAACCCAACTTTACCCAGTCCTCTGCCCTGCTGTCACCCAGCCCTCTGCTGTCACCCAGTCCTCTGCCCTGCTGTCACCCAGCCCTCTGCTCTCACCCAGTCCTCTGCCTTCTGTCACCCAGCCCTCTGCTGTCACCCATCCTCTGCCTGCTGTCACCCATCCTCTGCCTGCTGTCACCCAGCCCTCTGCCTGCTGTCACCCATTCCTCTGTTGTCACCCAGCCCTCTGCCTGCTGTCACCCAGCCCTCTGCTGTCACCCATCCTCTGCCTGCTGTCACCCATCCCTCTGCCTGCTGTCACCCAGCCCTCTGCTGTCACCCATCCTCTGCCTGCTGTCACCCAGTCCTCTGCCTGCTGTCACCCAGCCCTCTGCTGTCACCCAGTCCTCTGCCTGCTGTCACCCAGTCCTCTGCCCTGCTGTCACCCAGCCCTCTGCTGTCACCCAGTCCTCTACCTGCTGTTACCCAGTCCCCTGCCCTGCTGTCACCCAGTCCCCTGCCCTGCTGTCACCCAGTCCTCTACCTGCTGTCACCCAGTCCTCTGCCCTGCTGTCACCCATTCCTCTGCTGTCACCCAGTCCTTTGCCTGCTGTCACCCAGTCCTCTGCCCTGCTGTCACCCATTCCTCTGCTGTCACCCAGCCCTCTGCCTGCTGTCACCCAGCCCTCTGCTGTCACCCATCCTCTGCCTGCTGTCACCCAGCCCTCTGCCTGCTGTCACCCAGCCCTCTGCTGTCACCCAGCCCTCTGCTGTCACCCATCCTCTGCCTGCTGTCACCCAGTCCTCTGTCTGCTGTCACCCAGTCCTCTGCCTGCTGTCACCCAGTCCTCTGCCTGCTGTCACCCAGTCCTCTGCCTGCTGTCACCCAGCCCTCTGCTGTCACCCAGTCCTCTGCCTGCTGTCACCCAGTCCTCTGCCCTGCTGTCACCCAGCCCTCTGCTGTCACCCAGTCCTCTGCCTGCTGTCACCCAGTCCTCTGCCCTGCTGTCACCCAGTCCTCTGCCCTGCTGTCACCCAGTCCTCTGCCCTGCTGTCACCCAGTCCTCTGCCTGCTGTCACTAAGCCCTCTGCTGTCACCCAGTCCCCTGTTGTCGCCCAGTCCCCTGTTGTCGCCCAGTCCTCTGCCCTGCGTTCACCCAGTCCTCTGCCTGCTGTCACCAAGTCCTCTGCCCTGCTGTCACCCAGTTCTCTGCTGTCACCCAGTCCTCTGCTGTCACCCAGCCCCCTGCTGTCACCCAGTTCCGTTGTCGCCCAGCCCCCTGCCCTGCTGTCACCCAGTCCTCTGCTGTCACCCAGTCCCCTGTTGTCACCCAGCCCTCTGCTGTCACCCAGTCCCCTGTTGTCGCCCAGTCCTCTGCCCTGCTGTCACCGAGCCCTCTGCTGTCACCCAGTCCCCTGTTGTCGCCCAGTCCTCTGCCCTGCTGTCACCGTGCCCCCTGCTGTCGCCCATTTCTCTAAAAAAAGAATTTGAAATGTTGGCAACTATGCTCGCTGTGTACGGCAGTTCAATGAGGGGGCAACAAACATTACAGGGGGTATAGACAGGGCCGGTGCTAGACTGTTTTGCGCCCTTTCTATACCATATAGAGATATAGAAATTATATTTTAGCGGTACAGAAGTTTTTTTTTTCTGGGGGGGGGGGGGGGGGCGCAAGTAGCTGGTCTCGCCTAGGGTGCAAAATAGTCTAGCACCGGCCCTGAATATTCTTTTAGGGAAACTTGGATTTCAGAGAGAATATCAGGTTTATTTAGAAGAGTCATTTAATAACCCTCTAAATTCTTTTGGTTTGGTATAAAGTGATTTAAAACAGGTTAAAGTTGCATCATGGTCAAACCAAGAAATAGGAAGAATACCACATGACTGAATCAATGGTAAAGATTATAATGGAATAAAAACATGGACAATTCTAGAATATATTTTATGTGGATGTAGTTCCCTCCAGGTATCTAATAATGAAGTAAAACCTTGGATTGCGAGCATAATTTGTTCCGGACGCATGCTTGTGATCCAAAGCACTTGTATATCAAAGTGGATTTCCCCATAGGAAATAATGGAAACTCAAATGATTCGTTCCACAACCAATTAGTCATAAGTCCTATAGTTTAGAGTCCATATAAAAAGATTATAGCAATGTGATAGGTTGTGTAACCATAAAATGTCCATCCACAAATGGAAGCCTCCACAAGGGGATTAGAAGCAAAATCCAGCAGGAGCTACAGAGTATAAAAGAGAAGAGAGGCGCCTCTAAGTATAGCAATATGGTTACAATTAATGAAGGTACAACATTTAGCAACTCACATGGTTGATGATTAAAAGAGGCCCATCTAAATATGCAGGCATCCAGGGTAAAGCGGTCCCTATAAACCATCCCCCGCGCCGCCAGCTCTCAGCGCTGTCAGTCTGCAATCGTGACCGGGAAGACTACCCTGCAGTAGAGCAATCTGAAAGCGAGGCTTGAACCACTCGTGGAGCGCAGAGTGGAAGGGATAACGTCAATGGCGGTGAGGAGGATGGTCTATGTGGACAGCTTTACTCCGGATGCCTGCATACTTAGATGTGCCTGTTTTAATCATCAACCATGTGAGTTTCTAAATGTTGTACCTTCATTAAAATGTAATTGTAGTGCTACACTAAGAGGCGCCTCTCTTCTCTTTTATACTCAGTTGTGACATGACGCTACTTGTATATCAAGACATCGCTTGTATATCAAGTCAAAATTTGTTTAAAAATTTTTTACAAAATTTGCTTGTCTTGCAAAACGCCCTCAAACCAAGGTTTTACAATATTGAGAAAAGAGATGGGTCAAATTACAGGAGGAGGGATTCAAGTCAAAAGATTTAGTGACTTTAATTGAAGGTGATTTATCCAATTGTGGAATATGAACTGTATTAGAATCGCCTGCAATTATCGTTGTACTTTCAATCATCTATGATCATGCTGGATCAGCTCACAGGTATGTGTGTCACCAGCATAAAATTATATCACGAATGAAATCATCTGAATAAATTATTAAAATCCAAAAGGTTGCAGAGCCAAGCCCTGAGGTACACCAACTAGGAGAAAAGGTGAAGCAAAAGTATTATTGAATTAATTGTATTGCGTTTTGTGTCCGCATTAGGGAGATTCACCCTCTCAATTTGACCTGGTGACTATTCTCACCAAAAGTAAAAGAAATTCCCAAATCTTGAGTGGTCACCAGAACAGGAATAGAAGGGGAATCTTTCAATGGGGTTCTGGTGACCCTGATGACTATCAGGGATTTCCCTCTCTTTGGTGTTTCCTCTCCCTTCCTGTAGTGGCTATGGACAGGAAGTGAAGGGAAACTTTCCTAATGGGACACAAATGAAAAAAAAAAAAAACTGACAGGGGTTATAAACTGTTAAGTAGAGAGTAGAAAAACATCTAAACAGTCCCTAAGGGGTTGCACTGCACTTGTATCCCTTCATTGTGCGTAATATGTTCCGTACTTTTCTGCGCTGCGAAGTAGAGGGAGGGATGAAAGGATTAAAGAATCAGACCCACTCATGGGGAGACTTTCTAGCAGGTGGAAATTTCCCTGCACAATAACAAGCTCCTTCAACCCCTGGAGGTGCTCATTATTGCCACTTTAGAAGGCTGGAAATTAACTTATAAATGAAAGTAGTGCTTAAAATTAGGCGCAGCACTTATTATTATAAGCCTATGGCAATCCCTACAGCATGGAGTTAATGACAATTTTGTGAATAACCAGTGGGTGAAGTAAGCTGGAGAGTTTATGAAGAAAGTAGAAAACGCACAAAAGAGATAGTATACCATCGTATTGCAAAAGCCATCGTTGTGGTATATTATCTCTTCAAGGGAATGCAAAGTCTTTTCAATTATGTTTTTTTTTTTTTTTTTAATTTACATGTGAAAATGATCAACTTGTAAATAATAATTATATTCATTGGGTCTTAAAGCGGAACTTTTAACCATAACTTTGCCAAGAACATACATTCCACATTAATTATGCTACCAAAACTAGTGTATGCTGTAAATTGCCTCCAGCGTTGCTCCCATTCTTGAAGCCCAGAGCCCCTAAGCAGCAGTAAATCTTTAGGCTGTCAGTAGATTGGCCTTTTCATGTTTGGCACAGTGCCCAAAAATAGAGAGCAACTGAGCATGTGCAGAGCAGGGCTAGACAGTGTATTCCTGGATTTTAAATAGTATAGGCGCTTATTTTTAATGTTTTACATAGCTATACCTACAAAAGGGGCCAGCCTGTAGTGATCTAATAGAACTTCAATTTTCTGATAAAGTTCCACTTTAATGTTTTAAAACTTTATTTCTATGTATAATTTGTAAATATATATGTACATGGTAGCAACCATATATGACGGACCTTCTCCTGCTATGCAGTGCTACACCATTGTTGTGCTCCTTCCTATAATGCACGTGTAAGAGTTGGCCAACGTATGGATTCACTGGGCGACTTTTATCTTATCTCAATAGTTTTTAAACAGAATGGCTGAATGAGGTGGAATTGGAATCAAATTCAGAGCTCCCTCTAGGACTGTGATCTCCAAACTGCAGTCCGGGGGCCAGATGCAGCCCTTTGCTTGCTTTAAACCGGCACTTGGAGCACTATTTTATCTACTGATACTAACAACGGGGCATACAGGTTCATCTCAAAAAAATTGAAAATTGAATATCATCAAAAAAGTTAATCTATTTCAGTAATTAAATTCAAAAAGTGAAAGCATTTCTTTCTTTTGATTTTGATGATTATGGCTTACAGCTAGTGAAAACCCAAAATTCAGTATCTCAGAAAATTAGAACATTGTGAAAAAGTTCAATATTGTAGACTCATGGTGTCACACTCTAATCAGCTAATTAACTCAAAACCCCTGTAAACACCTGTAAAGTGGTGCGACATGACAGCCGTCCTACTTTGGATCCGACTTTGCCCTGCGACTTGAAGCCGACATACGTCCGACTTTCAATGAACTTGGATCCCCGCCAATACCAGGCACTTTGTTTGGTATGAATCTTGAGGGGGAACTCCACGCCAAATTTTAAATAAAAAAACCTCCATGGGTTCCCTCTCCAAGAGCATACCAGGCCCTTCGGTCTGGTATGGATTTTAAGGGGCACCCCCTACGCCGAAAAAACGGCGTGGGGGTCCGCCCAGAATCCATACTAGACCGTTATCCGAGCACACAGCCCAGCCGGTCAGGAAAGGGGGTGGGGACGAGCGAGCGCCCCCCTCCTAAACCGTACCAGACCGCATGCCCCCAACATGAGGGGGTGGGTGCTTTGGAGCAGGGGGGCGCCCTGCGGCCCCCCCCACCCCAAAGCACCTTGTCCCCATCTTTATGAGGACAAGGGCCTCCTCCCGATAACCCTGGCCGTTGGTTGTCGGGGTGCGGGCGGGGGGATTATCGGAGTCCAGGAGCCCCCTTTAATAAGGGACCACCCAGATCCCCCACCCTATGTGAATGAGTATGGGGTACATCGTACCCCTACCCATTCACCTAGGAACAAAAAGTGTCAATTAAAAAACACTAGACAGGTTTTTAAAGTAATTTATTAGGCAGCTTTGGGGGTCTTCTTCCGACTTCGGGGGTCTCTTCTTCTCCCCGCTCTCCGGCCTCTTCTCCCGCTCTCCCGGTGACCCTGCCCCTTATGACATCAGTCTCGGGGCATGATGGGACTGTGACGTCATAAGGGGCGGGGTCACCCAGTGACCACGCCCCATCCCTATGTAAAACGTTGCGCACACGGCTTTACAGAGCGTCGTGTCAACATCGGAAGAAGAGAAGAGGGAAGAAAACGGCGGAGAAGACCGGGCCACCGCTAAGAAAAGAGTGGGCAGAAGATAGCGGAGAGTCAGAGAAGAAGGAAGAGACCCCCGGAGCTGCCTAATAAATTACTTTAAAAACCTGTCTAGTGTGCTTTTTTTTTTTAAATGATACTTTTTTTCCTAGGTGAATGGGTAGGGGTACGATGTACCCCATACTCATTCACATAGGGTGGGGGGCCGGGATCTGGGGGCCCCCTTATTAAAGGGGGCTACCTGATTCCGATAAGCCCCCCCCGCAGGCCCCGACAACCAACGGCCAGGGTTGTCGGGAAGAGGCCCTTGTCCTCATCAACATGGGGACAAGGTGCTTTGGGGTTTGGGGGCCGCAGGGCGCCCCCTTGCCCCAAAACACCCACCCCCCCATGTTGAGGGCATGCGGCCTGGTACGGTTCAGAAGGGGGGGGGCGCTTGCTCGTCCCCACCAACTTTCCTGACCGGCCGGGGTGCGTGCTCGGATAAGGGTCTGGTATGGATTTGGGGGTGACCCCCACGCGTAGGGGGTACCCCTTCAAATCCATACCAGACCCAAGGGCCTGGTATGCACTTGGAGCGGGAACCCTTGCTGTTTTTTTATTTAAAATTTGGCATGGAGTTCCCCCTCAAGATCATCTGAGCACAAGTCGCATGCCAAAGTCGGATCATGCAAGACGGCGATCCGACTTTGATCCAACTTCAGTGATAGTCAATGGGCTAAAGTAGGATCAAAGTCGGAACAAAGTAGTACAGGGAGCATTTTCAAAGTCGGACCGACTTGTGTCGGACCAGTTAGGACGGCTCCCATAGGGAAACATTGATTTTCACACGTCATGCGACATGAGCTCCCAATGTCGGAGCGTTTGTCGCACTAGTGTGAACCCGGCCTTAGTCTCAGTCTGGTTCAGTAGTTTACACAATCCTGGGGAAGACTGCTGACTTGCTTACTTGACAGTTGTCCAGAGGACAGTCATTGACACCCTCCACAAGGAGGGTAAGTCACAAAAGGTCCTTGTTAACCACTTCAGCCCCAGAAGGATTTGCCCCCTTAATGACCAGGCCATTTTTTATGATACTGCACTGCATCGCTTTAACTGACAATTACGCATTCGTGTGACGTTGTACCCAAACAAAATTGACGTCCTTTTTTTCCCACAAATAGAGCTTTCTTTTGGTGGTAATTGATCACCTCCTGCGGTTTTTATTTTTATATAAACAAAGAGCGACAATTTATTAACAAAGAGAGACAATTTTGGAAAAAAAAATATTACTTTTTGCTATAATACATATCCAAAAAAATATATAAAAAAAACATTTATTCATCAGTTGAGGGCGATTTATATTCTTCTACATATTTTTGGTAAAGAAAATTGCAGTAGGCGTATATTGATTGATTTCCGCAAAACTTATCACGTCTAAAAACTATGGGATAAATTTAGGGACTTTCTTTTATTATTGTTTTTACTAGTTATGGTGGCGATTTGCGACTTTTAGCGGGACTGAGACATTGCGGCGGACAAATCTGACTCCAAATGATACTTTTTGGGGACCAGTGACATTATTACATTGATCAGTGCTATAAAAATGCACTGATCAATGTAAAAATAACACTGGCAGGAAAGGGGTTAAGTGTGTTCCCTCAGCGTGTTCTAACTGTAGGGGGATGGGCTGGCAGGGACATGACAGAGATCACTGGGAACGGTAGATCTTTGTCATGTCATCTGTCAGAATGGGGATCTGCCTTGTTTACAAAGGCGGATCCCTATTCTGCCTCTGTACTAGGCGATCGCAGGTCACCATCAGACATCGAGTTCGCCTGACCTGCGGGCACACTCCTGCAATGAGCACGCGCGTGCCTGAGCCGCCGTACAGCTACAGCGATTTGCACAGGAGAGCCGACCTGCCACCATATAACAGTGGCTGGTCGGCAAGTGGTTAAAGAAGCTGGCTGTTCAGAGTGCTGTATCCAAGCATATTAATGGAAAGTTGAGTGGAAGGAAAAAGTTGCACAAGCAGTAGGGATAACCGCAACCTTGAGAGGATTGTGAAGCAAAGGCCATTCAAGAATTTGGTGGAGATTCACAAGGAGTGGACTATGGCTGGTGTCAGAGCTTCAAGAGCCACCACACACAGACGTATCCAGGACATTAACTACAACTGTCACATTCCTTGTGTCAAGCCACTCCTTTTCCAGAGACAACATCTGAAGCGTCTTACCTGTGCTAAGGAGAAAAAGTACTGGACTGTTGCTCAGTGGTCCAAAGTCCTTTTTTTGGATGAAAGTAAACTTTGCATTTCATTTGGTCCCAGAGTCTAGAGGAAGAGTGGAGAGGCACAGAATCCAAGTTGCATGAGGTCCAGTGTGAAGTTTCCACAGTAAGTGATAATTTGAGGAGCCATGTCATCTGCTGGTGATGGTCCACTGTTTTTTTTTTAAATCCAAAGTCAGTGCAGACCTCTACCAGGAAATTCTAGAGCACTTCATGCTTCCCTCTGCTGACTAGCTTTATGGAGATGCTGATTTAATTTTCCAGCAGGACTTGGCATCTGCTCACACTGCCAAAAGTACCAATATCTGGTTTAATGATCATGGTATCCCTGTGCCAGCAAACTCGCCTGTCCAAAACCCTATAGAGAATTTGTGGGGTATTGTCAAGAGGAAGATGAGACCCCGGACTCATCAATACAGACGAGCTGAAGGCCGCTATCAAAGCAACCTGGGCTTCCATAAAACCTCAGCAGTGCCACAGGTTGATCGCCTCCATGCCACGCCGCATTGATGCAGTAATTCATGCAAAAGGAGCCCCAACCAAGTAATGAGTGCATACTATACTCTACATGGACATACTTTTTAGTAAGCCAACATTTCTGTATTAAAAAATCTTTTTTTTAATTGGTCTTATGTAATATTTTAATTTTCTGAGATTATCAACGTTAAAAGAAAAAAATGCTTGAAATGTATCACTCTTGAGTGTAATGAATCTATTAAATATGAGTTTTATTTTTTAAATTGAGTTACTTAAATTAACTTTTTGATTATTTTTTATATCATTTTTTTAGATGCACTTGTAATTCCCCCCACTGATACCGGTGAAGGGCACAATTTGCCCTAATGACACCAAAGATAGGGCACAATTCCACCCACTTACACCAATGATGGGACACAATTCCTCCCAATGACACCAATGATGGGACACAATTCTTCCCACTGGCACCAAAGATGGGGCATTGTTTTTTCCCACTTATGTCAAGACCTTTTTTACTTCCAATGGCCACAGTCTGCCCCCCCCCCCCCCCCCCCAAAAAAAAAGTCTGAAGGACAGTAAACTGGCTCTTTGCTTTGAAAGTTTGGAGACCCCTGTTCTAGGGGCTAGTCTACAAATGTCTTTATTGCAATACTGAAAATATGGAATAGCAAATGTGTAAAAATGTGAAAGTTTCATTAAAAATTACTTTTAGGCAAACAGTTCTATAAAACCCTAAATATGCTAATCGTTTACATTAAAACGTGAACAAACTGCAATAGCAAGACATTAAAAGAGAAGTATGGCCAAAGCTTTTTTGGTCCTACTTCTCTTGTGGGTCACAGGAGTGCACTTGCCCTTGCTCTACTGCTATTGCCTGCTGTCATCTGATGTGGCAGAGCCACTCCAGGCTCTGGAAGGACTGAACTGTGTTTTGGGGAAACAACCAGCTGCCCAATTGACAGCTGGCTCCACCTCCCAGCATGGGGCTAAGAGTTGGGGCCTACCACTTCCGCCTCCTTTCATGTCTGTCGCTCCCAGCGCTGAAAGAGTAGAGTGGAGAGCAGTGACTGGTAGTTTATAAACCCCAAACTTCTCCTTTAACTTGCAAATGCAAAGACCAGAGGTTTGTTTTTTATTTGCACTGTTTTTGGCATGTCCAACTGTGTGTTTAACTGCCTTGGTTAGCGGCCAAGTCGAGAATGGGTCACTCTGTACAACACATTTTTAACATTTTGCATGCTACCCTTTACAAATATTTTAAATATAATTTTTTCAAAGTAAGAACATTTTGTTGAGACATCAATCAGGACTGAAAATTGAGGGTATTTATGGAGACATTTTGAGGACCAATTTTTACAACTTGGGACAGGGAGGGTTGGTTTTTATGCGAAGTGTGCCTTTTACTTCCACCGTTTAATTTAGTGAATTGAACATTTCTTTTTATGTCTATTTTAGGTCTAGAAGGTTCAAGCATATCTCTAAGTTAACGTAAATTTCAAATATTCCATATACATATTTACAGTGATATTAAAGTGTTTAAAAATATTATTATTATTCACGATTTATATAGCGCCAACAGTTTACACTGTAGAGGGGGGACAGCACAATTACAGTACAGTTCAATACAGAAGGGACAGGAGGGCAAAAATAACAAACATGTCATACTTACCTCCTCTGTGCAGTGGTTTTGCACAGAGCAGCCCAGATCCTTCTCTGGTCCCTCGCCGGCACTCCTGGCCCCTCCCTTTTACCGAGTGCCCCCACAGCAAGCAGCTTGCTATGTGGGCACTAGAGCGTGTCCATTCAGACCCAGAGCCGCGGCTTGGCCCAGCCCCCTCTCCTCATTGGCTCACTAAATTTGATTGGCGGCAGCGGGAGCCAATGGCGCCCCCTGCTGTGTCTCAGCCAATCAGGAGGGAGTGTCCCGGACAGCCGATGCTCTCGTTCAACATCACTGGATCAAGATGGTGCTCAGGCAAGAATTAGGGGGGCTAAGAAGGTCTGCTACGCACAGAAGGTTTTTTTATCTTAATGCATAGAATGCATTAAGATAAAAAAAAACTTCTGCCTTTAGAACCACTTTAATCTATACTATTTCCCACTGGCAGATGGAGTCCTAGGCACCCTTTTGCATGCTTATAGGCTAAAGTATATAAGCCAAATTACAATGGCTGCTTATTAAATACTAACTACCCCCCCCCCCCCCCCACACACACACACACACACACACACACACACGCGCTAAGGGCTATGATAAAGGCTACATGCCGAAACGCACAAGCCCTGTCTTATTATCTCACCTTGAGTAATGTATTCATTGCGGATGATGGAGCAGCCGGCTTTCTTTTAGCTACAACTCCCCCCCCCTCCCCCCCCAAACACTGCATTCCACACAAACAAAAATGTTTAAAATTAAATGTAAAAAAATAGTCACCCTACACCTGGCTTCCTTTTGCGGCATAAAGACGAGATCCTGGGAATGTGGAGGATTTTAAATTTAATGGACAAGATGCACTGTGTTGGTGGGTCTTCTTGCAAGATATGGATCCTTCCCAGGATCTCACCAGAAGGATTGGACTAGCACCCTCTTCTCTGCAGAAGCCAGGTAGAAAGTAACCTTTCTCCCATGGGGGTGGGCCAGTATTCAATATGTGGCCCTTGAATTTGGGTGCAAGGTTTGCTTATTAAATACTGTTAAGGGAGCTGTGTAGCTGAAGTTTACACACTCCGATACAGTAAGACCCCTTTCACACTGAGGCAGTTTTCAGGCATTTTAGCACTAGAAATGGCGCCTGTGAAGCGCCATTTAAAAAAAACTGCCTCCCATGCCACCCAAATGTGAAAGCCCAAGTGCTTTCACACTGGGGTGGTGCACTTGCAGGACATTAGAAAAAGTCCTAAGTGTGTAATTCTGTTATTTAGGGCACGTTCACACTGAGGCGGGCGTCAACTTTACCGTCGTTTTTGCTGCGCTTTTAACCCTCCCTAACGGCCGAAAAAGGGTTAAAAGCCCCCACAGCGGTGCTTTGCCAGCGCTGCCCATTGATTTCCAAGATGCTGCTTGCAGGAGTTTTTGAGCGTCCGGCCAGCACACCGCTCCAGTGTGAAAGCACTCGGGCTTTCACACTGGAGTGAGAGGAGAGGCGTTTTACAGGCGCTATAGTGCCTGTAAAGCGCCTCAGTGTGAAAGTAGCCATAGTTTCTCAATCTGAGATTGTCACAAATGTAGAAGCTACTGCTGTGCTCTCTCTTTTTAAAAAAATAAAAATAAAATCTGAATGCTCTGCATGGGGTCAACTTGTATAAAATAAATATTTGTGGGTTAACCACCTCAAGACAAGCTTTTTTGCCTTGTGATTGGTGTAAACGAATCACTGCCATTGATGTTTACGCAAAGTCAACCCTCCTCTTCCTCTCATGGTAAAGGAAAGAGAGGAAGGAGGATTGTGCAGCATGGATGTTAACAAACCAGTAAGGTAAACAATGTTCCTTTCCTGTGCCAGATGCACTGTGCTAGATTAAATGTGATCCTCTCCAATGCCAGGTACACTGTGCTAGATTAAATGTGATCCTCTCCAATGCCAGGTACACTGTGCTAGATTAAATGTGATCCTCTCCAATGCCAGGTACACTGTGTTGGATTAAATGTGATCCTCTCCAATACCAGGTACACTGTGTTGGATTAAATGTGATCCTCTCCAATGCCAGGTACACTGTGCTGGATTAAATGTGATCCTCTCCAATGCCAGGTACACTGTGCTGGATTAAATGTGATCCTCTCCAATGCCAGGTACACTGTGCTGGATTAAATGTGATCCTCTCCAATGCCAGGTACACTGTGCTGGATTAAATGTGATCCTCTCCAATACCAGGTACACTGTGCTGGATTAAATGTGATCCTCTCCAATGCCAGGTACACTGTGCTGGATTAAATGTGATCCTCTCCAATACCAGGTACACTGTGTTGGATTAAATGTGATCCTCTCCAATACCAGGTACACTGTGTTGGATTAAATGTGATCCTCTCCAATGCCAGGTACACTGTGCTGGATTAAATGTGATCCTCTCCAATGCCAGGTACACTGTGCTGGATTAAATGTGATCCTCTCCAATACCAGGTACATTGTGCTGGATTAAATGTGATCCTCTCCAATGCCAGGTACACTGTGCTGGATTAAATGTGATCCTCTCCAATACCAGGTACACTGTGTTGGATTAAATGTGATCCTCTCCAATACCAGGTACACTGTGTTGGATTAAATGTGATCCTCTCCAATGCCAGGTACACTGTGCTGGATTAAATGTGATCCTCTCCAATGCAAGGTACACTGTGCTGGATTAAATGTGATCCTCTCCAATACCAGGTACACTGTGCTGGATTAAATGTGATCCTCTCCAATGCCAGGTACACTGTGCTGGATTAAATGTGATCCTCTCCAATACCAGGTACACTGTGCTGGATTAAATGTAATCCTCTCCAATGCCAGGTACACTGTGCTGGATTAAATGTGATCTTCTCCAATGCCAGGTACACTGTGCTGGATTAAATGTGATCTTCTCCAATGCCAGGTACACTGTGCTGGACTATGTAAATCCTCTCTTGTACAAGGTGTACACAGTACTATGTGATTCTCTCCTTTGCCAGACGCAAAGTTTAAAGAGGTCCTTACCTATAGTCTGTGTGATCCCCTCCTGTGCCAGGTACGCAGTAGATCTCTGATGTCAGAGAGACGCAGTTCATTTTCTGCCAGGGATGACTAGTTTGTAGTCACCTGCAGGTTTTTGTAGGATTATACATTTGTATCACTAAGTAATCACCTAAAATGCTACTATTTTATTATAATTAACACTAATGCCTGGCAGCTAATGGGCCTTAGGCAAACATATTTTATTAGTATTCATTGTATTAGACAACAAACATGCAGCCTTATGTCATCTATCACACATTATTTACATACTGTAGCATATGACCTAATATTCCCATTGGCCACATAGAATATTATATTACATCCCTGTTAGTAATATATACCCAACAAATCTAAATGTTGGGACTTTGAAGGTGTTATACATTATATATAAACCACACACATACATTTCTATAGCATAAAATGGTCTGTATTTACTATGTTTCTGGTAAAAATGTATTTAGCAGCAGTAAAAGTACAGTACTTGTTTTGTCTACAAGGCCAATCTATTCCTATATATATTTTACAGTAAGCAATATAAAAAATGTTTTTACACCTATACACTCCTTCACATTGATACCCACCCTTCAGCATATGTTGTATCTCTCAAAGAAATTGATTATCTGTGATCTCTTGTATTATCTCTGTGATCTCTTGCATGTTGATCAGATTGTGGGGTCGTACGAATTACAACGTGTTTCATGGGGTTGCTATGCCCACTTCATCAGGGATTGTGAAGGATGATATTTAATTTGACTGAGCAGATGACCTAGCACTAGAGGCCTATGCCTTACCATAACTCCCGCTGGAAGGGGAGCCGACCGGACCAAGCCTGCATAGATATTCCAGCTTTTGTTATTGATTTTGTAATGTTGATAAGAAAAGACACATAGGATGCAAATTAATCAAGTGGGTCCCTACTAACTGCAATTCAAACCACCTTGATTAAGACCTGACTCCTGTGTAATGAAAGCTGCCTAGATAAGTACTCTGTGAGGATGGTAATACTACAGCCCCTCCTATATGTATCTCCTCAGCCTTGGCTTGGTAGGACTCTGATATTCCCCTATAGAATAATATAATTCCTGGGAGGAGAGTAAAAACTTCTCCATCCAATTGTCCAAAACAACATGTTTCAAATAAAAAAAAAAAATTACATTGCCTTGTGTAATTTGCAGTGTTTGTAAGGGAAACAGGTTATTTCAACATGTTTGGTCTTTTTTCCTTTATGTAGTAAAGAATAAAGTGATTATGCCACCAAAAGAAAGCCCCATCTGTCTAAAAAATGCATGGCCAAGTAATTGTCAGTCACACCATTGCAGCACAGAAAACTGGTCTGGAAAAAAAACAAAATGCTAGTATTAAGGTGGTTAAAGATGTTATATAAATAATACAATTATGAGATCCCTTCCTAATGGCTTTCTTAATACCATGACTTCAAAATGTGTACATTTTACCATAGGCCAGCGGTCTCCATACTGCAGCCCCTTACTTTCTTTTATCTGGCCCTTGGGGTACTATTCCATCCACTAATGCCAACAAAGGGGCACAATTCTTCCCACTGACACCAACTGTGGGGCACAATTCTTCCCACTGACACCAACTGTGGGGCACAATTCCTCCCACTGACACCAACTTTGGGGCGCAATTCCTTCCACCAACACCAAAAATGGGGCATCATTCCTTTAGCTGACACTAACAATGGGGCATAATTCCTTTAGCTGATACCAACTGTGGGGCACAATTCCTCCTACTGACACCAACAATGTTATTCCTTCAGACCGATGTCTGTTATTCCTTCTACTGATACCAACGAACAGGCAGTAGTCCTCCCACTGACACCAAAGATAGGGCATTGTCTACTCTCACTGGACGCCAGGACATTTTCTACTCCCACTGACCCTAGTCCAGCCCCTCTAATGTCTGAAAAACAGTAAACTGGCCCTTTAATTAGAAAGTTTGGAGACCTGGTATATAGCATCAAAACCATTATGGCAGCAGGACTGCAGCAGTAAGTAGCTAGGAATAAGGCTACACGCTAAAACACGCAAGCCCTTGTATTTTATATTTCACCTGTGCCTACAAGAAATGTATTAATTGTGGAAGATCGAGCTGCTGGCTTTTTCCTTTCTCTGCTATGCTTGGGTGCAAGGAAGACCCCATAAACCAGCGTACCGACTGCTCTCCACCTCCGTCAATTGGACCAGGTGTCTCTCATTTCATATAACTGTAAGGCTGGTCATACTTTATACAATTTTCTTGCACAATTTTCCTTTAGATTTACCAAAACCATGTAATATAAGGCCTAACCTAAACACGTTCGACTTGTATGCAAACAGGCAGGCCCTTGCACTACATAGTTGGATGTAATTATAAAGGAAATTGTATAATGTATTGCCAGCTTTAGTATGCTTTTGCTGCATCCAAAATGCTGACAGGCTTAAGATTTTTTTAAATTTTTTTTTAAATAATGAATGGTTCAGGACTTTAACTTTAAATGCTTTAAAGAACCTTTTCATCCAGAACCTTCACAGTGTTCTTGAAATGTCATTTTATATCCATTTCTGCTTTTGTATTATATACATTTAGAATTTACTGCTCAGATTTTTTTCATCGTTTTTGCTGTGTGGTACTGTTAGTCACAATGCTGAAGTATTAATTGCCCGAGTGTATAAAGTGGATGTTTCTCTGGAGCCCCGTGAAGTCTACAGGTTACTATAGTAACCTGCGGGGTGCCATAGAGAGAAACAGATAAATCCGTCTGTAACGTACATATCTACCGTAATACTCATATGTGTTGATAATGTACAGTTGTAATGCAAATGCTTGCCTTTGGATGTTTTAACCCTGTTCTTTTTAAGTCGCAGCAGACCCATTTTCTTAGCAATGTTTTAAATAAGAAAACAAGGTTAATGGTTGTGTTTTTCCAAATCGTGTGGCTTGGTGAATCTGCTGACTCAGAGTTTTATGGCTCTGACTCATACAGTTATCTTCCTCAGGATAAAAATACTTCTTTCTTACTTCCAATCTACAGCAGCAGAAGCACAGGCTGCTCAATGTTTCACGGTGCCTGTGGATATTAGATGACAGGCTTCCAATCTGGACATTTTCAGGTAGATAAGGACAATCTAATGTTTTTGGAATAGTCTAAAGACTCATACACATGGTACGAAAATCAGAAGGGAAAAGTCTGAAGACGCGCTGTCTGCGGATTTTCGGATCGTTAGCACGGTGCTTTCAACAGCCAATTTTGACTTTTTCATCAGACGCTGGATGTGCAGGCTATAAAATTTTTGTCGGATGTGAACTTAACGTCTGATTTTCGGATGGTCAGTACGGAAATCGTCACACAAAAGTCAAAAGTACAAACGGGCATGCTAGGAATCGAGGAACGATTGGGAAGAGTTTGGTTTTGTAAACTACTGTTCGTAATCTACAATTAACATTTGTGATGCGGCAATTGATAAAATGTCAAAATGCAGCGCGCATTCTCATCTTCTTTAATGGGATAATAATGAAGCAGTTTTGCTGATGTACTGTAGTTATGCCAAACATATTTTAAAAGGCATTTGTTTTGTACGATTTGAAAATTGCGAATTAACGCTCAAGCAAACTTCTGCTAACTTCTACTAACACGAAATTGGCATAAGGGGCCCAAAGGGTGGCGCTTGAGAAATGAACTTCCTCTTTATACTCTCGTTGTACGTCACTACATTCGTGTTTGTCAAACAACAATTTGCGGATAGTTGGTATGCTAGACAAAATCCTGCACACGCCCTTTTGACAAAAATCAGACGCTTGGTCGTCCAACAATCATAGCATGTGTACGAGGCTTAAGAGCTCAACACAACCCTTCTCAGAGGAGATAGTGAGCAGTGTAAAGAAGATTACTGGCCAGAATAGGGATAGCCAAGTATTTTCTTAATCTTAATGAGTACTAAATGAAGCTCTCATTGACCTCTGTAGCTGCAGGCACCATGGAACAATTCATCCTCAGAGTTTACAACACTGATGTCATTTACTCAGCTGCTTAGCTCAACCTGCTCCCCCCCTCCCAGCAGTGACTCAGCAGCCTTCCCCAAATTTTAACGTAAAAGGGAAAACGGGGAGCTGAGCTGCACGTTTCTACAGAACAAATTACTAATTGTTCCCTCTTTTTGTAATGTGAGCTGCAAGAGAAATTGAAGTAGCATATTCTTCTGTAAGAAGTATTGCAGCCATGTTTTGTTATTCATTCTAGCAAGAAAGTTAAAGTGATTCTAAGGGAAAGAGTAAAAGAAAAAAAAAATGTTACACTTACCTGCTCCGTGCAATGGTTTTGCACAGAGCAGTCCAACACTCTTCTTTTTGGGTCCCCCGCTGGCGGTCCTGGCTCTTCCCCATTGCCAAGTACCCACCAATATTAAGCTTCTTGCTATGGGGTAGCCAACGGCTCCTGCTGCTACTGTATGTGAGCCAATGAGGAGAGTGAGACCCAGGAGAGCATCACTGGATTGAGATGCGGCTCAGGTGAGTATAATGGGGGGGGGGGGTGGAAGCTGCACCCAGAATGCATTAAGGTACAAAACACATAGAATGCAATAAGGAAAAAAAAATCTTAAGCCTTTAGAAACATTTTAAAGTGTATGGAAACAGCATAAGGAGCCAAATTAGTTCATTTTCTAACAAGGAGCAAGCAGATAGGTAGAGAAAGCAATCTAATGGACTTCCTTGAACAGGTCGGCAATGCAAACCCACTGTAATGCAATGCAGAAGTGGTGTTGTCACCCTTGATACACAGGGTGCCTGTAGTTGGCTCATATCAGCCAGCCCCTCAACTCTGCCGATGCCTCCAGCATAGCCTAACTATGGCTCATTGACAGCAGCCTGGAGCTCCCAACAGTGAAAAACACCTCAAAGGAAGATGGGAATTGACGTAGTTTACTATACAGCGACATCAGTGCTGGTGAAAATGCTCTGCGGCTACTCCATATCCACAGCCCTGACCCTGCAGGGACAGAAGCTTTGCTATAGCGGTTATGTGACCACTGAAAAAGGTATGGCTGCATTATACCCAGTGATTAACATATACTTTATTATAATATAGTTACATTTCAGTATACAGCAGGTCTGGCCCATACAGTATTTTTGCAGTCCACACAAAAGTACTAGGACTACCACATTGTAATGTATGCATGGGTATAGGGAGATATAAGATACATTGCCTCCAAGGGACCCATTTGTTATAGCTATTTGCAGCCTTTGTCTGTCTCCTGCTGGTTTAGCTTCATTCAACCTCCTTACTTCGAAAAGAAGTGCAGGCTGAAAAGCCATACATCTGTGATTAAATGGATCTATATTTTACAGAAGGATATTTTTTTTGTTTTTCTAATTGGCTTGAGTATGTGCATACAGATTTTAATACAAAAACAGCTCAATGTGTTCTTTAAATGTCCCAAAGATTTTATTATGAAATATAATTTAATACATGCAATTAAGTTGGTTAGCACATATTGCAGGGCTCTTTTCACTGAATATGTTCACCTTTTATGAGCTTGATATCATTGTATTCAGCCAGCTATCAGCTGATCAGTAAAAGTGATTTCTTTTATATTAGTGGGAAGAGCTACCTTATCCCCCTTCCCCCGTTGGGGTGGTTCCCTGGCTCTCCTTTTCCTCTCTGATCTCCTCTGCGAGTAACTAAAACCGGAAGCAAAGAACGTTGTGTCACTATCCGTTTCAGTTGATTCATTCCCTGGTTATTGTACCCAGGGAAGTAGCTGCAGGGGAAACATTGGAAGTCTAGTATACCCCTGATTAAGGATGAGCTCCGGCGTGTTCGCACACTCCGCGTGCCGAGCCCGCCAGGAAGTCGGCACAGCGCTGCGCTAATCACAGGCAGTGAGACATTTCCCGATCTCTGCAGCTGCGCATCGGGAAAATGTTTCACTGCCTGTGATTAGCACAGCGCCGTGCCAAATTCCTGGCGGGTTCTCCACGCGGAGTGTGCGGACACACCGGAGCTCATCCGTGCCCCTGATATCTCATTAAAGAGGACCTGTCACCTGCCTGTGCTATCAAATAGGGGGCTTGTTGCATGTAATACCAATACGGTAAATGAAAAAAAAAATTAGAGCCGGCACGTGTGTAAACTACAATTAACAGGTATTGCTGTTAACTTTGATGTGAGAGCAAAAAGTCTAATTAATGGTTAACTCTAAATAAATAACCTGTAAATACTTTTAAAGCAATACCTAATAAATATTTTAGGTGTTCTAGTTTTTCACCCTTTCATGAGCATTTTTAAGACTTGAAACCTTAGGTATCTATTTACTCAATACAACCGCGTATTTTTATTTTAAAATTGGATATTATTCTGTGTTTGTGTGCACCTAATTGCATTTAGATGTATTTTTTACTAATAATATAAATTAGATAAACAGTTGCACAAATATCCTGCAATGTAGATAATTGCAACTGCTAGCATTTTATTTATTTATTTTTATTATTTTATGTTATGTTTAAGCATTTTTTTTTTTTAAGCAAAAACAAGTGTGTGAGATTTTAAAATAATCACCCCAGATGCAAAGTTACTGCCCTCTCTCTCTCTCAGGCATTTAGATTTAATATATAAATCATCGCACTGTTCTCAGAGTTTTTGCATTCCTGAATTGTCCGTTTCCCAACATTCGTATTTTCCAGTGATTATCTTGGAAATTGGCATGCACAACTTTTTTGTAGTTCCCACATATGTAACACCAAGTTCTGAGGACAAACAATCTCCTGGTATAGCACAATGAATCTAGGTTAAAGCTTGCCATACACTAGTAAAATTCTGCTATTTTGATTTTTCTTATTAAGAAGGTCAAAAAAATCAAAGGAGAAGGATGAAAATTTTTTTCTCGAACAAATTTTTAATAGTAATGTGGTTTTCATTCAGGAAAGTCCATTCACTCCAAAATCGTATGTCAAAAGCAAATTTTAAGACGTCAAGTGTACTGATGAGAATTTTCTTACAAATGTTTGTATGAATGTTCTACTATTTATGGGCCACTTAAAGCGGAGCTCCACCCTAAAGGGGAAGCTCCGCTTGTCTGCCTCCTCCCCCCTCCACTGCCACATTTGGCACCTTTTGGGGGGAGGGGGGAGCGGGTACCTGGTTTTGACAGGTACCCACTCTGACTTCCAGCTCAGTTTGCCACAGCGTGCTGAACCAAAAGATTGCTCTCCCCTCCTTCCTCCTTAGCTAGCCAATTCACAAAGTGCATGTATAGTATTAAACTGGCTGTGAAGCTGCAAGGTTTCTCAGCCGGTTTCCCTTAGTTAAGATGGTGGCGCCAGCACCTGAGAGCCACTTTAAGAATACACTCAGGTGAGGATACCACTTTATGTGCCCTAATATTCTTAAAGAGTTTTGCCCTTCCCCCCCAAAAATAATTAAAAGTCAGCCGTAACAGTATTTGGGGGTGGAGGCGGAACTCCTCTTTAAGAGCGGTTCTATGGTGTCATTGTGAATGCTGTCATGTTCAGGGGATAGTACCTAGATAAATGGGAACACTTGAAAAATTGAGCTTTGCTTAAAAAATGCTTGCAGGTTGGAAAACACGAGGGGTGTTCCAAAAGTTTACAGTCTGATGTGGAAAGAGTGATCTGACAAATGTGAAATGTTAGCACCGCACTAAGTCACTCCTCCAGATGTTTGCCGCTGAAAATGATGCATGCACGCTATACAGTTTTCGTGCACTTCTTGCAAACAGTTGGCAATCCCTGTAGTCCAATTGAAATTTGAGAAAGTGAAGACACAAGTGGTCATCAAATATTTGTTTTGGAAGGGCCTAACTCTTGCAGGCATCTACATGGATATGCTTGCAATGTTGGGGGAGGATGCCCCATCCTACAGCACTGTTAAAAATTGAGCAGCAGATTTCATGTGGGGACATGACAGCCTCGAAGGTGACCCCCTCCCTGGCAGACCTGCGGATGTGACTGCACAGGAAAACATTGATCAGGTAATTCTAGATCGCCGAGTTGACTTCCAGACAATTGCTAAGGTAGCGGGCATATCAAAAACCACAGTTCAGCACATCTTGACCCAAAATCTTGATATGCACAAGGATTCTGCCTGAAGGGTCCCACAATTGTGGACACCTGATCAAGAACACTCACGACATCTAGGGACAATCTGCAGCTGTTCAGGAGCGATACAGGGAACATTTGTGCCAGGTTTGCAACTATGGATGAAACTTGGGTCCACCACTTCCAGCCTCAAATCTCAGTCAAAACAGGCTTCTGGGATTCCTAGGGTGTGCTGCTTATTTGTTACCTTTTAGAATGAACAGGCTATCAGCAGGGACTACTATGCAACCTTGATTGATCATTTGTGTGATGCCATCAAGGTGAAAAGACGTTGGTATGCTCCAAAAACTGATCTGCTGTGGCGATGGCTGCCATCCATTCCTGTGGATTCTCTCTGGTTACCCATCCACCATGCTCACCAGATCTGGAACTATCGGACTACCGCCTATTTCCAAAACTGAAAAATGAACTGTCTGGTGTTTGTTTCGCCAGTGACAATGATGTAATTGATGCCATGACTACTTTTTCGGATGATCAGACTAAAGATTTTCTTTCAACAGGGATCCGAGCACTAGAGCACCCTTGAAATCAGTCACTTTCTTCTACGTCAGGTTCAGAACTTTTGGGACGCCCCTCGTAGGTCTTTATATCTGTTAAAACTCTTAAAGCTGGGCTTGAGGTAGATATAAAGAACACTTTTTCATCTAGTTTTGTATCACTTAAAAAAATTGTGTTTTTTATATTGAATTACCATATTTGCCTGCATAGGTCCTTAAACTGGAAATCATGCTGAGGCACGGAGGGTGAGACTCTGAGCCAGTCAGTGCAAGCTGTCTAAAGCTGGCTATACGCTGATCGATCAGTGTGTGGCCATCCCCATTGAACAGAAATCAATCATTGTGATAAACTTCTGTCAATGGGACATGTCGGAAAACTTTTGTCGATCAGCTGCTGCAGCGTTCAGTATATTCTAGCATCAGCTGTTAGAATACAAAGTCCCAGTGGTGGAGGAGGAGATTTTGTGTGGATGGTGGAATCTGTTAGACTTTTTTTGTTTAGGCAGCTGCCTGAACAAAAAAATAAAGTAACTGTGTATAATCAGCTTTCGCTGCTTTGCGCAGTGCATTAAGTCAACGGTTTAAACATGCTGTCAGGAGGGGAGAGCAGAGTGATAAACCTTTTCATATTCACTGACCAATCACAGGCATGGAGCAGATTGGTGACCAGGGTGTATTGCAACAACAGACAAAAAAAAAGAGGCCACTAACCTGTCTGCTGTCAGGCAGGGCTTTGATAATATTTGAAATGCTTGAAGAAAATGTGTTTTAGCAACTATGTATTTAGCTGTATGTCTGGAGTTCAGCCTTAAAAAGGTGTTGCAAAGTGAAAACAAATTCTCACAACTAATTCGCTTGTATCTTTATAGTTTTATCATACACTGAATATCTGGGTATCTGTATCTAAAACGTGTCTAAACCCATAAACGGAAATATAATATTTTGCAGCTGACCAGTCTTTGGAAATGGTGGCCACATAAAAAAAAAAAAAAAGTCATGCTTTTTTTTTCCCCTTTATTATCAGGTAGTGTTCCTGCCAGTACCACACTCCCTGCTCTCATTCATCGTACTGTATTTATGGTGTAAGCCTTGTCTCCCCACCTTTGTTGCTTAAGGGGGAGCATTTGGGGAGAGGGGTGGTAAAAACGTGGCTCAACTGCTTGTTTTTACTACTCGCCCCTCAACCACAAGTGTAAACAAGGCCTTATGCCCCGTACACACGGTCGGATTTTCCGATGGAAAATGTCCGATCGGATCGTGTTGTCGGAAATTCCGACCGTGTGTGGGCTCCATCGGACATATTCCATCGGATTTTCCGACACACAAAGTTGGAGAGCAGGAGATAAAATTTTTCGACAACAAAATCCGTTGTCGGAAATTCCGATCGTGTGTACACAAATCCGACGGACAAAGTGCCACGCATGCTCAGAATAAATAAAGAGATGAAAGCTATTGGCCACTGCCCCGTTTATAGTCCTGACGTACGTGTTTTACGTCACCGCGTTTAGAACGATCGGATTTTCCGACAACTTTGTGTGACCATGTGTATGCAAGACAAGTTTGAGCCAACATCCGTTGGAAAAAATCCTAGGATTTGGTTGTCGGAATGTCCGAACAAAGTCCGACCGTGTGTATGGGGCATTACAGTGATTGTAAAGGCAGATTTTTTCTCTCTGCATGCAGCCCCTCTCCCCCAAATACATACCTGAGCCCAATCTCAATCCAGCGCTGTGCATGAGAGCCAAGGCTCTCTCGACACTCTTTCTCCCCCTATTGGCTTAGTTAAAGCAGCAAAAGCCATTGGCTCCTGCTGCTGTCAATCACAGCCAGTGATGAGGATGCCGGGCTCGGGAGGAAGCACGCTCAAGTGCCCCCATAGCAAGTACTCAGTAGGGGAAGGAGCAAAGAGTGCCAGCGAGGGGACCTGAGAAGAGGGGGATCAGGGCCACTCTGTGCAAAACCATTGCACAGAGCAGGTAAGTACACATGTTTGTTATTTTAATTTAAAAAAAAAAAATTTTACAATCACTTTAATCATAGATGGCAAACAACCACCAATTGTTCCTGGAGAAATATTGCTTATTTATGCCCAGCTTTAAGCAAATGTTAACTAAAAAGTTGCGTAATCCTTAAATACAAGTGCTTGTTTTAATGGTTGTCGCCTAACAATACCCTCCTCTTGTCTTTTAGGTTCTAGTGTTGCACGATGTGTACTCGCAGCATGTCATCGTTCCTCCTTACGCCGTCACCTTAGAAGAGCTTAAGCCATTGACGAATCACAGCATCCGCCTGCAGTGTGCTAACGAAGTGGGCTCCTCTATTTTCACTGAATGGCTGTCCTTTCAAACACTGGAAGCCGGTAAGCAGTGCAATAATATTAAAATACACTTTTCTTGTTGACTTATTGATCAGGACCTCATAAGCTGAAACACTTTAATTCCTGAGGCTGCTTTGGACAGCACTTGAAGCAGAAATTGAAGGAGACTCTTGGTGTTAAAGCATACTTGTCATAATCCTGCATGTCCTTCAAATCTAGTTTCTGTGAGGGCAGAACTCCTCTACAGTGGACTTAGAGAGGGAGTAACCAGGCTGATAAAGATATCCACTCCATATCAGTAATGTGTTTAAAGGTTAGATCAATAAATACCTATTTTTAGAGTTTGCCATTGTCACATCGTGTTGGTTAACCAACCTGACTTTGTTTTTATATGAGTTACTTTTAAGGACTGTACACCAACAATCACAGCTATGCTTAGATTTCTCTGTCTGCATTTACTACACCTCTAACTGTGAGATATTCATATTGTGCTGGGGTATCAACTATGAGGGGCCGTATAGTGCACAGGTACCCACAACAGCCTTACCTGGAAAAAAAACTTCCATTTAATTGTCACTATGCTGTCCAATCGCTCTGCTTCTCTCCTTCTTAAAACCTAAAGACGGCCATACACAGTTCAAATTTCTTTCCTGCAACCAGGGGTTGATAGGGGAGTCCCTCCAGCCGAGTCATTGTGTTCTCCCAGCAGGGGGCGGCTTTGCATGTAAGATCGATCAACTTGGTGCATTCAGCCTGCCCATACATGGTTCGAATCTCGGCCGGTTCCTGCTCCTCCTAACTCCAGCTTCACCATCACATGGGCCAAACAAACTATTTGCTTCACTAAAAAATGTGGCTACTGTTAGCGCTGTATAAACTGTACGATGCATCGGCTTTGTTCTGGCAGTGGTATGGGGACTTTCTGCTCTGTTCCCAGAACAGAATTGTGTCGGGCTTCTTAGCCATTCACAGGAAGTCTTGTGTTATATCAATCAATACAAGGCTTCCCCTGAATGGCTGAAATGGCGTTTGTGACATCATCTGATCGCCTCCATACCTTAGTCGTAGGCGTGCGCACAGGGTGTGCGTGGTGTATCACCCTGTAGGGTGCAGATTCCCCCTGCTGCCCTGGCCCCCCCATACTAGAAGACCACAAAAACAAGAGAAGGGCGCACCGATCTAGTGCAATTCCATTATAAACATTTATTAAAGGATAAAAAGGACAATAAAGTGACACACACAATACTCACAAACGCATGTTGTATATACGCACGTCAAAGCACAATGTAAACAAGTCGCCTCTAGGACTGCGGGAATGCTCCAATGATGCAAGGAGACCAGATGGCGTCCATGATGGCTAGGCTGACACGTTTCAAGATAGAACCCTCTTGCTCACCTGGCCCCCCTCCCACAGTGCTTCCAGCTTCCCACCTCTCCTCTCCCGCCAGCTGCTGTGGGGGATCTTTCAGGATGGAGACTAGGGAAAGGAGCTGGTGCAGCGGAGGCTGGAGAGAAAGGAACTGGGGAATCTCAGTGCCTTTCTTTGTCTCAAAGGTGAGAAACATCAGGGGTTTGTTTAGACCCCTGATATATTTCACCAAATCCCCCCAACGGGGCTCCTAAAACAATTGTAAAATAATATTGTAATAAATAATAATAATGTGAAAAATAATAAAAAAATAAAATTGTAAATAATTAAAAAATTAATATAACTACTGGACTACTGGCACCGTACAATGCTCTACCGACACTGCCCTTCTGAAACTGTCCATGTTTTAATACATGCTTACATTTATTTATCAGAGTGTGTGTATGTATGTATGTATGTATACGTGTGTGTGTGTGTGTGTGTGTGTGTGTATATGTATATATATATATATATATATATATATATATATATATATATATATATATATATACACACACACACACACACACAGTGTGTAAATATTTTATTCTATCTTTTCATGTTACAACATTGAAGAAATGACACTTTGCTACAATGTAAAGTAGTGAGTGTACAGCTTGTATAACAGTGTAAATTTGCTGTCCCCTCAAAATAACTCAACACACAGCCATTAATGTCTAAACCGCTGGCAACAAATGTGAGTACACCCCTAAGTGAAAATGTCCAAATTGGGCCCAATTAGCCATTTTACCTCCCCAGTGTCATGTGAATCATTAGTGTTACAAGGTCTCAGGTGTGAATGGGGAGCAGGTGTGTTAAATTTCGTGTTATCGCTCTCTCTCATACTGGTCACTGGAAATTCAACATTGCACCTCATGGCAAAGAACTCTCTGAAGATCTGAAAAAAAAGAATTGTTGCTCTACATAAAGATGGCCTAGGCTATAAGAAGATTGCCAAGACCCTGAAAATTAGCTGCAGCATGGTGGCCAAGACCATACAGCGGTTTAACAGGACAGGTTCCACTCAAAACAGGCCTCGCCATGGTCGACCAAAGAGGTTGAGTGCACGTGCTCAGAGTCATATCCAGAGGTTGTCTTTGGGAAATAGACGTATGAGTGCTGCCAGCGATGCTGCAGAGGTTGAAGGGGTGGGGGGGTCAGCCTGTCAGTGCTCAGACCATATGCCGCACACTGCATCAAATTGGTCTGCATGGCTGTCGTTTCAGAAGGAAGCCTCTTCTAAAGATGATGCACAAGAAAGCCCGCAAACAGTTTGCTGAAGACAAGCAGACAAAGGACATGGATTAATGGAACTGAACTGAACTGAAGCAGAGCATGATCCCCTCCCTTGAGAGACTGGGCCCCAGGGCAGTATTCCAACATAATGACCCCAACCCAAACACACCTCCAAGATAACCACTGCCTTGCTAAAGAAGCTGAGGGTAAAGGTGATGGACTGGCCAAGCATGTTTCCAGACCTAAACCCTATTGAGCATCTGTGGGGCATCCTCAAATGGAAGGTGGAGGAGCGCAAGGTCTCTAACATCCACCAGCTTTGTGATGTCCTCATGGAGGAGTGGAAGAGGACTCCAGTGGCAACCTATGAAGCTCTGGTGAACTCCATGCCCAAGAGGGTTGAGGCAGTGCTGGAAAAATAATGGTGGCCACACAAAATATTGATACTTTGAGCCCAATTGGGACATTTTTACTTAGGGGTGTACTCATTTTTGTTGCCATCAGTTTAGACATTAAAGAAGGCCAGCCTGAGCTTGTTTGACTGGGCTTCTCCTATGGGTCACGGGATTGCAATTTGTTTTGCTCTCCTGTGAACCATTTTCAGCAGAGAGCAGACTGAAGTCCGCTCTCTGCTGACGACACTGGAATCAGTCTAGGCACCGCGTCATCGCGACAATAAGGTCTGGATCTGCCAGGTGCCTAGACTGATGCCCCTCCACACCTCAGCGCTCCAGTGAGCACTGGGGGGGCAGAGCGGAAAGCTGCTGGCTGACAGTCAGTAGCTCTCTGCTCAGGGGGCTGAGAGAACCGAGTCATCGGGCATGTTCGATCGCTCGGTTGTCAGTGCAGAGGTGCCGGGGGACAGATGCAGCATCGATCCGATGCTGCATCCTTCTAGGTACGTATGAATCAAAAAATAAATAAAACATCTCTTTTAATAGCTATGTGTTGTTATTTTGAGGGGAAAGCAAAATTACACTATTATACAAGCTGTACACTGACTACTTTACATTGTAGTAAAGTGTCATTTCTTCAGTGTTGTCACATGAAAAGATATAATAAAATATTTACAAAAATGTGAGGGGTGTACTGACTTTTGTGAGGTACTGTAAAAAGTCTACACACCCCTGTTAATATGTCAGGTTTCTGTCATGTAAAAAAAAATGAGACAAAGATAAATCATTTCAGAACTTCTTCCACCTTTATGTATAGGGGTTGGGGTAGACGTGGAGTCACAAGTACTTCAACAAAGGCACCATCCCCTGAGAATATGCAATTATGTTTCAAAAAGAAGATGAAACCCGAGTGGGACTTTAGTTGTGCCTTAGTATAATAAAGAATATATATACACATACTTGAATTTATAGAAAAGGCACAACTAAAGTCCCACCCAGTTTTAATCCTGACTTATAAACTGTATAACTCAGTTGAACAACAAACTGAAATCTTTTAGGTGGAGGGAAGTAGAAATAAAAAACGAAAATAATATGGTTGCATAAGTGTGCACACCCTTAAACTAATACTTTGTTGAAGCATCTTTTAATTTTATTACAGCGCTCAGTCTTTTTGGGTATGAGTCTATCAGCATGACACATCTTGACTTGGCAATATTTGCCCACTCTTCTTTGCAAAAACACTCCAAATCTGTCAAATTGTGAGGGCCTCTCCTGTGTACAGCCCTCTTCAGATCACCCCCACAGATTTTCAATCGGATTCAGGTCTGGGCTCTGGCTGGGCCTTTCCAAAACTTTAATCATCTTCTGGTAAAGCCATCTCTTTGTTGATTTAGATGTATGCTTTGGGTCGTTGTCATGCTGAAAGATGAAGTTCGTCTTTATGTTCAGCTTTCTAGCAGAAGCCTGGTTTTGTGCCAATATTGACTAGTATTTGGAACTGTTCATAATTCCCTCTACCTTGACTAAGGCCCCTGTTGCAGCTGAAGAATAACAGCCCCAAAGCATGATGCTACCACCACCATGCTTCATGGTGGGTATGATGTTATTTTGGTGATGTGCAGTGTTGTTTTTGCACCAAACATATCTTTTGGAATTATGGCTAACCAAGTTCAACCTTGGTTTCATCAGACCATAACACATTTTCACACATGCTTTTGGGAGACTTCAGATGTGTTTTGGCAAAATTTAGCCAGGCTGGGATGTTTTTTTTTCATAAGAAAAGGCTTCAGTCTTGCCACTCTACCCCATAGCCGAGACAAATGAAGAATACAGGATTGTTGTCACATGTACCACACAGCCAGTACTTGCCAGATAATCCTGCAGCTCCTTTAATGTTGCTGTAGGCCTCTTGGCAGCCTCCCTGACCAGTTTTCTTCTCATCTTTTCATCAATTTTGGAGGGAAGTCCAGTTCTTGGTAATGTCACTTTTGTGCCATATTTTCTCCACTTGATGACGACTGTCTTCACTGTGTTCTATGGTATATCTAATGCCTTGGAAATTCTTTTGTATCTTCTCCTGACTGATGCCTTTTAACAATGAGATCCCTCTGATGCTTTGGAAGTTCTCTGCGGACAATGGCTTTTGCTGTAGGATGCGACTAAAAAAAATGTCAGGAAAGACCTACTAGAACAGCTGAACTTTATTTGGGGTTAATCAGAGGCACTTTAAATGATGGCAGGTGTGTATTGACTCCTATTTAACATGAGTTTGAATGTGATTGCTTAATTCTGAACACAGCTACATCCCCAGTTATAAGAGGGTGTGCACACTTATGCAACCACATTATTTTAGTTTTTTATTTTTACTCCCCCCCCAAAGATTTCAGTTTGTCTTTCAATTGAGTTTTACAGTTTATAGGTCACATTAAAGGTCGAAAAAGTTCTGAAATAATTTATCACACGTGAGGTATTGCCGTGATCGTTGGAGCGAGAGCAATAATTCTAGCCCTAGACCTCCTGTGTAACTCAAAACATGCAACTTGTAGAATTTTTTAAACATCGCCTATGGAGATTTTTAAGGATAAAAGTTTGTTGCCATTCCACGGGTGGGCGCAACTTTGAAGCATGACATGTTGGGTATCAATTTACTCGGGGTAACATTTTTCACTATAAAAAAAAAATTGGGCTAACTTTACTGTTGTCCTATTTTTTAATTAATAAAAGTTAATTTTTTCCAAAAAAAAGTGCGCTTGTAAGACCGCTGCGCAAATACGGTGTGACAAAAAGTATTGCAACAACCACCATTTTATTCTCTAGGGTGTTAGAGAAAATATATATAATGTTTGGGGGTTCAAAGTAATTTTCTAGCAAAAAAAACTGTTTTTAACTTGTAAACATCAAATCTCAGAAAGAGGCTCGGTCCTTAAGTGGATACTGTTTGTAGCTGATGCCACATACAGTTTATACAGTGCTCACAGCAGCTCACTGTGCTTTGTGAATAGTCCTGCAGTCTTCTGGGACCTATGATGGCTGCGGGGGCAGAGGGGTGACTTCTGCTCGGATTGCCACAGTGATCCGGGCGAACGTGGGAGCGGCTAACTGTCAAAAACAGGTACTAGCTCCCCCCAAAATGTGGCAGAGGAGGGGGGAGGAGACAAACAAGTCGAACTTCTCCTTTTGGGTGAAGTTCTGCTTTAACCACTTAAGGCCTGGAAGGATTTACCCCCTTAATGACCAGGCCATTTTATGCGATACGGCACTGCGTCGCTTTAATGGATTGTGCGGTCGAGCGATGTTGTAACCAACCAAAATTGACCTCCTTTTTTTTTCTCACAAATAGAGCTTTCTTTTGGTGGTATTTGATCACCTCTTTGGTTTTTATTTTTTGCGCTATAAACAAAAAAAAGCTACAATTTTTGTAAAAAAAAATATATTTTTTAATTTTTGCTATAATAAATATCCCAAAAAAAAAAAACAAAACAAATTTCTTTATCAGTTTAGGCCAATATGTATTCTTCTACATATTTTTGGTAAAAAAAAATCGCAGTAAGTGTATATTGATTGGTTTGCGCAAAAGTTTTATAGCGTCTACAAAATAGAGGATAGATTTTTGGCATTTTAATTATTTATTTTTTACTAGTAATGGCGGCAATCTGCAATTTTTAGCGGGACTGCGACATTGCGGCAGACAGATCAGACACATTTGACACTTTTTTGGGACCTTTGACATTTATACAGCGATCAGCTAAAAAATAGGCACTGATTGCTGTATAAATGTTACTGGCAGGGAAGGGGTTAACACTAAGGGGCGATCAAGGGGTTAAGTGTTCCCTAGAGAGGTGTTTCCAACTGTGGGGGCAGTGTGCTGACTGGAGGAGGAGAGAGATCACTGTTCCTGATCACTAGGAATAGCAGATCTCTCTCTACTCCCCTGTCAGAACGGGGATCTGTTTGTGTATATAGACAGATCCCCATTCTGGCTCTCTGTGGCACGATTGCAGGTGGCTGGCAGACATCACAGCCGCCAGCTACGTGCATCGGCTCCAGCATCGCGCCGCGGGCGCCCTATCGCTCTTAAAGCAGCCGACGTACACCTACGGTGATTCGCACAGTAGAAATAAAATGGTCACATAGCCTAAACCTGGTCATAGTTATATTGAGGATGAGAAGGAATGTCTACTCGTGAACATGTTTATAAGCACATTGTCCCCCAAGTGCTGCATTTATTTCCATTATACCATACAGTCTGTCAACTGCCAATCTTTCCTAGTATTGTTTGTATGTGGGTGGGAGTTCTACTACTAGTACTTGGAAAAGCCTTTAAATATACAAAAAGAGAAAGAACGAAAAAAAGGGGGACCCTAAAGGGTAAAGAAAGAAGTCAAGGCAAGAACCAGACTGGGTGGAATCACCAGCCCTCTTCCCCAGATTCAACGTACATGGACCTGTGTTGCCTTTTAAGTGAATTAAAAAAAATACTAATCCAATTATCCCTCATAAAATGAAGACGAACAAAGGCAGACATGCTTGACGTACAGCCAGGGTAACAGCCATGGCTTCCTCCATAGATACAGTGGAGGAGTCAACATGGCCACCCTGGGACAGGAAGTGTGTTATTCACTAGATTACCAGATGTAAAGGGTAAAAATGCCTAAAAAAACCCAAAAAAAACCCAAAACAAATGCAGCCACCACATCTAAAAACTGGTGAGCTGCAATATATTACATTTTTGTATTTGGGTTTAGGTACACTTAAACACTTTAACCCATAGCAAGCATGCAGATCAGCAAAGTTGGACAGAAGTCCTGAGCTGCAAGCTTGCTCCAGGTCAGTGACTCAAAGTATTTCAGCCAGAGGGTCGACATTACAGCCAGTAAATTACCAGTTTCAAAAAAGGTCAGCAGTAGTCGTCTCCACTTTTATGTCATGGTAGTCTTGTAATAAAGCTGAATCCTTCTGAAAAATGCTAGTGGCCTGGCATTATGTTATTTCATACCTTGTCACTGACCTGTAGCAAGCGTGCAAATCAGTAGAGTCAGAGTAAATTCCGAGGTTTCTGATCTAATTATTACATTTGGAAGTGCTAATTAACTCACCACAGCACACATACTATGCTTTGTGGTTGGCTGTGTTTACAAGAAAAGTGCAGGTCCAGTTTTTGTTCCATTGCAGTACAATAAAGTGTATTATTTCCAAAAAAATTGCGTTTGCAAAACAGCTGCACGAATACTGTGTGACATAAAAAATTGCAACAATCGCCATTTTATTCCCTAGGGTCTCTGCTAAAAAATGTCTAATGTTTGGGGGTTATAAGTAATTTTCTAACAAAAAATACTGATTTAAACTTGTAAACAAAAGGTACCAGAAATGCTTGGTTGGCAAGTGGTTAAAGTGGTTCTAAAGGGCGGGACATTTTCTACCTTATTGCATTCCCTGCATTAAAATGAAAAGTGTCACAATAAATTAGAGCTGCGCGATTAATCGTTAAGAATCGTTATCGCAATTTTTTTTCCCTGCTGCGATCTTGAAAAAAGTATTTCCCCATTCTTTCTATGCAGAGAATTCTCTCTGCTCTGCTAAAGCTGACAGCAGTCAAAAGAAAGGGAAAAAAAAATCTGGGCAGTCTGCCAAGAATCACAACATTCTTTAGCAGTGAAACTAAGACCCCTTTCACACTGGGGCGGGCGTCGGCGGTAAAACGCCGCTAACAGCACTATGCCGGTGGTATAGCTGCGTTGCCCCAACACCGCTCCTTCACCGCTCCAAAGATGCTGCTAGCAGGACTTTTTTTACCCTCCTGCCAGCGCACCGCTCCAGTGTGAAAGCCCTCGGGGCTTTCACATTGGAGAGACAGCAGCGGCTCTTTCAGGGCGCTTTGCAGGCGCTATTTTTAGCATTATTGCTCCCTCAAATCGCCCCAGTGTGAAAGGGATCTAAGTCTAAATATTGTAACAATTTGTCCTTTAAATCAAAGGAATACACTTTGGTGTGTAATTGAGGGAAGTTTAACCACTTAAACACTAAATCTTTTTTTGACATTTGTTGGTTTCAAGTTAAAATCATTTTTTTTGTTAGAATATTACTTAGAACCCCCAAACATTATATATATATATATATATATATATATATATATATATATATATATATATATATATGGACAGATATTTAGTAGAGACCCTAGAGAATAAAATGGTGGTTGTTGCAATATTTTATGTGTCACTGTATTTGCACAGCAGTCGTTCAAATCAGGGGCAGACTGACCATTGGGGCACTGCCCGAGGGCCCAAGGCCAGCAGGGGGCCCCATGAGAGTCCCCCTGTCCGTCCCAATCTCTGCTTATCCCAGAGCCCAGTTCCGGAACAAGTCCTAGCACTGAGCTCCGGTAACTAGGCTGACAGGGGCTCGCTAGTGTTGGGCAGTGAGTCAGAATATTGTCTGTGCCTGGGCTATCTCCTGCAGTGATTCCCCTCTGTGACAGCTGAGCCAACATCTCTCCCTCCTGAGCCTGCACACAGCTCACTGAGGATCCTCCTCCTCGGCTCCAAAGTACACAGACAGGAAGGGGAGGAGCAGGGGAGAAGAGATCTTACACTGCAGGAGCCACGCTGATTCTGAGGTCTGTGTATAGTTTGTGGCTAGAGGGCAGAGGGCAGGTAACACATGGAGTAGTGATGGGAGAGGGGGGTTTAAGAGAAAATGTGCTTGGGGGGTGGGGGGTCCTTGAGGGAAGAGGACATGTGCTAGTGGGGGGGGGATTTCGAATCTGACCCCACTTCCCCAAAGCAAAGAGTTGCCACTTGCCCCTCTCTGCTCCCATCCCAGGGGCCCCTCTCTGTCTCCATCCCAGGGGCCCCTCTCTGCCCCCGTCCCAGGGGCCCCTCTCTGCCCCCGTCCCAGGGGCCCCTCTCTGCTCCCGTCCCAGGGGTCCCTCTCTGCTCCCGTCCCAGGGGTCCCTCTCTGCCCCCATCCTAGGGGTCCATGGGTGTACACATGTTACAGCCTCAGCAGAAATTACAGTGTACACCCTGTCACGCTTGGCATGGGGCTGCTCTGCAAAGGCTGTGCAACCTTGTACAGTACAATGACCAAGTGGTTAAAGCATGCTGCTACTGCATGCATTACACTTGGTTGCTGGGTGTTTGCAGAATGGCCCTTTTGACTTGATTGGGTCACGATCACCCACCAAAAGCAACAGGGAGTATAATTCCTGCCGCAGCATGTGTACATCCTCAGCTGCTGCCTCTGCAGCTAAAGGGGGTAGAGACCAATGTATGTGAAGTGGGCAGTGTGGCAGGGACACGGGGGGGGGGGGGGGAACCATGATCACCTATTGTCCAGGGGCCCCATGAGTTGTCAGTCCGCCCCTGGTTCAAATGCAATTTTTGGGGAAAAAAAATTACACTTTAATGGATTAAAAAAAAAACAACTAACCAGTAAAGTTAGCCCAATTTTTTTTGTATAATGTGAAAGATTTTACGCCACGAGAATTGTGATCTTTTTATTCTAAGCAAAAAAATTGTGATTCTCATTTTGGCCAGAATCGTGCAGCTCTACAATAACTGCATCGCAACTTGCCTCCCTATATTCTTAGTTCCTATCTTGATCCACGCTGTGCCCAACTGCAGCGGTGCTGGCCTGTGTTCCTCACAGGACACAGAGCCAGCAGTGGGAGCCATTGTAAATCAAATCCTGTGAGGAGGGAGCATGGGGCGGAGCCAAGCCACAATGTGTGTCTATGAACACACACAGCATTACTCAGGAGCGAGCCTGTCACGGAACGTCCCACACTCCGCTTGAGTGCTTCCGTCATATACCGCTTCCTAAGTTCTGGAACACGAGTCCAATGGATCTGGCTATAGGAACCCCAAGAACTAGACAACACCAGTCTTGGAGTACATCAGAACTACTCTTTATTTGAGATCTCCCACACATTTATACACCAGGATGACTCAAAGCTAACCTAATTAACATGAGCTCCAATAGGAGTCGTCCCGTCTCCTACATTGTATAGAGGACAATGTGATCAGCTCATTCAATTTACACACATTACCATAAACATCAACACAGGGTTAATTGGAACAAACAACAATGAGTTGAATACCCTTAGAACCTAGACTAAACTTATTTACATTAAACACATTATAGCTGACATCAGACAGGTGAGTGGAGTTGATGACATTAGCATCTCCTCACAGTATGTGTCCCAACAGTATAATTCAGTCTTATCATTCTAATATGGCATATAACGGGTTCCAGAGTCTGTGTGTTTTGGGGGGACATGGAGCTGAATCCAAAGTAACACCAACCCCAGGGTCCCCAGGCATACAGCTCACAGAGAGCACCATTCCCCCAAATGCTAGGGCCCATAATCGGTGGGCAAGAGGCTTGCGTTCAGTCCCCTCCAATAGCCTCTGTCCCGGGTGAGTTTGTCACATTTCTCCCCTTTCGGCAGGAGACTAACAAAGGAGGAGACCCCAGACGGGTTGACTCCGAAGTTAGTAAGTAGCTCCAGTCCTCTAATGCCTGTACCCACACAGTACCCCAAACAAATTGTTCCAAACAGAGTATTACTCACCCAGCCATCCTCTGCCTCTCTCAGAGAACATATCTGCCGCTGGGGAGAGGCCTGGACTGACCCTTCTCCCTGGAGTCCTTTCTGCTGCTGGAGAGAAGACAGGGTGACTGGGCTCACTCTGTCATGCTGTTGGGGATCTGGGCCCACTGCCCAGCATCCCTGGGGTATACAGGTGGAGACTGAAGTCCCATCCACCTTCACAGGAAATCCATCCTCTGTTAGTTGAGGGCAGAGTCCAGCAGTCCTCGGCCCTGTTGCCAGCCCTTCTGCTGGAAACCCCACACCATCTGTTCCAGCTAACTGTTGGGGAGGGAGGCCGACTGCCCCGCCTCCCTGGAACTCTGCAGTTGTTGCCGGTGCTGGGCAGAGGTTGGTAGCACTCTGCCCTGTTGCCAGCACTTCTGCTGGGGACTCTGCATCCTCCGCTCCGGCTAACCGTTGGGGCAGGAGGCTGGCTTCCTCCACTCCCAAACTGTGTAGCTGCCATTGGGGAGGTGAGCTGGCTGCTTCCTGTTCCATTCCCTCATCTGGCTGCTGGGACGACATGTCGATGGTACTGTCTCCCAGGTGCACTGATCTTTGCTGGGGAGGGAAGGCCGCTTCCTCCACGCTGGCCAACTGTTGGGGAGGGATAACACACACCTCCTCTCCCTTCTCCCCCTGTATCTGCTGCTGGGAAGTGATTGCCACCTTCTCACCCTGAGCCTCCAAAACTGCCACAGGTGTGGGGCAGAGGTCTTGGACCCTCTGTCCGTTTGCCAGCACTTCTGCTGGGGGTTTGCTAGGTGGTTCCTCCTCTACAGAAATGTCTATTAAATCCCCAGTCTCTGGAATTGGTAAAAGTGTGGGACAAAGGTCTTGGACCCTCTGTTCAGTTACCAGATCTTCAGTTGGAGAAGTTTGTTTTAACTCCATAGATGCTGCTGGCAGAAAATCACATGTCCCTGTCAGTGTTGTGGGAGAAAGGCCGACTATCTCTTCTCTCAAGAAGGCCGAAGCCACTGTTGGTGCTGGGCAGAACACAGTGAACTTTGGCCCTGATATCAGCTCTTCTGCTGGAGGCTCAGCAGAAAAGTCTATCAAATCCCATGTCTCTGCAACTGATGTCTGGGGATAGAGATTCACCATCTCCTGTCCATGGAACCCAGAAGATGCTATCATTTCTGGGCAGAGGTTAGCAGAGCTCTGCCCTGTTGTCAGCACTTCAGGTTTGGGGACGGCAATCTCCGGATTTTCCACTGCCGATTCTCTGGCATGCTGCTGAACTTGTTCTAGCAGTTTCCTGTATGCCCTTTCCAGATGCTGTTCCTTCCTTAGCAAATGGTCCAGATCAGGTTTGAGCTCTGAGACCCCTGCAAGACCGAGCATAGACTCTCTATAGTCTCTCAGGTCCTCAAGGTCAGGTTCCCCTTCATCGCCAAACATAAAAAGATCTGTAAGGCTCTCCCACAGCAATCCAGGGCCGCCAAAGTCATATCCCTCCGGAGAGCATTCTGTTGTCTCCCCTAAATATCCCTCCTCTGCATGCCATTGCAGAGCCCGATAACGATTGTCCAGCTCTATCTCCTGCTTGACCAACCTGTCCAACTCAGTCACCCATTGCTCCTGGGGGCTGCTCTCCCAGGAATGCCATCCGCAATGCCCGTTGGTCACTGGCCCGTTGCTCTTGGGTTGGAAAGCACTTGCCCTGTTTTATACCAGCGAGACGGAGGGCTGCAATGCAGAGCTCCACCCGAATTTGCTGCCTAAGCTCCAGGTATTCATCCTCAGACACAGTCCTGGTGTATGTTGAAAGGATGATCCGCAGCAGCCCCGGGAACTCTGATGCCAGGTCCATATCTCCGCTGGGGTGACTGAAGTCTGCTATGCTGATCTTGGATCCAGTTGGAGGTTTGGATGTCCCAGACTTCAGGAAGCTTTCCCGCTGCTTGCCACCAATGTCACGGAACGTCCCACACTCCGCTTGAGTGCTTCCGTCATATACTGCTTCTTAAGTTCTGGAACACGAGTCCAATGGATCTGGCTATAGGAACCCCAAGAACTAGACAACATCAGTCTTGGAGTACATCAGAACTACTCTTTATTTGAGATCTCCCACACATTTATACACCAGGATGACTCAAAGCTAACCTAATTAACATGAGCTCCAATAGGAGTCGTCCCGTCTCCTACATTGTATAGAGGACAATGTGATCAGCTCATTCAATTTACACACATTACCATAAACATCAACACAGGGTTAATTAGAACAAACAACAATGAGTTGAATACCCTTAGAACCTAGACTAAACTTATTTACATTAAACACATTATAGCTGACATCAGACAGGTGAGTGGAGTTGATGACATTAGCATCTCCTCACAGTATGTGTCCCAACAGTATAATTCAGTCTTATCATTCTAATATGGCATATAACGGGTTCCAGAGTCTGTGTGTTTTGGAGGGACATGGAGCTGAATCCAAAGTAACACCAACCCCAGGGTCCCCAGGCATACAGCTCACAGAGAGCACCATTCCCCCAAATGCTAGGGCCCATAATCGGTGGGCAAGAGGCTTGCTTTCAGTCCCCTCCAATAGCCTCTGTCCCGGGTGAGTTTGTCACAGAGCCCAAAGGTGTTTCCCCATAGCAAGCGGCTTGCTATGGGGGCACACACAGAAGTGTATAAATTAGGTAGCGGTGGTGCTGCGTTGGTCTAGAGAGTAGGGTAGACCCACATCCCAAATGTGTCTAGGCAAATGGAAATTTGTTCCTCTTGCGGGACTTTAAAGGGAGAACCTACTCAGGAGTAATCAGGAGTATAAGGAGTGTGAGTTTGAAATGAAATTAGGTATTTATTAAGGTATAGACTTAAACAGATCTGCAGTACACAGGGTGAATATACATGGGATACAAAGGGATACAGGATGCGTGATAACAACAAAAAAATGTTTTTGCAATACAGTATGCAAAGATACACAATCGTAGAACTCCGATACATATGGAATACACATACGGGGAGTACCCGACGCGTTTCGAGATATACTCTTCTTCAGGGGTGTCTGATTTGAATCAGCACAAACAGAGGTATGTCTATAATTTAGAAAGACAATTATGGGTCGGTGTGAAGCGGCGGCGTGCAGACAGATCAGGAGAGAGGGCATAGAACTGTGTGTGACTTTTCACTGCAGGGGCTCATCTTGCCACCATCATGAATCCCATGTTACTTACACCTTTGTGGTGCCTACTTGCTATATCCCTGCTACCCCCAGCTTTTTGTAAAGAAGGCAGCAAAAAGTTACAAATTGGGGTGAAGAAAAGAGTGGAAAATTGCCCCATTAAATCTCGTAAAGGGGGACACCCTCAACATGCATTACACAGGGAAGCTGGAAGATGGCACTGAGTTTGATAGCAGCATACCCAGAAATCAACCTTTCACTTTCACTCTAGGTGCTGGACAGGTCATCAAGGGAGGGGACCAAGGTCTGCTAGGAATGTGTGAGGGGGAGAAAAGGAAGCTGGTTATTCCTCCAGAGCTGGGATATGGAGATAGAGGTGCACCACCCAAAATACCAGGAGGAGCCACTCTTATATTTGAGGTGGAGCTCTTAAGCATTCAAAGACGATCAGATTTGTAATTGGGGTGGCGGGGGGTGTCTCATTCCTTTGTACGGGGTCCTGTTTGTGCTGGAAGGCAGCGTCTCACACAGTGCTGAATAAAAACACAGACACAAAAAAAAAAAGACAATTATGAGCCAAATGTAAAGCATTGCATAATCAACATCAACATGAGAAAAAATGTGACCATTATGGTAAACGCATATGATATGTATATAAAATAAGAACAGTAAGTACTGACCATGTAGTATTGCTTGGGGGAATGTGTATATTACTGCATCCATTTAAAAACATTCAGAGGGAGAGGGTTGGAAGGGACATATCGCCACTGAGCACCAAGTTATGTGCTCGCTCCTGTGCACGAAAACTAAAATTAATTTTCTTTTTTAAAAAATGATTTTGTACTGAAAACAATGAATTGTGGAATTTTTGTTGTTGTTTTTTTACATTTGTCTAACAATGTAGACTTCTTGTATAGCTTAGAAGTCCCATTTCTTTTCAAATGTTTTTTTCAGGAAGAGATGTGCTCTTTAAGGGAGAGTTGGTTGGAATCCTTATGGCTTCTTTTTTCCTCTTTAAATAAAGACTTATGAATGTCCCTCTGATTAGAGGTCCATTGCAGCATAGAAATGGAGCATAAACAGCAGTATCAGCATGTAACGATGTGGTATACAGTGGTATCCGTCGCTGCTCTAGGGCTTGTGGTATGGCTTAGTGTAGTAAGATTTTGTCTCCTGTCCCCCTGCAGATATTTACATTTTTTTCATACAAATTTGAAAAACTACAAGGATATTCTAAATGTTGTGACAGTAACGGCCATTTGACCATAGTCCAAGATCAGAGAATTGCTGAAATCACTGAATTACAGGGTCACAACCTTCCTTCCTATTTATAGAGGTGAAGCTGCCACATTGTGACATGGCAGTGACAATGTGGTTTGCCGAGCCCTGACTGCACCCCTACAGATAGAATAAGTGCTGGCATTTCTGCAATCTGATGGAAATGGAATTACCTGTCTGTCGTGCAATCACCGCGGAACAAGCTTACATAACTCCTTTTTTACTCAAAGAAGCATTACTGGGATTTCCGTGCTGCAGATACAGGAAATATGTCTTATTTTCTTTCTCCCTAGGGACTTTGCATTCCGAGAGTGATTTGTTGTAATTGTATGAGAGTATTTCAGAGAGTAATCTTCCACAAAAACTAGAGAGATCACCTGTTTAAACAAATACGCTATATGCGTGAATATTGTTAAATTTGCTTTACTTGCTGCTATTTTGTGAATAAAATCAAGCACTAGCTGCAAAGATAGGATAGCTTTTTATGATCTATATATAAAGGAAGTCTGAACTGAGGAAGTATGCTGCGTGCCATTGATGTGCTCTCCTGAAAATGCTAGTTCCCTGTCATGCTGAGCCAATGGGGTTGACTTGCTGAAGGGTAACAGACTGTTCATTTTGCAAGGGAATTATCCCCAGAGCTTAGTGGAGGCGTGGGTTCGAATCCCACTTCTGAGACCACTGAACTGTAGGGGTTAAATTCTACCATCGGTCTCCCTGTCACCTACCTTGACTATCGGGACCCTGGAAGCCTTGCTTATTCAGACCACACACTGGATCATAGAAAACAGAGACTTGTTTATTGGGTATGGTTCATCATGTTAAATATACAAAAGACATGTGGGAGGGAACATCTCTGCCCACCAATCAGATACAAATGTAATGCATTGTGATAAGTGCATCAGATAACACATTTCCTTTATTCATTTAACCAATCATAGAGATACACATACAGTAAAACCTTGGTTTGAGAGTGACTTGGTTTGAGAGCGTTTTGCAAGACAAGCTACATTTTCTATTAAACTTTGACTTGATATACAAGTAGCGTCACGTCACAACTGAGTATAAAAGAGAAGAGAAGCATCTCTAAGCATCTCTAATTGTAGCAATATGGTTACATTTAATGAAGGTACAACATTTAGCAACATATTGGTGCACTTGCTACCTCTCTTCTCTTTTTATACTCTGTAGCTCCTGCTGGATTTTGCTTCTAATCTCCTTGTGGAGGCTTCCATTTGTGGATGGACATTTTATGGTTACACAACCAGGCTATAATCTTTTTATATGGAATATAAACTGAAGGACCTATGAATAAATGGTTGTAGAACGAATCATTTGAGTTTCTATTATTTCTTATGGGGAAACTCGCTTTGATATACAAGTGCTTTGGATTACAAGCATATTTCTGTAATGAATTATGCTCGCAATCTAAGGTTTTACTGTATTTGGAATTCTTTACGTATTCGTAGCTAGGCAAACTATACTGTTAATTAGTAGAGTTTATAAAACACTAAAGTGGTTTCTTATCTTCCTTTCTAACAGCTGAGACATTTGTCCGATACATATGTTCACTTACAAGTTCCTCATATTAAGTTTCACAATTACTATATACCTTTCTCAAATATACTTAGAACAAACCGCTTCAAAACAGAGCCTAAAGTAGCACTCTACAGCCCGAAATATTATTCCTCATTATATTAAACAATTATTTAACCCTATACTTAGTGAATGATGTAAAGCTTTGCTGACTTCCATCATCCAATCATATGCAAGCAAAAATTCTTTTTTTTTATTTTTTATTTCCTTGCACGTGATTAGGTACTCTTTGCAAAGTGAAACATCACCTTATTCAAAAAGCTCTTGGGCAAATTCCCTTGCAAAGAGCAACTTCCCTTCTGAAAAATGAACAACCTATTTACCTTAAGTAAATCACCCCCAATGCCTTCCATAGTTTGGCTCACTGACTCAAACATTTCCTTTTCTGTTCTGGAAGTGCATAAAGAGTCCCACTGGAGTTTATTTCAAAGGTGAATTCAAGGGGTGTCTTCCTCTCTGATCATTCTGAATGCTGACAAATGGTCATATATTAACTTTGAGCAGACTCATGAAAGCTTATAGTTGGTTAAAAAAATATATAAAGAGATATGAAATTTATGGCACCATGATGATTGATATTTGTCGTTAGAGCTGAGTGTTTTCACAAGTTTACACCCATAATCATGTTCTTGAACAATCATGTGACAAACTTCTACCAGCTTAAGAGAAGTTGGTTTCATTTAAGCTTTCTGAATAGCACAGATAGCAGTGTATAAAGGTTTTGTCCATACTGCCGCATACCAGTTAGCTAGAGGAGATCAATGTAGTAGCAGTGTTTACTACATTGATTACCAGGGGAATAAAGATGTAAAAGAACACAACAGCCACCAAAACAAGGGACACTTTTAATTCAATGTAAGTACAGTCCCTTGTGCTGATTTAAAACATATTTAACTAAACTTGAGCTTTAAAGGGAAGACTGCTAGTAGATAAAATGAACACCATTTAATGCAGTTCTAAATTAATACAGAAATCAACTTGTTATAAACTCTATGTAATCCCTACATAGCAGCACTGGGAGAAAAAGGGTCAACACTGTAAATCATAATCTGCTGTAAAGACGTGCTGTCCAGGAACATGCTGACAGGAAGAGAGAGATGACTTTATCACCCTGCTGCTGTCCCTTCAATGTCCAGTCACAGCCTGGGGGTAGGGAGGTGACTAGATTGTATTACTTAATTGCAGTAGAGAAAAGTAGGGTCACCAGCATTGCTGTAATGTCTGGCAGGGCTGAGCAAATCTTGGAAATAACTGGATAATGGTACAAAGCATTTGAAAGGTTATACTGCTTTGATATATACATTTAACTGTATATTTGATTTTTTTTTTTTTTGTGAAGTTCGGCTTTACAAGGTAATACAAAGTGCAGCAAATCCTGGTTACCGATTTAGATGGCATCTTTGATTGCTTTGACGTACATTTCAAATCTGTGCAATTTGGACTACTTTATTAAATAGCCCTGAAAATTGCATCTGCATATTACCCTGAATACCCTGGACAGCTGCTCAGTCAATATATCACTCTGCCTAATGCTTACAATTAATATGGCTTTGGCGAGTGTTGTGATAATGCAGGAAAAATAAGATTCCTCGGGAAGAATTTCTCCTGCCCAATGTTGCTGTTTATTCATAATAAAATAAAATGAAAAGTTAAAGCTTCCCTATGAACTGGATATGTTTCCCCCTTGAAGCAGAATAAACATAACCTAAAGTTGGCATTTGAAGGCAGTTTGGCATACACAGCTCTTTTGGAGAACAGACAGATTTTTCCATTCTGTGTGCTCTGTTCTCCGTGGGATTGCTCTCTGTAACATATCCAGGTACTCTGAGGCTTGTCATCTAAAAATAAACACTATTAGACCAGGGTAGGAGGTGGGAGTTTTACATGTAGCATCATTAATTTACTCAAGTATTCATGATCTACCCACATATAAAACAAATAATGTGGTGCTTCCTCAATACAATAAATACAATAAAGTGCATAAACTTCACTAAATAAATATTTGTGTAAGCAATATATTGCAAATAATCAAATGAAGTGTCTGTTTTCTGCATACACAATTCCAATGAAATATAAAAAGTGCTCCGTGCGCAAACAATTGCAATACAATATTGAAGTGCTCCGTGCAAAAATTAACGTTCATATAGTGATGTCACCATCCAAAGTGCACACATAAATAATGTTCAAATTCTTTCAAAGTGAAGAACTTCCACCATCTGTGATCATAGTGTGATCTCTCTCACCCTCTCAGCTCAGGGAAAGACCTCTACAGGTCTAGTCGCATTTCTGGTATCACTCTTTAGGTGTCAGCAGCCGCAGGCTCCTTCTCCTTGAAACACTCAAAAACCATAAGCTTCTCAGTATATACTGGAAATTCAAATGGATACTTAATATCTCAACACCTCCATGCTCCTCCGTAGTAAGCTCACATGCAATAGAAATGAATCTCCATGTGCAGAATCCCAATAAAAGTATTTTATTAAAAGCATCAACTTACATTTTAAAATACCACGGTTCAGCTTCACAAATATCAGGTACTTCCGGTCTCGTCCGTGACCGGAAGTGACGTCATCCGGCTCCTCCCGACGTGTTGCGTCACTGATCACGTGGCTTCTCCAGCTTACCCCTTTCCTTTTTTTTTCAAATATAAATTTTATTATTTTCTATAAACAGAGAGTCAACATATAAAACACAGTACAGTGTCCATCATCATATTTGGTGTTCACAGATGAGTACATGACCTAACGTAGATAATTACCACAATATTTATGGTTGGACATTCAATATTTGTAATTAACATTGGCTGATATAAATCAACTGAAACTGGATATATAAAAATGGTTTCTGGCACTACTTCTTCGTAGTTATATGTCTTGTTGAACCGTGTGTTCCCATAGTTCGGGGACAAACGAGAAATATTCCAGAGACCAAATAGTTGGGAACATAAAGATTCCATAAAGAGAAGAAGAAGAAAGAGGATAGGAGGAAAAGAGAAAGAAATAAAAAGGGAGAGGGGGTCAGAGAGGGGATGAGGGGAGAGGAAGAAAGGTAGGGGGGGAGGGGGGAGAGAGTTGTGGGAGCGATAGACCCGGATCTTCTATGTGAAATATATTCTATAATGTTGTACTATCAAGTAGCTAACATAGCCACTCCTTCATCTGAGTATATAAATAAGCTCCAGAGTGTCCATGCCTGGAGGTGGTGTTCTTGCTTGTTCTGTGCCGTAAGGACTAAATCCTCCATTCTCCTGATCTCTTCCACTCTGCGCAGCCACAACCCTATAGTCTGGGGCGAGCTTTTTTTCCACAATAGTGGGATGCAAGATTTAGCTGCGTTTAATAGCTGTCATACTATTGATTCTTTTTATATTTCGATGCCGGGATGGTAGTGGCATGCAGCAGAATGAAAGCTGGGTCGTCGCTTATGGGGTTTCCGTAAATTTTTGAGTGATCATTCGGACTGTCGTCCAGAAATGTTTCAGTAGAGGGCAAGACCAGAAGATATGGAGGAGTGTCCCTTTATCTGTTTGGCACCTCCAGCATTTGTCTGAGGTAGTCGGGAAAAACTTGTGAAGTCTGGTAGGGGTATAGTACCATCTAGTTAGTATCTTGTAATTACTGTAAGTTCCTGAGTCTTTGTGCAGATGGATGTTTTCAGGGAAAATCTGATGATAGTTTGTTTTTGAGCATTAATAAACTGGCGTTGTAGGTCATTTTCCCATTTTTGTATGTATGTCAAGTCAGGTTGTTCTGTGGGGGAGTTGAGTAAAACATACGTTTTAGATAGTACTTGAGGAAAGACTCCCTCATCTCTATAATAGTCTTCGAAAGTCGTCAAGTTTCGATTAAATTGTGCTGGGTTGGGGAGTGAGTGTAAGAAATGGTGTAGCTGTATTGCTTCCCAAAACGACAGCTGGAAGTGACCATTGTCGGCAGTAAGGGTTTGTACGGAGGGCCAGGTATTATCTACTAGAAAGTGTGATGCTCTGTCCCTGCCAGATAGTGCAAGTGTCCCATATCCCTCTTGTTTCAGGCCAGGAGGAAAGGCAGGATTACCTAGTATAGGGTAAAGAGGGGAGTTGTTAGTGGAGAGGGATGTTGCAAATATTATGGATGCCCCTATCCGGAGGGTAGTGCCAATTACAGGGTGTGACTTCAACATTGGAGAAATCTGGTCATAGCACCAGACTGCTCCTTTCAGTGTGGCCTCGGACTGTGTCTGTTCCAACTGTGTCCATAATTTGTTTTTATAATCGTGGTTCCAATCTATTATTCTCCCTAAGTGGATGGCCAAATAATAATTTTTTACGTCAGGGAGTGCTATTCCTCCATAATGTTTGGGTAAGGTTAAATAGCGTCTACGTAGCCTAGGTCTTGATTTTACCCAGATAAATTGGATAAATAGGGAGTGTATTTGTTTAAAGTATTTAGGTGGGATTTTGTTCGGTAGGGCTTGAAACAAGTACAGGAATTTTGGGAGTATAGACGTTTTAAGCAAGTTACACCTGCCGAACCAGGAGAGGAGTCCTTTTTTCCAGTCCTCCAGCAGTAATCGGGTCTCAGTCAGTAGGGGTGGAAAGTCGAGTTCAAAGGTACGTTTTAAGTCGTTTGGAATTAAAGTTCCTAGGTACTTGAGGGAAACATCCGACCATTTAAATTTGAATTGTGATTTTAGCGAGTCCATTCTACTTGGTAGTATATTGATCCCCATTGCAGCTGATTTATCAAAATTGATTTTTAAATTGGCTAAATTTCCATATTTATCGAACTCCTTGAGGAGGTGTGGTAGTGATTTCACCGGACTGGATAGGGAAAACATAAGGTCATCTGCGTATGCAGAGATTTTATGTTGAGTACCTTTTATTGTCGCACCCAATATGTCAGGGTTTGATCGTTCAGTGCACAAAAGGGGGTTCTAAGGTTAGGGCAAAAAGTAGAGGTGAGAGTGGACATCCCTGTCTAGTGCCATTAGCTATTGTGAAGGGATCTGAGAGAATCCCATTTGTTTTGACTTGGGCCGTGGGTATAGAGTAGACACTAGAGATCCATTGTAGCATTTTACGTCCTAGACCGATCTGTTTGTGGACTGCTTTCATAAAGCCCCAGTTGACGCGGTCAAACGCTTTCTCAGCGTCTATGCTGAGAAAGACACATGGGGTTTTATTTTTGGTAGCTATATGAATGAGGTTAAGTACTTTGGTGGTGTTATCCCGTGCTTCTCAGGCAGGGATAAACCCTACTTGATCCAGGTGAATTAGGTCTGGCATGAACTGGGTCAATCTGTTGGCCAACACTTTTGTGAATAGTTTAAGATCCACGTTCAGATGGGATATGGGCCTATAGCTGCCACATGCTGCCAGGTCTTTTCCTTCTTTTAATATGAGGGATATGTGTGCCCTCAGCGTGTCTCTAGGGAATGAGGTTCCTTCGCTTAGACCGTTAAACAACCTCACCATATGAGGGCCTAGGAGTGGTAGTAGAGTTTGGTAATACTGCAGTGTAAGCCCATCTGGTCCCGGGGCTTTGCCTGGTTTCATCCCTTTCATTGCTCGCTGTAGTTCTTCTAAAGTGATGGGATCCTCTAGCCCTGCTCTGATCTCTGGTGTTAGTTGGGGAATCTGTGATGCTGAGAGGTAGTCGTTTATCGTTATGTCATTTGGTGGTCTAACGGGGAGATTATAGAGGGATGTGTAGTAGTCCCTAAATTCTTTCGCTATCTGAGTTGGTGTGGTCTTCTTTTGTCCTGATGGGTCTATGACTTGGGGAATATATGTGTTAAGTCAGTGACTCCTTACCGCTTTGGCTAGTAGTTTCGCACATTTATTTCCTGACTCGTAAGAAAGTTTACGGCAGATTTGTAATGCTGCTTTGGCTCTATAATGTAACACACTGACTGTTTGTTTTCTAAGGGACGTCAGTTCTGTTTCTAGGGATGCGGTCGGTGTTGTTTTGTGTTTTAATTCTATGTCATGCATCTTCTGAAGGAGTTCAAACAGCAAGTGTTCTCTTTCTCTTTTGATGCGTGCCCCATGTTTGATGAACACCCCTCTTATCACAGCCTTGTGGGCCTTCCATAAGATGCCCGGGTCACAGTTGTCAACGTCATTTGTTTGGAAGTATTGTTGCAGTTCAGTCTTGATGTCTGTCAGGACCTCTGGTGTTTGTAGAAGGCTTTCGTTGAGTCTCCAAAATCTGGATCTAGTGGTCAGGGAGGATGACAGGCAATAACGCATAGTGATAGGAGCGTGATCTGACCAGGTGACATTGCCTATCTCTACTTTGTGGACTGCTTCCAGCTGACTATGGGGGGGAAAAGAATAATTTATTCTTGAGTATACTTTATGTGGAGCTGAAAAATAAGTATAGTCTCGTTCCCCAGAATGGTGCAGTCTCCAGACATCTATCAGTTGGGCGTTATGTAAGTCTCGTATTATACGCTTGTGAGTGCTCATACGCATAGAGAAGGTATTTGACGAAGTGTGGACCACGGGGTTTAGAGGCACATTAATGTCCCCCAGTAATAAGGAGAGCCGGTAAAACTGTAATCCTTGAAGTGTCGTTTATTGGTACATCAGAGTGACAATAAATCTGACACGTTTCGGCATTAGCCTTAGTCGTAGTTAGTTTGAAACAGATATGGTAAAATATATATATACTCACATACACACAGGCAAACGCCATCTCTACAAAATTGGCCTATCAGGTTAGTGTCACAGAAAATTAACATATTTGATACCACCAATTATTCAAGTGGTTAGTGACTACACCTGTTTTTAGCCAGCATGAGAAGAGGGAGAGGAAAGAAAGGCAATATAAAATTATTTTGTTGAGCCAAAAAGAAGTGTGTAGAAAAAATGCTACATGAGATATTAGGACCTCAATACTCCAAGGGAGAAATATATTCCTTAAAAGAAGGGAAAATGTTCAAAATGTTCAAATAAGATACTTTGTGGTAGCAAAAAAATCTAAAGTCAAGATTAATGGCAGGATCAAAAGAGAAAAAAAAAATGGGAGGGGGGATTCAATTTATGGCGCGATCAAAAAAGAATACAATTTATGGCAGGATCAAAAAAGAGGGGGATTAAATTAATGGCAGGATCACAAAAAAGAGGATGGAATCTATGGCAGGATCAAAAAAAATAAGAAAGAAAAAAATACAATTAATGAAAAAAGAGGGATGGAATTTATGGCAGGATTAAGGAAGAGGGATGCAATTTATGGCAGGTTCAAAAAAGAGGGGGATTAAATATATGGCAGAATCGCAAAAAAGGGGGGATTGAATGTATAACAGGATCAAAAAAGAGGGATTCAATTTATAGTAGGAACAAAGACAAAAGGTACAATTAATGAAAAAAGAGGGATGCAATTTATGGCAGGATCAAAAGAAAAAAAAAGAAAAAAATAATTTCCTTTTTCTTCTTTTTCTTCCCCCTTTCTCCCTCCTCTCTCCCTTTCCCTCTCCTTTTCCTTTCCCCTTCTCTCCCTATTCCTTCCCTTTGTTGGGCAGGAGGAAAAAAAAATTTTTTTTTTGAGGGCAGAAAACAAGCACAGAAGGAACATACTGGGACAAAAAGACAAATACTGAAGCAGGTGACAATAAAACTGAAGAGGATGATGTCATTTGAGAAATAGATCCACATCCCATCTGTGGTTCATGCCTGTGGGAAAACGTGTCCCCAACAGGAAAATTGACTTAACTTCCTGTTCCAGTAGCCCTTTGTGCTTGTCTCCTCCACGTACCGACATTTTGATTTTTTTGAACTGCAGAGAAAGAGAGAAGGAATCCATATTACCATCATGTATAAATTTAAAGTGTTTAGATACATTGGATAACCTTCTCTCATTACTATATGCTGCTCCGTTAAAATGTTCACTAATCCTTGTGCGAAGGGGCCTAGTGGTTCATCCTACATATTGTAATTTACAAACATCACATTCTATCACGTAGACTACATATTGAGTACTACAATTTATAAAATCCTTAATAGGAAATACCTTATTTATTATGGTACGAGGTGATAGATTTATGATTCTTGTTATGTTTGTTACAATACCTACAAGTATTTAAACCACAACTATACGAGCCATTAGTACTGAGCCACGTTTTGGAAATAGTGGTGGTTTTGTGTAGACTGGGCGACAAGGAGTTACCTAAAGTTGGGGCACGAGGACAAGAGAAATTACACCCTTTAGAAAGCACATCTATTAGGTCCTTGTCACCATAAAGAATGGGAAGATGTTTATTTACAATCTGTTTGATCTGATTAAACTCTCTGGAGAAAGTGGTGACAAAGGTAAGGGAACTCTTGTCCTTGTTCTTTTGAGTTTTATGTTGTGTATATTTTGAAGAGCAAGGGGATTTATCTCTGTTGTGCAATAGATTGTACCTGTCCTTCTCTGAGGCTATGGAAATGGCTCTATTAATATGCCACTTCTGATAGCCTCTAGCGCTTAATCGTTTTGAGATGTTGGAGCATTCTAGCTCTAACTTTCCGGGTGGAGCAGTTGTGCTTGGCTCTAATAAACTCACCCACCGGGATGGAACGAATAGTATGGGGTGGATGGCAGCTGGAGGCCAGAAGTAAGGAATTTCCGGCAGTAGGTTTGCGGAAGGTTCCAGTATTTATAAGACCAGTGCTGGGGTCACCCCTGAGTGTGATATCTAGAAAATCAATCATGATCTTATTGCTCACATAAGAGAATTCAAGATTAAGGCTGTTATTGTTGAGGTATGAAACAAAAGAAGTTAACGAGGAATCCGTGTGGTTCCAAATTAAGATCAGATCGTCTATGTATCGCCCATACCAGTGGATGTGCAGTGCATAGATATTGAGATGTGAAAAAAGAAAACATTCTTCCCAATATCCCATGTATAAATTAGCTAACGATGGAGAAAATTTTGCAACCCATGGAGGCTTCAAAAAAAAAATATAAAAGTGTAGCGCTATAATCCACATCCACAAACGTGTGCATCACAGTACATAAGTGCATATATAAAGTGAATGCTAACAAAACATATATGACCATAAATATGGATAATACCAAATAATTAAATTGTATTAATCACAGGAAAAATTAAATAAAACGATAAATGTACTTAGTTATCAAATGTACCAGTGACTAGTAATAAGAAACCCGTGACGGTTCCATAAACCAAACACCTCAAAATAAAAAAATTAAAAATCATAAAGCATAACAGTCCATATTGAATATGTAAAAATATGTGAAAAAATTGTGAAGAACAACGTCACCCAAGGTCTATGGGGGTAATAAATGGCCAGTGATGGAAAAAAACTCCCAAGTTCACAGATGGATGGTTTCACCAATTCTGGCAAGTAGGTAGACAGTAGGAAAACCACAAGTGTGCAAAGATTTTACATCAGTGCCGGGGCCATCACCAGGAGTTGAGGAGGCTTACCGGAAATATATGACCTGAAGTGGCATACGCCAAACAAGTCAGAAAGGCTTAATGACCAACGATTCTGAGGAGTGCGTCTTGTCAGATGTCATCAGCGTATGGTGGAGAAAGGGGTAACTGCACGGCTTCCTCACTCATGGACAATCCAGCATAAGCCAAACGTATAATTCATATGCCATGCGAGGAGCAAAGAAAACTCACATAGCGTAATAACGTTTTTAAAACACTAATTTATTAAAATAATTAAAAAACAAACTCACATTTTTGAAGATCGAAAAAAGCTCAAATATCATATAGCGGCAATCGTGAGGGGTCCACCCGACATGTTTCAGCTAAGAAGCCATCATCTGGGGTATGGAACCCCCTCACCTCACCGCTTAATAAACACATAATGACCCCCACTGGGAGTGTCATGGTACCGGAAGTGTAACGATTAACATCACTTCCAGTTAATATAGATCTTACTTTTAGTTATTGTGTTCCCACACACCTAGGGGCAAAAGGACAATTGTAGTCTGTTAAAAGGACTTATTCCTAATAAATTATAAAGAAAGAATCCGAAATGACAGCGAGCTTGGACAACTAATCCGGAAATAATCCGGAAGTAAACCACACTGTCAGTGTGGCCAGACGTCATTTGTCATAGGGGTATAGCGGCGCCGTCGCGCTCCACCCATCCAGTCAAGCCTCACTGACGTACAGCGCGATGACGTCATCCCCGCACGTCCAGTGCGGAGTCGGTGCGCTCCACCTTGCTGGCCAAGCCTCGCTAACATGGTACTAGCCACATCATATAGAGAACACTGTTGCGCTCCAGAGAGCTAGACCAAGCCTCCATCCGGGATCGGTCACTCCCTAATTCTTAAAGTGTCAGCAAAGGTGGACACCTGAAACCAAACCTAATAAGTTACTGTAACATAATGATACCAATCCACCTTAGCTTTAAAGGGATCACACTATGGTCATAGAGGGGAATCTGCCTTAAGTGTATAGTGATTATATATATAAATCATGAAATGACACTACCAATAAGGGGCATCATATGACATAATTAGTAATATGATAAACAATATTATAACAAGACTTATAATATTGAGATTGTGATAAGATCTTTTTCAAGTCTTGTTATAATATTGAGATTGTGATAAGATCTTTTTCAACAAGACTTGGAAAAGATCTTATCATAATCATATAGGGGCATCCCCCAAACAGTAAATAGTATGTAAATATAACATTACTTGGATCCAGTTGATATATTGGGACCAACTAGAAAGGGGAGAACATAGTAGTTATTATGCTTGATTAATGAAAGAATTGATGTCCCACTCTATGTTAATACCCTGCAACAATAATATGCAAAGAAGCTCGCCCTGGTTTACACCAGGAAGTATGCTTCGTCCTACTGGGGAAGAGGTAAGAGACGACCGGGAGAGGCCCTCTCAGCACGACCCAGTCCTCCCAGCTTGGTAACGTAAGTCAAATATCTACCCTAAATAGACATGCGTATAACAGAAAATAAAACAGAATGTAAAACAAGAAAAACAGGTCATCACAACTGAAATTGAACCATCTGTTATATTAAGTCCTCAGGCCCAAGTAGCTATAGTATGTGTCCTGTTCCTTAGCATTGGTCGTGGTGGGATCAATGGGGGGAGGTGTATAAGGATCCCAACCCCATGGGGTCTGCTATTATGTGTTCATACTCCCATTGGGCCATCATCCCTGTAGGTTTGTGTAGGGAATCAACTAGTCAACCTAGTTGACTAGTGACTTCCTCAATGGAGGAAGTCACACATATTTAGCCCACTGCAAACGCGGTATACGTAGGGAAAGGACAAGTGACATCTCCCCTCTTTTTCCTGGCTCTCCCACTCAGGTTATTCTCCTGGCACAGGACAGCTTTATATGGGTGTCTGAGTAGGGGATAGGCATCCCTGACTTCCTTTGTGATTAATTTCCCCTCTCTGGTCTCCATGAGTGCCAGTATGGTCCCCCAATAACCGGGCTTACATAGCGCCATAGATAAGGGGCAGTTCCACCCGTGCTGTCTCAAATCCAGAAAGGGGGAGCTCCGGGGGGATGGAGGTTCATCTGCGGGGATTCCGTCCATGATGTATATGATGTATAAGTAAAAGATAAGAGGGGGCAACGAGGAGGAGGGTCAGAGGCAATGGGGGGGCAAATGCAGTGCACAAAGAGAAGTATCTGAGTGGGGAATCGGATTCCCTCAGCTTACCATTCAGACGCTGTCACTCAGTCCTCTCTAGGTGCGTCTGCCGAGTTATAGCGAGATCTGCGCCGGTTCCTCTGTGGCCTCGGGGATCAAGCTCTCCTCAGGTTGAATGATCCAGAGTGGGGGGGGGTGAAGCGTTGCAACATCTGGAGCCAATCAGGTACTTCAATCGGATCAGTTCCCAAGGATGCAAACGGAGCAGGGAGGTCAGCGGGGGTCCGGAGGGTGAAAGATTGTTGGGCTTTCTTGAAAGTCACTGAGATGGGAAAGCCCCATCGGTATGTTATCCCAACCTGTCTAGCCACTTCTAGTACTGGTTTCAGGAGGGCTCTTCTCTGTAGTGTCTGGCATAATCCGTATGCTAGCTCCATCTGATTCAAAGTCTCCCTTCTCCCAGGCAGCCCATAGTAGCAGCTCTTTATGAGCATATTGGTGAATTCGAAAGATGACATCCCTCGGTCTGTCTGGGTCAGCCGAACAGGGACTGAGGGCTCTATGGATCCGGTCAAAGGATAGGCTATGTGGGTAGAGCTCTCCCATCATGTCCCTGAAGATCACCAGGGTGGATGCCGCCAAGTCCTCTGTCCCAGTAGCCTCTGGAAGATCCCTCAAGCTCAGGTTGTTACGCCTGCTGCAGTCCTCGATCTCCTCTAACTGAACTGTTGAGTGAGAATCATGTTTGCTTGGGCGGTGTGTGATGTCTCAACCGTCGACTCGGTCAGTTAATAATTGTACCTCTTGCCGCACCACCTCTATTTCCTGGCAGTGGGACACCTCCAATTTACTCACTATGGCTTCTATGCCTGTCCTAGTAGGGAGGGCCTGCAGGAGCGCTTTCAGCTCAGTGTCAGCTCTCAGGGTTAATGGTGTCTATGAGGGTTGCGAAGGTCCCTCAGGTTCCAATCGGAACATTGCTGGGATGGGTACAGTCTATGTTGGAGGCGATCGATAGTGGTGCCTGGATAGAGGGGCCTGCGACTGATGTTCGCTATGAGGGTCAGACCTCGTGGTGTCCGCCATCTTGGTATTCGGAGAGGCCCCAAGGTTGTTTGAAAGAAATCTCTGTATGTCTCCACTCCTGTGTGGCTTGGGGGACACCCGCTTTTGATATCTGCCCCTTCGCTTTCCAGCGGAGTAAATGACGAGTAAAACGGGTGAATAGTTACTGTTCTAAAGCTGGTTAAGGACGGGTCGGACCGGGAGCTCCTCAGGCACCCGTCTTCACACGACCATATCCAGACCACGCCCCCTACCCCTTTCCTTTAACCCTCACACCAAACCCTTCCTCTAACCCTCAAACTAGCCTATCCCTGTAACTCTGACACTAACCCTACTCCAGACCATTCCTTAACTTAAGGTGCAACTGCACTTTTAGTGCAGTTACACATTAATGCTTAATAAATGTATCCCCAGCCCACATCTCCTCCAAGGTTGTTTGTCCTCCTGTCCCAGCTCTGATAAGATATTGGCTTTACAGCCTCCTTTCTCATCCCCTCTTAAAGATCCTCTCAGTCACCTCATGCAAAACCACAGCTGTATTCAATCTTTAGAGAAATCCAACTAAGGTGACTTGTGTGGTGGTAGCCCTGTAAGTAGAGTTTTTAAATATTTGTCAGAATAGAGCTTTCATCAGAATACTTTATAGTATCAACACACAAAATAAATCCTGGCAAGTCAGGTACTTACTACAGTAGGTCATTCAAATCTCTTAGTCTTGAGCATGAGACAGGCGACAAGTGACACAACACTCAGGTGAGCATAATGGTATCTTTCATCTTGAGCACTGTCATGATTCGAACATTACACAACAAATCACACAGGTGTAAATAGCGGCTTAATTCTGTCATTATCAAGGAACTGTACTTTTTTTTTTTCACTTTAGCCTAGAGCCAAAAGGATAAGTTAAAATATAAAAAACAGGATTGTACATTGTGGTGTTATTATTATTTTTTTTTTACTTTTCACCAATGCTTTCCAAAGTTCTCAGATCTATAATATGCTATTTTCAACTTCCTTCCATGCAGTAAATCATTCTGCAAGGTCTTCCACTGCTCAGCAAAACTATAATGGGCTTTAAAATCAATAGTCTAAAAAAGCCAAAGACTAGTGGCAGAGGCTTGTCCTGTGACATCACAATGTATAAATCTTTGACTTTGTGTACCCTGCAGTTATTTATATGTGTGGGAGTGATTGATGATCTCCTTTAGGCATGTCTGTACTTTTACCATCGCTTGCAGAAATGTCAACTTTCTTATCAAAGAAAAATATTTTTCTGCAATGTAGTGATTGTTGAGTGTGATTTTTTTTTTTCCCCCTATTTATTGCACACACAGAAGCATTTCCTAAATTCAGATCTGAAGGTTGCATTATTATACTACAACAAACAAAAAATTAAAATGATTAGGCCAGGATTGTCAGCCTGTTAATTCTGTAATTCGTCAGAAGCTCTGAGGAGCCTAGCCATAGACATGAGAATGGGGTTGGAAAGCGCATTCCTAAATACTCTTAAATTGGGTGTTTATATACTGAACAAACAACCCTGGCACTGGCTTATATCATATTTTTTGTGAAACCATCACCTCCCCTCTTCCTAAAATTGGTTGATCAGAGGTTGGCTGCAGAAGTCGAAGTCCGTGAATGGACAAACAAAAATAAAAGCATTTCCTAGCACAATACTAAACTACTGAATTAAATAATAGTATTTTCAGAAAGTGAAGTCAGTAAAGGCAGACTGTTTCCTTTAAATTATACTGACTATAAAGCGATGCAAAACATTGGAGCCAGGGGAACCTACATGTAGTATGCATACCACAGGGCAGTTTGCAGTATGGTCATAGTTGGCATTCATTACTGTTCTCTTGAATGAGCAACTGGAGGGAATTTGAATTTTACACACTGTATCTGCCAACTGCAAAATATCATAGCCAGTTACAGAAAACCATTCTGGTCATTTGTTAGATTATGCTACTTTGTTTTTTATTACCCTGTTGATACAATATATAAATCCACTTTATGGCAAAACATTGGTGAACATCTGACTATTAAATCTACAGTGCCTTGAAAAAAGGTATTCATACCCCTTGATATTTTCCACATTTTGTCATGTTACAACCAAAAATGTAAATTCATTTTATTTGGATTTTATGTGGTAGACCAACACAAAGTGGCACATAATTGTGAAGTGGAAGGAAAATGATAAATGGTTTTCCAAATTGTTTACAAATAAATATGTGAAAAGCGTGGCGTGCATTTGTAATCAGCCCCCTTTACTCTGATACCCCTAACTAAAATCTAGTGGAACCGATTGCCTTCAGAAGTCACCTAATTGCTAAATAGAGTCCACTTGTGTGTAATTTAATCTCAGTATAAATACAGCTGTTCTGTGAAGCCCTCAGGGGTTTGTTAGAGAACCTTAGTGAACAAACAGCATTATGAAGGCCAAGGAACATATCAGACAGGTCAGGGATAAAGTTGTGGAGAAGTTTAAAGCAGGGTTAGGTTATAAAAAAAATAATCCCAAGCTTTGAACATCTCACGGAGCACTGTTCAATCCATCATCTGAAAATGGAAAGAGTATGGCACAACTGCAAACCTACCAAGACATGGCCATCCACCTAAACTGACAGGCTGGGTAAGGAGAGCATTAATCAGAGAAGCAGCCAAGAGGCCCATGGTAACTCTGGAGGAGCTGCAGAGATCCACAGGTCAGATGGGAGAATCTGTCCAAAGGACAACTATTAGTCATGCACTCCACAAATCTGCCCTTTATGGAAGAGTGAGCAAGAAAAAATCCATTGTTGAAAGAAAGTCATAAAGAAGTGTCTTTTGCAGTTTGTGAGAAGCCATGTGGGGGACACAGCAATCATGTGGAAGAAGGTGCTCTGGTCAAATGGCACCAAAATTGAACTTTTTGGCCTAAAAGCAAAATGCTATGTGTCTGGTGGAAAACTAACACTGCACATCACCCTGAACACACCATCCCCACTGTGAAACATGGTGATGGTAGCATCATGTTGTGGGGATGTTTTTCTTCAGCAGGGACAGGGGAGCTGGTCAGAGTTGATGGGAAGGTGAATGGAGCCAAATACAGGGCAATCTTAGGAGAAAACATGTTTGAGTTTGCAAAAGACTTGAGACTGGGGCAGAGGTTCACCTTCCAGCAGGACAACGACCCTAAACATATAGCCAGAGCTACAATGGAATGGTTTAGATCAAAACATATTTATGTGTTAGAACGGCCCAGTCAAAGTCCAGACCTAATTCTAGTTGAGAATTTCTGGCAAGACTTAAAAATTGCTGTTTACAGACGCTCTCCATCCAATCTGACAGAGCGTTTTGGAAAGAAGAATGGGCAAAAATGTCACTATCTAGATGTGCAAAGCTGGTGGAGACATCCCCAAAAAGACTTGCAGCTGTAATTGCCGTGAAAGGTGGGTCTACAAAGTATTGACTCAGGGGGCTGAATACAAATGCAAAATGCAAGCCACACTTTTCAGATATTTAAAAAATGTTGACAACCATTTATCATTTTCCTTCCATTTCACAATTATGTGCCACTTTGTGTTGGTCTATCACATAAAACCCCAATAAAATACGTTTACGTTTTTGGTTGTAACATGACAAAATGTGGAAACTTTCAAGAGGTATGAATACTTTTTCAAGGCACTGTATATACATTTTTTGGACATTCCATGCTAAAACCTTGGGAATTTAATATGAGGTTGTTTTTCTTTGTAACCATAACAGCCTACATTTTTGGAAAGGCATTCTAAAAGAATTTAGATTGTGTCTATGGGAATTTATGCTCATTCAGTCAAAACAGTATTTGTGGGTTTAGTTACTTATGTTTGACGAGCATACATGGCAGCCATCGGCATTCCTTTTTATCTCAAAGATGTTCAGTAGGGTTGAAGGCAGGGCACTGTGCAGGCCACTCAAGTTACTTTACAGCAGGGGTATTGAATTAAATTTCATGGAATCCGATCCGTAAAATTTTCTTCCAGCCGTGGTCCGAAAGAATCGCCTGTTTGTGCAATGACTCAGATTATTCACGTCACAACCCCCTCCTCTGAAATCACAATCTCGTTTTTACATCAGTTTCCTCAGTCCCCCTTTATATCACAGTTTTCCCTTGACAGTGGTGTCCTCTGCCCCCATCACATCACTCCACCCCCCACAGTAGTGTCCCCTGTCCTCCCTTCACACGGACCCCCTCAGTAGTGTCCTCTGCCCCCACCTTCCCACCCCTCCCAAAGTAATGTCCTCTGCCCCCATTTTACCCCCCCTCAGCTCTGCCCCCCATTTGCATTGCAGCCCCCCTCAGCTCTGCCCTCATTCACATTGCAGTCCCCCTAAATTCCTGCCCCCCATTCCCATTGCTGTGCCCCCTCAGCTCTGCTCCCCCCCATTCACTTTGCAGCCCCCCTTAGTTCTGCACCCCCATTCACATTGCAGCCCCTCAGCTCTGCTCTCCCCATTCACATTACAGACCCCCAGAGCTCTGTCCCCCCTCATTCACAGTGCAACCCCACTAAGCCCCTGTAGCACTGCCCTCCATTCACAGTACAGACTCCCATTAAATCTGTCTCGCCATTCACATTGTAGCCCCCTCAGCTCTGCCTGTTCACTCCTACCTTTCTCGGGTACACAGAGTAGAGAGCAAGAGGCAGGGCTGCTCTAGACAGTGAGAGACACAGCAGCTTTGGATGAAGGGCAGGAGTAGGAGCTGCCGGAGTTAACTTTTCAAGTATCCTAGCAGGTGACTGGTTGCTAGGACCGCCCTTCATCCTAAAAAACAATCGCCTGCTGGGACATTTGAAAACTCCAGCAGTCCTTGCCCTCTATCCAAAGCTGCTTTGTCTCCCGGCCTCTGTCTAGCATTGTCCCGCGGGTGCCGTGCTGTGATGACAGTGGCGTCAAAGAACCAGCTCCTAAATGGCAGAACCGCAGCGGTGCGGATGGGACAGTGACTTGGTCCACATAAGGCCCCCTGGTCTGCCATTTAGTGATTCTTGCTTTACAGTTAGACCAAACTAGTTTAACCATGAGGCTAATTTATTGAAGGGGTTGAGAGTTTATAGCCATTTTGGACCAACGTAAGTCAGTATATGCCATAACTGTGGGATCACTGTAGAAGCAGATGATTGTAGTAGTTTTTTTTTTTTTTTTTTTTTTTAACTACTAAAGTGATAGCTGCTATCTTCCATGTTCCGTGCCAAGTGGCTGCCCCGCTGCATAGTGAACACGGGAAGGTTTGCTCAGCATGGGAGCCATTCAGAAAACGCTTTCCTTTTTTTTCACTAAACAAAAGGCATGCTCTGATGTGGCAAGGCGGTGATGTTACGATCTTTACCTCAATCAATCAGGGAATGCTTTGCATCCGTTGAGAAAAATGCAAGGTGTTCTCTGCTGTCCAGCATGGAACCCAGAAGTTAGTCGCTATCACTGCAGTAGTGGAGGTTACTACAGTGATTATCAGCTTCTACAGAGACCACACAGATATGGCAAATGCATGCTTCCAGTGGTCCAAACTGGACCAATGTAACTGTGGAATTAGGTCTGTAAAGTGTTACTAAACCCAGGACCCTGCATTCACTATATCTGGTCTCCCACAGTACACAGGACATGGAAATGCAATCATTTTAGTAAATCTAAACTACTAAATACCTTTTTCTCATAAGCGGTATATAGCAGTCTTGTGACTTCTATGCATGTCTGGTTAAAGCTTGTAGGAGGAGTTTTTCTTCTGCACTGACTGTCCTATCAGTATGTAGAACCCCTGACCCTCTATCTGGACAGTGCTGATTGGCACTGTGCTGATCACATGCACCCTCCCAAGAAAAAAAAAATACTCTCTAGCAATACACACCAAACTGAGCATGTGCAGCCTGTCTACTGGCTATAAGGAAATATATTGGGGATAGTGGAAGAGAAGGGGAGGATCAGAGGAGACAGGATCAAACAGCCTTTTTACACAATGCAGAGGATTAACCCCTTAAGTTCCACAGTGAGTATAACAAGCATGCTTTATTGCATATACAGACTGATTTTACTGTTGTGGATTTAGTAACACTTTAAGTTATCTCACAAAAGTGAGTACTTTATTATATCTTTTCATGTAACAACACTGAAGAAATGACACTTTTCTACAATGTAAAGTATTGAGTGTACAGCTTGTATAACAGTGTAAATTTTCTGTCCCCTCAAAATAACTCAACGCACAGCCATTAATGTCTAAACCGCTGGAAACAAAAGTGAGTACACCCCATGTCCAAATTGGGCTCAAAGTGTCAATATTTGTTGTGGCCACCATTATTTTCCCGCACTGCCTTAACCCTCTTGGGCATGGAGTTCACCAGAGCTTCACAGGTTGCCACTGGCAGGACTTTCACTCCTTCATAATGACATCACGGAGCTAGTGAATGGTAGAGACCTTGCGCTCCTCCACCATCTGTTTGAGGATACCCCACAGATGCTCGATTGGGTTTAGGTCTGGAGACATGCTTGGCCAGTCCATCACCTTTACCCTCAGCTTCTTTAGCAAGGCTGTGGTCGTCTTGGAGGTATGTTTGGGTCATTATCATGTTGGAATACTGCCCTTTGGCCCAGTCTCCGAAGGGAGGGGATCATGCTCTGATTTAGTATGGCACAGTACATGTTGGCATACATGTTTCGCACGCTTGTGTGTCTTGTCAAGTCCTTGACAAACCGGTAGTCACTGCAACAGAGACACCCTGCTCCACTTTGGCCATGGCTGGTACCTTTTCCGATACCTCAGTTTCGGCTTGTCTTCGGTGACATTCACTTCCTTCGAAGCTCACCACGGCACTTTCCCCTGGACACAGTCAGCTGCTTGGCTCTATTCACATCGCCAGTGTCAATGACACCATCTTCCCTTGCCGACGGGTCCGGCTCTATACACCACACACTGCAACTGGCATTATCCTTGTGGCTTTCCATGGTCAGTGTCCCTTGGTTGGTTGTCCCGGTCAGTCCATCAGTGCCTGAGCCAGCCTTAAAGCCTTGTGGTAACGTCATCCAAATTTGTACTGTTTTAATCTTTGAAATAAATCACCAGGAACCTTTTTGAGTATACATGTGGTTCATTGCAGCCATTACCCATCAATTCCAGCTCATTTCCTGATCTCTGTTAACCCTTTTTGTCTATCTACATAATAAGCCCATTAACTGGTCTTTCCACGTTCTGTGTCACGTAACCTAAACCTGGCATTAGGTCGCATGATTTAAAATACACTATATTGTCAAAAGTACTGTGAGGCCTGCCTTTATACACACGTCATCCCAGTCTTAGTTTGTAGAGTTCAATATTGAGTTGGCCCACCCTTTGCAGCTCTAACAGCTTCAACTCTTCTGGGAAGGCTGTCCACAATGGTTAGGAGTGTTTATGGGAATGTTTGACCATTCTTTCAGAAGCGCATTTGTCAGGTCAGGCACTTATGTTGTACGAAAATGCCTGGTAGTCTCCACTCCAATTCATCCTAAATGTGTTCTATCTCATTGAGGTCAAGACTCTGTGCAGATCAGTCAAGTTCCCTCACCCCAAACTCGCTCATCCATACCTTTATGGACCTTGCCTTGTGCACTGGTCCAAATCAATTGGTATAGGGGAATTATGGTGTGGGGTTGTTTTTCAGGGATTGGGCTTGGCCCCTTAGTTCCAGTGAAGGTAACTCTTAAGGCGTCAGCATGCCAAGACATTTTGGACAATTTCATGCTCCCAACTTTCAACTTTCTTTCCCAACAGTTTGGGGATGGCCCCTTCCTGTTCCAACATGACTGCACAACAGTGCACAAAGCAAGGTCCATAAAGACATAAATGAGCGAGTTTGGGGTGGAGGAACGTGACAGGCCTGCACAGAGTCCCAAGCTCAACCCGATTGAACACCTTTGGGATGAATTAGAGTGGAAACTGCGAGCCAGGCAGGGCCGATCCTAGGTGGGTGCACGGGGTGCAGTTCACCCAGGTGCCACAGAGGTGGGGGCGCTCAAGCGCCAGAGTGCTCCCCTCCCTCCTCCTCCTCTCCTTGTTGGTGTCCACAGGCCGCTCTTTCCGCAGCCGCTGTGTTTCCTGCCAAGTCCGTCCCTGCCTGCTCCATCCTCCTGTCAGAGGAGATCGGAGCGGCTGTCTCTGTTCGGAGCGCGACCCGCACAGTGACGTAGTTGGGGGGCGGTCCGTGCCGCACGGCGTACGGTGCCTGTCATTTATTTTTCTCCTCTCGGTCACGATCTTCTCCACCCGGGTGGGGTGGACCCACACTGTCCTCTCCAGCTGCCGCCCGGGTGGGGTTTGTCCTGGGGGGGGGACTCAGGGAGTCTGTACTAATAGAGGAGGGGGGTTTGTGGGGGGGAGTCTGTACTAATGGAGGGAGGGTAGTTTGTCCTGAACGGGGTCTGTACTAATGGGGGGGTTAGTTTATCGGGGGTCTGTACTAATGGAGGGGGGGTTTGTCCTGAGGGGGGGTATTTACTTATGGAGGGGGGGTTTGTGGGGGGGAGTCTGTACTAATGGAGGGGGATCTGTACTAATGGAGGGGGGTGGTTTGTGGGGGGGGGTCTACTCTGTACTAATGGAGGGGGGGGTGGTTTGTCCTGAGGGGGGTCTGTACTAATGGGGGGGGCTTATGGGGGGTCTGTACTAATGTAGGGGGGAGGTTTGTTCTGGGGGGTCTGTACTAATGGAGGGGGGTAGTTTGTCCTGAGGGGGGTCTGTACTAATGGGGGGGTGGTTTGTCGGGAGGTCTGTACTAATGGAGGGGGGAGGTTTGTCCTGAGGGGGGTCTGTACTAATGGGGGGGTGGTTTGTCGGGAGGTCTGTACTAATGGAGGGGGGAGGTTTGTCCTGAGGGGGGGTCTGTACTAATGGAGGGGGGTGGTTTGTCAAGGGAGTCTATACTAATGAAGGGGGGTCTGTACTGAGGGAGGGGTTTATACTTAGTGGGGCGTCTGCACTGACGGAGGGGGTCTATACTTAATGGAGGGAGTCTGTACTGAGGGGCGACTATAGTTGGTGGAGAGGGGGGTGACACCATGTTTTTCCACACTGGATGACACCAACCATAGTGACATCACTGCAGCCTATCGGTCATTATCTCCTGTAGTATGTCTGCAGTCTTTTGACCATCTCCTGTATTATATCTGCACTCTCTGACCGCCTCCTGTGCTATGTCTGCAGTCTCTGATCATCTCCTGTACTATGTCTGCAGTCTCTGACCGTCTCCTGTAGTATGTCTGCAGTGTCTGACCGTCTCTTGTATCATGTCTGCAGTCTCTGACCGTCTCCTGTACTATGTCTGGGGGCTCTTTCTAGGGTTGTCCCGATACCACTTTTTTAGGACCGAGTACAAGTACCGATACTTTTTTTCAAGTACTCGCCGATACCGATTACCGATACTTTTTTTTTAATGTCACGTGACAGTTTTTTTTTTTTGCTATTTTTTTTTGGGGGGGGGGGGGGTGAACGTTGTATGTGTGTGTGTGTGTTTTTTTTTGTTTTTTTTTTACAATTTTTATTTTTTACAATAATATTTTTTTATTCTTTATTGTTTTTTTTTTGTTTTTTTTGTTTTTTTTTAATCAGCCCTTTTGGGGGGCTTTGGTGAGATATCAGGGGTCTTAACAGACCTCTGATATCTCCCCCTTGAGACAGAGAAAGAGACAGAGGATAGAGATTCCCCAGTCCTTTTCTCTGCAGCGTCAGCTGCACTGAGGATGAATGGAGAGAAGACAGCGGCTTCTCTCCATTCATAAACTGACACATTGTAATCACAGGAGATTACAATGTTTCAGTTATGTGAATGGACAGAGTCAGCTGACTCTATCCATTTACAAAGGAAGGAGGGGGAGGATGGAGGAACGGAGGGGGAGAACGGAGGGGACAGATAAAGAGAGAGGAATGCAGGGGACAGATAAGGAGAGAGGAACGGAGGGGGAGTACGGAGGGGGACAGATAAGAAGAGAGGAATGCAGAGGACAGCGGAGAGGCACAGAGGAACGGAGGGGGCATGGAGGAGGATGCAGTGACAGTCAGCGGTGAGCGATCACCGCTGTATGTCACTAAAGCTGGTGAAAGCCGCTGGGGGAGAATCTTGTAACTCCCCCACGCGCCGATCACAGCTGTCTTAAAGGTATCGGTGGAAGCATCGGGAGCATTTGCCCGAGTACAAGTACTTGGGCAAATGCTCAGTATCGGTGCCGATACCGATACTAGTATCGGTATCGGGACAACCCTAGCTCTTTCTAACAGAAGCCCTCTCTGTGTGCATCAGAGAGACTCATTAGTGTACGCTCGTCCTGTATTTTTTTTTTTTATTGTTAGAAGATCATGGGTGGATCCTAGAAGACTTTTTAGGGGAGCATCTCTGTGTTTGAGTCGTTGCCATAGAAACATGTGTAAAGGGGAGGAGTTTGTAACATGACCACGCCCATGTGGGGGCGCCAGAAATATTTCTGCACCCAGGCGTCTGTGACCCTAGGATCGGCCCTGGAGCCAGGCCTTCTCGTCCAACATCAGTGCCTGACCTCACAAATGCACTTCTGGAAGAATGGTCAAACATTCCAATAGACACTCCTAAACCTTGTGGACAGCCTTCCAAGAAGAGTTGAAGCTGTTATAGCTGCAAAGGGTGGGCCACCTCAATATTGGACTATATGGACTAAGACTGGGATGCCATTTACAGTTCATGTGCGTGTAAAGGCAGGTGTCCCAATACTTTTGGTAATATTGTGTTCAGGGCATCAACATCTTCAATATATTCACCTATCATGGGTATTAAGAACTTTTATATAAGGCACTGGATGAAAATTTTATACGTTGCTAATAATTTTCCTATATAAAGAGAAAAGTTCTATTTTTATGTGCCGTTCTAAGTTTTAATATGCCTCTAAAAGCTCTGATGCATCTGTGCTGCTTGGACAGGACGTTCTAGTGCTGGGCACTTGCAGTTCAATAACTTAATTCATGCTAATATTACTGCCTGCATCCAGCACAATTATCCACTGTCACAGCTTGGTTTAGGTCACAAAGCAATCATTGTTACAGTCTTCCCAAGGCTAGCAGGCTGAGCTAGCCCTTGTTAAGCTTGTTAGAATTCCATCATCAGCAGAATTTGGCAAAATAGGAGAGAGTACAAGGGAAAAGTCCATGTAATCCAGTTTAATCAAGTTTAACGAGTGATGTGTTTAATTAGTTTGAAATTTGCAATTATACAGTTTACACAAAATTATGAGTTTTTAGCAAATCTGCACAATTTCGAATATTCACCATCCTTTCATTTAATCAAAGGGAATAATAGCCTTGAAATTAACTTTCACGTTGCATTAACCACTTGACCTCCGGAAGATTTTACTCCCTTCGTGACCAGGGCATTTTTTGCTATTTGGCACTGTGCTAATTTAACTGATAATTGTGCGGTCATGCAACACTGTACGCAAATGACATTTATGTAATTTATTTCACACAAATAGAGCTTTCTTTTGGTGGTATTTGATGACTACTGAGTTTTTTAAATTTTATTTATATAAACAAAAGACTGAAAATTTTGAGGAAAAAAATATTTTTTACTTTCTGCTATAAAACACATCCAATAAAAAAAAAATTGCTTCATAAATTTAAGCCAATATGTATTCTGCTACATGTCTTTGGTAAGAAAAATCCCAATAAGTCTATATTGATTGGTTTGCGTGAATGTTATACCGTCTTCAAATGATGGTATACTGTATATACTGGAATTGTATACATTTTTTAATCTAGCAATGGCGTTAGTTAACATAGGGCTCTGTACTCTGATATGTTAAGCCGATCAGTAGATTCCGGCTGATGATTTGGGAACCTGCTGATCGTCTTGTGCTGTACAGAATCACACCACAGATGAGGCAGTGGGCGTACTCCCTACCTGGAAATGGCAGATCAAATACATAAACGTGATCCGGGGCAAAGCAGCCACCCTGTCGATGTAGATGTACACATACATACACATTGTGCAAGTGGTTAAAAGCAAAGTTCACCTTTACCAAAAAATGCCTATGCAACACAGCAAGACAGGAATGATGTGATCTCTGGGAGTTTTTCGGTCAGGTTTTGGGAGGTATGTAAATGGTCTACACCTATAGCAAGGACATTATTTAACTTTGGTCAAAGCTGCACAGTTTGTTTTATTCTGCAGACACCCACCTGCATAGGCAGTTTTTAGTAAATGTGAATTATGCCTTTGCCATTAAAATTTCTCTTTGCTTAAAGGGATCCTATTGCCACTGTAAAAAACAAAAAACAAAAAAAAAAGTAGCCCGTCAAAGCAGAGATTCAATACTTACCTTTTGGGAGGCTAGTGCATGAAATCTTCGCTTTCTTGAAGAGCTATAAGCCCACTGGTATACGATGCTGGTACTGTGGTTCCTCTCCCCAGCTGCTACGTTACTTGTCATTGTGGCACAAACATTTTGGCATCTTTTATTTCCTCTGTCAGGCTGTAAATATGGAGTCTATGAATAGACTACATACTGCAGAACTTAGCAGTGATGTCATCGCGCCCCCGGAGAGAGCGGAACACTTCAGTGACATGTTGGATTATTTTTTATGTTTAAGTACCTATCCTCCTCTAATAAACTGGTTCACGCATTTATGCACTATGGAGTTCTGTGTCTCTTCCATTCTGAGTACTATTGATCTTTAGAGACCAGCAATGGTTGATTTATTGGGGGAATGTCCGATCCAGCCATCCAGCAGGGATCTGTATGAAAACCATTCAGCGATGTCAGACCTCTGTAATTGTGGGGTCTAGCAATCTATTAAGCAGCTTGGCGTGCAGATGGAGGAGCACTGGATGAATTTAATGCACAGAGGAGCTACACCTTTTCACGTGCTGTTATTCACATGCTTTTGGACTTTATTTTAATTTATCACTTATGTACTGTATATGGAGCACTGATTCACATTAATGGTTAAGGCTATGTGATATACTGTATATTGAAAGAAGTTTGCTCTACATCCCTTTGAGTTTATTACTTAAAGAGACAGCAAAGCGCGGTTTGCTTATATATGATTTATTTTTTTTTGTATCCAATAATAGTGAGTACAGCTGTCTCATAGCACAGACATGATCATTTTTTTGTTTTATTAAATCATATGCTTTAAAATTCCATACATTAAAGTGTGTTTTTTTTGGAAGAGTTCCCCTTTTTTCTTCCTGTATCAACTGTATAATATTTGGTAAAAATGTGGTCTAGAAGCACCATATATAGATTTTTTTCTTTGCTCTACATATCCATGGGAGAAGGGGGCAGGGGGGGGGGGCAGGAGGGGTGGCTGCCCCAGGCATTGTTATCATGTGAGGTGGAGGGGGTGCTTGAAAGAAAGTTCCTGTCACTACAAGCTGACAGAAGTAGTGACAGCAGCTTCTCTGCTCCTTTCAGTTCAGCGCTGCAAGTCACAAGCCTAATCTGGAGGACAGAAGAGAGTCGAGAGGAGGTGCTCTCTCTCCACTCTAGCTCCATCTCCTGCCATTGATTGCTCCTGCAACGGAAATGTCAGATCTGGACTGTGCAGGGTAAGCAGACTCTGTAAAGTCCCGATCTGACAACAGGTGTCCTCCAGCCACTCTTCTATACCCCTGCAGCAGCCAAGCATCTCTCCCTGCCGAGAGAAATTTTTAAAGGTCCGCTGTCCCTTGGCTTTTCCTCAACTCTGGTATGCCAAGATGAGGAGGAGCCTGGGGGAAGGACATAACACAGCCACTACCACGCTACATCTGAGGTGTGCTTGAGGGAGTGGAGGAATTGTACTGGGGACATGGTGGGGGTGCAAAGTAAGAAACTCGAGATGAGCATGTGCTAGGAGGGGAGAAGAATAAGAGGATTAGTGCTAGGTGGGAGGTTTTGAGGGGGGAATAAATACGTTCTAGGAGGGAGGCTTGCGGGGGGAGGAGGATTTGTGCAGAGGGGTTATGCCACCCTAGACCACCAGGGAAACTCCAATCAGTGCCCAGGCAGCTGCCAATCAGTGCCCATCCTCAATGCCTGCCAATACCATCTATCAGTGCCACATATCAGTGCCCAGCAGTGCCACCTATCAGTGCCACCCATAAGTACCCATCAGTGTCGCCTATCAGTGCCCACCAGTGCCACCAATGAGTGCCCATCAGTGCCGCCTATCAATGCCTATCAGTCCCGCCTATCAGTGCCCATCAGTTTAACCTCATTGGTGCCACCTCATCGGTGCCGGCTTATCAGTGCCGCCTTATCGGTGCCCATCAGTGAAGGAGAAAACTTACTTATTTACAAAATTAAAGAAAAACTTTTTTTTTTTCAAAATGTTAGGTCTTTTTTATTTGTTTAGCAAAAAATAAAAAAAGCAGAGGTGATCAAATACCACCAAAATAAAGCTCTATTTGTGGGAAATAGACAGCGACAGCGCTGAAAGCTGAAAATTGGCTTGGTCAGGAAGGAGGTGTAAGTGCCCTGTATTGGGGTGGGTAAAGTGAATAACTCAACACCAAGTTCGCTATATAGACCCCTTATGTATTTATACATGTTGATCATATCCCCCTTCCTCTCCTCTACTCAAGAGCATAAATTCAGTTCCTCTAATCTACCATCATAGCTGAGCTCCTCCATGCATCTTATCAGTTTGGTTGCTCGTCTTTGCACTTTCTCCAGTTCCCCAATATCCTTTGAGAACTGGTGCTCAAAAATTAACTGTGTATTCCAGATGAGGCTTTATAATGATTGTACAGGGGCAAAATGATATCTCTCTCTGGAGTCTATATGTCTCTTGATACAAGGAAAGACTTTGCTCGCTTTGGAAACCGCAGCTTGGCATTGCATGCTATTTATTAAGCTTATGATCTACCAAAACCCCCAGATCCTTCTCCACTATGGATTCCCCCAGTTGTACTCCCCCTAGTATGTATGATGCATGCATATTCTTAGCCCCCAAGTGCATAACTGTACATTTATCAATATTAAACCTCATTTGCCACATAGTTGCCCAATTAAACCGTGCACTGAGGACGGCTTGTAAGTTGGCGACATCCTGTAAGGACGTTATTCCACTGCATAGTTTGGTGTTATCTGCAAAGTCTGAAATTGTACTTTTAATCCCAGACCCTATATCATTTATAAAGATATTAAATAGTAAGGGTCTCAACACTGAGCCTTGGGGTACACCACTTATAACCTTAGACCATTCAGAGTAAGACTCATTAACCACTACTTTTGGAATTCTGTCTTTTAGCCAGTTTTCTGTACATTTACAAACTCATCTTTCCAAGCCTGTAGACTTTACCTTACACATTAGCCGTGTGTGGGGAACTGTGTCAAGCGCTTTTGCAAAATCCAAGTATACCGCGTCCACCGCCACCCCTCTGTCCAAGGTTTTACTTACCTCTTCATAAAAAGAAATCAAGTTTGTTTGTCAACTTCTGCCTTTCATGAATCAATGCTGTCTGTTGCTTAAAAAAAGTTTTTTCAAGTAAGAACTCGTCTATGTGGTCTTTTATTAAATTCTCCGGTATCTTCCCGACTATAGAAGTTAAACTAACAGGTCTATAGTTACTTGATAAAGACTTTGATCCCAATTTAAATATAGGCACCACATTGGTCCTAAGCCAATCCAGTGGTACTATTCCAGTCTTTAAAGAGTCCCTAAAAAATAGAAACGATGGCTTTGAAATGACAGAGTTCAATTCTTTAAGGATTCGTGGGTGGATGCCATCTGGTCCAGGTGCTTTATCCACCTTTATTCTGTCTAAATATCTCTGGACCATATCACTTTGGAGCCATTGTGGATCATTTGGGACTGTGTCAATATCATTCCCATTATGGACATGAGCTCCCCCATGCTCCTTTGTATACATAGAGCTGAAGAAAGTATTTAATAAATTTGCCTTTTCTTTGTCTTCAGTCACCCACTCTAGATTATTTTGTAAAGGGCCTACATGCTCAGACCTGCTCTTTTTACTATAAATATATTTGAAGAATTTTTTGGGGTTTGTCCTATCTTTTGCAATCTGTCATTTGTTTGGAATTTTTACGCCCTTGATTTCCTTTTTACATATTCTGTTATATTCTTTGTAACATTTAAACGCTGGTAGTGTTTCTTCATTTCTTTTCCTATTTATAGCTTTTTTTAACTTTGGCCTTGAGCCACATAGTTTTTATTTTTAGCCTTTTAAACTTATTGCCCATGGGAATATACTTTGCAGTGTGTTCACAGTCTGAGTCTTGGAGAGCAGCCCTCATCCTTGGAAAATTTGTTCTTAAAGTTGTGTTTTCATATTTCCCGTATGTGTGTGTTGCTTACAGCTAACATTAACCGTGACATGCCTAAGCCTATTTTTGACATTTGTTGTTTACAAGTTAATATCCGTATTTTTTGCTAGGAAATTACTTAGAACCCCCAAACATTATATATATATATATATATATATATATATATATATATATATATATATATATATATATATATATATATATATATATATATATATATATATTTTTTTTTTTTTTTTTTAGTAGAGACCCTAGAGAGTTAAATGGCGATCGTTGCAATATTTTATATCACACGGTATTTGCGCAGCAGTCTTTCAAATGCAATTTTTTGGGAAAAAAGACACTTTTATGAATTAAAAAAAAAAATAAACCGCAAAGTTAGCCCAATTATTTTGTATAATGTGAAAGATGATGTTACGCTGAGTAAATAGATGCCTAACATGTCATGCTTTGAAATTGCGCAGACTCGTGAAATGGCGACAAACTACGGTACCTAAAAATGTCCATAGGCGACGCTTTAAAAAATTTAACGGTTACCAGGTTAGAGATACAGAGGAGGTCTTTTGCAAGAATTATTGCTCTCACTCTGACCTTCGCTGTGATAACTCATATGTGTGATTTGAACACCGTTTACATTTGCGGGCACATATACGTTATCTTTGCACAAGCACGCAGGGACGGGGTGCTTTAAAAATCTATTTTTTTTTCGTATTTATTTATACATTGTTCCTTTAAAAAAATATATAAATTCTGATTGCTTTTATTGCTGTCACAAGGAATGTAAACATCCCTTGTGACAGTAATAGGTGGTGACAGGTACTTTTTTATGGAGGGATCGGGAGTCTAAAAGACCCCAAATTCCTCCTTTGCCCTTAAAAGTATTCAGAACATCAAAATCGGCGATTCTGAATACTGTAATTTTTTTAAATCGAGCTGAGTAAACCGGAAGTGACATTGTGACGTCACTCCTGGGATTTTACATTGGAGACCCGATCAAAGCCGACTGGTGGCTCGGGTCTCCTGGTAGGACGGGAGGCCCGGAAGATAGTTATCACTAAAAAGCCAACTGCTGGCTCTAAAAAAACAATACCACGGTAATGCCTGCAGCTACCCCTTCAAGCCATAAACGGTTGGCGCAAAGGGGTTAAAGTGGTTGTTAAGCCACTCTAACAAGTATGCACCATCCGCGCTGTCTTACTAAGCAGTCTAACCCCCCCCCCCCCGTGTGTGATTTATAAAAATAAAGGCTGCAAATATCTCATGTAAGAGCCGAGATCCACGATCACATGACTGCCGGGTCTCTCTCTTCCTCCTCTGTTGGATGCAGCGCGAGGGGCCAAGTATCCCCCACTGACGTCATTAGGGAGAGGAGGAGAGACCTGGCCGCTCATGTGATCGTGGATCCCGGCTCTTACATGAGGTAATTACAGCATTTATTTTTATAAATCACGCCGAGGGGGACACTGCATAAGAAGACAGCGCGGATGGTGCATACAAATTACAGTTATTTGAGCAGCAGGAGCGGAGGGGGCAGTACTGTCCAGAGTTGGCTGGCAGGCAGGGAGGGGAGGGGGAAGGAAGAGACACAGGACAGCAGGCTGCAGATGATGGAGGCACGTAAACTGACCACGGTTTCAGGGCTCAGCAGCCACGATACACTGTGGTCAGTTTACATAGGGGAGGACAGAAACGGGCAGGATTTTTTTAGGTGTTACAGGCGGCCAAATGACACAGGACAAGCACTGTGTCATATAACATGCTTTAAAGGAGCAGGATCCATTTTTTTTCTGGGTTAACAAACGCTTTAAATTAAATCATATGATCACTGCTACCCAGATGTTCTTTTATATGAACATTAGTAATGAACTCTGCATGATTTGAGATTACCAGGTCCAGCAGAGCATCTTTTCTAGTAGGGGCCTCAATAAACTGGACCATAAAATTGTCTTGTAATAGGTTTATACATTTTTGCCCTTTAACGAGGAACTGCAGTCTGCTCACATAATTTGTAATAAAAACCTTTGTCATTATGAAGCTTCCCTCCAACCACTTTGCATATTATTTTATAAACACTGTGATTCTGTACTTGCCAAATATGCTGCAGAAATCTGCCTCTACTAAGTCTGGCTGCATCCATTTTAACTGTGGGCAGCTGAAGCTGCTGCCTGTTCACTTCATGGATTTACACAGACACACTTCCCAGCTCTGCAACCCTGCAGCTTTTATTGGCCCTCTTATGACTCATCCTACCTCCCTTCCTGACAAACTCTCATGAGAGTGAGAGAGAGCTGTGCATGAAGTCATAAGCCTAGGCTAATGACCAGACAACAAAGAAGTGGACTGTATAAGGTATTTACTGACAGAAAAAAAGTTTTACTATCCATATTTAAAACAACATTTGCTAAATTGAGTCCACTTGTGTGTAATTTAATCTCAGTATAAATACAGCTGCTCTGTGAAGCCCACAGAGGTTTGTTAGAGAACCTTAGTGAACAAACAGCTCTATGAAGACCAAGGAACACACCAGACAGGTCAGGGATAAAGTTGTAGAGAAGTTTAAAGCAGGGTTACGTTATAAAAAAAATATCCCAAGCGTTGAACATCTCATGGAGCACTGTATAATCCATCATCCGAAAATGGAGAGTATGACACAACTGCAAACCTACCAAGACATGGCCATCCACCTAAACTGACAGGCCGGGCAAAGAAAGCATTAATCAGAGAAGCAGCCAAGAGGCCCATAGTAACTCTGGAGGAGCTGCAGAGATCCACAGCTCAGGTGGGAGAATCTGTCCACAGGACAACTATTATGCCGCGTACACACAACGGACTTTCGGCGGACTTCCAATGGACTTTCCCAACGAACGGACTTGCCTACACATGGTCACACCAAAGTCCGACGGATTTGTACATGATGACGACGACCGGACTAAAATAAGGAAGTTGATAGCCAGTAGTCAAAAGCTGCCCTAGCGTCGGTTTTCGTCCGTCGGACTAGCATACAGACAAGCGGACTTTTCAATCGATTTGAAACATGTTCCAAATCTAAAGTCCGTCAGATTTTCGACCCAAAAAGTCCGCTGTAGGTCCAATGAAGCCCACACACAGTCGAATTGTCCGCCAGACTCGGTCCGTTGGACCAGTCCGGTCAAAAAGTCTGCTCGTGTGTACGTGGCATTAGTCAGGCACTCCACAAATCTGGCTTTTATGGAAGAGTGGCAGGAAGAAAGCCATTGTTGAAAGAAAGCCATAAGTCCCATTTGCAGTTTGCGAGAAGCCATGTGGAGGACACAGCAAACACGTGGAAGAAGGTGCCCTGGTCAGATAAGACCAAAATTTAACTTTTTGGCCTAAAAGCAAAATGCTATGTGTGGCAAAAAACTAACGCTGCACATCACCCTGAACACACCATCCCCACTGTGAAACATGTTGGCAGCATCATGTTGTGGGGATGCTTTTCTTCAGCAGGGACAGGGAAGCTGGTCAGAGTTGATGGGAAGATGGATGGAGCCAAATACAGGGCAATCTTCGAAGAAAACCTGTTAGAGTCTGCAAAAGACTTGAAACTGGGGCAGAGGTTCACCTTCTAGCAGGACAACAACCCTAAACATACAGCCAGAGCTGCAATGGAATAGTTTAGCTCAAAGCATATTTATGTGTTAAAACGGCCCAGTCCAGTCGAGACCTAAATCAAATTGAGAATCTGTGTCAAGACTTGAAAATTGCTGTTCACAGAGGCTCTCCATCCAATCTGACAGGGCTTGAGCTATTTCGCAGAGAAGAATGGGCAAAAAATTCACTCCCATAGATGTGCCAATCTGGTAGAGACATACCCAAAAAGACTTGCAGCTGTAATTGCAGTGAAAGGTGGTTCTACAAAGTGTTGACTCAGGGGGCTGAATACAAATGCACGCCACACTTTTCACACGTTTATTTGTAAAAACAATTGAAAACCATTTATCATTTTCCTTTCACTGCACAATTATGTGCCACTTTGTGTTGGTCTATCACATAAAATCCCAATAAAATACATTTACGTTTTTGGTTGTAACATGACAAAATATGGAACGTTTTAAGAAGTATGAACACTTTTTCAAGGCACTGTACATAATGCTCATATATCTTTTGGGGGGGGTGGGTGTGTACAGTCAAGAAGATCATCTAATAGGAAGGACAGGTATTTCTTTGATAGTCACCCTCATCTAAGCCCTACAAAAAATGTCCAACTGCAGTCAACACCAGTCCTGAACTGATCTAATCCCTCCATCACTACTATTATAATCTGTACAATTATAGATTTCCCATCAATTTCTGTTCAAGTGACAATGGTCACCAGGACAGAGTGGTTGAATCTCTCTGAAGTCACAGACCACAATTAAAGCATAACTTAACCCAAGAACAAACATTTTATATTCTGCAGCTTGCTAGTCCTTAGATGTTGCTGCTGTATTATTTTTTTCAAGCTAAAAACGTTTGCAGCAAGTACAGAAGATACCTGTTAAACTTTTCTGAAATGCAGTGTCCTTGTCACCTTTGGTGAGCTAAGAAAAACACAAAAACAATGTTATTTTTATTTTGTAAATGATCAGTCCGGGCCAACAACCATGTATTGGGATGCATAAAGGAGACATGCTTACTTAAAATCCAGCCTGAGTGACAGTCATGGCTTCCAACATTGATAAAGTGGAGGAGTGAGCATAGCCACCTAGGGACATGAAGTATTTTATTTGCTGTATTACCAGGTGAAAATATAAGGGTGGAAACCTGAATAAAAGAAAACAAATGCGGCCCCTTCATATAATGACTGGTAAGCTACAATTTTTCCTATATTTGTTTTTGGGTTAAGACCAAAAACTATCCAAATTTTAGGGGGAAAATACATAGTTCCCTTTTAACAGAAAAGGGAGTGTCCAAGTTAAACGTAAACCCAGAAATAACTTTCATATTGTAAATAATGATTGTTCTAATGCTGTCCCCAAGAGATTTTGCTTAGGATGACATAAGACATCTCTATTACTGTCATTTAACAAGTGACTCAGGATCCATTTGGAATGCGTTTTGCACAGCCTGTCATTTTTTTGCATTTCGCTGAACATTCTTTCGGATGTGTTCTGCATATTCTCCCATTTATATACAAATGTCTGTGAACCGTCTAATGATGAGACTTGTTAAGGCAGAGCTGGAGCAGCTAGTACAGTTTCTATCTTGTGTCAGCTTGAATCACGGCTTCACTATTTCAGCATCTCCCCCATGTGTCATCACCTCGTGATTTGGGTATTGTTAGTAGATGTTAAGCTGTACTTACATATTGTGACACTTCAAATGGAAGCAGAATATATTTTTAATGTATCATCTGTTATTTTCTGAGATGTGGGTCTGTGGATAAATTCTAGTGCTTATGGTCAACATCTCAGTTATTCGTCACATTTATTATTTGCAGTATTACAATGTTTAGGCTTTGCTGTGCACAATAGTAAAATTCTACTTGATAATATCACTGGTATGTAAAGAGAGTTCTACCCTGTACTAAAAATACACTTCTATGTGGATTCAATTATGTTGATGAATCGTTGCTCCTTATGAAAGTTCCAGCTTGCTGAGCTGTCATCTTACAGACATTACTCATTGTTAAGGTGTCATGTCCATAAAAATATGGGGGTTACCATTGCTGTATAACTGACATGGAATTTTATAGACGGGCAACTCCTATCCTCATATTAATTAGTGGTTCCAAATTAATAATAACTACTGCAGTGGGGAACAGACACAAAAGATACACTCCGCATCTTTCCAAATAACTGTTCTGCTTTATTATGACACAATTGAAGGTTTTTATACACATGATTACATAGGTATCACATTAATATTACAATTGTACATTTATGGTATCAAGGGGCATAACATAGGCAGACTAAGTCTAATCAGGACTCGAAATAATGCAGACATGTAAGGAAAACTTTATTAGTGCCGTGTACACAGTGAGGGCAGTGTGCAATACATACAAAATAGAATACAATTATATACAGAACTTACAAATTTCCTTTACAGTTTCCCCTCTTTTGATCAATATTTTGATCAATAACCATACCTGCTATCACCTTTAACCTGGAACCTCCACACGCTTAGGTGGAAGTAGTCCTGGCCAAAGAGGCAAAAACACTTTGTGGAGGATATAATAGCTGAGCAGCTTTTTTCATTACAAAATGACTTTTCATTGTGAAAAACAAATGATTGATAAGACATATTTACAGAGTACTGGCTGTACACTCCTGTGGCCAGAATAGCTAGTTTAATTGTTGGCATGCTGACTTATCAGCATATGTAAACACAGACAATTCTACATAAAATGGAAGATATACAAAAGACAAATATGACTTCAACATGGCTAAACTACTTTTCAAATCTATCTATCTATCTATCTATCTATCTATCTATCTATCTATCTATCTATCTATCTATCTATCTATCTATCTATCTATCTATCTATCTATCTATATCTTCCTTACAATTAAAGTATTTGAATAAATAGTACCCTAGACTGTGATCGCAAGAGGGAAACAAATCAAACAGAGATTTCTTTAATTTAGTAATTTTTGCAGTGTCTGGTGTGAATCCAGGTGACTTTTCCTTCAAGTTTTGCACAACTGTACATGAAATAGATGCTGTATTGAGTCTCCAAACATTTCCTTATATATAAATGCCGCTTAACAATCCACAAGTCACCTGGCTTTAGTTTTAGATCCTTCCAAACTGTTAGGATCTGGAATTGGGGAGAAAACACATAAATGAGTTTGTCAAAAACTTTAAAAGATCGGCAGCATTCTCTGTGAGATCCAAATGGAGAACTTCAGCTGCTGAGACAAAATATAAGCAAGTGAGTAACACACTCCCAAACAAAATATCATAGTCCAATACCCCCTTAGGGGCGTAATAAAATATAAGAAAACATTCAGCCCACGTTCACACATGTGCGGTGCGAATTGAAGCTCAGGTTTACTGGGAAGATAAAAATCTGTTGTTCAAAGGCTTCTCTGCGTTGTACCTGCGGATCAGTGAGCAGGGAGAGGGGTAGGGAGGGGGAGGTGTAGTGAGGAGAAGGAGAAAATCCTTGTTCAGAACGCAATGCATCTGCAAATCAGATGCGATCCCATAGGAGGTAATGGGCTTGTAATTCGCACCGCAATGCCTAAAAAATGCACACGTTTTTTGTGCAATGCGCAGTGTGAATGCAACGCACATATGTGAACCAGATACATTCAAATGAATGTATTTTAAAATGTCCTGCAAATTGGATGCGGTGTAAGCCGCATCTAATTCGCATAGGTGTGAACGGGGGCTCAGGCAATCGTTTTCTAATTTCTTACTCTACTTTTTCCACTACATTGTAGACAGTAGGGGGGGTGTAAAAATAAAACCTCAAAAATTCTAGTAAGGACTCTCCTATAAAAATTATTTCCTCTGTTACTCTGTGTAGATTCTGGCACTCTGTATTTACAAACTACTTCTGATAACACTTTTTACTGTGGCCTTTGCAGTAGCATTTGCCACTGGACATCCAGAAAACATGTCCATACAGATAAAATGCATACTTGCAAGATCCTGACTTGGGCATATCTTTTTGTAATCTCTGGAAGGGATGTTCAGCTTTTGGTAACACCTTTGGTAACAGGTAAAACAAGAAGTAGTATGTTATAAAAATACAACTGTGGTGAACCCTTGCTCTATCCCATGCTTATTTACTAAGTAAGGCATAACTGCTTGTGACTGATGACAAGTTGGAGGGAAAAGAGTGGCTGGCACACATAAAGGATGTGGCTGGCACACCTTTTTCCAAAGTCCTGTTTCATAAGAATTTTCCCCCTGTGGACAACTTGTTGTTCTTGTTCTGGGGTCCTTAAAGTTGAATTATTAATCCCAGCTATACTGGACTAGAACTAGGGTGGAATCAGTGAATTGCACAGACCCAGCAAATGTCCAGGGCTGTAAATGCAGCATCCTTAGAGTCGCCTGGCCTGCTTCAATGTGTGAGTTTTAAAGTTAATATGGTTGTCTAAACCAGTTACAATATACAAAGGTTGTCTAAACCAGTTACAATATATCTATATTATTAATAAAATTGTTAAACTCATATCAGAAATTAATACTCAAGTGATAATCTCAATATCACACCCTAATTCTAATATATATGAACAGATATATCTCCTTAAAGGAGGACATTTTACGTAATTTCCCTTTTTTAAATGCACTGTTTCCACTATCAAAGAATATTCAATTTGTGTAATACATGGTTAAATGTAACCTTTATTTTACCATGTTTGGAAAACAGATTAAAAAATAATTGTGATCACATTGTTTATCATTAGATTATTTAACCCGACACATTTTTGTTATTAATGTTTTGTCTAAAAAACAGAAATTGGCATGGTGTCCTTGCAGCTTATCACTGATCTCTCATCTCAGCTACATTCTTTCATGAGAGCGCAAAGGAGGGGATCACATCTGCATACATGACACACACAAGAGATAAAACTAAAGGTTCCAGCATTTACACACACACGAATATCTCTCTAAAATCGCCTACATTTTTCCCATTTGTACACAACGCATGCATATCATTCTCTTACTTTCTTTTAACGCTTTAATATTTCCCTGCTTAAATTCTGCTTTCCTTATTTTGTTGTGATATCCTTTGCATCCCATGTATTGTAATCCCATACTTCACATACTAATAGTTTCTATGGTTCTATGATCAGACGGGCAGCCGTAGTGCTCATCCCATCTTCCCTCTCTGACAACATATAAAGTATTCTGTTTTGACTTTAGTAGTTGTAGTGCCTGACCCCAAATTCATCCCACAACCTAACATCAAAATGTCCCTTTCTGTCTAGTGTTAATTGTCACCCTTGATCCATCCTGCTCACATAGATAGCTGTTTCTCTATTTGTTTACTCTACATGATTCTTAGTCCCTGTGGACTGTGGTAACCCAGTCACCCATAGTGGATCCCTGTCCACTCTAACCATTTATCTAGGGGCTCAGTATAGGCGGTACCGCACCTTCGGTTCATGTATTTTATAGCGCTCCTCTTGCACTGGGCATTTTTTGAGGGTCTCTTACCCTTCATTTCCTTACTTAATTTAATGCCCATAATGACTGGCCAGTCTTTCTCTTCCCTACTTGTGCCTTTACCCTCTTGCCTCTAAACTACTTTATCTAGCTGATGTGTACTACATATACCTGTGAACAGCACTATTCTTCCCTTTCTTATCTATAACACTCCGATGGACAGTAGACAGTAACAACATAACATATAACCACCAATCAATACAAATGATTAAGGGGAGTAAAAAAGATACCCTTTGTCCCGAAAATGCCTTACCGATCAAGGAAGTCTGATAACTCAAATGTAAGCGAAGGGCTTACCTCAGCTGGCTGATTATCAGAAATTCCCGGATCCTCTCAAGCATTCTTGTTTCAGATTCTCTGGGTCGCCTGTAAATCCCCTCCTAGGCAAAGCTCGCCATCTGACATGGAATTTTATAGATAGGCAACTCCTATCCTCATATTGATTAGTGGTTCCAAATGAATAATAACTACTGCAGTAGGGAACAGACACAAAAGATACACTCAGCTTTCAACTTTTCAAATAACTGTTCTGCTTTATTATGATGCAATTGAAGGTTTTTATACACGTGATTACGTAGGTATCACATTAATATTACAATTGTACGTTTATGGTAACAAGGGGCGTAACATGGGCGGACTAATTCTAATCAGGACTCAAAAGAATGCAAACATGTAATGAAAACATTATTCGTGCCATGTGCACAGTGAGGGCAGTGTGCAATACATACAATACAATTATATACAGAACTTACAAATTTCCTTTACAATAACCATTCTCTAAAAAAGCTTGTTGCTTGACACACACTCATGACACACACTCATTTTGCATCTATCAATGGAGGATACAAATGATATAAACATAAAAACCTCTTCAGTGCACAAGTCTTTGAGGTGGGGGGGGGGGGGGGGAGGGGTCACTGGCTGATAAATGTAACCATCATCTCACAGCAGTCTCTTAAATGGACTTCAGCCTCCCAAAGGTAACTAGGTTTGCTCTGGGCCTTGCTGCCCACTCTGGACATGGGGAATCATAGTAGCTGAACAAATACAATAAAGACATAAAAAGGGGCGCATCATTCAGCCTTGTGTATTACCTAAGAAAGCCTTTTTCAATCAGGGTGCTTTCAGGTTTCCCCAGGGATGCCTTGGCAAAATGCCTAAATATTGTCCAAAAATTGTATACAAGCCAGCAGTTGGATCAAGCCTTCCTTTTAGTTACACAAAGCCACATTTTTTTCATTGTGCATCATTATAAAGTTCTAGCCACTAGCATCTTAAAGCGGGGGTCCACCTATCTATCATTTTTTTTTTTTTTTGGAGTTCATTCACAAACTTTTCTTCTCATGATTATCTACTCACATGTTCTGTGTAATAAGTCCGCCTGTGTCCGATTTCGTTGTAAAGAATAACTTATAAAATTCACTGAAGGCGGTTTCCATCTTCATTGTGGGCATTTGAAGCCCACAAGCATGTATTTTCTGGATGCGGTGAATGCTGTGCTCCCAGCATTCACCGAGATGTTGTGATGACGCTGTTGCACAATGCATGCTGGGAAGCCTGAGAATAGCTCCCAGGGGACTGTGGGAGGTCTGGGAGAGGCTAGAAACACGCCTACTCCCATGGGAGGAAAACCAGGAAGTGCTAAGAAGATTAGAAAAAAAAGGTAATTACGGCGATTTAAATTTTTTTACACAGCATGTCAGCATCTAGGCAAGGAAGAGAATGCATAGAGATAATGTTCAAAATTTGGGTGGAACCCCGCTTTAACAACCAATGACATCATCAGTTGATAAGGAGGACGTCGGGCACCTGCACAGCATCATTGTTTGTCTTCCCCCTGCCCCCCTCCATCAGAATTGGGGTCACATTAGCTGAGTGAGGAAGAGAAATTGAGGCAGAAGAGAAACATTGGAATACTAGTCAGTAGCAGTATGCAAAGATGTATTTGCTTTGAATGAATAAATCACCTTCAATGTTGGGTGCCCTACATGTGTGGATGTTGCTAGATTATGTATAACTATTAGAATAGTTTTTTTTACATTTTAGAATGGGGTACCTCTAGGCTGACCATAATTTTAAAGGGTGCCTTGACTAAAAAAGTTTGAGATGCCATTTATTGTATAAAACACAACTGGATATAATCACTGTTCATAGTGCACCAATAGAATGCACCCAAGAACAAAAAAGTGATGCATATGCATCATGGCTGAAGGTTAAAGCTGGCCATAGATGGATCGAAATTTGGATGGTTCAGCAGGGACCATTCGAATTTCAATCCAGCTATGGCCGTACCTGTTCTCACGAATGGGCTTTTTAGAAAAATGTTTGTTCATGGTATTTACTTGATCAGTATATTCAGACAGTGGAGGAGTCCTGCTGTCAGAATACAATAAAACGGTGGGGAGGATTTCTCCATCTACCTTGTGTGGCTAGGGGAATCTGTTCAGTTCAACCCACTGGCTGATTGAAAAAAATTGATCCCTGTATGGCCAGCCTAAGACCCATGCGCCCTACTACTGCATATTGTATATGCATATTGCTATAGTAAAGGGGTAAAGGCATGTGCACCCTGAGCATGTGTTTATAGATTCTGATTCAGACTTTTTTCTGTATTGATAGAATATCTTTAAATAAAGCCTGCTGCATTTTGGTTTGGGTTTTTTTTGTACCAGTTGTAAATCAGCTCCTACACAAATGTTCACGTTTTTGTTTTGTCCTCAGTGCCAGCACTCGCTCCGCAGAATGTTCATGTCACCAGGACTGAATCCGGCTTGATGTTAGAATGGGAAGAGATTGCTCTGAGTCTGCAAAACTATACAGTGCTGGGATACAAAGTACGGTGGGAGCAGGAGAATGTAACACAAGTAAGATATCTTTAAACTGTACACTACATCCTATTAAATGTACACACAGTACAAGGTATAATGCAATTACTAAGCTAGGAAAATGTTCCAGATGTTTAGAACACTGGTCTGTTTAAAGACCTGCTGTTTGGTTGATCTTGACAAATGCAAGATGTTATATTTTGCTTTGGGTGGAAACAATGCAGAGCTTTTCAAATTAGTATAAAAAGGACTTTGGCCTACCAATATTAGTAGACTTATTAGTGATTACCAACCTGATAATTGTGTTTTTGTTTCTGTTAAAATTTCTCTTGACCGAAGAAGATCAAGAACTCTGACCCTAAAGAGATCTTTCAGATTAAATAAAATAGTACCAATACTCATGAAACTCCACTGCAGTTGGACAGGTTAAAGAAAGTTCTATAATTGTCACATACAGTAGCAGCTTGAACAATGATCCCTGCTTAGCAAACTCAGAAACAGAAGCCCTCAAAGAGCTCAATTTATATAAATAGTTCTCACTTAAAGCGTCTATTAACCCCCCAAATAATGGATCCTGCTTCTTTAAAGCATGTTATATGACACAGTGCTTGTCCTGTGTCATTTGGCCGCCTGTAACACCTAAAAAACCTGGCTGATCCTGCCAGTTTCTCTCCTCCCCTATGTAAACTCCCACGGTGTATCATGGCTGCTGAGCCCTGACACCGTGGTCAGTTTACATTTCTCCGTCTTTCGCAGCCTGCTGTCTGTCTCCTCTGTGTTCCTGTGTCCTCCTCCCTCTCCCCTCCCTGCCTGTCAGCTCCTGCTGCTCAAATAACTGTAATTTGTATGCACCATCCATGCTGTCTCCTTATGCAGTGTCCCCCCTCTGTGTGTAATTAAAAAAAATAAATGCTGTAAATACCTCATGTAAGAGCTGAGATCGCGATCACGTGACCGGCCGGGTCTCTCCTCCCCTCCTCCTCCCCTTCTCCTCCCCTCCCGAGTGACATCAGCGGGGGAATCCCGGCCCCTCCCACTGCATCTGACAAAGAAGGAAAGGAGAGACCCGGCCGGTCATGTGATTGCAGATATCGGCTCTTACATGAGGTATTTACAGCATTTATTTTTATAAATCACACACCGAGGGGGACACTGCATAAGGAGACAGTGTGGATGGTGAATACTTGTTAGACTTGCGTAACAACCACTTTAACATGTATGTAAGCTCTTTTAATGAACCCTTCTTTACGTCCTTTGGTCTGTTCAATATACTATTTACTGTTATATACTGTGTACTGTTTTGTTATGTCTAAAAAAAAAATGCTGATCCTGCCAGGAATCCAGTGAGTTCATAAGTTCCTGTGCACTCAGAAATATTATCTTAAGCAAGTGTTATCCCTGAGTAGAGGGGTGTTTTGGTAGTCTTTCCTGTTGACTGTGTTGCTTCTTTATAGATACAGTAGAGTGAGTGTTTCCACAGGAATTGTGTGATTGGCAGGAGCACCAGAGTTAAGTAGTGGGGAAAAAAAAGCCTGCAAATGGAAAACTAATGCAGCCATCACATCTTAGACTACAGTCATGGCCAAAAAAATTGACACCCCTAAATTTCTGTCCGATAATGCACCACTTCATCCAGAAAATTGTTGCAATTACAAATGTTTAGGCATTCTCATGTTTATTTCTTTTGTTTATATTGGTATGATACAAAAAAGTTACGAAACAAAAGACCAAATCTGACACATTTCACGCAAAAATGGGCTGGACAAAATTATTGCCACCCTCAATTTAATATTTGGTTATACACCCCTTGGAAAAAATACCTGAAATCGGTCGCTTCCTGTAACCATCAATGAGTTCCTTACACCTCTCTACTGCAACTTTGGACCACTCCTCTTCCCCCCAACTGCTCCAGGTGTCTCAGATTGGAAGGGTTCCCTTTCCCAACTGCTGTTTTGAGATATCTCCACAGGAGTTCTATGGGATTTAGATCTGGACACATTGCTGGCCAGTTCAGTACTCTCCAGCGCTTTGTCCTTAAACCATTTCTGGGTGCTTTTGACGTGTGCTTTGGGTCATTGTTCTGCTGTAAGACCCATGTCCTTTGACAGAGGCCCAACTTTCTGACATTGGGCCCTACATTGCACCCCAGAATTCTTTGATAGTATTGATATTTCATAAAGCCATGGACACAGTCAAGACCACCAGTGCCTAAAGCAGCCCCAAAACATTAGTGAACCTCCACCAATGCTTGACTGTAGGGACTGTATTCTTTTGATTAAGGCCTTATTTCTTTTTTCTGAAAACAGAATAATGGGCTTTACCAAAAAGCTGTAATTTAGTTCCGTCTGTCCACAGCACATTCTCCCAAAAGGATTTTGGCTTCCTCTGGTAAGTTTTGGCAAATTCTTTGATCACTTTTTCTCTTTCGTCCACGTCCAGGGAGATTAGCTATGGGTTGGGCTATAAACTTCTTGCCAATGTTGCGCACAGTGGTCACAAATCTCTGGAGATGGACTTGTAACCTTAAGTTTGTCCATGCTTTTCCACAATTTGTGTTCTCAAATCCTCAGACAGTTCTTTGCTCGTCTTAATCTTCTCCATGCTCCATGTGGCACACAGAGACACACAACAGAAAGGCTGAGTAAATTTTTCAGCATTTTAATTGGTTGCCAGTGTGATTTCTATATTGTCAGTGTAATTACAAATTACAGGAGCAGCACAAACTTGGAATGCAATTATTGCTTACGGTTTTATGATACAAGAGACGGTCAGAGACTGCAATCATAGAACAGGAGATGGTCAGAGACTGCAGACATAGTACAGGAGATGGTCAGAGACTGCAGACATAGTACAGGAGATGGTCAGAGACTGCAGACATAGTACAGGAGATGGTCAGAGACTGCAGACATAGTACAGGAGATGGTCAGAGACTGCAGACACAGTACAGGAGATGGTCAGAGACTGCAGACACACTACAGGAGATGGTCAGAGACTGCAGACACACTACAGGAGATGGTCAGAGACTGCAGACATACTACAGGAGATGGTCAGAGACTGCAGACATACTACAGGAGATGGTCAGAGACTGCAGACATACTACAGGAGATGGTCAGAGACTGCAGACATACTACAGGAGATGGTCAGAGACTGCAGACATGATACAAGAGACGGTCAGACACTGCAGACATACTACAGGAGATGGTCAGAGACTGCAGACATAGTACAGGAGATGCCCAGAAACTGCAGACATAGTACAGGAGATGCTCAGAGACTTCAGACATAGTACAGGAGATGCTCAGAGACTTCAGACATGTTACAAGAGATGGTCAGAGACTGCAGTTCCATAGGATGTTAGTAGATAATGGCCGATCGGTCCTCTCACCTGACCCAGCGATACAGCAACGGTTCCTCTGATCAGGAGTCTGCTCACGCTGAATTGCCCATGGTGACTCCACTGGGTAGCACCCAGATCTGTATTCCGGCAATGACTCCATTCCTTTCTCTGCCAGGGATGGCGCTAGGCTGTGTGGTTTTCCCTCTGGTGGCGCAGGGCAGCGGGGTTCTATCTCAGATAGTGTTCTCTCAGCACTGACCTCTCCCTCTGGAGTCCTGGGTGTACTTCCCTGAAAGCTTTCCCGGGCTCCTGTCTCTCTCTCTCTCTTTCCCATTCAGCTGAGCATGCTGCGTGGGCTGCAGTTTCCGTGTTACAGTGGGGCTGCCAGTCCTCGGGACTATATGTCCCACAATCCTCTTCTCTGCTCCTTTTTCTATTCTGTTTCCTCCCTGGTTGATATGAAGGCGGGGGAAGAAACATAGTGGGCAGCTGTGCTGGCAAGCACCGCTCACTAGTACAGCAGCACTGGCGAGGGCGAGGTGGAGGGGGAGGAGTAGAGGGAGGGGGAAAGGAGAGGGAGGGGGGAAAGAATAGCCTGCAGCTGCATTGGCTTTACTAGGGTTGGGGTCACCCCCCTTCCACCAACTATAGTCGCCCCTCAGTACAGACCCCCCTCCACTACGTATAGACCCCCCTCCGTCAGTGCAGAACCCGCACTAAGTATAAATCCCTCCCTCAGTACAGACCTTACTCAGTACAGATCCCCCCCAGGAAACCCCCCCTCCATTAGTACAGATCTCCCTCTCAATTAGTACAGACCCCCACAGGACAAACCATCCCTCCATTAGTACAGACCCCCCCTCCATTAGTACAGACCCCCCCTCCATTAGTTCAGATCCCCCCTCCATTAGTACCGACACCCAGGACATACCCCCCTTCCATTAGTACAGACCCCCCAGGACAGACCCCCCCTCCATTAGTACAGACCCCCCCTCCATTAGTACAGACCCCCCCTCCATTAGTACAGACCCCCCCATTAGTACAGACCCCTCCATTAGTACAGACCCCCCCTCCATTAGTACAGACCCCCCCTCCTCCATTAGGGTACATAAATACACCCGGGCGGCAGCTGGAGAGGTGAGGACAGTGTGCAGCCACGCTGCCCGGGTGGAGAGCAGAGAAGTTCAAAGCAGGCAGGAGTGGGAGACAGAGAGGAGATTGTGTCAGGCACTGACCGCCCCCCGCGCGCAACATCACTGCGTGGCTGGTCTCTCACCACCACAGAGACCAGCCGCTTTGCCTCCAATCTCATCTCCGGCTGGCAGCTGCTCTCCTTCTCTGACAGGTGGAGGGAGGGGCTTGAGCAGCAATCACATCGACGCCTTTCTTCTTAGAACACCGGCGGAGAGCCGCCGCCAGACACAAACAAGAGGAGGAGGGAAGGGAGCACTCTGGTGCTTCAGCGCCCCCGCCTCTCTGGTGCCCGGGTGCACTGCACCCCGTTCACCCCGTCTGGGATCGGCCCTGGTCAGACGCAGCTTCTGCCGCACTAATGCATTCCAATCTCAGATTTCCCCACACCACACCTGCACTGAAGTGGAGGCACTGTGCCCCCACACATTGTAAAAGATATGAAATATTTTTGGTTCTATCACTTTGCCGTAGCTGCGATCGTCAGCTCTTATGTGATGGGGAAGAGACTGGGTGCAGTTCTGCTAGGGGGGTGGTTCCTGTTTCCAGGAGAAAGGAGGACTGTGATTGGCCACTTCTAAAACCACAATCAGGTGACAGTTTGTGGAATTACTGTTGAGCTTCTGGGAACTTTGTTTAAATTATATATATATATATATACACACACAGTAGATGCGCTTATGTGTGTGTATGTGTGACTTACTACTGACTCCTCAGCTCTGCATCATCTACTAATACCAACCTCTGCATCACCTACTCCCAATCTCTGAACTCTGCATCACTTACAGCTGACCCCTGAACTTTGCGTCGCTTATTCCTGAACCCTTGCATTCACTACCGAACCCCTGCATTCTGTGTCCCTTTAAGCCACAGACAGTATTCAGCGTAATGAAAATCACACCCAACTTTTGCTGTGGTGCTCTGTGCCGCACTTTTTCTTGTTTCGGGGGCTTGACTTGTGATCTTGCACACAGGCTCGCTGCTTTCAAAAAATGCCCCTGACCTCAGCTCATCATTGCGCATCCATTCCAGATGCTTGTAAGTGACATCACAAAACATCACATAGATCACATACAAGCACGTGGGCTGGATGCGATAGGAGAATCAGTGGGGATGAGTATGCCAGGACAGGTGTATGTGTCTCATCTCTGCTTCCTTGCACCACTCTGCATATCGCACATATCATAGATGAGAAGAGGGTACAGCTGTGGAGCAGATGAGGAGGAGGGTACAGCGCTGGGGCAGATGTGCAGGGGGGTACGGTGGTAAACCGATTTGCAGGTAATGGGTATAGTGATCTGAGGTTTGAAGGTGCAGTAACTGGGGTTGATCTGAGGGCTGGAGGTGCAGGAACTGGGGCTGATCATGGGCTGGATGTGCAGGAACTGGGGCTGATCTGAGGGCTGGAGGTGCAGGAACTGGGGCTGATCTGAGGGCTGGAGGTGCAGGAACTGGGGCTGATCTGAGGGCTGGAGGTGCAGGAGTTGGGGCTGATCTGAGGCGTTAGAGTGCAGGATGTTAATTTGTCACTATTACTCAAGTAGATTACAGCATTTACTGTATAAAAAATCCTTTTCATGATTGAGAGTGTAAAGTTGACATTTTTTTATTAGAAAACCGGCATGCTCAATTTCTTTGAAAACATTTTTCGGCACACTGTGCTCAAATGGTTGCCTACCCCTGCCTAAGCGGGTCTTGTGAAAAAAAGATACATTGTAATTCTCTTCTCTTGGCAACAGCAGATAACTAAAATGTAGCAAAGATTGTGTACAGTTTAATGAGCACTGCAGCTAAACACTGTGTTAGGTCTTCTTCACATGGCCATTTAACCACTTACTCGGATTGCAGAATCAGCAGGTTCTTGTGGCTGGAATCTGAGGTGCATGCACACAACAGGACAAGTGTCCCAAACCACAGTCCCACTCATGATGTGCAGCTACATGCGAGCTGCGGCAACAGTCAGTCATCATTTTTTTATAGGCTGACCAGCTGCTGCTATTCACATGCACCTGTGATTCCATCTGCAATCTGGTGTAGGCAGCTGGAAGAGGATTTTTTTTTTGTTGCCGCAATTTGTGGCTGCCAACATCCCAAATATGTACAAGCAATGAAAAGGAAACCTCATGAGTGGGACTTTAACAGCAACAGGGATATGTGCAAAAATATAGCACTCAAAATGGTGTCGTGTATTATAAAAGTAACAAAAGCTTTATTATTGACAAAAAAACATTCAAGATAAAAACAATAAATAGCATAGATACAAAGGCTATTCATAGTTTATGTTGGATACACAATATTCCCACCAAACGTGGATCAAAATTTGAGATAGTTTCCAAAATGTAGATACCAATGAATTTCGAGAACGCTATATCTCTGCTCTTCTTCAGGGGTATATACCCCTGAAGAAGAGCAGTGATATAGCGTTCTCGAAACGCCTGCCTGCTTGCCTTTTAGGGGGGGAAATTTAGACATTGTTTTTTAATGGAAGTTGTCTCATAGCAGTTTTGCTTTTTCTTTATTATTAGAACATGTCAAACTTTAAGGAGTTTGGTCTTTCTTTGAACCCTTTCTTACAATGTTACTATGTTACTACTCCATGGCTCTGAAGCATATAATTGACCCTCCAGTCCATTCGCTTTTTTCCAGAGTCTTTCTCAATGTCCTCTATTCATATTTTGTTTTCATTGACCCGCATGTACTACATCCACCTGTGGTTTGTGCCTATGCAATTTTTGAATACTTCTCTCTTTATTACCAGGGAGAAGAATTTGTACAGGGAAACCAAGCCAACTTGACGGTCTGGGATCCCCAGAAAGACCTAACCGTGCGTGTATGCATGGCTAATTCTGCTGGATGTGGACCATGGAGTGACTTTCTTCTCGTAGCTTCTACAGAAGAACCTGGTGAGTACTGAATTTGTTCATTTTCTCTGTAATATCCTGCATGAACCACTGGTAAAGTTGGACTCTTATGCCCCGTACACACGATTGGATTTTCCGACAACAAATGTTGGATGTGAGCTTGTTGGCTGAAAGTCTGACCGTGTGTATGCTCCATCGAATATTTGTTGTTGGACTTTCCGCCACCAAATGTTGGTAGGCAGGTACTCAAATTTTCCGCCAACAAAACTCCCTTGTCGGAATTTCTGATTGTGTGTACACAAGTCCGATGCACAAAGGTTCACACATGCTCAAAATCAAGCAGAAGGGGCCGCACTGGCTATTGAACTTCCTTTTTCTCGGCTCATCGTACGTGTTGTATGTCACCGCGTTCCCGCGTTCGTAATTTTTGGCCAACATTTGTGTGACCGTGTGTATGCAAGACAAGTTGGAGCCAACAACCTTCGAACAAAATTCCACGGTTTTGTTGTCGGAAAGTCCCATTGTGTGTACGGGGCATTACTTATCATGGTTGATGGGTAGAAGTTGCAGAGAGTGAACTGTTTAAATGTTGATAAATAAAAGGGTGAATTTATTTTTCTTTACATTTTTTCAACCTTGTGGTTTGGTATCGGCTTGGGTTTTTGGATTCTATGAACAAGATTCTGGTATTCCTTTTCATTTTTGCTGCTTAATAATTTCAATTTATCATTATAGTTGCTAATGTTATACAGAAACATTTCAGCAAAATGTTAACAATTCAAATCTGTCCTCATCCTTTGCATGCTTCTTGTGTTATCTCAAAGAGCCCTTCTAGTTCTTATCTTGAATTTCAGAATTATTAGCATTTATGTTCTGAGAGTGGGAGGGGTTTAGTAGTTCAGCAAAATATACTGGGCAATACCGACCCCACTTAGGCTGGCCATACACGGTTCGAGCCCCGGAGGTTCAGCAGGGTACAACCAGCCCGACGTATTTTCTTGCGAATATGGCTAGTGACTGTTATAGCCGCTAGCAATTATAACGGTCTTCTCCAAGCGTGGGCAGCTTCCCCCGCTCCCCTGCTGGGAGAAGACAATGGCCCGGTAGGAGGGATTCCCTTATCAACACTGTCTGTGTTGATAAGGGAATCAAGCGCATTTCTTTCCTGCAACCCATGGTTGCAGGAAAGAAATTTGCTCCGTGTATGGTTGGCCTTGGTCAACAAAAAATCTGAGTTCCAATATAATTTTAGATACCTGCATCTCTGGATCTGCAGGTGATTTTGACTTTCGGTTTTCACTTAAAGTGATTGTAAGCTCCTGTTTTCTTTTTAGGTAAAAATAACAAACATGTCATACTTACCTGCCCTGTGCAGTGGATTTTCTCGAAGCAGCCCAGATCCTCCTCCTTCCTGGGTCCTTCTTCGGTGCTCCTGGCCCCTCCTTCCTGTTGAGTGTCACCACAGCAAGCAGCTTGCTATGGGGGCACCCAAGCTGAGTCACAGCTCCCTGTGTCCATTAAGTCATGAAGCTGTGGCCCCACCCCCTTTCTCTTCTCATTGGCTGACTTTCTTTGATGGCAGTGGGAGCCATAGGCGGCATGGTGCTGTATCAGCCAATGAGGAGGGGAGTCCCAGGCAGCCAAGACATTCCTACAACATCGCAGGATCAAGAGGGGGCTCAGGTAAGTCTTAGGGGGGCTGCTGCAGACAAAAGGCTTTTTATCTTAATCCATAGAATGCATTAGCATAAAAAACAAATCTTCTGCCTTACAATCACTTTTAAGTTGAATACAAGGCTGGAACAAAAAATACCCTTGTATATGGTTCCCTCCAATACTGCTAGGCTTAAATGCTCATTATGTCTAACGGTACCAGAATAAGGGAAAATATAGATTTGAATTGTCGTCAATCGGTCAGGATAGAGATGTTAAAACAGCATGTGTATGGAAGACAGATGGTGTTTAACCCCTTCCCATCTAAGGGTAAAACAAATGTTCATGCTTAAGCACAATTTTGCAACTTGTGTTGACATTGTGCATCCAGGTGGATTATACCTTGTTTTTTTTCAGGACAAATTGGGCTTTCATTTGATGGTAAATGCTAATGGACATTGCCTGTTTTTTTAATTACTATTATCAAACGAAAACTGGCCCAAAATAGTAAAAAAAAAAAAAAAAATGAATTTTGCTATATATTACTTGCTACTACCATAACCTACCACCAAAGTACAACCCAAAATAAATTCTCCTGCTCCCGACGATCGCAGTGATACCACATATGTGTATGTTGTTGTTTGTACCCATAGTACAGCCCATAAACAACAGTGCGAATTTTGCTTTTTATTTTTTCTTATCCTACCTAAAACACACTAACTGACACTGATACTAATTTAAAAAATGCTGCCCAAAATATACTGACCATGACATTTGACCCTGACCTTGACCTTTTACCTTTATTTGACCCAAACATTAACCCTGGCACTGAGCTAGAGCAAACCTTGATATAGGTATTTTTTCTTTCATTTTTCTTTTCTTTTTTTACACACAGTTTTTGTTTGCATCTCTCTCTCTCCTTGCAGAGAGAAAAATAATGTATCTCTCCCCTCCATTCAGAGGGAGAGAAAACACGGGGGCGGTCTTCACAGTGACTGATCACTGTGATAGCCAATCAAAGCTTATGACAGCAATCGGGTGACCCGTAACTGGGAGTTTCAGCTCCCGATCTTTATTACAGGACCCAAGGCTCCACGGAAGAAAGTCCAGCCCAGCCTGTTCAGGGATGGTCTTTCCATTTTCATGTAAATAACCTCTTTCATGCAGTTTGCAAACTAGTTGTCCTCTCTGTCCAAACTGTGTGCTTTACTGTCCTTGAGAGAAGTTCAGCTTTTGTACTGTTCTTATACCACACCTGTATGTAGCAATAAAGACTTTCTGTCTGGATTACTGGAGTTGCCGGCTACCTACCCTTCTTGAGAGAAGTTCCTTTTTCCTCAATGATAACCCCGGTTTTGTGGTAAAATTATAGCAAATATAAATTTATGTAGCATATACAATTGTGAAACAAGCCATATTGTAATTAAATGTTATTTAAATGTTTATTTACCTTTTAATTTTAATCTGCAGTGTTGTGATTTTCTGTAAAATTCAATGCAATATATAAGTCAGATTTTAGACATCTTCTGCATCAAAATTGTTATTTTTGATGAGATATGGGTTAGTTCCAAAGGGATACAGACACTTTTCTTCCTAGAACACTGAAAGTTTATCAGCCGATTTATAATGAACCCATCCTTCTTATTCAAAATCTGTATTCAAAAGACATGGTCAAACAAACAGCTGTTTCTTCAGAGCAGAAATGGGTAGGATTCTGCAATAAAGTTTGGTAAAATCTTCACAATGTATATTGATCAACCAGAGGGGATTGTTTTTCTCAAAAAAATTTAAATTACTTCTTAAGGTGTATGAATATTGCTGAGTCTTGACCTGTAGAATTTGCCCTCCTATGTTGGTCCATTCACTTGGGGAGAAATTGTTTTGTCTTCCCAATGTACAGGTCTTTGCATTCCTCAACATTACTTTGCTTGTGTTTGGGTGTTGGGTCTTTAGGATGTACAAGCTTCTGTCTCATTGTATTCTGGGACATGAAGAACACAGGGATGCAATGTTTGTTAAAGATTCTTCTGACGTTTTCTGACACTCCAGCTACATATTAGGTGACGATGTTTGTGCCAACAGCTGACATTGACTTGGTGGTTGGGTTTTATTTTTTTTGACCGTGTGCTGTTGATTCCCCTATAATAAGGCCAGTGCCTTTGGTGCAGGGCCGGGAAAATGTGGGCAGGAGAGGCGGCTGCCCTGGGCACTGTAGTATCATGTGAAATGGGGGGCACCACAAGGAGTTGGGTGGGAGAATTTGTGGGGCAGCAGGGGGTAAGAAATGTTCTAGCAGGGGAAATTTGGGGAAGGGGGTGCTAGGAAAGGTGATTGGGGGATTTGTGTTGGGAGGGGGATGGGGCAAGAGGATTTGTGCTAGGAGGGGGGGATTTGGGGTGTTTGTGCTAGAAGAGGTGATATGGCAGAAGGGGGAGGGGATTTGTGCTAGGAGGGGATTTTTTTTTGGGGGGGGGATTTGTGCCAGTAGGGATTATTGGGGGTATTTGTGCTGGGGGGGAATTTGGGGGGGGGATTTGTGCTGAGAGGGGGAATTTGGAGTGAAGGGAGAGGATGTGTACTCGGAGGGGAAATTTGAGAAGTAGAGGATTTGGGCTAGGAGGAGTGATATTTTTTCAGGGGAAGGGGGAGATGTGTGATGGGGGTTTGGGGGGGAGAGAGGATTTGCGAGGAGGGATGGGGGGGCAAAAATTTGTGCTGGGAGGGGGGGAATTTATGCTGGGGGGTAAGCATGCAGGTTTGTGCTCAAACTTTTTTTTGGGGGGGGGGGTGAATTTTTGCTAACACATAATGCTCATACATCTTTGGGGGGTCACAGTCTGGCATGTTCGCCCTGGGCTCTGTATGGCCTTTGTCCCACCTCTGCTTGAGTGTGTCAACGTGCTCTTTTTAACTTGAAGACTCTAGTCATGACAAGCATACATTTTAATGGAACAGAAATCAAAGCAGACTTGAAGTAAGGAAGCGGTGCCCAAAAAAGGCAAGCAGGTTGCAAAGAACTAGTCATCTGTGTTGTCTTTCTGAATGCAGGTGTTCCATCAGAATCGGCGACCCATCTGATTAGGTAATGGAAGTGATGCTACCAGGTTTGCTAATCTGACAGAACACCTTGCAGTCAGAAGGCGGCAGCGGACATCTTAATACAACCAGCTACGTCTTGAATTTAAGAGTAATTTTAGCAATAAAGTGAGCATATATAAATAAATATAGTATATTTGCATGTTTAATTTTGAAAGCCTAAAGGTTTAGCGCTAAACAGTGCAGGGTGTACCAACATGACCTCCGCCATGTTCCTACTGCTGACGTCTACCTTCTTGCAAAATGTAATATCAAAACCGCATCACAGATGTCAATATACTTTATTTATTTATATACGCTCACTTTATTGCTAAAATTACTCTTAAATGCAAGACTTAGCTGGGTGTAGTAAGATGTCCGCTGGCTTCTTCTGACTGCAGGTGTCCTATCAGATTAGCAGACCTGGTATCGGTGGAACGAGCATGCGCAGCTGACTCAACGTCACTTCCGTTACCTATTCTGATGGGTCGCCGAATCTGACAGGACACCGGTATACTGTGCGTCTGCACAGTGTCCTTTAACCCCATCCCCCACTCTGAGGAAGAAGAGATGCATGGTCATATGACAATGCTTTTTAACGTTGTGAAAAGGGTGAGAAAGATCCTTTCTGAAGCTAAGCCGCATAAGTATACCTGTATTAGAAAGTATCCATACAACTGTATGTTCACAGCTAGTTTAAAGACAAAGGGTACATCTCTTGGGGTACTGGGTGAGCACATTTAACATTTCTAGATGTTCACTATAACATGGCAAATCTTAACTGTTTGAGCTCAGGTCTACTTTAGTTGCATGTGGTTGGTGTCTCTATTGTCCATGCCAGTGGTTCAGAAACAACTGAAGCCGGTTGATTAGCATGACAGCCAAGAAGCCAATTTTAAAAGCTCAACAATGGTAGGCCTGTATTTCCCTGATAAGTGTCTATGAAATAAATTCTGCACAAATGGTTTTATAAATGCATAAGGGTGGTTACATGGAATCTGCCTGAAACTTCAAGGGTTAACTTGTTATTTTTCCCCAAAGTAATCCCTTGGAAGCATAACTTGCACAAATGGAAAACAGCACAGTTTGTGGCAATTGGTCTCATTATTTTTAATCTTAAGACAAATGAGTTTTGATTGTCCTTTTTTTTTTGGCTATGTAGTCCGCCCAGAACAGCTAACATTAATTTAAATTAAGGGGATTGTATAAGCTGCGCCTTGATGAGTTTTCCAAAAATAACTCCCCAGCAGCCTGCAAGGCTTTTCATTTCTTTTGTGCCCAATGCGGCTGGTGACTGGTATAAGCACATAAAAGTTGCACTCATGTACGCACCTACCAGTTCTATTCATGATATCCTAATAGTGATTATTTAAAATTTTGAGTGGGCAGTTGATGCGTGTGCCACATTTAGCCAGGCGCACCCCTCACAGACGTCTTTCTTGATGCTCATCTCCTGACGCTCTTTTGAAAATCTCCGCCTTTCTCAAATTCTTTCACAGTCAGTTTGTCGCCCCCACAACACATCATCTTATCTCTTGTTCATACTGTTTGGATTACGGTACTTTAGAAACTGAAAAGCTTACAGCTTCACGAGTCAGCAGTGAATGGATGTGTGTAGATTTATGAATATATAATAAAGAAGTGTTCTGTATATTTAGAATACTGTCAGACAGCACTTGTATATGCAACAGCCCCCATTGGTAAAGGCAATGTAGTCTTCTTTGTTTATCTAAAAACATCTAAAACAGATCGGGTGGATATAAATAATCTTATCAATCTGCCTTAATCATTTAACCATAACAATAATACATCAAAAGTTGATCATACACTACTGTTCAAAAGTTTTAGGCAGGTGTGAAGAAATGCTGTAGATTAAGAATGCTTTCAGAAATAGAAATAGTTTATTTTTATTAATTAGCAAAATAGAAGATAAATTAATGGAAGAGAAATCCAAATCAAATCAATATTTGGTGTGACCCCCCCATTGCCTTCAAAACATCATCAGTTTTTCCATGTACACTTCCATGCAGTTTTTGAAGGAATTCGGCAGGTAGGTTGTTCCATACATCTTGGAGAACTAACCACAGATTTTTTTGAAGAGCCACTTACACATAGTTTTTGAAGGAACTCAGCAGGTAGGTTGTTCCATACATCTTGGAGAACTAACCACAGATTTTTTTGAACAGCCATCAGTAGGACAGCTTTCTGGGGGCCAAATCATCACTTTCAGGACCCCTTGTTCTTGTTTACATTGAAGATAGTTCTTAATGACTGTAAGTGTGGGGTCGTGGTCCTGCTGCAGAATTAATTTGGGGCCAATCACGCACCTCCTAGGCTTCTGCAGATAGAGCAATGTGCTGGCAACCTAAGGGGTTGTAGGCTGTGCTGGTTGTGGCTATTAACAACAAAAGAAAGAGTGTTGTCATCCTATCAAAGGAAGTGCCTACCCCATGGTTCTACGGGCAGAATCAACAGGCGTGTACTAAATATTTTAGGGGGTACTTAGAAAACAGAAAGCCCAGTCTTACTGGTATGGGTAGCCAACATGTGATTTTATAGTTTGACATTTTTCTACTTTAAGCAGCTGAACAGAGTCATTTATAGAAGCTAATTTACATTTCCTACCTTTAAAAAAAAAAAAAAAAGAAATGTGAAAATCACTTGGGAAAAAAAAATCTTTAAGATGAACCTGATAACTCAAAACCGAAGTGTAGGTATGGCAATATATAACATTGTGATGTCACTGTCCCACATCTCTATCTCATCCAATCACAGAACCATTTGCATTAATTGTGTATATGCAAAGTTTTCCCTCAATAGTGCTTGTGCTGAGTGAGCAACTTCATGTGTTCACAATGCACAGGGCAACCGCTTGACACGGGGCCTCAAAGCTAATAGAGATCACTATAGTAGTGGTGCCTACAACAGTCAATTACAGCTTCCACAGGGATCACACAGGTATGGCACATACATACTTACATTGGTCCAAGCTCCTATGCTTACCCTTTAAAGGCTCTTGACAAGTAAAAAATTAAAATCACAGCTACGAAACCTGTATATTTAGCATTCCCCCAGTTAGGTTTCAGTGGGTGTAATCTACAGGTAGCTTATAGATGCTGTTTTAGGATAAACTGATGGATTGGTAGACTGTCTTCCAGGGTCTGGTTTCTTAACAAATAACAACTTGCAAAAGTGGCTTTTAAGCAGTCTGGGTATTTTGATGATATCTATTTTTTTTTCACAGCGTGAATTAAAAATTGACATTTCTTTCTGATTGCTTATTTGATAGCTTAATTTAACTTTAATAGCAAAAGGGGTTCTGATATAATTCTATATTGGCTTGCTTCATAGCCTGAAATAATGCATCAGTCATGAACAGTGATTTGTTTAGGGGCTGTAATGGGCATTTAATCTCCCCAGCTAGCCTAGTTTAAGACCTGCAGAAGCATTTTGCTTATCCTTGCTTGAATGTCCATGTGTAAACCCCACAATTTGCTTATTCAGGGTCAACAACAGGTTTACTTTATTTCCCCACCCCTAGCAGCATATACTTACCTTTCCTTTTTCCTCATGGACACTTTGGGGTTAATTTACTAATGCTGGAGAGTGCAAAATCAGACTCGCTTCTGCATAGAAACTATTTAGCTTCCAGGTTTTATTTCCAAAGCTTAATTGAACAAGCTGAGGTTAGTAGCTGATTGGTTTCTAAGCAGAAGTGAGCCTGATTTTCCAGTCTCCAGCTTTAGTAAATGAACCCCATAGTACAGTGGTGGGTGGCAAGAAATGACCTGGTCATTCCACTGGCTGAATGTAGTGGGAGCAAAAAGAAGGAAAAGTGGAATTCCAGCTTACACCTAACTACCCTTAAAACTGTCCCTTCCCACCTGCTAACACCTATGCTAACTAACATGTGTATGAAAGATGTAAATAGTTACCTAATAAATGAAAAACTCTTCCGGCTATGGAAAAACTTTTTTGAGTGATTTGGACCAGTGCACAAACAAGGTCCATAAAGACATGGATGAGCAAGTATAGGGTGGAGGAACTTGACTGGCCTTCACAGAGTCCTGACTTCAACCCGGCAGAACACCTTTGGGATGAATTGGTGCGGAGACTGCGAGCCAGGCCTTCTCGTCTACATCAGTGCCTGACCTCACAAATGCGCTTCTGGAAGAATGGTCAAACATTCCCATAAACACTACTAACCTTGTGGACAGTTTTCCGAAAAGAGTTGAAGCTGTTATAGCTGTGAGGATGGGCCAACTCAATATTGAACCCTACGGACTAAGACTGGGATGCTATTATAGTTCATGTGTGTGTAAAGGCAGACGTCCCAATACTTTCAGTAATATAGTTTATATATATATTATGGGCGGCACAGTGGTGTAGTGGTAGCACTCTCGCCTAGCAGTAAGAAGGGTCACTGGTTCGAATCCCAACCACGACACTACCTGCTTGGAGTTTGCATGTTCTCCCTGTGCCTGCGTGGGTTTCCTCCGGGTACTCCGGTTTCCTCCTACACTCCAAAGACATGCTGGTAGGTTAATTGGATCCTGTCTAAATTGTCCCTAGTATGTATGAATGTGAGTTAGGGACCTTAGATTGTAAGCTCCTTGAGGGTAGGGACTGATGTGAATGTACAATGTATATGTAAAGCGCTGCGTAAACTGACGGCGCTATATAAGTACCTGAAATAAAATAAATAATAAAATAAATATATACATATAAATATATCAAACACTGTGCACATATAACAAGTGTGTGAAGTACAATGGTGAATAATCAGAAAATTTCCGCCAACATGTGTAACTTTAAATTTCAAAGGACTTCCAAAACCAAGTGTCCTTCACCATCCCCAAGAAACACACTTACCAAAGGTAATTTAAAAAGTAAAATAACAGATTAGGCAGACACAGCTTGTATGCTTCCAGAAAAAGTGGTATTCTCCAAGGCTTCCACTTTAAAGACTGTTTTTTCCGTTTCCGGCTCCTCAATCCCTCAGGTGGATATATAGGTTCCAAAGAAAACTCTCATAGTGTGCGAACGTTCAATTAAAGTTTATTAAAACATGATGTAATATACTCGCATATCACAATACAAAAGCAGGCTTGTAGTGTAGCAACCAATATTCAGATGAAACTGACAATCAGTCAGCAAGCCACCAAGCAAGCAAGCCACCGGCTGCTCAGATCCTAGAAACTCTCATGGGTATAATCCAACACAGACCAGAGAGAAGCCCCCAGCATTAGGCTCTGCCCCTACACATTTCGTCATTTATTGACTTCATCAAGGAAAATGCCTATGGTCGTTCTAATATATTCCAGCCCATACCATGCAGGATGGATCCCCAGGGCCAGAACATATCACAGAACACACATAGAGAACGCACTTACAATAAATAGCATCAACCTTGACAAGCATGTTTATCAACAAGATAAATAAGAAATAAAGTAAAACTTCAATATTAAGTGAAAACAATTTAATTCATTAATTACTAGCTGATTAGATCTAGGGTGAGAGATGAATAAATCCAACACCGTAAGTTCCATAGCAGTATAAAATTAAAAACACGTTAAAATCATCAAATCTCACTCAATAAATTACATAAAAATATAAACTTTTCAATTTACTACAAAAGTTAATATTAATAACCCAATATATAAAAACTCTTAAAAAAAATCATAAGTACATATAACATAAATACAAAACCAAAAATCTATTTCTTTTTATGATCAAATACATCACCAAATAATTAGTTATCCAAAAATATATGAATGTTTTATATATATATATATATATACACATACATTAAAAAAACTAAATAAATCATACAAGTTAGAATAATCGACCCCTCTCACGATCTTAAAGCGAAGTTCCACCCTAAAGTGGAACTTCCGCTCATCGGATTCCTTCCCCCCTCCGGTGCCTCAGTTGGCACCTTTCAGGGGGGTGCAGATACCTGTTTAATACAGGTATCTGCACCCACTTCCGGGAATAGCTAGCCGCAAATACCCGCCCCCCCCCCCAGTTGTGTTGTGGGAAACACGCAGTTCCCACAACACAACGGGGACCAGTGTAGACGCGCAGCGCGACTTGCGCATGCGCAGTAGGGAACCGGGCAGTGAAGCCGCAACGCTTCACTTCCTGATTCCCTGACCGAGAATGGCGGTGGGGGCAGCCAAGAGACAAGCGATCAATCGGCATTGGCTGCCGACATCGCTGGACCCTGGGACAGGTAAGTGTCCATTTATTAAAAGTCAGCAGCTGCAGTATTTGTAGCTGCTGGCTTTTAATATTTTTTATTTAAGGTGCAGCTCCTCTTTAAAACAGCATTTTTACGATTCAATGCAGAGAGTTCTCACTGCAGACAGCTGTCAAAAAAAAAAAAATAGGCAGCCTGCCAAGTGTTATTACAACATAGTTTAGCGGAGATGAAGAAAAACATTGTAACAATTTTGTTCTTTTCGATCAGGGGTAGGCAACCTTTTGAGCACAGTGTGCCAGAAAATATTTTCAAACAAATTGAGCGTGCTGATTTTATAACAAAAAAATGTCAACTTAACACAATCACGAAAAGGATTTTTTTATAAGACCCCTTTCACACTGAGGCGTTTTTCAGGCGCTACAGCGCTAAAAATAGCGCCTGAAAAAAGCCTCAGCTGCAAACCCAGTGTGAAAGCCCGAGTGCTTTCACACTGGGGCGCTGCGCTGGCAGGGCGTCACAAAAAGTCCTGCCAGAAGCTTCTTTAAAGCAGTGGAGGAGCGTTGAATACAACGCTCCTCCACCGCCCCTTCCCTCAACGCTCCTCCACCGCCCCTTCCCATTGAAAACAATGGGTCAGTGCCACCATACCGCTGGCAAAGCGCCACTGCAGCGGCGTTTTGTGGGCGGATTTAACCCCTTTTCGGTCGCTAGCAGGGGGTTAAAACCACCCCGCTAGCGGCCGAATAGCGCCACTAAAACGACGGTAAAGCGGCGCTAAAAATAGCACCGCTTTACCGCTGACGCCCGGGCGGCTCAGTGAGACAGGGGTCTAAAAGTAAATGCTGTAAACTACTTTAGTAGTGAGGAATTAACACCCTGCACTCTCACGCCTCAGATCAAACCCAATTCATGCACCTTCACACCTCAGATCACTGTCCCTCCTGCAAATCTGTCCCACCACTGTACCCCCTGCTCATCTGCCCCACGACTGTACCCCCCTGCTCTTCTGCCCCACCACTGTACCCCCCTGCTCTTCTGCCCCACCACTGTACCCCCCTGCTCTTCTGTCCCACCGCTGTACCACCCTGCTCTTCTGTCCCACCACTGTAACCCCCCCCCGCTCTTCTGTCCCACCACTTTAACCCCCTGCTCATCTGCCCCACCAATGTTCCCCCTTTCTCATCTATCCTACCACTGTACCTCCCTGCACATCTGCTCCACCGCTGAACCATCTTCTCATCTGTCCTAACACTGAACTTATCTGCTCATCTGCCCAACCACTGTAACCCCCTTTGTCATCTGCCCCACCACTGTACCTCCTGCATATCTGCACCACCACTGTACCACCTGTTCTTTTACCCCACCGGGTGTTCCACCCATGTACCTCCTTACTCCTCTGCACATCTGCCCCACCATTGTACCCCCCTGCTCTTCTGCCCCACTGCTGTAACCCCCTGCTCATCTGTCCCACCAATGTACCTCCTTTCTCATCTGCCCCAACACTGAACCCCCCCTCTGCTCATCTTTCCCAGCACTGTAGCCCCCTTCTCATCTGGCCCAACACTGAACCCCCCTGCTCATCTGCCCCAACACTGTACCCCCCTGCTCTTCTGTCCCACCGCTAAACTTCCTTCTCATCTCTTCCACCACTGTACCTCCCTGCACATCTGCCCCATTGCTGTACCCTCCTGCTCATCTGTCCCACCTCTGAACCCCTCCTGCTCATTGTCCCCACCACTGTACCCTCCTGCTCATCTGCTCCACCGCTGTACCATCTTCTCATCTGTGATATGCGTGATATGCAGAGTGGTGAAAGGAAGCAGAGATGAGACACATCTACCTGTCCTGGCACACTCATCCTGCTAATCCACCTCTCGCATCCAGCCCACGTGCTTGTATGTGGTGTATGTGATGTCACACACAAGCATCTGGAATGGATGCGCAATGGTGAGCTCAGGTCAGGGGCATTTTCTGAAAGCAGTGGGCCCCCGCAGCTGAGAAAAAGCGAGGCGCTCTGCGCCACAGGAAAAGTTAATTGCGCTGAATACTGGCTCTGGCTTAAAGGGACACAGAGTGCTGGGGTCCAGTAGTAAGTGACGCAAAGGTTCAGGAATAATTTCAACAAAGTTCCCAAAAACTCAACAGTAATTCCATAAACTGTCACCTGATAGTTTTAATCACAGTAAAATCCCTTCTTTCTGAGATTGGTAGTGGCAACCAAGCATGTCATCTTCCTCCATATGTTGGGCGGGGCTAGCAGGACTGTTATTGGCTTTAGCAGTGGCCACTGACGGTCCTCCTCCTCCCAGCAGAACTGCACCCAATCTCTTCCCCATCACAAAAGCTGACAATCCCAGCTACAGCAAAGTTAGAGAACCAAACAATGTCTCCCATCTTTTACAATGTGTGGGGGCACAGTGCCCACCCCCCCCCCCCCAATGCAGGTGCGGCATGGGAAAATCTGAAATTGGAATGCATTAGTGTCTCAATGACACTTCCCTGCGCTCCTCTGCTGATGGGGAGGGAGTCAAGTGTCAGAAAAAGAGGCTTTGTGTGCCACTTGCGGCACCAGTGCCGGGGGTTGCCTACCCCTGTTTTAGATCAAAGGGATGCACTTCGGTCTGTAAATGAGGTCAGTTTAGCCACTTAAAATCTAAACCTTTTTCTAACACTTGTTGCTTACAAGTTAAAATCACAATTTTTTTTTCTTAGAAAATTATTTAGAACCCCCAAACATTATATATATATATATATATATATATATATATATATATATATATATATATATATATATATATATATATATATATATATATAATTTTTTTTTTTTTTTTTTTTTTAGCAGAGACCCTAGAAATAAAAATGGCGGTCGTTGCAATATTTTATATCATGCTTTATTTGCGCAGCAATCTTTCAAACGCAATTTGGGGAAAAAATACTCTTTAATGAATTAAAGAAAAACTGAACAGAAAGTTAGCCCAATTTTTTTTATATAATGTGAAAAATTATGTTATGCCACGAGAATCGTGAGAGAATGGTGATCTGCATTCTAAGCAAAAAAATTGTGATTCTCATTTTATCCAGAATCGTGCAGCTCTAATACAAGTATATAAAAAGTTTTTTTAGAAAAAAAAATCTTATACTGTATAAGGAGTTTATTTTCATTTATTTTATATGTGCTTGCTATAGGTGTAGGCCATTTATATGCCTTCTGAAGCCTGACTGGAATACTCCCAGGATGTTGCTAGGATGTCGGAAAGTCAGGCTTAGTCGTTTTTTCTCACCACCTCCATCACTCAAACTCTGAGCTCAGAGCTTCTGTGTCAGGGGAGAGAGAGAGCATGCAAGGAGGTTTAAATCCAAGAAGAAGTGCACTCCTGTGATGGTGGAGATGAGCAGTAATGACTAGGCCTCACTTAGCAATGTCCTGGGTGTATTCCATTCAGGCTTTGGGAGATATGTAAATGGCCTACACCTTATAGCAAAGGCATCATTCAACTTTAGCCAGAGCTGCACAGTTTGTTTTATCCACAGACACGGCGCCCCCTACCTGCATAGGCAGTTTTTTTGTAAAGGTGAACTAAGCTTAAGCTGTTGGCGTGATCTGCCTTAAAGTGATTAGAAAACAAGCTTATGGTGCTTTAGTACCCAACACTCTTGTATGCTATTTTCATAAAGTTGTACTTCTCCAGTAGTAGGCTAAGATGAAAGGTAAGAGTTATTCTCTGACACCAGATACAGCAAGGTGAAAAAAGCATATACTCCTGGAATAAGCTGACAGCCAAGTACATTAAATCTGATAGAGATCCAAGCACCAGTTTGTAGTTTAGAGAAGATATCAGCTATTGGTGAGGAGTGCTGGGACCATTTGTGAAGGGCTGGTTCCGGACTGCTATGCCTCGCTGCTGATGCACACACAGATGGGGCTCTCTGGACAATTATAGAGCAAAATAAAAGTTAGAAGAGCACATTGGCATATCGTATAAAATTTTAACGGTTTATTGTGTAATAAAACATGCACTCACAAAGGGGAGCAATAAGAGCGCTTATCACAAATCCTAGATAGTGCGATGTCACCAACCATGGTCTGCAGCTGGCGGTCCAGAAACCTGGAGGGTAACTTGGTCACTGTGATTGTCTTCTAAACTGTAGGTTCACCTTCTCTTGTTACTGTATTGAGTAGGCAGGAACACGTTTCAGGGAATCATCAGTTTTATCAGCACCTCTATAGGAAAAGTGCAGGTTCACTATAATTTTTCTAGTAGCTGAAACCTATTTGAAATTTTAATTTTCTTTTTACACAGATCGGCAACGTAATCCACATACTAGAATGTCCTGGGTCCCCCTAGTCTTGGGTATTCTCACTGCTTTAGTCACAGTTGTGGCTATGACTTTAATCTTTCTGAGAAAGAGAAGAAAAGAAACAAGATTTGGGTGAGTACACTATATGTGACTTTCTAGTTATTGATATGAGAATAGCACTTTTTCAAGACATCCACAAAATGGAAAGTGTATTGCTGTAGAGATAATTTGCTGATATTTATTATCTTATTAATTGCCTTTAAAGTAAGACTAAACTGTCAAAGGATTATTTAGTTTTGTATAGCAATTTAAGTTTCACAGGATCTCATTGATTTCTACGTCATTCATGGAGTGGCACAGCATTTAGTATTCATGAACCATGGGTTATGTTGGTTGACAGGAGATTAAACACTAGGGCACAAACAACTGAGGATAGCCCCTAGGGGATATAACACCCCCCCCCTTTTAACTATCATGCTTTCACTTAAGGCAGTCATAGTTCGAATCACGGCTAGTTCAGCAGGAACCGGCTGAGATTCGAACCATGTATGGATAGGCTGAATATACACAATTTGTATAGCTGCTAGCAATAATCACTATGTTCTCCTGGCCGGGACGGCCTCCCCTAACCCCCCCCCCCCCCACACCCCCACTGGGAGAACACAGTAGCTCCTATTAATGATAATGAATACGGTTTGTCAAAGTCTATTGTGTATTTTCACATTTTGCTCAATGAAATGTTTAACATTTGGAATAGGCAATTGCTGTGGATGAAATGTGTAATTGTTGGAAGTGACCAGCTATTTCTGACTCGTATATACATAAACCCGAAGTTCCTCATACATTGGTTGGCGTCATCTTTGCAACCATTGATAGAGCTTCCCAAATGGCTGTATTCCACAATGATGGGAACACCCAACAGGAAACATGATAGGCTAAGGGGATACCATGCACTGGCTCACTAAAGAATTAATATGCAAGCTTGCAAGGCCACTTTTTTTTTTTTAAATCAGATTGGCCATCTTTAAAGAGACCCTGTTGTGAGACTATTAATTTCAACAAATATCTTCCTATTGTTTTTGCATTTAATGTATTATATGCATGTAAAAGCCTTGTGTAGACATCCAAGAGCTCTAAGACTACTGCTGGGCACCAGCATCTTGAATGTGATGTCAGCAACCCCAGCAGACTCAGAACAGTCACTCGAGTGACACTCTAAGAAGTGTAAGAAGCTCAGGGAAGGGCTGAATTAGCTGGGCCAGCACAGAGAATAATTATACACTTCCAGAAAAGTAGAGACGTTTGACATGCAAAGAGTTGGGAGCCATACTAGGGAATGTACAATACAAGTGGAAAATAATTTGAAAAGAAAAACACTGCGAGTATGAACTTTAAATACTGGTTTGTTCCATGCCTTCGCCTGCATTTTTGAAGTTGGTGACATGCCATCTTTAATGCAAAACCAATGCTTTGCCCATTCAGGACAAAGCAGCATTATTGCTGACCACCTTCTGCCTGGCTTTTATGTTGACCCTGTGGCTTGAATACTTTGAGTCTTTGAACTAAAACAAGTATGTAGGCTCAAAGTATTGAAGCAAGAGGGTCACTATGACAGTCAGACAACCAGATTGTGTAAAATGAGAGTTCAGCAATGGCAGGCTGCATGTTTCTTTCAGGAAAGAATTCTCCTTAAGGAGAACCTATCACCTGCACTTGTGATGGCAATGAAGTTAAGTGAAAAAAAGAAAAGTTTTAAAATCTAGGGTTTAATATTAAAGGGAAAAAAAACGAAATATTTTACAAAAGTCCCCGGCTCCCATGTGTGAATGCAAATGAGTGCATATAAATGAATCCATATGAATGCAAATGCGTGTTTTTGGTGTGCATGCATACAAACATGATGCTTGCGCGACACATAGTGGGATATTGCTTTACACACCATAGTGAGAACAATAATTATGGGACCCTTATTCATGATTAATGCTAAATTGATGTAGAGACTCACTGCCTGCAACCTCCTAGGACACGTCACAGGTCTCAGGAAGCTGAAGGTCCATTCACAGAGTACAGCGCGATTCGTGCATGCGCAGTGGAAAGCTGGCTGGGAAGTCCCAGCTGGCTTCCCACAAAGGCAGCAATAGATCCCTGGACTGCTAAGTGTGTGTTTATTAATTTTGATTTTTTTTTTTTAAGAAGCGACTGTAGCTGCTCTTTAGCAAAACCTTATCTTTTATATTTTACCAAAAAAAAACCCAGGATATATATTGTGTTAGTGAACACTTTTAATTTGCGTGTATTTTTTATGGAAAGTATAGATTTGATAAAGAGTAGCGTAAATATTTTTCAAAATAAACAATTGCAACTACCACCATTTTATCCTGCATTGACTACTTTAAGAAAATATATAATATTTTCAGCTTTAAAGTGTGTTTACATGAAAGAAGGGCACATGTATGTATTTGCGCGCAAAATAAAAAAAAAAAAAAGTACAGGCAGGGAAAGAGATAAACAGTAATTTTAGAGCAAATGCAATACAGTAACAAAGCAAAGTGTACTGATTTAGTGTACCTCTGGGAAACAAAAGTACAGTAACCGGAACCAAGGTCAGAGTGCAGTATTTTCAGGTGCCTGCGTACACACTTTGCTTAATTAGAGCACCTTCGATTTCCAAATATTGGGATATTTTGCAAAATAAATCTGAAGCTACCTTCCTGCACAGGTGTTACAAAACTATCCAGGCCAAGTGTGATTTTAATTGCTGATATCCTGTTTTGTTGTGTATGTTTTCAAATGAAAGTATTTTTTAGGTCAGGTTTTTGATATGGTGATTAGTGGCGGCTGGTGAAGTTTTAGGATGGGGGCGCCAGACTCTGCCCTTCCTTTTTGACCCCTCCCACTTAAAAGTCGCACCCCTTATAGAATCCACCCACTCCGTCCTCTGTATTCCACCTATAGTGTCAGGAGTATACAGCTCAGCATCACAGGACAGAGTATACAGCCCCAGAATCACAGGACCAGGAGTATACAGCCTCAGAATTGCACGACAAGAGTATACAATCCCAGAATCGCGGAACAGGAGTAAACAGCCCCAGAATCGCGGAACAGGAGTATACAGCCCCAGAATTGCGGAACAGGAGTATACAGCCCCAGAATTGCGGAACAGGAGTATACAGCCCCAGAATTGCGGAACAGGAGTATACAGCCCCAGAATTGCGGAACAGGAGTATACAGCCCCAGAATCGCAGAACAGGAGTATACAGCCCCAGAATCGCAGATCACGGTATACAGCCCCAGAATCGCAGAACAGGAGTATACAGCCCCAGAATCGCGGAACAGGAGTATACAGCCCCAGAATCGCGGAACAGGAGTATACAGCCCCAGAATCGCGGAACAGGAGTATACAGCCCCAGAATCGCGGAACAGGAGTATACAGCCCCAGAATCGCGGAACAGGAGTATACAGCCCCAGAATCGCGGAACAGGAGTATACAGCCCCAGAATCGCGGAACAGGAGTATACAGCCCCAGAATCGCGGAACAGGAGTATACAGCCCCAGAATCGCGGAACAGGAGTATACAGCCCCAGAATCGCGGAACAGGAGTATACAGCCCCAGAATCGCGGAACAGGAGTATACAGCCCCAGAATCGCAGATCACGGTATACAGCCCCAGAATCGCAGATCACGGTATACAGCCCCAGAATCGCAGAACAGGAGTATACAGCCCCAGAATCGCGGAACAGGAGTATACAGCCCCAGAATCGCGGAACAGGAGTATACAGCCCCAGAATCGCGGAACAGGAGTATACAGCCCCAGAATCGCGGAACAGGAGTATACAGCCCCAGAATCGCGGAACAGGAGTATACAGCCCCAGAATCGCAGATCACGGTATACAGCCCCAGAATCGCAGATCACGGTATACAGCCCCAGAATCACAGAACAGGAGTATACAGTCCCAGAATCTCAGAACAGGAGTATACAGCCCCAGAATCGCATAACAGGAGTATACAGCCCCAGAATCGCATAACAGGAGTATACAGCCCCAGAATTGCATAACAGGAGTATACAGCCCCAGAATCGCAGAACAGGAGTATACAGCCCCAGAATCGCAGAACAGGAGTATACAGCCCCAGAATCGCAGAACAGGAGTATACAGCCCCAGAATCGCAGAACAGGAGTATACAGCCCCAGAATCGCAGAACAGGAATATATAGTCCCAGAATCGCAGATCATGGTATACAGCCCCAGAATCGCAGATCACGGTATACAGCCCTAGAATTGCAGATCACTGTATACAGCCCTAGAATCACAGATCACGGTATACAGCCCTAGAATCGCAGATCACTGTATACAGCCCTAGAATCACAGATCACGGTATACAGCTGACAGATCAGGGTAAGCTGGGCATACATTGAACAAAGCAGGGACTGGCCAAATTTCAATCAGTTGCTCCTTACATGAGAGAAGGAGGACGAACCCAAGATAAATTCACAGTGCTCTCTCCGAGTCCTCCACTAATAACACTGAAGGGCTTCCAGCCTCATCCTCTGTCTAATATGTGGCCAGCACCATGACAAGCTGCTGCCACTTCCTGGGAATGGAGGAAGAGGGGGTGTGAGGTCGAGTGAGACACAGAATAGAAGGGTTTTGATGTACCATGGAAAACGTAGCTTGCTTTTACAAAGATGAAGAGGGAAGATAGAAAGAAAAAAGAAAATGAGCGAGAGATCTGCAGTGAAAAGGGTTACTGCACATTGCTGTCACCCCCAATCCCCCGCACTCACCTTCAAGCTCTGGCTACACTCAGGCTCAGCACTGCCAGCTCCATGCCCATCCGCTACATCAGTGATCCGCTCCCCGCCTCACATCACAGGGTCAGTCAGTCTCCGCAGTCCCCACACCACTCTGACTCCACCATAGCACAACAGTGAGCCAGCAAGGAAACAAGAAGTCAGGCTTGGTGCCGAAAAAGCACCGCCCAGTCGCCCTCCGGTCCCGGCCAATAAAAAAATAGGACAGGAGCCAGAGGCAAATGACTGGAGAGTAGGAGTGCTTGCGGGCGCATTGTTTGCATCCCGAACACGCCCTAAACATGGGCAAATCAGCTTCTCAGCTTGCAATCAGCTGATTGCAAGCTGGGAAGCTTCCCATAGACAGCCGTATGTCCGGCGCCCGGACACTCTTAAAGTGACCTTTTTCTTTTTTTTTTTTTTTTGTGAAAAGCTTGGGGGGGCGGTGCCTGTGCGCCCCCTATGGACGAGCCACCACTGACGGTAATCTGTGCTATTTTTAATGTTATCAAAACAATCTTTTAATTGAAATTGATTTGATGTGTAAATATCTTTTTTTTTTTTTTTCTTTTTGCAGGCATATGTTCGGCTCAATGTTGGGTCGGGGAGGTCCCGTTATCCAGTTTACAGCAGCCAGGTCATTTAATAGGAGAGGTACAGAGATGCTGGAAGCAACATGTAAGTGAATATGTGCTTTTTTTTATTTGGGTAGTTTACACAGCTGTCTCCTATTTTCTGCTGGGACAAATAGGTCAATTTCAAATGCAATTTGCACTCCAAGCGGGGTGTCAATTGCAACTGATTGTACAACTCTGGCAGTTGGAGGTACCCTGTAGTTCTGCTTCTTGAGGACTACGATCTATGAAGGCTTTCCATTATTGCTGTTATTCTTTAACAAAAGGATCTGTCACCTACACACAACACTCAGGCACAGCATATAACTAAACATGTGTTACACTGACTGTGTGTCACAAACTGTGCGGTAACTACCATGCTCATGAGGAGTCTTGGGAATGTGACTAGCCCGTTTACTTGCAGAGAGCATGCATACTGAGTTTTGAGATTCTTGCTTATCACTAGACAAGTGACACTGTATAGCCGTGGTGCTCAACTTGGAAATTATAGAGGGCCCCAAGTACAGCCCTGCCACCTCCATGGAGCTGCACAATAGCAGCTTGTTTTCATGAACTAAAGTGCATTGCTTTGAGTAGACAGCACATTTAAACAGACACACACCTCAATTCCTGAACATTTCAGTCCTGCTGTATGTTTTACACACACTGAAGAGAAAGTAGGAGCTAAATGAGCGCCATCGTTAGTAATAGTAACTCTCTCAAGCATTGGTGTCAGTGGCTACAATAGTAACTGTCAGCATTGGTGTCAGTGGCTGCAATAGTAACCCCCAGCACTGATGTCGTTTAACAGAGTATTAACCCCCAGCATTAAAGCATTTGTTAATCCCCTCAAAAAAATTGATTCTGTCCCTTTAAAGCATGCTATATAGCACAGTGCTTGTGCTGTGTCATTTGGCCCCCTGTAACACCTAAAAAAAACCTGGCTGATCCTGCCAGTTTCTGCCCTCCCCTATGTAAACTGACCAGGGTGCATCATGGATGTAAAGCCCTGACACTGTGGTCAGTTTACCTGCCTCGGACATCCGCAGCCTGCTCTGCTGTGTCTTTGTCTTCCTCTGTCCTCCTCCCCCCTCCGCTCTCCGCTCTCTGCCTGTCAGCTAGTACCAGCCCCCCCACCCACTCCTGCTGGTATAACATATTTTTGTTGCTACCATCCTCTCTGTAATATTAAATGATATGCTGTACTGCTTGTGTTTTCTACAAAATCCGCAGCTAAATACCCTTTTTTATAACGGCGGTCAATGGTCACGTGACCGGCCGTCTCTCTCCTCTTCTCCTCTCCTCCTCTCCTCTTCTCCTCTCCTCCTCTCCTCCTCTCCTCTTCTCCTCTCCTCCTCTCCTCTCCTCCTCCCGACTCACGTCAGTGGGGGTTTCTCAGCTCCGCCCACTTTTCTGTCAGCTCGAGAGAGGAGAGAAATGACCGGACACATTAGCGCAGATTGGTGCTATGAAATAAGGTATTTAGTGGCTGATTTTTTTAGAAAACACATGCAGGGCAGTACATTATTTAATATTACAGAGAGGATGGTAAAAACAACACCGAGTGGGTAACAACCACTTTAATATCAGTCACTGCAATAATAAACCCCAGCATTGGTGTCAATCACCACAATAAATGACCCCCTGTATTGGTGTCAATCACCACAATAATGACCCCCTACATTGGTGTCAGTCACCACAATAAATGACCCCCTGCATTGGTGTCAGTCACCACAATAAATGACCCCCTGCATTGGTGTCAATCACCACAATAATGACCCCCTACATTGGTATCAGTCACCACAATAATGATCCCCTGCATTGTTGCCAGGAACCACAGTAAATTACCCCCAGTATCCGTGTCAGTGACCACAATAATCCTGCCCAACAGTAATAACCTCCCCAGCACTGATGTCCGTGACTGCAGTAACCCCCAGCATTGGGGTCAGTGAGCACAGTAATAACCCTTAGCATTTTTGTCAGTGCCCGCTTTGGGTGTGCATGTGTACAAAATGATGCTTGCACACATATTAGATATTACATTGCTGGCTGTGATGCTCTAGAAAGTCAGAGCCCGCTTCTCACAAGCAAGATGACCACGCTGGGGACCCGAAGACTGGCGAAGAACTGGCCTGGGTGAAAACAGCGCTGGATCCCTAAACTGGCAAGTGTGTATTAATTTTTTTTTTTTTTTTGGGTTTTTTTGTTTTTTTTGTTTTTTTTTTTTAGAAACTACTGTAGCTCCTCTTTAGCAAAACTTAACCTTTTATATTTTACCAAGAAAACAGGGATTATATTGTGTTTGTGAGCACTAAATGAAATTTGTGTATATTTTTTACTGAGAATATAGATTTGATAAAAAAGTAGCATAAATAACATATATAATATTTTCAGGTTTAAAGTGGATTTACATATAAAAGGTGCACATTTATATATGTTTATGAGCAAACTAAAAAAAAGGCCAATGGCAGTGAAAGGGATAAACAGTAATTTTAGAGCAATTGCATTACAGTAACAAAGAAAAGGTGTACTTATTTAGTGTACCTCTGAGCAACAAAAGGGCCAGCACAGAAAGCAATTAGATGCTCCCAGAAGAGAAGAAGGACTATAATGTGTGAGGAGGGAGGTGTACTAGGGAAATAACTCTTCCTGGAATAGTCACATTTTCTAAAAAGTTCAAAGGCACATTGCAAGTGAATTAAAAATCATTTATGGAAAGAAAAACTCTGCACATAAGCATTTGAAATGCTTGATTTTTCTGTGTTTTTACCTGCAATTTTTTAAGTAGGTGTCGGGGTCTTTTTACCAATAGCTCCATGACAGTTTGGCTCAGAATGCGCACTTGCAGTTTAGTATAGGAGCATTCTCCATTGTGTTTGAAAGGCAGGATTGTGCAGCAAAAATGTACTAAAGTGATTGTAAACAATCACCTTGTAAAACAAACTATTCAGTTTAAAACTGAAATGAAAGACAAAATATTTTGTATAGATATAAAAAAAACCTTTTTTCCCTTTTTTCCCTTTTTATAAGTGATCACATTTCCTCTGTTTTCAGCTGCATAAGAGCTGGGGGGGAGGAGAAGTAGCAGCACACTGAGCTTGTCAGTGAATGGCTGTGCGGGGGGGGTGCCAGGACAAGTCTGATAATTGGAGGAGAGTACACTGAGTTCCCAGCAAAGCTAGAGAACTGACCACGGTGTGCTCTCCTGCTTAGTGTGGTCCGTTTTTAATAGGAAAGCAAACAGACTAGCAAGAACACCAGGGATTTTGCATAAAGGAAGCAATACAAAAAGAAGAGAAGACTTTCTCATACAAGTACATGGTACAGCTAGAACATATCAGGAATATGAAGAGCTGGGGTAACAAACGCTTTAAGTGTCACAGTGCACAATGCTCAATACACAAAATGTATCATTATTTTAGTAATGAGAGCTAAAAATAATCACATTTCTAACAATTCTTATGGCTTGTAACACATTTGTAAAGCTTATTTTCATCTGAGTGGGAATCAATCATTCTCTTTCCTATGGAGAGAAGGGATAGGATTTTTACCATGTGTTTTGCTAACACCTAACTGAGAACATTGTGGCACTGCGGTGCTACAGTACAGTGGTAGAGTCAGGTGTTTTCCCAGTCTTTCTTGTTGAAGCATCTTTATAATAGCCATTTTTTGATTAGGCTCTGACCCATGATAATTTATAGAAAAAATAAAATCTTCCATGGATTAACAGGTAATTAATTTCTTCTTAAATTGGTAATAAACTCAGTAGAAAAAAGAAAATTTCTCCTGCAAGGCAATGTTATAATTTGCTAGTATGCATCGCATACTAGCACATTATGTGAAACCTACCCATTTAACTGTCTTTAAAGCAAAGTTTGAACTGTGCTTTGGCCATGGAGGGCAACAGGTTTACCACAGGACCACACAGACAGAGGCTTATACTTTACTTCCATCCTCTAAAGTGTTGTTCCATATACCGCCAACAACAACAGAAGGAAAAGCCTTATGTAGACTCCAAGTCTATATTAGTTGGAGTTTACATAGGGCTGAGGACTCTCCCACCCTTTTGTGATGCTGCTAGTGGAATGGACATTTATCAAGCACTAGCACTGTTATAAAGGAGGAAGAGGAGGCTTCACATACCCAGAAATACTGGATATTTTTACTTTTTTTCCAGGAGCCAAAGTGATTGATTGCCTTTTCCTACAACTCACAATTCCCACTATGTATGAAATGACACCTTAATAACATGGCACAAGAGAAAAAGTCACAACAACAATTACCTTTATAAAAAAATGTACAAAAAAAAAAAAAAAAAAAAATGAAATGCGCAAACATTTCCCTTTACAATATGACAGTGCTATATGCTTAGCCCAAAAACTACTTGAAGACACTCTTAGATTCATGTATTAAAAGGGAGTATTCTATCTTACTGCTTCTAATACTCTCAATTAAATTGCCAAGCAGAATATTAGTTCATTTTCCAACAGGGCTTGGAAACGTATTTAAGTGACTTAAAGCAAACTTAAATCACTGCAAGTGACTTAAAGCAGACCTTCCATAAAAATGGAAGGTACACACTACTGAAAGACCTTACCCCGCCAACTCATGTTGCCTTCAAAGGCTATTTAATTTAAAAATAAAGCTGCATTCAGGAAGCATCAGAAGCTGGGCCAAGGTAAGCATTTCTTTTTAAATACAGTACATTTAAAATGCTTTTGCGGGCTATTTGACTTTGGGGGACTTTTATTAGAGCGGGTTTGAGCCCAACTCCAAAACTGCTAAACTGTGTTTTTTTTTTTTGGGGGGGGGGGTTGTTTTTGTTTTGTTTTTTTGTTTGTTTTTGTTTTTTTGAAAGGATGTGATCCATGGATTTTTTTTTTTTTTTGTAGCCATTTGAGTGATCTTCCATCACATCCTTGGTGGTCACTGAAATGAAAATTGACCAGAATTTCCCCACTTGAGGAATAGACTATATTAAAAGATTTTTGCCCTGTACACACGATCGGACATTGATCGGACATTCCGACAACAAAATCCATGGATTTTTTCCGACGGATGTTGGCTCAAACTTGTCTTGCATACACACAGTCACACAAAGTTGTCGGAAAATCCGATCGTTCTAAACGCGCTGACGTAAAACATGTACGTCGGGACTATAAACGGGGCAGTAGCCAATAGCTTTCATCTCTTAATTTATTCTGAGCATGCGTGGTACTTTGTGCGTCGGATTTGTGTACACACTATCAGAATTTCCGAAAATTTTATATCAAGCTCTCAAACTTTGTGTGTCGGAAATTCCGATGGAAAATGTGTGATGGAGCCCACACACGGTCGGAATTTTCGACAACAAGGTCCTATCACACATTTTCCGTCGGAAAATCCAACCGTGTGTGCAGGGCATTAGAATACAGTGAGCAAGGCAAGAACCTTTGTTGGACTTTCATTGCTGTCCATCTCCTCTTCTTCTGTTTAGTTAACCTACCATGAAGTAAAATGAAACCTACCCAATAGGTGAAATATGTTGGCAGTACACCTTCGATGCTTCAGGTTAAGTCCAAACATTTAAGTATAAAAAAATATACATATTCTGTTTATGATGTGAATGCTTTAATATAATTTTGGACTTTACTTTAGAGACCCAAGATGTTCTGACGACATAGTCCACCAATGCTTATGTGATGCCAATGGACAGTTGCTAATGCATTCTATCTGCAAAGGTCCATTCCTAGTGTGCAGTGGGAATATCTTAACCTCCCCAACATGGACACAGTAGTAAAAAAAAAAAACTGAGAGTAATGATAACCCTTTTGCTTGGAGTTACTCTTTAATGTTGCCAGAGACAAGGCTATGATATTAAAACATCTTCTTTTCGAAGTATTGCAATATATTCACGTGTTTTAGTGTTTGCTAAGTATTAAAATATTCATGTGTGTTTGCTGAATCTACAGTGGACAGCATCGGGATCAGTGATGAGCTGAAATCCAAGCTTACAGACGTCCTCATCCAGCAGCAGCAGTTTACCTTGGGAAGGACATTAGGAAAAGGTTAGTGAGAAGGAAATGGCTTTCACAGATTTGAAAACTTTTCTGAAATGTTTCCTTTCACCTAACTAAAATTTCTTGTTTGCTTTAGGAGAGTTTGGCTCTGTAAGAGAAGCTCAATTAAAAATGGAAGATGGTTCGCTCCAGAAGGTCGCTGTGAAGATGCTGAAGAGTAAGCATTACATACTGTTTATAGATCAGTAGCCCTCAGTGCTGGGATCTTTGCACTATACTGTTTACTTGCAGGAGTTAAGGATTCAGTGATACAGCTCCCAGCATAGGAAAAAGAAGGACTATATGTTATGGAAGGGTTCTATTTAGTATTGAAGATTAGGTTGGGACAGAGAAGTCAAACTGGTGTTCTTGGGTTGCATGCAGGCAAACTCATTTTCTGCTGATTTAGGCCTATCTAAACCCAAAAACCAAAATGTAATACATTGCAGTCTTCTAGTCCTTAGATACAGTGCCTTGAAAAAGTATTCGTACCCCTTGAAATTTTCCTCATTTTGTCATGTTACAACCAAAAACATAAATGTTTTTTTATGTGATAGACCAACACAAAATGGCACATAATTGTTAAGTGAAAGGAAAATAATAAATGTTTTTCAATATTTTTTACAAATAAATATCTGAGTGTGCATTTGTATTCAGCCCCCTTTACTCTGATACCCCTAACTAAATTCTAGTGGAACCAATTGCCTTGAGAAGTCACCTAATTAGTACACGGAGTCCACCTGTGTGTAATTTAATCTCAGTATAAATGCAGCTGTTCTGTGACGCCCTCAGAGGTTTGTTAGAGAACCTTAGTAAACAGACAGCATCATGAAGGCCAAGGAACACACCAGACAGGTCAGGGATAAAGTTGTAGAGAAGTTTAAAGCAGGGTTAGGTTATGAAAAAAAAAATACCAAGCTTTGAAGATCTCCCGGAGCACTGTTCAATCCATCATCCAAAAATGGAAAGAGTATGGCACAAGTGCAAACCTACCAAGACATGGGCGTCCACCTAAACTGAGAGGCCGGGCACAGAGAGCATTATTCAGAGAAGCAGCCGAGAGGTCCCTGGTAACTCTGGAGGAGCTGCAGAGATCCACAGCTCAAGTGAGAGAATCTGTCCACAGGACAACAATTAGTCATGCACTGCACAAATCTGGCCTTTACGGAAGAGTGGTAAGAAGAAGCCATTGTTAAAAGAAAGTCCCGTTTGCAGTTTGAAAAAAAGCCATGTGGGGGACACAGCAAACATGTGGAAGAAGGTGCTCTGGTGAGATGAGACCAGTATTTAACTTTTTGGCCTAAAAGCAAAAAGTGTGGTGGAAAACTAACACTGCACATCACCCTGAACACACCATCCCCACTGTGAAACATGGTGGTGGGGATGCTTTTCGTCAGCAGGGACAGGGTAGCTGGTTGGATCCAAATACAGGGCAATCTTGGATGAAAACCTGTTAGTCTGCAAAAAACTTGAGACTGGGGCAGAGGTTCACCTTCCAGCAGGACAACGACCCTAAACATACAGCCAGAGCTACAATAGAATGGTTTAGATCAAAGCATATTCATGTGTTAGAATGGTCCAGTCAAAGTCCAGACCTAAATCCAATTGAGAATCTGTGGCAAGACTTGAAAATTGCTGTTCACAAATGCTCTCCATCCAATCTGACAGAGGTTGAGCTATTCTGCAAAGAAGAATGGGCAAAAATGTCACTCTTTAGATGTGCAAAGCTGGCAGAGACATCCCCAAAAAGACTTGCAGCTGTAATTGCAGGGAAAGTTGGTTCTACAAAGTAATGACTTGGGGGCTGAATACAAATGCACACCACACTTTTGTATAGTAGTCAACGCTACTACAGTGATTTCTGTTGTCTTCCGTGTCCCGTGGCAAGCTTCTGCCCTTCTGTAAAGGGGGTTGTTTGCTCAGCACAGGTGCCATTCACACAATGCCTCACATATTTCTTCATTTATGTAAAACATTCTCTGATTGGACGACATGGGGCAGCGATTACTACAGTGATTCACCACTTCCACAGTGGTCGCACAGTTATGGCATATGCATGCCGGTGAAGGTATAAACTGAACACCCAACGAGATATAAAAGTTAAACATTACTTAATTTTAAAATGCTAGCAGTGTATCGGAATTTGACAGTCAGCATCCTATGGATCTTTGTTTAGCAGAGAGGAAGAAGCAGCACAAAGAATCCAGTCCGGTGCACAGCAGTGCAACTTGCATGCTGATAGGAGGAGAGAGTAGAGTTAAAGAAAGATGAGCTCAGTAGTTTGCTGTTTCTTCTTTCACTGTGCAGTTACAGGGTGAGGTGTGGAGGACACCTGGAAGTAAAATAAACCTACAGAAGAGGAAAATCAGATTCCTGCCAAACAGGACTGTCCCGATCTGTGTAAATCCCATTGGTTTGGCTGGAATTTAGGTTTAGGTGTTAGGGTGAGGGGTACATTTAAGGGTTGGGCTAAGTGGTAAGGCTTTAAAGGGGAATGGAGAAGGGAGATGTTGGGGAGAATTTAATAGTTAATGCATTAGTTTAGGGGTTAGGTTAAATGTTGATAGGGGTTTTATTGCCAGAGACACTTTTTAGCTTAGGGATTGGTAGGAAATCTTTGTTATTTTTCCTTAAATTTAACGTACTGTACTGCATTACCATGCCAGAAGTTTGGGTCTGTATACTTTATTGTTCACTGTAGGAGTTAATTATTTCTGACCTTGTCCTACAAGTACCATTAGCTCCTATCTATCTCTAATATCCAGCTGGCCATTCCCTAATAACATATTATTCAAAAAATTTTCCTTTTATGAACATTCGTTCAATTTTCTAATCATTAGTGGAGTTAAATTGAAGTTCATTTTCTACCACAGTGACAGGAAAATTCCAAGGGGCAGAATTGAAAACTTTTCTTTAACCAATGACTTTCTAACAGTGAATGTGTGGTTTTCATTTAGGAAAGTCCGTTCACTACAAAATTGATTGTTAAAAGAAAACGTTTTTTAAGTGCTTTCAAACAACATTTGTTATGTCATCAAATGATTTTTTTGAGTGTTGGTTCGAACATTAAAGCGGTAGTAAAGTCGATATATAGATATATCTAACAAAAAGTGTATATTAAGGCCTATAATACACCACTCAGTGCCACAGAGAACCAACCACTATTCCAAAGTAGCCAGCATAAGAGATGACATAGTAGAGATATGCCTTCCAAAACACCCAACTGGTTGAAACTCAGGGTGTGGAGGCTAAGCTGCTGTTTAAAAAACAATAAATACACACAATAGTATATAAACATATGATTCATAGATAAAATAGTCATATACTAAAAACAGCGCTAGTGTTGAGCTCATAAACTAAAATATATTGTGTGGCCAACTACACACGGTCGGTTTTTTAATATCAATAAACAGAATTACGCTATATGCATTCTTCTCTTGTTTATGATTCTTTTGGAGCCCTTCCATCTACCTATCACCTGGAAAAGTGTTGTATCAGTGTGGCCCAGAAAATTTCTTTCCTTGGAGGCTCTTATTTAATTTAGCTCTGGTGAGTTTGATCCCCCGAGGGGAGTGTGTTCACGCAAGGTGGAGTTGGAGTCATCGGTGAATGTGCACGCTGTGACATTCTATAGGATCTACTTTGAACACTTTCTGAACCATGTCTTTTACTTCACTATTTATATGGACTTTTTATGTGTGTAGTTGGCCACACAATATCTTTTCGTTTATGAGCTCAACACTAGCACTGTTTTTAGTATATGACTATTTTATCTATGAATCATATGTTTATATACTATTGTGTATATAGATATATCTATATATATCTAAGTTTCATTTTGCAAGGTTATATCATAGTGTTCTAGTATGCATATGAAAGACTTGCCTTAAAACGAGGCCCTCCAGCGGCACACTGTCACCACTACAGAGGCTTCCATCTTCACCCGGTCTTCTTTCCGGGTTCATGGACTCCGGCCTTCTGACTGGCAGAGCCCAGATGACGTTACTTCGATGCATGCATGCAGAAGTCTCTGCCATGTCACACAGCTCTGAAGGAACAGCACGAGTATGCTTTTCCTTGAGAGCACATGCACTGGTGTTAAGGAGATATTAATTTTAATTACAGGTAAGCTTTATTATAAGCATGCCTAAAAATAAAAAAAATTAAAAATTTCAAAAAAAAGGTAAAAATCAAAAAAACTGAAGTTTACTACCACTTTAAATTGAAGATCTACTAACGTATGGCCAGGTTTAGTCTTCAAAGACGTGTTTCCCCTCTTCTAACTTGCCACACTTTCATTAAATACATAACTGTTGTTTGTATCATGGGAATTTTTAGCAAGCTTTTTGTATTAACTTTGTAATTTTCCAGCAGAAAACATACTGGAAAGTATCCATATAGTCAAACATAAAACTGTTCAGAAGAGTAAAAATCAAACTTTTATGGGCTCTATCTGTTCTCTTGGATGGAGAGACATGTACCAAGTAAATTAGTGACATAATTTGATGCAAACCATGCTGCCTCTCATTTAGCAAAGTTGGTGCAAACAGCATTTCTGTATATTTTTGACCCCTGCACCTGGAATTCCAGGCAGCAGAGACAGATTTGAAAGGTTTGAGACAGATTTAGCACTGAAGATGAGACAGACTTTCCCTCAAAGCAGATGCACAGTCAGGACGTGGGCAGGTTTTATTCTGTGTGCAGTGCTACTGCTAGAGCAGCAGAAAGAGGAATTTATGAATAAAGTAATAGTATCATAAATCTGTCTTTGCTCCTGTTTAGCATTGTCTTGCTGCGCAAGGCAAGTACTTGGGAACTTTTAAAAAAAATTTCAGATTCAGATTTTTTTCAGGTTACTCTAAGCAACAGTGATAATCCTAAAGTTCTACCATGAAATACACCCCTGCCCATACCACGGGGGACATTTATCAACTGATAAATGTCCCCCATGGTATGGGCAGGGGTGTGTTGAAAGTTAAAACATTAGGATCATCACTGTTGCTTAGAGTAACATGAACAAAAAAATCTGAATTTTTTCAAAGTTCCCATGTACTGTATAACTATTAGTCTCTATTTGGGTCATCAGATCAAATACCCTACATGTCAGTGAAAATGGTGTCTTTGACTTTTTTTTTTTTTTTTTTGATGGTGCTTCAAGTACTTACCCAGCTTACTACTTAGTAAGCCCCTGACCCTCAATAAGCATGCAAACAGTGAAGTCAAAACTCTAAACTTCCATCCTGGTTCACGGTCAGGGACTTGCAAAGCAATGAGCATGCAACTTCAGCTCTAGAAACTTCTCTATTTCTGTCAAAATAGATTCTCTTTAACCCACCTCATACAAACCTGTTCTACATTGGTATAATAATTGGTTAAGAGGACCTGTTCCATTTGCAGAAACTGCTAAACACGACTCCATCCTGCCGTAGGCATAGAATTGGAGAGCAGATGAGTGAAGGTCATTATGTGCCAGTCTTTAAGGGAGGTCTTTAAACCATTGCTGGCATCTACATCATAAGAACCTTGTTAGATGCGATTCCAATAGACAAGCACAGATTTCAGTTCCAGCACAGATATAATGAGCCTTCCGGATTCTAATTTCAGAGCTTGTTCCTCCGCACTTCTCGCCTCTTCTAACATTTCTCCCTTTCTCCTGCCAGCGGAAATTTTCTGCTCCAGCGATATTGAAGAATTCTTGAGAGAAGCTGCTTTTATGAAAGAATTTGACCATCCGAACGTCTGCAAATTAATAGGTAAAAAGAAGGAAGATGTTTGACACGTCTTTCGCTCTGCATTGCTCGCTCTGTTAATGATAGCATTGCAAAAGTGGTCTTATTTTGGGATATGTCTAAAAGTTTTGTCTAGATAGCTATTGTATGTATAGCTAATTATGATAAACTTTTTCTAATACAGAATCAGTGCTCATAATTCACACTGAAATATAGAGATACATAGGCTTGTTCAATAGGGTAGAGGTACAGGGGATGGTTATCCACAGAACAGTGTTTCACTTTTAAATGTATGTGCAATCTCAAGACACCCCATTTTAAAATGTGACCAGTTTTACATGTCACAACAGCATCCACCCACGTGAGCCGCCCAACATTAGAGGTGATTTATTCCTCCACCTTTGAAAACTGCTACTGATTAATATTCTAGCATTTTTCTTCTCTCTGTTTCTCTCCATTTCTCTGCTTCCACAGAACGGACAGAGAGATGCCAAGAGGGCCAAACAAGGATGTTGTACAGGTGTCTGAAGTCCTCCTTATCAACCGGTGACATCATTGTTTGTTAGGATGCCATTGGCTGGCCCATACAATATAAACCTGTTGCTTTATGTAACAAAAAGGCATGCTTGATCCATTTGCTGGCTTTCTGACAATTATTGGGCAATTTGCGGCAATTTTTAGGCATTTTTCAAAGGCACCCCAGAATGCCACACCACCCTGGTTGGAAAAAGCTGCCACAGAAAACAGGCAGAGATTACTTCACTGAAAGGACGACAGTGTGCTAAATGTTTGGTTGCTAGGGAATAGTGTATGGTGGACTTTAGCTTTGCTCTTTTTGTACTTTTTTACTGAACAAGCCCAGTTTAGGCCCATCCATAGAGGCAAATGACAACATGCCTGTATTCATAGTGAACGACCAGGAAGCGATATAATGTAAACTATAAGCTTATTGTTTGCTAGATATATTTTACTTTGCCCATCATCATCTTTGTACCTTTCTGACTTGTTGAGTATATGAATGGAGAGGGAAAGGTGTTGGGTTAAGGATCACCTTATCTAGGTAGGTATCTTGGTTAGACTTTAGTTTTATTGTGAAGGAGAATATTCCCTTAGGTGACTCTCCAGAGCAGTGTTTTTTAACCTATTTTCAGTCAAGGCATCCTTTAAAAATATTTACAATCTTGAGGTACCCCATTCTAAAATGTAAAAAAATTAACCTTCGTTTTACATATCGCAGCAACATCCACACATGTGGGATACCCAACCTTAGCATTGATTTATTCTTACAAAACAAATACATCTTTGCACACTGGTACTAACTAGTATTCTGGCATTTCTCGCTCAGTTTCTCTTCCTCATTCAGCTAACATGACCCCAGTGCTCATGGAAAGTGGCAAGGGGTAGGCAAACAAGGATGTCCTTAGGTGCCTAGTGTCATCCTGATCAGCCTATGATGGCATAGTTTTTTAGGAAGCTGGCAGCTGACCCAAGCAGCGCCAAAGGTTGTAATGATGCACAATAAAAACCTGTGGTTTTGTGCAACAAAAAAATGCAGACTTAATCCACCTGCCAGCTTGTTGAGAATTTTTAGGTATTTTGCAAAGGCCCCTCTGAAGAACCCAGAAGGCACCCCAGGATGTTCCAATTGGCTGCTCCCAGAGCACATAGAAATATAGAAAAGTGATGAGTAGTCCATCGAGTCTGCCCATTTTTTTTTCTTTTCCCGTTATTTTTTTTGTCTGAGTATAGATATATGAGAATAGATATATGTTTGTCCCAAGCATCTTTGAAGCCATTTACTATTGACTGTCTCACTACCTCTGCTGGAAGTTTATTCCAAGCATCAACTACCCTTTCACTAAAATAATACAAAATTTGTTTTGAACTTTCCTCCAGGTAGTTTGAGATCATGTGCGGAGTTCCATCCATTTAAAAGTCAGCAGCTACAAAAAGTGTAGCTGCTGACTTTTAATAATCAGACACTCACCTGTCCTACGGTCCAGCGATGCGGGCGCACGAAGCTTCGCTCCTCTCTGCGGCGCCGGCATTCTAACTGTGGGCGCCCGGCTGTGGCTTCACAGCCAGGCTCGAACTGCGCATGTGCCAGCCGCGCTGTGAATGGCCGGGCAATCTCCTGTGACGTGTCCCAAAAGATTGCAGGGAGGGAAGGGGGAGAGGTATCTTCCTTCTGGCGCCGTGGCGCCAGGGGAGGAAGTGAAAATTGGGTGCCTCAAAAAACAGGGTACCAGCTCCTCCCCCAAAAAATGAAATGCCAAATGTGGCATGTCAGGGGGTCACCAGCACTTAAAGTGGAAGTTCCATTTTTGGGTGGAACTCCGCTTTTAATTTCCTGAAGTCACTCTTGATATGTTTTATCCCCCAGACCTTTCACCATTTTTGTTACCTGTCTCTGGGCTTATTCTATCTTATCAATATTTTTCTGTAAGTCTGGTCTCCAGAACTGGACACAGTATTCTAAATGAGGTCTCACTAAAGATCTATATAGGGGAATCAGAACCTCCTTCCTCCTGCTGATGATCTCTCCAGTGGTGCATCCTAAAATTTTATTCACTTTTCCCATTACCTGGTCACACTGTTTGCTCATTTTGCGATCGTCTGAAATAAGTATCCTCCAAATCTTTTTCTTCTGTGGTGCTGGCTAACACTGCCCCCAATGTTGTACTCTCTCAAGGGATTATTGTTCCCTATGTGCATTATTTTACATTTAGAAACCTTGAACTGCAGTTTCCACTGCCTTTGACCAATCCTCCAGCAATGCCAAATCATATTCCATGTTAAAAACATCTCCAGGGATATCAACCCTATTACACACTTTTGTATAATCAGCAAAAATACATACCTTGCCCAACAAACCTTTAATTATATCACTTACATATAGATTAAATAGAACAGGACCTAGCATAGAGCCTTGTGGTACACCACTAGTGACTGGTCTCTGTTCCGCATGAAGCCCATTTACAAACACACTCTGGTATCTATCCTTTAGCCAACTGCATATCCACTGAACCACCCAAGGGTTAAGTCCTAGCTTGTACAGCTTTTGTGTTAGATCATTGTGTGGAACTGTATCAAATGCCTTGCTGAAATCAAGATATGCTATGTCCACAGCACCACCCTGGTCCAAAACATTGGTAATATAGTCAAAAAACTCATTAGGATTAGCCTGACATGAACTGCCCTCAGTGAAGCCATGCTGCTTTGGGTCCAGCAAGTTGTGTATTTTTAAGTTATCAATGATCCTTCTCTTCAGGAGTGATTCCATTAACTTGACTACAACTGATGTTAAACTCACTGGTCTGTAATTGCCAGCTTCTACCTTGCTGCCCTTCTTGTGGACAGGTACAATATTAGCTGTCCGGCAGTCGTGGGGAACTTCTCCTGTTAAAAGAGATTTGATTAAAAAGATCCGTTAATGGTCCAACGCATATACCTCGAAGTTCTCTTAGAACTTTGGGATGAATACCAGGGCCTATTGTTTTATTAAGCTTTAACCGAGGAGTTCCTCTGCTACCTCTGTCTCCAGAAATCCTAAAAATTAACCGTCATTACTAGAACCAATATGATTCCCCAACTTGCTATTGTTAGTGCAATTTATATAGAAGACTGACCAGAAGTAATTGTTTAAAGGGTTTGCTACATCCAGATCTCCCTCAACATAAGTGTTGTGTCCAGTTTTAATTTTATGTGATCCCATTATATTTTTTCCTTTTATCACTAATGTATCGAAAAAAGGTTGGATCTCCTTTCTTAATATGTTTAGCAATTTTCCTCTGCTTTTGTAGCACTGATGTGTTTGGCCTCCTTTTGTCTATTTTTATACTCTTCTCTGTCAGCTACACCTCCTGTTTCCTTGAATCTTTTATATGCAGATTTTTTTCCCTTTAGTATCCCACTTACCATTGTATCTCCTTTTGTTATAGTGAACCATATTGTTTTTTTCTTACATTTTATTCTTAGTAACTTTCCTGACATATAATCTAGTAGCCTCCTGGATGGTACACTTTAACAATGCTCACTAATTACTTACTCCTGTCATTTTACTCCAACCTTTCAATTATTATTTTTTTACATTTCTCCATTTCAGCAAAATTTGACCCTTTGAAATCTAAAACTTTTGTTTTTTTATATGATTTTTTTAGTTCTTGTATCAATATCAAACCAAACACATTGGTGATCACTAAAACCCAAATTTTCTCCCAACTTAACATCAGACAGTCGATCCCCATTTGTCTAGAATCTGATCAACACGGGTTGGGCTTTTTACTAACTGTTTTATAGAAACCCCATTCAGTGCTTCCATTACACCACTGCTCCTGCTTGTAATAGCAGTTTAAGAATTCCAGTTAATGTCAGGCATGTAAAGTCACCCATAATCAAAACCCCTCCCTTCATTGCCATTAAGTTATCTCTTCAATCAACAAGTTATCATAATTTTCAATCTGTCCTTGGGATCTGTAAACTACACCAATTCTAAGGGACGCTCCCTCTCTGGTTGGAAAGCAGACCCAGAGGGTTTTGAGTATTTCATTTGTTTTCAGGAATTAATGTTTCACATTATGCTATTTTTGACATATATGACAACTCCACCTCCCCTCCTCCCTACTCTGTTTTTCCTGTATAGTGTATTCCATGCTATAGTTCTTTCCCAGTCATTTGAATCCTTGAACCATGTCTCTGTAAATGCAACAAGGTCCAAGTTATCCCTAGACATATGAGCTATCAGCTCACAAAGCTTGTTGCCTAAAGGACATTCACCTGACAAATACTGCTATTTGCTGCTTTATTTTTACCACGAGAAACTTTACCTAAAGTGACCACCCCATCAGCCCAGTTCTTAGCAACCCAAACCCTCACATTTGTTTCAACCTGCTGGGGACAGGAATGCTCCTCATCACTTACATCTCTGCCCCCATTTCTCAGTTTAAATGCAAGTACAAAAAAACTCCTAAATTCCATACTAAGAAGCTCAATGCTTTTGCGTGAGGCAGGGCTGTCTTTAAGGCAGGGCAAAAGGGGCAGCTGCCCCTTCTCCCTTGAGGTTTTAGTCCTGTGCTGTGTCCTGATATCTCAGTGTGAAGTTCTGTTACTATTGCTGCCCAGCTCTACCCTTTTGTTGTGTACAGATGACTCACCTGCAGACCCTGTGTTTACATGTAAATACTGGCATTCATATGTAAATAGAGGCAGTATTCATATATATATATCGTGCCTCCCTGAGGTCATATCCACCATCACCTATACTGAATGCTGCCCACTGGGGAGATAAAGGGGCATGCTTGAAAGTCCTGCCTTCAGCTGTGGTCCTTAAGCCTACCATCAGCCTGTTCTGCAAAGGTAAGCAAATTAGTGAGATGGAGGGTCATGTGGGGTGTGCAGAGGTAGGCAGAGAAGGAATTACAGTTTGGGGTGCACAGGTGAGCAAGGAGGTTATGTATGGAGGTAAGGAAGGTGGGTGCAAAGATGAGCAGAGGAGGCAGGTAGAGTTAAGGAGGGGGATTGGAGTGGAGAGGATGGGATGGTTTGGGGTGTAGAGGTTAGCATGGGTTTTAGTATGAAAATGTGCACTGACAGAGTGGATAAAAGATGTAGGTCAGGTGTAAGGCAGCCCATTCATTTCAGTGGGCTGCTCTGTGTGCTACAAATGCGGAAGAAAGTCCCAAACCCTTTCAAAATCACACAAAAACAATTAATGGCACTGCTGTGTATCTGGTAAAGGGCAGCACGTTTCTGTGGTGTCAGGAAAGCGATTTTGCATGCATTCCCAACACACACACAAATATGAACACAGGCTAAATGTCTCAGTTACATTGGTGGTCAGTGTAAATCGTCTCATTACATTGGTGCTTGGTGTAGAATCCTTACATTCCCACTAGTGGCCAGTGTGAATGTCCCCCTTCATTGGTGGTCAGTGTAAATCCTTCCTTACATTGGTGGTTACTGTGAATGCTTCTATTACATTACTGGTCAATGTAAACCCCTATTACATTAGTGGTTAGTGTAAAACCCTATTACATTGGTGGCCAGTGTTGAAACTCCTCTTTATATTGGTAGTTGGGAAAAAAATAAATCATCATTGCCATTGATCACACCCTCCCCTCCCCCTAGCAGTGCCACTGAGTCCTAGGATCCCTAGGAGTTTTCTGTCTATTAATGAGTCCCCTCACCTCCCCAGTCCATGGTGTGTAGGCAGTGAGGAGATGATGTGCTGTAACCTCTAGCAACCAATCAGTAAGCAGAAATCATGTGCTGTAACCTCTAGCAACTAATTAGTGAGCCGTAATGTGTGCTGTAACCTCTAGCAACCAGTCAGTGAGCAGGTGGAGAGCGAAACTGCATGGGGGGGGATTTTTTTGCTCAGGGTCCAATCAATATTAAAGACGGCCCTGGCGTGAGGGATGCAGACCATCTCTCTTTTACAGCTCAATGCCAGACCACCTGATCACATCTAATATAACCAAAACCTTCAGCTTTGCACCAATCCTTTAACCGAACATTGAAATGTGCTATACGAAGTACTTTCTCTTTTTGTCCATTATGCACAATTAAGACCTCTGAAAATGCCAAGGTGCACAACAACATCAACACTGCACTCTTTACGCAATTTTTAAAACGCGCCTTTTATCTCTCCTAACAGTAGCACCTGGCAAACACCTAACTTCCTTTAACACTTCCACATGATTTCCTAAAGAAACACCTCTTACAATTGAATCACCACCAACAATGTGACTTCTCGTTTTAGGAGCCTTATCTACAACACTTGCCTGGTTTGCAACTTCAGATAAAACAGTTACTTTTGGCAGTGCAATTTTTTTTCAGTGTCCTCCTTTCTATACAGAGAAGGGTTGCCCATCTCACAAGCAGCTATGTTTGCAACCTTTGTATCTGCTTCTAGCTCAGAAAGAACGCTATACGGGTTATGCAGTGTCACACCAAAAGCTATATGTTTATGGTCCACAGCCTCACTCTTCTCCTGCATAGTCTTTGAGGAAAAGGTGGCCTTTTGCAGGGCAGCTCAACAGAACTAACACGATTAGACCGCTTGCTGATCTCAGACTGCAGGGCACAAACCAAGAAATTTAGACAAGCATTTTCATCATGTAGACTAGAAATCTGCATACAAATGGAACAGCTTTCCAGCTTCCAAAAAGTACCACGATAAACAAATGCCAAACAAGTATTGCACTGAACTAAACCAGGCATTTTAAAAAAGATTTACTTAAAATCAAACACAGGTACTAACCAAAGATAGTTAGCTGTCTCCAAACTCCTGCTATTTTTAAGCTACTACTGTTCAAAACTATGCAAATTTGTCCTGTTGCATTTCTGTACTGCTGCACTTCGAAAGAGACAAATCTACAGACAAGGGCCATAGGTTGGCTTGTGTCTCAGACCAACCTAAAGTACCGGGAGTGAAGCGCAAGTTCATCGGTATAAAGTCTACTAAAGGTTTCTATTAAAAGTTGTTTAGTAAAAAGATCATAATTCAAGGGCTCTAAAGGTTCCCCTTCATCAGGACTTTAAGAGATTACTTATAAAGTACAATGAATATATCATCTAAATGGCTCACATTGGGTTAGTATTGTTTAAATATATAATCAGTTATACATATTACCCAATGTGAACCATTTAGGACATATATTTATTGTACTTTTATTGTAATCTCCTATAGCCAGGTAAAGAGGGCCTTTGAAGGTCCCAAATGCATTGCTGTGTTACTAAAGACAACTTTCAATAAAAGTCTTTTCTGGACTTTATTTAACTGCCTTGGCACTTTCCTCATTGTACTTAAAGCTATTGAGTATATGTAATTTATTGTCTCCTTGAGAATCTTTTACCAGCCAATACAGTGATGGATGAGACGGGTTCCCATTTACAGTGGAATGCTAAAGCCATAGTTACATAGTAAGGTTGAATAAAGACACCAGTCCATCCAGTTCAACCTGAGTGAGTGTGGCTGCGTGTCTACAAGTAACCCTATTTATTTAATGTACCCAAATAGTGCCATCAATTTACGCAGCGCTCCACACATACATCGCGCACTCACATCAGTCCCTACCCTCGAGGAGCCCACAATCCAAGGTCCCCAACTCACATTCATACACTAGGGCCAATTTTGGACAGAAGCCAATTAATCTACCAGCATGTCTTTGGAGTGTGGGAGTAAACCAGAGTACACGGAGGAAACCCACGCAGGCACAGGGAGAACTTACAAACTCCAGGCAGGTAGTGTCGTGGTTGGGATTCAAACCAGCGACCCTTTTTACTGCTAGGCGAGAGTGCTACCCACTACACCACTGTGCCACCCCACAGCCCAGCAATGACCAAATATTTTGATTCTTTTGGAAAGTAGTGGGGGAGGTTTTTTTGCTTGTGTTCCCATTGAGGAGATGTATCTTCACTTCCTATCCTGGTGACAGGAAATCAGAGGGGCAAGAAGTGAAATCTCTCCAGTGGTGTAATACAGAGCCAAGTTTTCCATTAGGCATGATAGGCCTGTGGCTAAAGGCAAATGGGTAGCTTTCCCTGTAAAATAAGCGATGCTAGTAAAGTGGTGGGGAGGGGAGGGTAGGTTGTTTTAGGAGTCAAAATTTGTGTGCCTGCAGGCTCCAGGGATGCAGGCCTGACCATAGGGACAGAGACAGCTGCACAGTAGGGAAAAGTGAGAACCTATGTAAAGTATTTTTATTGCCATCTCTGCCTTCTTGTCCTTGTGACCTGTTACTTTAATTTTTTTGCCCTGGTGTCACAGGGACAAGCGATGGAGTGGAAACTTCCCTAGTGGAGGCAAAAATAAAAAGCTGACTGAAGCTCTTCTCCACTTTGATCAAGACCAAAAACAATTGCCTAGAAACCAGGCAGATTTGTTCTAGACTAATAACATATATTGCTGTTATTAAAATGAGCAGATGCCCTGTCACATCCTTTAGGAATTACACTTTTTTACTGTTCTAATGATGTTTTCACAGATAGTTTCACATGCCAAAATATTACAGCTCATGTTATCAAACTCAGAGCTATACACTTTTAATTTGCTTGGAGCTTAATTTCACGATGGGTCTTGTATAAAAATATTTTTACATGGAAGAGGAAATGCATGATACTGGTATACAATTCAATGATGAGAGAACAAAATAAAAAGCAAGTACGGTAACTGCCCTGAAATATAAGCCTTTGTTCATATGGACATCTTGCCTTGTTTCATTTAAACACACAAACATCATATTCCTCAGTTCAAGCTCTCCTGCTTTTAAATGTACTGGTCTTTACACGCGTTTGGATGCCCCGGACACACAGATTTCTATTTTCTCTAAACATGGCTAAACTGAAGGCACCTAAAGTAAATGCACATTCTGCATTAAACCATTTAAAATCATTACATGCATTTACAATATATGCATTTAGAAATGTCCTATAAAAGCATGTATATTTCACGCCATGTGAATGTGGTACTGTCTGTTTAGCTTATCTTTATTTAAATGCAAAAAAAAATGCTGGTTAGAGGTGCGCATCTTCACTGGTCTCACAAATCGATTCGATTACGATTATCTGGTCAACGATTCGATTAGATTCCGTGATGCATCACGATTACCGTCAAGCTCCCACTTCCGCTTGGGCCTTCCTCCCTGCAATCTTCTGGGACACATCACAGGTCCCAAAAGATTGCCCGGCTATGCAGGACAGCACAGTGAGACATGTGCACCCGGCTGTGAAGCTGCAAGCTGTCACAGCCGGATGCCCACAGTAGTATTGCTGCCAGCGCCATGGACAGGCGGGGGAGAGAAGGGAGGGTTTGGATGGCCACGTCGCTGGATTTTTAAAGTGAGGTCCTTCGCGCTACTAATTAAGTGAATAAACAATGAAAACTAATAATGTGAAATACATGAAATGGCTGCAAGATCTGAAGTGTACACTAAACACAAAAAACAGTAAATAATGATGAAAGTGATCCGCGCAGACTTCTAATACATTAATATTATAGAAAAATAATCCCAAATAGTGTGAAAAAGTAAACACAATAGCTGAAATCCAAAATAAAATGTGTATACATCAAAAAAGTCCATCAAAGTGATAGCTTAATTAAAATAATCATGAGTATCCATAATCGTGGTGAATCTTCTAAATAAACAGTTGTGTTGTTAAATTGATGTTAATCTTCCTGACTAAATAGTCACGTAATGCTCCCAGAGCCCTTACCTCCAAATGGAGAAAAATACACCTTGGATCAATATCCTGGGATGGGATCGCCTATGTGCCGTCAGTACTCCCAATCGATGTCCGTGTAGGTGGTTATGGACGTGGTTCACGATCCGCTGAGCAAGCCCTCTCTCTGCTGACAGCTTGAATGGCCTCAAAATCTTGTGGTTCCGTTATGGACGTTTAGTGTTTGCCATTAAAGGAAATAAAAGAAAACAGGCCTCACATAGTGTAATATGTAAAGATAATACAATTTATTTTAAAATGCAAGTTGCCTCTTACATCAAAAGAGTTCAAAACAAGCTTGTTTGTATGTAGCCGTGTGTCAAACACACTCCTTGCATCACTTCCGGTCTCTCAATCTTCCGGCCAATCCCCTTCTATTCTATACCCCTTCTAAAAATATGGAACTTCATACCGAATTTCACAATATAATATATGCCGCTCATGTGACTGCCCTGACTGACCCGCCTCTCTCTTCTCTCCTCTCACGTCTCATGTCTCTCCTGACGTCAGCGAGGATTTCTCAGCCCCACCCGGGAGAGACCTGAGACGTGAGAGGAGAGAGGCAGGGCAGTCACATGAGCGGCATGTATTGTACTGTGAAATCCGGTATGAAGTTCCATATTTTTTAAAAAGCACATACAGCGGGGCACTTCGGAGTGCTCTCCCGGGAGGGGCGGGGCAAATCTGGATGACGTCACCCGGCAATCGACTTTCTGGTCGTATGCATCGATACCGCATTGGGGACACCCGAATCGCGATGCAGCGATTAATTTCCGCACCCCTAACTTTGGTACATGACCGTGATGCGGGTAGGCAAATTTGCTCCATTGCATCACCTCTGTGTTTTCGGGATGCAGGGAACCAGGCACCCTTCTCCATATTTGGTGGACATGCCCCAAGGTCCTATGATTTTGATGCTGGATCTATGCAATGTTCTGAATGGTCTTAAACATATATCTTGCACGCAAAGCCTGGGAAGCATTGCTGCATAAGTCGATCCTGTCTTTGACTAAAGCCCAGAGAAAACTGGTGGGGTTTGTGTTCCTAGCAGCCCGGCAGACCTTGGCCAGAGCCTGGTGCCAACCATTCCTTAATTTCGCTGAAGTTACACAGCAGCTCATGGGAACCATGGTCCATGAGAAGCTTCGCATCTATATTTACCGACACTCACGCCAAATTCTTGAAGATTTGGGATCCATGGATAACCTATAATGACCATCTACAACTGTTCTTTACTCTCCGTATGATCGTCTGGATGGACATTTTCTTTTTGGCTGTGTAATGGTTTGGCCTACACGAGATTCCGCCTCCCCCTCTCTCCCCTTTCCCCTGGCAGATTTTGGATGGATTTTCTCCTGTATGCTCTCCCCCCCCTTCTCACATCTTAGCCCTATCTTGGACTCTGGAAGACCTTACTCCTTCTATTACCCCCATTGAGGCACAGTCCCTCATAAGTAGTGCTACTGATGGAGCTTCTTCCAGCTTACATTGCAGTTGAACATACTGTGCCTTGAAATAGTATTCATACCCCTTGAAATTTTCTACATTTTGTTATGTTACAAACAAAAACGTAAATGTATATAATTGGGATTTTATGTGATAGACCAGCCCTCAAAAATTCAACTCACCTGCTCGCATTTTGCGAGTGGATTTTGAGGGCTGGCGAGCTATGGCTGCCTGGGAGGTTGGGGGGGGGGGGGTCAAGCACTGCTGGCATGTGGGTTGTTTGGGAGCCATTCTCCCAGCGATTGGAGGGGAAGAGAGGGGAGAGCCACCGCCTGGATGATCAGAGCGCCGGGAACATAACAGCTTTCATTTCAATAGCTGTGTTCCCTGCCACGCTCCGTCACATACAGCCCCTCCTCTTTGTCCTGGGCACTTTGATAGACAGAGCACTCGTCCAATCCTGGGACGGTTGATTTGTCTATCAAAGTTCCCCGGATAAGGGGAAGGGGTTGTATTTGATGGCGTGTGGCGGGGAACACACAGCTATTGAAATGAAAGCAGTTATGTTCCCCGCGCTCTGATCTTCCGGGCAGTGGCTCCCCTCCCCTGCATTGGTGGCACAGGCTGCATTGGCGGATGCAGGCTGCATTGGCGGACACGGGCAGCCTGCATTGTTGGGCACGGATAAAGTTGTTGTTAATATTTATTTTTATAACTTAATTCTGCATAAAATATTTAAGTGGCACATACTTGTGAAGTGGAAAGAAAATGATAAATTGTTTTCATTTTTTTTTACAAATAAATATCTGAAAGGTGTGGCGTGCATTTGTATTTAGCCCCTCTGAATCAATACTTTGTAGAACCACCTTTCACTGCAATTACAGCTGCAAGTCTTTTTTGGGTATGTCTCTACCAGCTTTGCACATTTAGAGAGTGAAATTTTTGTCCATTCTTCTTTGCAAAATAGCCCAAGCTCTGTCAGATTGGATAGAGAGCATCTGTGAACAGCAATTTTCAAGTCTTGCCACAGATTCATAAATGGATTTAGGTTTGGACTTTGACTGGGCCATTCTAACATATGAATATGCTTTGATCTAAACCATTCCATTGTAGCTGTGGCTGTATGTTTATGGTCGTTGTCCTGCTAGAAGGTGAAAAGTCTTTTGCAGGTTTTCTTCTAATGCCGCGTACATGCGAGCGGACTTTACGGCATACTTTGCCCGGCGGACTTTTCGACGGACTTTACGACGGACTTTCCGAATGAACGGACTTGCCTACACACGATCAACCAAAGTCCGATGGATTCGTACGTGATGACGTATGACCGGACTAAAACAAGGAAGTTCATAGCCAGTACCCAGTAGCTGCCCTAGCATCGGTTTTTGTCCGTTGGACTAGCATACAGACGAGCAGACTTTTCGACCGGACTCGAGTCCGTCGGACAGATTTGAAACATGTTTCATTTCTAGGTCCGTCAAACTTTTGAGAAAAAAAAAGTCAGCTGGAGCCCACACACGATTGAATTGTCCGACGGACTCAGGTTCGCCGGACCAAGTATACTGTAAAGTCCGGTCGTGTGTACGCGGTATCAGATTGCCCTGTATTTGGCTCCATCCATCTTCCTATCAACTCTGATCAGCTTCCCTGTCCCTGCTGAAGATAAGCATCCCCACAACATAATGCTGCCACCATCATGTTTCACGGTGGGGATCCCACACACATAGCGTTTTGCTTTTAGGCCAAAAAGTTCTATTTTTGGTCTCATCTGACCAGAGCACCTTCTTCCACATGTTTCCTGTGCCGCAACCCCCCCCCCCTCCCCCCCCCCCCGGCAGATTCTCTCACCTGAGCTGTGGATCACTGCAGCTCCTCCAGAGATGTCATGAGCCTCTTGGCTGCTTCTCTGATTAATGCTTTCCTTGCCAGGCCTGACAGTTCAGGTGGACGGCTATGTCCTGGTAGGTTTGCAGTTGTGCCATACTCAGATGATGATTTGAACAGTGCTCCGTGAGAGATTCAAAGCTTGGGATATTTTTTTATAACCTAACCCTGCTTTAAACTTCTCCACAACTTTATCCCGGTTCTCTAACAAACTTCTGAGGGCTTCACAGAACAGCTATATTTATACTGAGATGAAATTACACACAGGTAACTTTTGAAGGCAATTAGTTCCCCTAGATTTCAGTTAGGGGTATCAGAGTAAAAGGGGCTGAATACAAATGCACGCCACATTTTTCAGACTTTTTTTGTAAAATTTGAAAACCATTTATCATTTTCCTTCCAATTCACAATTATGTGATGCTTTGTGTTGGTCTATCACATAACATCCCAATAAAGTACATTTACGTTTTTTGGTTGTAACATGACAAAATTTGAAGGGGTATGAATACTTTTTCAAGGCCCTGTATGCAGTTAACTGTGCCTCATAGATTAAGATGTAATTTGCAGTGTCACCTCTGCTCTATTCAGTGGACATCTTCCTATTGTTTTCTTGCCTCTGTAGCCCCACAGTTGTACCAATACTCAAAACCCAATAACCTTTTTTTTTTGTGAAATAAATGCAAAAATCTACCAAATACATTTTCCAGTATCTGAAGCATGTGGATCCACTTCTCTCACTCTCCTAGTACCTCCAGCTAGGTCCATAGGTTCCTTGTGCTGCAATTTCAGTCCCGGCTGCATGTGGAGCACTGAACACTAGGAATTTACAATTTATACCATGATACGTGTAATTACATTTTTTACTGTATGTATCATTTTAGTGGCTTGGCTATGATTCATATTGTTTATGTTTGCATGACATTTTTATTAAATTTTGAGACTGCATTTACCTAATTTAAAGTCCCAGGGTGATTTCCTATTTTTTAATGAACACTGGGAAGGGAGTCAGACCACCAACCCTCTTGCTACCACCCATGCCCAGGACTCCTCGCTGGCTGGTTGCTATAGCATTCAGCATGTTGGACATCTTCCTGCCAAGTCCACTGTCCGGTTAACCCCTACATGGTGGCTCTCTTACTTCTCCTCATCCCCCTTGATGTTTCAGACCCTGTTCTTTTAGATATACCATGTTCCTTAATGCACCCATTTAAAGAACTTCAGAACAGGCATTTAGCACTTTTAGAAAATTTACTGAAGCTTCCTTGCAAGTACAGCATTAATCCAACACAGTTCATTACAGACACGGTTCCAACTCATCGTAACTTAGGCTTACCACGTCATACTTCTAAGCAAAGGAAGAGTTCCTTGTAAGGTCCATATTCTGGCTCTGGTACCCCAAAGGGGAAGCCACATGTTCTTGGTAGAATTACATCCTGCAGCACACTCTCCTGTCAACTCTCAAGTGGAAGATCCAAAATTTTCGATAGGCTGCCTATGTGTTTATAGTCCACCACAAAGGGGCAGAGCCATGAACATCCGGGAGTAGGCAGGCTGAACCTTTCCTAACTCATAAGCAGCCTGCTAACTTACTAACGCAATGGTACACTGAAAATAAAGTGAGCTTTATTTTGTACCACACACCTGTAAGCACCTGCTTACATGGTGTTATCCAGAATGTCTGCATTTCATCCCGCCTTACATCACACCACTGTTATGGTGATATTTTAAAATTCTTTACAGGTTACATGTTTAGAGTTACGGAGGAGGTCTAGTGCTAGAATAATTGCTCTCGTTCTAACGATTGTGGCGTATGTAACCTGTGTGTATCTGGCTCTGATACTAGCCAGTGCCTCACCAGCCACTGACCTCACCCCACGTCCCTGATCTACTCTGCCCTTTAGTCCCTCCCTAGGAGTTTATAATGGTCTCTTCTGGTACAGGATTTAGCAGCATGGACAGGACATGCAGCTGAGACTTTCTCTCTCCACTTCCTCCTCCTGGGGTTTCAAAGCCAACAACCAGTGGCAGGAAGTGTATCCATAATATATTTACAGACATGTACAGTAAAGGGCTGCAGATCCCTACATCAGAATCCAGGATGCAAATGAAGAAATGTGTTAAAAAAAAAACTATTATATTGTAGCTTACCATTTCTTAGATGTGATGGCTGCTATTATTTTCTTCTATTTTCATCTGGTGATTCTGCCAGTAAGTCTATTGTTTTTCAAAAGAACAAGCTCACAAGCAGAATGTATCAGTTATAGAGATGCTACAAACTGTTAAACACTAGCAGGGATGCTTACAACGACTGAATATAAAGTGTGAGCTGGAGTTTGGCTTCTATTTGTTCGTGTATTTAAATCTGCTAGTACATCTAACCCCCCCCCCCCAGACTGACAATGTTGCTGTCCAAAGCACTCTAATACAGGAGGTGTGTTACTGGCCAGATCACCGGGTAGAAACAGAGAGAAAATAGCCTAATAAAAGAAACAAATGCAACCACCACATCTAAGCATTGGTAAGCTGCAATACGATACATGTTTAGTTTTGGCTTTATTGCAGCTTTAAAGCAAGAAAATATAGTACACTTTCTTCCCTTTTTTACCAATGCTAGAAGCATTAGGTTTGAAAAATAGTTAAAGTGTTACTAAACCTACAACAGTAAAATCAGTCTGTATATGCATGCTTGTTATACTTACTGTGGAACCTAAAGGGTTAATCCTCTGCATTGTGTAAAAAGTCGGCTGTTTGGTCCTGTCTTCTCTGATTCTCCCCTTCTTCCACTGTCCCCAATCCATCTGCTGATAGAACAGAGCCTTGGAGGCATTCTGCACGTACTCAGTTTAGTGTGTGTTGCTATTGAGTTTTTTTGTTTTGTTTTGTCTTTTTGGGAGGGTGCATGTGATCAGCACAGGGCCAATCAGCGCTGTCCAGACAGAGGATCAGGGGTCATGCAGCCTCATAGGACAGTCAGAGGAGAATGAAATTTCCTCCTACAAGCTTTAACCATGCACCGATAGAAGTCACAAGACTGCTGTATACTGCTGATGAGAAAAGGTGTTTAGCAGTTTATATTTACTAAAATAATTGAATTTCCGTGTACTGTGGGAGACCAGATATAGTGAATGCAGGGTCCTGGGTTTAGTAGCACTTTAATCTTGATTGAGAGAGTTTAGTTCTGCTTTAAAGAAGTATGTAACCATCACTCTTCTGTGTATAGTACAGTTAAAATTTAGCTGTGGCTATAAAGGAGACAACATGCTCATTCAATTAGACTTTGAGAAACAACATTCAAATGTGCATGACAAAGGGATGGAACCTGTGCTGGGGGTGTAAACATTCTGGTGTGCTTGTAGAAGTATAATACCCCAATACAGTCCTGCTCTAGAATATTTTGTCTCTTTGCCTTTGCTAACCCTCACACTTTCCTTTTTTTAGTTTAATATTCTAGTCCTAGCAATTGTGCTGCATGGTTAAAGCGTTTTTTAACCCCCCCAAAAAAAAACCTGATCCTGTTCCCTTAAAGCATGTTATACAGCCCAGTGCTTGTGCTGTGTCATTTGGCCCCCTGTATACCCTAAAAAACTGATCCTGCCTGGCTATACCCTCTCCCCTGCAAACAGACCACAATAATCATGGCTGCTAAGCCCCTGATACCATGGTCTATTTATGTGATTCCGTCAGCCGCAGTTTTCCTGTCTTCAGCTCTCCCTGTTTGTGTCCTCTGTCCTCCTCTCCCCTGGGCTGCCCCCCCTTGCTCCTGCTCCTCTCTTACCTATCATAAATCTTCTTATCCCCTCTGTATTGTTAGAACATCTGTCCCTGTGCCTGTGTAATGTAAAAACTCCACCGATCTGTACCTGTATAAACAGCTCCCGGCGCTCAGCTGATCGTCGGCGCTCTCTCTCCTCTGCCTCCCCAACTGACGTCAGCGGGACAGCTCGTCCCTGCCCACTGCAGCTATGAGCCAGAGCCCGAGACAGAAGAGAGGAGAGCAATCGGCTGTGCACCCGGAGCAGGGCTTATATCATTACAGATCGGCGGATTTTTTTATATTACACAAGCACAGGGACACATGTTCTTATGATACAGAGGGAATAAGAAGTTTATATTACAGTGGCTTAACGACTGCTTTAATCTATCATGACCACCTACTAGGGGCCAATGACTGCACCCCATTCAATCACTCCATTCCTGGTTGTTTACACTCTGGTTAGATGATTTATAGACTTGTTTATTCCTTAAACTGACGATCAGTCATATCTGCCTGTGTATATTATTGTGATAAATGAGGTTGATTTAGAACGTGACCAACTAGCTATGACATTTTGGTATTGCCTCCTTCTTCCTCCATGATCTTTTTTTATTTTTTTCGGTCTGACAAATTTTCTGCTTTAGTGGTTGTCACGTGAGTGCTGAGATAACCTTGGTTCTCTGATTTCTCCTGTTGCACAATATTTTCTTGGCTGATTGTGATCAAATGTCAACACACATTGTTTAAATCGCGTCTATAGTGTTTCAAGTTGTTACTTATACAATAAAGGGTATCACTTAAACTCCAAACCTTCCAGCTATAAAAATTAAACTTATTGGCTTAAAGCAGTAATAGACCCTAAAACAAAAATGTAATATATTGCAGCTTACCAGTCCATAGATGTGGTGGCTGCATTATTTTTTTTTCTTCATTTCATCTGTTGATCAACCTGTAATGCATGTCCTTGTATTCGAATGTCTACATTAGGAAAACCACAGTTGCTCTTTATAGGACTTTGAAGGCAACTTCTAACCAAAAAAATAAGATTAAATAATAACATTTATTTTCTCGATTTGAAAGGTTTGAACCACACATATTACATCACATATTACATAGTATAAAATAGGGTTGTCCCGATACCACTTTTTTAGGACCGAGTACAAGTACCGATACTTTTTTTCAAGTACTCGC